>NC_090936.1:949555119-950180119 GCF_040938575.1 Ambystoma mexicanum
ACATTGTTAAAATGATATCTAATGATGACTTCCATTTCATATTGTAGTCATAATAAGAACATTGCAATTTTCTTACTGAACAAGGTATTATCAAGACCGAGATTAACATTGTGAATTATTTTCTGATTGGATGTTCTCCTATCAAGATGGACACTCTGATCAATTCTTATTGTACTCGTTTGAAATACCTCTATAAGAAAGGGATGGGCACAAAGTACACCAGTTAGTGTTACTGCCTGATGGGCATAAAATCACGTGCATTTTGGGGACATAAGAATAAACAGAGATATTTAGATTTGACATATGTGTCTGTGTTAAAGGATGTTATGCTTTGCATACTAATAGCAGGCTCTCGGGGTAAGGACGGTTGTAATAGCACCATGGCTACCTCCAAACTCGTAATGACCCCCTCTGTCTCGGGAGTTGATGTTTCAAGTACAAAAGTAAGTAAGCAACGATTGTGATGAGGAACACTAGGTGTAAAGATTGGAGGGGGTATCTGTACTTCTGCCCTCTACATGGAAGGGTGAAGGCACTGAACACCCCAGCAAGGCCCTCAGTTTGGTGAGCAGCCAGGCTTAAGCTTTCAGGAGGTGATGCAGGAAGTTTCTTAAGCACAGTGTTTCCACCAAAGCCACCACAAAGGAAAGTTCACACACTATGTTAGGTGATAACACAACTTCTTTATATAAAATAAGGTTGCTTCTTCTACCACATATACATATAAATCATAACACTTTCTACTTGGAGCTTATTCAACGAATGGTAAACATACACATTCTATGTGATAACACACATGACATAAATCCAGTAAAAGATGCACTAACTGCACATTTTCAAATAGGCAGGTGGATTCATAAGTGATGTATAACAGCATAGAGTAGGGGAGAAAGGCAGGTTAGTTATGAACAGTGGCCAAATGATTTCTTTAGACAAGACAAGTTATTCTGATTGAGGATCCTGGGCAACCTATAAGGGAAAGGTTAGGGACTAACTTATGTTGTCTTTTACAGCCCAGTCCAATGATGTTCAATAACCTTGTGCTTCCTTTTAAACGGTTCTACCATCCCCAATGTACCTGAGAGGCCAAAGGAGAACAGGGTCCAAGACAAAACTGGGACCCCCGGATGACTCCTGAGGCTAGAAGATGCTCTTCCTCATCACAGTACCTTTGGTGCCTTGGCAGAAGAAGTGGCAGATTTTCTCAGCTTTACTCAACGATTCCCTCTGAGGATGGATCCTTTTTGGAAGAAAGAGCCACTCGGATGCTGAGTCCAAAAATAAAAAGTAACCAAAGTATTTCAGAAGTGCAGCATTTTGGCTCTTTGCAGTGCTCTCCTTTGGTCTGTAGAAGGCCTGGGAAGGTGAAACTTGCTTTGGGCTTCTTAAAGGTTTGGCAGATGAAACTAAGACACATGGGGCCCTTTGATGACTTCTGGCGGTGACAGGTGCATAGGTCAGTTTTTGTGTCAGGTTTCGGAATATCGCGGTTTACCGACTTTTGATTCTTCGGTGCTGCAAACGCAACACAGACGGCTTCTGGCAACCAGGACTCGACCAGTGGAGTGGATCTCAGACCCTCACCAAGTGTGGACCCTCAGGACATCTAAGTTAGCTTAAGGGAAAAAGTGGTCAGGGATGATGGCAAGGATGTCCTTTAAAATGTTCTTAGTCAGTTTGGAAGTTTTACAGCTCCGGGTGTCCAGCAGCACTATCCCAGGGTCCCCCCTCTTCTGGAGGAAACAAAAAATGCTGACAGTGGTGCACACCTGGTAACATTTGATATAGAAATTCAAATCGTCATTATACGTACAGCAGAGCTGATTTAAGAATTTTAAGGTGCGGGGGAGGAAACAAGGCCTTGGCACAAAGCCTAAATCAGAAAAGAGAAAATAGAAGAGGGCCCAAAAGGTGGGGCCCTCCCGTCCCCTGCACACTATTTACTGATGCCACATAGGGCCTTCAAATATATAGATATAAATCTATCAATGTATAAATATATAACAGCAGTTTTGTTAGTTGAGCATATAACGATTTATTTGGCAAAGAAGAAAACAAAATAAAATTTGCCAAAAAGCACAATCTGTTATACAAAGTAATTCATGACGTATGACATATTAAAACAAATTGCGATGAAGCAATAAATGATGAAGAGATGATGCTGTCCAATTGTGGGGTGGCCGACGCGTTTCGAGGGTAACCTCTTCTTCATAAGGGCCCAATTGAACTGTTGACAACATTACAAAGAGACAAAAAGTAAAATCTTTTATTTTATTTCCATACCAGTCAAGGACTGACTGACAAGCTGTACATAACTCGAGATGCTAGCGAGATGGTGAAAAGCAGAATACTGGAGATCTAGTATGGTGAAAAGAGTGAACTCTCAGATAAAAGAGAAATACTCTATACTAATAACTAAACCCATAACAAAGGAGATGTATTGTGTGAGATCCACCTACATGGTGGGATCTAGAAAATGGCGTGATAAAAGATTGAACAGATCGAGATAAGCCAAAGGCGGTAGTGGGTTATAAATAGCAAGGACCACCCTTGAATAGTGAAAAAGCAGAGACAATATGGGGAGCGTGTATAAGAAAAAAACCTTACCCCTTCTATGGACGGGAAAAGAAAAAAGAAAAACTCCAAAAGAGCGTTACTGAATAAAATAAATAATACTTAGAATGAACCGGAAACGGTTTTAAAGAATGCACTCACTCGAGGTGCGGGACGGGTAGCCAAGGTATCAGGGGCATCCGTGTGGTCAACAAATATTTGAAACAATTATACGATGCAGGGCATCTGCAAAGAGACACGTACTGCTGGCACCTAAGTGGGGACACATACATTTCTGTTATACTGAAGAGAAATGAACATGGGGTCTCCCAACCGGGCAAAGAAATCCAAGTAGCGGTAGCTTACCTATACAGTGTGTAGAACACTGTTAGTGGAAACTGAAACCGGCAGGCAATGGCTCCGCACGGTCGTGACCTAGGAAACGAACTGTGCTGGGGACACGCCGTCAGACGTAAAAAGGAAACTAAATAATAAACATAAAAAAGGGGGCATAGAGGACGGTGAGTGAGGAATATGGGGGCCATCTTGCAATGGCGCATAGTGCAAACGTACTCATAAGGACTGACCAGAGATCAGGATGAATAAGAAAGGTAGAGTAAATATGTTCCATAGTGAAATTTAGGAATTCTGGTGTTCACCATCGTAACGCATTTTATAATTTAGGTACTAAAAAAACAGAAATTTGTGAATAGTACAGTAATCATTACAGTCATGATAGATAACACAAATGGTACATGCAGTTTACTCTAAATAGTCCAAAACAAATCATATAGAGTAATGAGGCTACTCATTATATAGTGAAACAGTTATGATACAATGGCAAGGGGATTGAGGGCAAGGATAAGAGATTGCGATATAGCCTATTACTCATACAAGGTTCGAAATTTAGGAATTCTGGTGTTCACCATCGTAACGCATTTTATAATTTAGGTACTAAAAAAGCAGAAATTTGTGAATAGTACAGTAATCATTACAGTCATGATAGATAACACAAATGGTACATGCAGTTTACTCTAAATAGTCCAAAACCAATCATATAGAGTCATGAGGCTACTCATTATATAGTGAAACAAGTATGATACAATGGCAAGGGGATTGAGGACAAGGATAAGAGATTGCGATATAGCCTATTACTCATACAAGGTTCGAACCCATAGAAAGATGGTTCAATAGGTCATTCGTGGACAAGTGCAAACAATTAAGTAAATATAGGCAAATCAAACAAAGGAGAATACAGTTCCTTTGGAGAAAACATCAAAGTCACAACAGTTGTAATGAAATAGAATATTAAAGTAGTGTAAACAAAAAATTGTTTTAAATCCGGGATACAGACACTTGTGTATAGTAATTGGCAATGTAGTATGTGGATTTCACAATTAACTATAGAAAGCAACTCAAAGAGAATTCATCATTCAGACCCTTAGGTTGCAAAGTGTCAAGTGTGTGGATCCAGTACTTCTCTCGCTGTGACAACAGGGATTGGTAATTGCCACCTCTGGGTGGACGTTTGACAATTTCTATAACTTGAAATTTAATTTGTGCAATCGTGTGTTGGAATTCGATGAAATGCCTTGCCACTGGGGATCTGAGATTCTTACATCTGATGGTGGATTTGTGTTCTGACCATCTTTCTTTGACGGGTCTTATGGTTTGTCCTATGTATAATTTACCACAGGGACATTTCAATGAATAGATGACACCGGCGGAGAGGCAGGTGGAAAAATCTCTGATTTTGAATTTCTTCCCAGTTTGTGGGTGAGATATCGTTTCACCTTTTATAACATTGTTACAGTTCGTACAATTCAAGCAAGGAAATGTACCCTTCTTTATGGTACTCAGTACAAGTTGTTTGTCTTTAGGAGGTCTTTCCGCTCTCACTAGTTTATCTTTGAGATTGTGTCCACGTCTAAAGGCCATCATTGGTGCTTTAGGAAATAATTTCAGGAGAAAGGGATCATTGTGTAGTATGGTCCAATTTTTACGCAAAGTTTTGCTGATTTGGAAACTCTGTCGTGAATACTTTGAAATGTAGAGTAGCGGTGTGGGTTTGTCTTTGACTTTAGGGATGCGTAGTTGTTCCTTCGTGAAGGTCTCTGATCTGTTGCGGGCTTCTCCTATGACAGTATCTGGATACCCCCTAGAACCAAATCGTTCAACTAAAAATGAACATTCTGAGTCAAGGCCTGCTGGATCTGAGATAATTCTCTTCAATCTTAACATTTGACTGAATGGTAGGCTTTTAAGCATGGGTTTAGGATGGAAACTGCTGAAATGTAAAATATTGTTCACGTCTGTTGGTTTATGGTACACCGTGGTGTCGATGTGACCCTCTTTGATCTGTAAGCTCACATCCAAAAAATGTAATGAAGGATCCCCTACTTCCATTGTGAATTTGATTGTGTTATTTACTGAATTCAGATGTTCCAAAAAGAGATCCAATTCATCTCGTGTTCCACACCAAATACCAAAGATATCATCTATATAACGTTTCCAGGTCAAGATTTTGAATGACCAAAATGGGTGCTCCAACACGTTTTCTTTTTCAAATTTATACATGTAGGTGTTAGCATAAACCGGAGCCATGGCAGACCCCATTGAAGTACCTGATGATTGTACATAATATTGGCCCTGAAATCTAAAATAACTATTGTGAAGAATTATTTCCAATAATTCCACAATAAATTCTTTATTCCCTCTTATATGTTCATGATTCAACAGAAGCCAGAGTACAGCATCGACCCCTTCGATGTGGGGAATAGAGGTGTAAAGGCTGCATACATCCATACTAAAGAGAATACAGCTAGTGTCCAGGGCTATGATTTCTTGTAAACAATTGAGGAAGTCTGTAGTATCCTTCAGGTAGGTTGGTATTTTCTGAATTAGAGGTTGAAGTAAACGATCCACATAGATGGCCAAGGGGTCAAATATGCTATCGGTTCCCGCAACTATTGGTCTGAGTGGCGGATTAATATTGTCTTTATGAACCTTTGGTAGGCCATAGAACACAGGCGTGGTTGGATATTTGTTTATAAGGAACTGACTTGTTTTTAAATCAATCCAGTTGTTTTCCAAAGCATTGTCAACAGCTTTCTGGATGATGGCTTTGATTCTAAATAGTGGATCATTATCAAGTTTTGTATAAGTAACGGTGTCGTTAAGTAGTTCCAAACATCTCCGTGTGTAGTAAGATGAATCCATGATCACGATTGCCCCACCCTTATCCGCAGGTTTGATAATTAAATCTTCATCTTTAGCCAACTGTTCAACATGTTCAAGTTGGCTGTTCTTGATATTAACTGGTTTAGTGCTATGATAGTTAATTCTATTGAGGTCATTAATGACACTCTTCTCGAAGAGATCCAAGATCGAGTTTTGAATCTGAGGGTCGAAAGTACTCTTAGGGCGCATCTGTAAGATGTCATCCTCTAGGGCCTGTGATTCTGTATCCAAATCGGATTCGAAAAACATCTTCAATCTTAATTTCCTCAACAATCTGTGAAGACAGATTTTTTCTTCAAAAAGTGATGTGTTGCAAGTAGGAACAAAGGAAAGACCACGGTTTAAGATATCAAGTTGGCCACTCGTCAGGTTTTTGCTTGATAGGTTCATGACTAGATTTTCACTTATTTGTATCTTCCTTTTTGTGTTTTTCTTGCCTCGTCGTGTTTTTCTTTTTCTTTTGGTCTGTCTCTCAGGCCTAAAAAAACACCTGTGGTACTAGCAACTGTCCCAGATTGAGATGGTATAGGGTGGGGAGTTGTAGTCCCAGGTGTTGGTGCTTGCTGTGAAGTTTGTTCTTGTGACTGATCTTTCAGTATTGGTTCTCCCACACTACTACTACTACTGTCACTCCCTGAGTTGGAGTTATTAGGATTATTAGCTCGACTTCTGATGACGTTTCTGTGATGGTAAAACTCCTGCCAGGTATACACGATATCGTTCAAATAATCGAACGTATCACGTTTAAACTTACGTAGTTTCCTTTGTTCTATGTCTGCTTTGTAATTACTCAATTTGGAGTTGATGTCTTCCAAAAGTTGTGTCAGATCCTCTTTTGACTTGAATTCTAAAAGCTGTGTTGTCAGTGCTTCTATGTCTTTGTCGATGGATGTCAATGACTTGGAAAGTTCCTCAATCGTAAGTAAGATCAAGTCAAGTGAACACTTGTTCAGAATTTGATCCCATTTAGCGACAAATGCTTTGCTCTCGCTGCAGAGTGTAGGTCTCAAATATACCCTCAAACCTCTAGGGATTCTCTGTGATTTGTAATATTCCACTAGGGTACTGGCATGTAATTTCTGCGATATCTCACGTCTAATGAGTTTTTCTAATTGAAAGATTATTTTGTCTGGGCTAACTTTACTCTGTAAAGATTGGTCTGTATCCTTGATGAGAGCTAATATGCGTTTAGCTTCTTCCGCATCAAATGCAAGTGTAATTGCGTGTTTATCTGTGATCTCATTGATGCGAGAAAATGACATATTTATAATGAACAAAATTTATATCAGGGTGCTCCCCACTTGGTACGTGCCACACTGGAAGACCAGTACATATGGAGGAAACAAAAAATGCTGACAGTGGTGCACACCTGGTAACATTTGATATAGAAATTCAAATCGTCATTATACGTACAGCAGAGCTGATTTAAGAATTTTAAGGTGCGGGGGAGGAAACAAGGCCTTCTGGGCAGTAGGCAGCAACGGCTTCCAGCAGTCACAAAACGATCCTCCGGACCCCGGGCCAATGCCAATGGACTTCTCTGGCTTGAGATGTCCGGCACTCCATTTCTGGACTTCAAAGAACCCTTCCCCAGACTGCAGGCACACAGGACTGGCTTCCAGGATACTTTGATGAGGAGCAGCAGTTTTGCACAATTGTCCTTCATAGCTCGGGGAGAGGTCTCCTTCACAGGTTGTCTCTGGATCAGTTCTTGGGAGGCACAACACTGTTTGGATTATGGTGAAGTAATGAAGCAGCAGACTTCTCCTCCAGCTGGGCTTCAAGGAACAGCTTCTTCTTGCTTCAGCTTTGACTACAGCTTCTGAACAAATTGGTAAGTGAGAAGTCCCCAAATAAACACATCTGTCCATCATTCACTCTGGCTGAGCCAGGCTCAGTCAGCCAATCACACAGAAGGGCATGTATGCAGGCAGGCAGCCAATCAGGCTCACAGGCACTCAGGCCATTCACTCCATCAAGAGACCCATAACACAGAATGCAGATTTGGGCAAGTACCCAGCCTTTCAGCACACTACACTGCATTCATGTCGGTTTCAGTCGGGACTGTCTCATTTATTGTGTCTTGTGCTTACAGAAACCAGACACCCACAACAGAGAATGCACGTCGACTCTGAACTCCATTCACACTGGTCCCACCCCGAGGTGTACACACAACACCTGGGAAGGTTCCAGTCAGTCTGACAGGAGGCAGCCTCAGAGCCATATATGGTATTTCCACTCAACAGCCAGTCAGGAGGAAGGGGCAGAGTCAGGGCTTCCCAGGACTTTGGGAAACAAGGTCAAAGGCAACAGAAATCAACATGCCACAATGGCCATCGTGCCTTTGTGTAGGAATTCCATTGATTCCTATGGCAGGGCCTGGGTATCCCAAAGATGGAGGACACTCCAAGCCACTGCCAAGTCAGCATGTAGCTGCCCCCAGCCCATACCCTGCTCTGTGGACAACACATAGGTGCCCAAAAACACACATAACGGGTACAAGGGTGTAACCACACCCATGGGTGCCATAAGGGTATCCCATGGGTGTTGTTCGCCAAAAGATAAAATGAGGAGCTGCACTGCCAGAGGTCCAGGCTGTACCTCAGTGGCAGAAAACAGAGAGAAAACACAGAAAGGCAAATGGTAGGACAAGGACAGAAAGCCCTGTCCCTCCATAAGGCAGTTCTAGCATCACACTAGGACTCAGTGTAATGAAGATTACTAGTAAATAATCAGGCAAGTACCCCCGCTTACACTCCGCCACGGCCTAAGTGTTATACATTTTAATGTAAGCTGTGCTTGCGGTTATTTTTCTCCTTTCACATAGATGGCCCTCCTAATTGATTGGCACTGTTTATTTAGCAGGTGTGTTTTCACTCCCTGTGGGTGGCATGAAATGAGGATCAGAAGCTACATTATAGAGCGGTCTTGGCAGAGTGCTTTTGCAACTTGTAAATATGCATACCGTGGTATTTATCAATATGCTGGTGTTCGTCCTAATTAAAAGTTTAGCCGAAGAGAAAGTAATCACAGTGCACATTAGTGCCAACGAGTTCGACCAAAACATTCCTCAGAATTCCCCGAAGCCCGCTTCAGAGTCTGACCAGTGAAAGCAAGAAACTAATTATGTCAATTGACAGGATATGAGAAGTTTCACCTCCCAACTGTTGACCTGAAATGTGCTATGCTCCTCGGAGAGCTGGAGTGGAAGCAACTCAACATGGTGCATAGGATTAGTTATCGCAGGGCTAGCTGACATGCTCAACTATAATTGACCAAGAAGAATGCTAAGATTTCCATAAAATATATTCTACGTGCTATACTTTATCATTGAAAACGAGGATGGAAAATAGGATGCCCCTGAATAATGTTACCCGCATGAGATAAATATTTACAGCATGTCTCTAAAATGCGGATTACCAGTTCCATCAAATGTATATTTCAATATGTATCATGGGTTTATTGCGCATCGTCTTTCTTGATTGGAAGCGCGGTAAGTTGGGAAATGCGATCTTACACGCGCGTTTATGAATAAGATGACATTCTCACGCACCCTCACAGAATGTTGCTGCAATACAGTTTATGAAACCATCTACATACCTAGGTGTAATATAACCTGTCATTTCAATTTATAGTGTTGCGGAAGAAAAGGGAATGCAAGAGAACTTCTGTAATAGCTCCCGAGTCAGATAAGCATCTTCCTAAATTAGATTTAAAACTGCGTATACAACATTGCCATCTAGTGGCCGCGTTAGTATTGCCAGAAGAAATACAAAAACATGTCAGTGAAATAAAGTCCGTGTGCTGAGATGGATCAGCGTTCTGCACCAGAATAGCACGCCGTAAAGGGTAGGGTCTAGTTCTTGCATAGAGTTTGTAAACTAAATAGTTCACATCCCTTACATTGTAAATCTCTGATCCATTTGCCTATTCAAGAAATCGCTGCCAAGTGTTAGAATTTCACCAAAGAGGCAATTTAAGAGGTGCTTAATTAGATGTTTTCAAATTGGTGTGTTTCAACTACTGGCAAGGAAGTTATGGCATATGTTTTAGCTATATCCTTTTATATTGTTGCTTAAAGAAAATTTAAAGATATGTTTTTTGCAGTTTGCTTTGTGTTCCGTATCTATGTGTGTTTAATTATTTTTGATTCAGTCAGCTAGTGAAAATAGAAAACATGTCACTTGTCCTGGAGTCATTATGCATCTGTCAGAACCGTGATGTTGTGCTCAGGCACAATGCTGTGACCACGCGTGGACCCATCGTATCTGCCCGGTGCTTATGAGTTCGTTCTCGCATTATGGGGTAGAGCAGAATTATGATTTTAGGCTTGCTGCGGGGTCTACACCAAGCAAGCCGAATTGAATGGCGCGGCCATCACACATTTACTTTAAGGTAACCATACACCCTCAATTTTCAGGGACGGTCCCAGATTTCATCCCTTTGTAGCTGACTAATCTGTGTTCCCAAAAATGTCCAAGACTTTTCATATTTACCAGTAGTCCCGATTTTTGGGGAAAATGGCTCCCATTGGTCAGGGGCAAGAGTCGAAGAGTGGGTTATGTGCTTAGCCTCTTGTGCCACCATCCCAAGGGAAATGTCAATCTGTGGTGCTCTCAGTTCTTGTCTCCCTCTGTTGGCACATGTGCTACATGTGTCCCCATAGTAAGAAACAACTTGGTTTTAAATCATACCTCATCTTCCCGGTGCCTGCTGTTTCCGTCTTCTCCAACAGACTGTTCCTTTTCGTTCCCACTATGACCATATCTCTGCTTCTTCTGCAATCATGTCTAGGCTAGACTAAGTCTATATATCATGGCCGGCTTCCCAGCTGCAATGACTCAAAAATCTTCAAAATTCTGCTACCCATCGTCTTTTGTCCTTTGCTGCACCGTTCATATCGCCAACTCTCTCATTGATCTGCGCGGGCTGTCGATTAAATAGGGAGTGCAGTTCACAACTGTAGCTACTGTCCATTACTCTCTATCAAATTCTGCCCCTCCATTTTTTTCTAAAAAGAAGAAAGTTTACTTGCCATCTAGTAGCCTCCGCTCATCCCATCTGGGACATCGGCTGTCCTCAGAATTAATTATGCCCGTCAAGTTGCGTGCACTTTTTTGTTTTTTGTCTCATCACTCTGGAAACTCTGCCCCCTTGGGCTATTTATTTGTTTGCTCTTCCTTGTTTTTGAACACAAACCTAGAACCTATTATTGGGTGTTTTAACTCTCACATTCTCTCTGAATCCAAGTGTTGTGCATGTGCTTTTCAAGAGGGAATAGAATAGAATAGAAAAGATTAGTACACGGAGAGTCGGGTGTCCCAGCCTCCCAGCCAATGAGGTGGTGAGGAGGAACAGGCTCCTTACCACACCAGGAAAGACCACGTTCCGACCCTCCTCACAGTGGGAGGCTGCCATCTTCCCTTGCCTGGTTATAGGGAAGTGTGTGCTCTCCCCGTGCTGTGTCCCCTTCGAATTCCCCCTACCCCAAGCCCAATTTTCCACATCTCGTATCCCCATCCCTGCCCCCAAGCCACTTACCTGCACTGCTCTGTCCTTCCCTGGGCTGGGCGTGGCACCGATCCGGCAATGGCCACCATGGAAAGGAAGAAAGGACTCTGTGTAGTTCCCTTGTCCACAATCCATGGCAGCCATTTTTTTGTAGTTTTTCTCAAGTTGAGAAATGGTTTATATACCGGTTCTCAACTTGAGAAAAATAAACTATTTCTATTTCTATTTAGATTTGTAACGCACCTAAGCCCCCAGACGTCAAAACGCACAAAAAGACCTAGAACAACAGCCAATCAGCCAATGATCAAACAAGCAGTGATTGCATGAAGCCATATGATGCCAGCAATAAAAAAAACAACAGGGTCTTCAACGTCTTATGAAACAGATGTATATCTGTTAGCCAGAGGTCACTAGGTAAGGAGTTCCAGGCCAACGTGACCTGCACTGGGCAAGAGCGACCACTGCCTCATATTCTCTTACTTCATACAATGTGCCAGGGTACTTACAGCACTAGAACCCTCGCAGGGGGGCATTACAGGACTGGTAAAGCCCCATGGCCTACGTTAAGGAACTCACTAGGCTCAGGCATGTAAGTACCCCCTAGGACATTAATAGACTGGTAATGTCCCCCTCTTCAGGTTCTATTGCTTCAATAGAATAGAATAGAATAAGATAGGGTAGAATCAAAGAACTGTCTGTCTGCTATTGGTGGCAAGCAGCATAGTGCTGGACATTAGGAACTGACAAGGTTTGCATGCATGTATGGAACTGCAAGGGTATCTCTCTCCTCGCAGAACCTAATACTTTAAAGAGCAGGCCCAGTTCCAAATGGCTAGACTCTCACCACCAGCAATCAGGAGGCCACATTTTGAAAACACCAGGGTCAGGAAAATCGGCCTCTCACTCTCCTTCCTCTAAGCTCCTAGACTTCTACCTTCTAATTCTGTAACCTCAGCACACATCTGCACCACTGATGGTCCACACATTCTGTTTGCATTTATTTTTAAAAAAATCATTAACTACGCTACTGCGCTTTCCTTTTGAGCAGGAAAAGGTATTTTTGTGAAGCAAAGAGAACGCATATCAAAGATAAACCTTGCATTCAGCAAACTTAAACAATTCTCTTTCAATTGCTCTGCAGCAATCACCCATTTCAGTCTGAGACATACATAGTAAGGCTTTGTGCACCTTCCAATGCCAGCATCACTGTTGTGACAAAGCCCCAAGCCTGTGGGAAGGCTACAGTCACATTGTGGACCAAAGATTCACCTTTGGGAATGCCAAGAGTTGTAGCAGTTAAGAGGAGGCAGGACAAAAGATCTACTTTGGCAGAGCAAGTTGGAAGCTCCCCTCAGGCAGGCCCAAACCAGTGTAGGAACAAATACATGTGTTTCCTGTAAGGGAATGAAGCTGCAATTTTGTGACAACATGGACAATGGGATTGATACATTTATCCCTCCAGCACCTCCACCAGCCTAATTATGTGTTCCTGTTTGCAGGTTCTCTATGATTTTCAGGATCCCCACAAATGTAGTATTTTGAATCGAGAATAGATCAAAGAAATAAAAGTCCCACATGCAAAGGTATAACCAAGCACGCATTGTTATCCTCATCCAGTCAGCATTTTGGGACATACAATGAGCACACTTGTCCACAACGAAGACATTCTAAATTTAAAAGAATACTGCCTTGGCTTATTAGAGAATGTTTTGAATAAAATGCCACATCATGGATCTACAGAGGAAATTTAAAGCAGGCTGCCTCAGCAGAGATTCTGGGGCGGTGGAGGAGAACATCTATATGTCCGGGATAGGAACAAACACAAACTGGTGGCTGCCCTTTATATGATATCAGGTCATCCCCCCACCTACCGCATGACCCTGAGCACATGGCGCATTTAGTAGACATCCCAATCACTATCACATATGAGGAAATCATGTTCACAAACACCACCCAATGGGAGTAGGTAACACGTTTGAAATGCAACCATCCCTGGGAGTCTTTGTCACACCCGGGAAGAGCTTGCAAGAGGAGTAGCAGGATCCTTGGAAGAGCTGACAAGAGGGGAGTAGCAGCAGATCCTGGGCGACTAAGCCCTGAAGGCTCTGAATGTTCTCAATGTGAGTAAAAAGGATCACAGAGAGGAGAGTCTGGTGTGTGATAAGAAGGCAGCCGTATGTTACAGAGAGGAGAGGGAGAGTATTTTAAAGGCAGAGAATGCAAAAGTTCAGGAGGGGAGTAGTGACAGAGAAGGACTTGTGTTCATAGATAAAGGGATATCAATTCAGAGGATAGAGCAAGGTGTGCCATCTGGAAGGTGGAGGTGACTCTGGTGCAGGTGAGCAGCAGTATGGGCAATGAGACAGGACAGAATATTGTGGGGATAAAGGAGTAAGTAGGTATCCAACTGTAGAGAAAGTTGAGCAATGTAGTTAGAGACAGGAAGGGACGGGATACAATCCTGGAGAAGGGCAAAAGAGACCTTGGTTTGGAGAGACAAGTAGATGAGGTTGTTTGGAAGCCTGCTGAGAATCAGGAGAGTAAGCCGGAGATTTATCCTGGAAAGTTAGCTGTTTCAAAGAAGAAAGACACCATCTGGAAAGAATGGGAGAGTTGGGATGGGGGATAGAGCAAGACCATTATAGGACAGAGAAACATGGAGAGACTATCTATTTAATGAGCACAGAGATTCATAAGGCTCCTGCTGGTTCAGAGTGTTCATACAGGTGGGTGGAGAAATGAAATGGCAACACTAGGCCACAGAGCAGAAACAGAGCCAGGAAAGCGAAGACACCTATGCAAATCACACATGTGAGAGGTGGGTAGATGTTGAGAGTAGGGCCACAACACTTGGCCGAACCCCAGAAGGGCGCACAAAGCCAGCTGTCAAGGATCAACCATGTGCCCCACCTGGCTGACAGATGGACACCCCATCGAAGAACATGACATATTAATTGGGTTGGATAGTGTATCACTGTAAACTAAAATTCCCGAAACAGCAACTCTTAATATGGTGGAAGAAATATTACTTAATAAAAGATTGACAGGAAGAACACCCAAATCGTTCTTACTATGGTGCACAGAAATGTTGCTTACTGAGAACTATTTTTGTATTTAATAACCAATTCTGCAAACAGATACATGGGACAGCAATGGGGTCAGAAGTGGCACCGTCCCTGGCAAATTTGTATGTTGAAACAATTAAAACAAACCTGATTCTAATTGATACTAACCCTTACAGAAAACACTTTGAGCTGTGGCAACGCTTTATCAACGATATTTTAGTAGTATGGTCTGGTAACATCACGTACCTTGAAGCGTTATTTTCTTGGTGAATGATCAGAATCAGTTTCTGAAATTTACTACTGTGTATAATTAACAAGCTATTAACCTTTAGGACATTTATATTGACAAGGCAGAACAAGTACTAAACTTTCTAAAGTTTAAACCTTAAAATAAGTCCACAGACAAAAACTCATTATTATTATACTCGAGATCACTTCCAAGACACACAAGAGATCATTTACTGTTTGGCCAGTTCCACAGATTAAAATGGAACAGCAGAACAAAAACTGATTTTTATCACGAGGCTAAGACGCTCACTAAACATCCTGTTCAGAGAGGATACCCTCACAAAATTGTGAGAAAATCCTACAAACGAGCCTCTAACAATCATAGAGAGTCACTATTAGAATGCAGGGTTAAAATTGACAAAGGAAAGGAAATAACATTTGTGAGTTCATTTAATCCCCTGGCACATACTAAAGGGAGGCGAATTCCCGCTAGAGTACCCCAACTGTGCATTTCGGAGAAGCAAGAATCTAAAAGAATCGAGTGAAAGAAATTAGATTCACAAACACATGAACACACAACTTACATTGACCCAACAATGGGGTTTGAATAAGTTGACAGGCCATAGCCCGTGTGTACAATGTAGTAGTTGCCCCAAAGCATTAGAGGCAAGGAAATAGACTTAGGCTTTTGAAAGGGCTTTTCCCGAACTAGCAGCTAAGGATTGGAACAATTTGCCCCTAGCCATCTGACTAAAAACGTATATTTTCAAATAGGATAATTTATCCTTAGGTGATTAGCCAGAGTAGGTCAGGTTGTTAAAAGTCTCTTTAGTATGTATGTTTTATGTTATGAGCCCCGATGCCAGCAGGCTTTCAGCGCTTTATAAATGCACACATAAGAGCTGGCAGCAAAGAGTGTTGACAAATTGCAACACCAGTATGGTGATTTATGCAATATGGAATCCATCTGAGTGTCCATATGTAGGCAAGACTGAAAGGAAAGTTAAAATAAGGATTATTGAGGAGCAAAGTTGCATATGAAATAAAGTACTCACTGCACCATTGGTAGGGCATTTTAACACTTAGGGCCCAAACCAGACAATCTGAGATGGACAGTCCTAATGAAGATAGGACCCACTAACAACTTGGCCAATGATAAGCATACACTGTCAATACAAGAACAACGGTTAATTTTCTTAACGAAAAGTTATGAATCTGGTCGTAATGAGGAAATGGACTGGAGTGTATTTTTTGATAACATATTTTGTTGACACTCTAATTATCATACTAATGAGATATGTAACTCTGACACTTGAACTCGCATGTAAACTACCACGGCTACATTTATGGCATATACTTATTTCGATATTCTATCATAACTTCACCAAGATCGTGCATAATGTGCCACACTACATGAGCTCCAACCAACATTACCTCCCCATATCATCCTCAATAGGAAGGAGAGATATTATAACCTCAGAGGAGATTTGTAAGCACGTATAATGAGACCAGTACTAGGCAGTAATGGGCACTGCCCAGAGTAATTTGTGATCATTATACTTTGAATACCAGCACCAATACGAATATAAACCCCCTTCTAACATGTCTGCCATGCACTCCCGTACTGGGGGCTGAGTGCATCTTCTATTTTGTGATCCTTAGAGACATACACAGATCATGATGTCCGCTTGCCAAATGACAAACTGACGAGAGCGAGAACGGTCTATTTGTATATGCTGTAATATGAACGCCCGCGCTCAGCTAAGCGAGCAACCAGACAATTAGATCTCATGCCAATGAGGACGCATGATCATCACTATGATTAAGGAGCATGGTATACAGTACTGATTAGTGAGTACAACCCACCTCACTTTTTCGAACTGCTTTACCTTACACAGCCATTAAGTGCCTTGTTGGTCTAACGGCTTACTAATATACAGTGTGTGTGATATAGAATAGTTATGCCCGCCAGCGCCTGACTACAACACTATTTATATGCCTGCTCTCAAAACCTGCCACCGGTCAATTTCTGATTTTGAATCATTCTTTTTTATAGGTGCAGTTATATTACCTTAGTGCACCACACCATCTCTTCACCTATGAGAAGTCCATTATTTGATTAAACTGAGAGACCATCCTGGATACATCAAGTAAGTGGTGGTTTCATTGATACAATCGATCCAGTTATTGATATAATTCATTTAGGTGATATTTTACACGACTATCTGGGCCTTTCCATTAGTTATATGTGTGTGTTTTGTAGGGTAAAGCCTGCATCCAGAATCAGTGCAGTCTCCAAAATGATAGTTTGTAAGCATCACATGTGTCTACTTTATACTCTTAATTGGTATTATTTGGACCTCACAAAGGAACACCAATAACTAATAGAGTTCCTTTCTTTATTTTTCTAAGGTCTAGGGGATACTCTCCAATGACAAGGACTACATCAAGGAATTAAACCAAGAATACCACAGTGTTTGTATTATATGCTGCACCATACTGCTATCTATGACAAATTAGAGACTTCAGTGCCACACACAGTCAGCACGGGATAGACCAGTTAGGCTATCAATACTGCGGTTTACCCCTGAAGAAGTTCCTCAATAGCCTGTATACCAGAGTAGAGGAATGAAACATGTTGGTTTGTTTTTAGTAATACTAGATAGTGGTATTGTTTTAAGAATATCACTAAAAAGATTAACCAAAAGGCTTATTGAAACTGTATCTATGAGTAGGTTTTGAACATGTTTTGCTGATTCTAAAGAGAATTGTGGTTTGCAACATTGAATTTCTGCCTTACTACACGCAATATGCACTATTCATACTTTGTATAATTGAGTTGTCATTTTGTATTTTACCATATTTGTACACCAAATCAAAGATAAGGTGGTATGAACTGGCCACTTTAGCACAAGTCACTTTATTATGATTTTAATTGAATATGTATTTTAAACTTTGTTGCATAAATAAACGAGAATTAATTTCTACACATTGATGATTGTTAGCCGTGTTAGTCAGGTTGAATATTCTGATAACAATGGCAACCTAAACTCATGGAGCGACTTATAGACAAATTCCAAGCCCCTGACCCCTAGCGATTCACACCATAGAATATAAGAGTTTGGGAGCTGTTAGAGTGTTCTTGGATACTCTTCTGTACAAAGCCCCAGCAGAATGCTCCAAACCATCTTGCAAGTGACAAACCTGGTGTGAAGGGGCTGCCACTCCAAAAGGAGGGAACACTCAACACGTGATCTAGAAGCCAGCAGTCAGGTGGGCCTCTGAAACACTTTTCTGCCCAGCAGCAGTGGATATGGGTCCTTGAGAAATCTGCCAACCTTTGACACCCCGTTGTTTTGACCAACTGTCTTCTCTGAGGGGGTGCAAGAAAAGAAGATACTCGCTGACCTGGGCTGACGTTCACTCCCAGACACCTATGAAAGTATATTTCAGTCACGCTAAGGAACAACGTGGTCCAGTTATTTTCTGCACATGATGAAAAAGCGCAAGTGGTTACCCCTTGTCCTAGCCAAACACACTTTCAAACCCTCTCCCCAAAAATTCCAGTTATTACCTCAACTCCCACTTGGTTCTCCCTTAGGATTCCAGGCAGATCCCCTGGCTTAGGGTAGTTGTAGTTACTTCTCCTGTAGGACTTGAAGAGTTACTTCACTCTGATGGGAAATCTCCACCACTCAGTATGCAGTGAGGCAGGCTAGCTGCAATGCCACTGACTTCTATGGCTCTGCAGTCTTCCTCGCCGTACTCGCACTTCATTTGGAAATAAATAATATTGCTGCTGTATCTCTAAACATGTCTTTCTCCACTGTCTTCCTAGCGCTCCCCACAGCTGTTCTGGCAATACATAATGGCATTGTCATTCTCTCTCTGTAGCACTTGCACTGCACGCTAAAGCATGCGGCCCAAAATGGCCATCAGGATTTTTAGAAATCTCATAGGATCTTAAATTCTCATGTGACTTACATAAGGACTGCAGTTCTGCAGGGAATCGTAGTTTCTGCTCCACCATACTTAAACCAATTGTGCGGAGCGGCACACGGAGTTGGCTCGCTGAGGTGCGAGCTGTCAACAGCAGTCCCTACCTATCTTGCTTCCTGCCTGCAGTCTTTCTACAGTGCCTGTACCAGTGGTTAAAACCCCCAGCATCCACACAGAGCGGCACGCGGAGTTGGCTCGCTGAGGTGCGAGCAGTAAACAGCAGTCCCTACCTATCTTGCTTCCTGCCGGCAGTCTTTCTGCAGTGCCTGTACCAGTGGTTAAAATCCCCAGCATCCACGCGGAGCGGCACGCGGAGTTGGCTCGCTGAGGTACGAGCAGTCAATAGCAGTCCCTACCTATCTTTGCTTCTTGCCTGCAGTCTTTCTACAGTGCCTGTACCAGTGGTTAAAACCCCCAGCATCCACGCGGAGCGGCACGCGGAGTTGGCTCGCTGAGGTGCGAGCAGTCAACAGCAGTCCCTACCTATCTTGCTTCCTGCCTGCAGTCTTTCTACAGTGCCTGTACCAGTGGTTAAAACCCACAGCATCCACGCGGAGCGGCACGCGGAGTTGGTTCGCTGAGGTGCGAGCACTCAACAGCAGTCTGCTGAGGCTAGGAGGTGAGGAGAAATGGACTTGCAAGTAGACCTTAAAGCTCTGCTTTTGCTCTCTAGAGCTACAGACTCTAACACTGATAAGATAGACAATATAGACAATCCGGCTCCCAGCCCCAGCAAAAAAGTCCTTCAGACAGGGTGCTGAGGAGCAAATATGCCCGATTAGAAAATCGGAAAGAAAACCAAAAAGGTTCTGGTGCGGGAAAGAACGGTGGAAGCAACTCCAGCTCAATCTCCAGTTCTACCGCCGCATCGCAGAGAAAAGCACTGATTACAGTTGCATTACTGTCTTCAATTCCCAGTGAAATGGCCGCCCGGCTCTTGGAAGGTGCGGGCGCCGACTATGAGGACGCTGAAAGTGGTGTGCTGTCGCGAGAGTCAGAGGAAAGCAGCGGGGACGATGCACCCGCTACGCCAGTTACATTTCCCTCCTCCGATACACCTTCTTCACGGCTCCCTTTTTCAACTCCTTTTTCATCCTCGTCAGTTCCACTCTTACCTGCGGGGGTGGCGGCCCTGCCCGGAGAGGTGGCATCGCTTTCACGGTCTGCTGTGTTGTCAGCGGACACGCCGTCCGAGGCCTGGTTTCCCCTGTTGCCAGCTGCTCGTGTCCCGCAGGCTGCCGCTGCGGCGAGTGGGGTGAAACAAGCGGAGTCGAAGGACGCTGCGAGGCTGACCTCAGCCTGCGGGCCGTGGCGATTCAAGCTGGTGGAGAGCCAGGCGAAGTGTCAGCGGATGCCGCTCCAAAGTCTGTGGTGGATGGTGTGCCTCTGGCTGCCGTTGCGGAGGTCGGATGGCCGCCAGTAGCAGACGGAGAGGCCCCTGATCGGCAGGCTCCGCGACTCAGCATACAAGTGGAAATCCACTCCAGTCACTGCTCCAAAACGACAAACACATGTGATGAGGACTCAGAAGCGCCCCTGCTGCCTCTTTCCGGCCTATTCAATTCAGCAACAAAAAGGACAATCTTCAAAACACCTCTTGCTACCATAAGGAGGGTGAGCCTACGAATTCAGGCTTAGATCATGAATCAACACACGGCCCATCAAACGTCTCTGCTAACGACTTCATCACACAAAAAAGAGACATAGCAATGGCATTACTAAAAAAAAGAGCATTGTCTAAAAAGATCCTCAAGGAGCAGGGGGAACTATTATATCAAGGTCGTCAGCAGCAAAAAAAGGAGTTTGAGTACTGACCCAAAAAGGAAAAACAGGAAAGTCTACTTTCCAGAATCCCCTGATGCATCATGCTTTGAAAGACTTATTTCAAAACAAACAAAGAGGAAACTCGAAGCTGAGGTAGAACTTTCGGATGCAGAAATGCTAGACGCAGTCCTAGAAGCGCCCTCGGCCCCTGAACAAAGGAAAGTTATAGAAGCTCCTTGTCAAAACATCCCAGCAGAGGCCTTTTGTTCGCAGGACAATGTACCAGGCTCAGAAAGTTCTGGCGATTTCTATGGGAATAACAACGTCGCCAATTTACTCCCCAGGGGCGTAGTTACGGCCTCAATTAACTTGCTCGATGATGACTTGCCGCTGCATCAACCAGAGAAGTCTGGACTAGGAAATGACTTATTAATGCGTCAGTCAACACCACTGTAACCAACGGACTGGACCAAAGAAGCATACTTCATCCTATACTGGCTCAAACAGAGTTGGCTCATTCGGGGCAAAATATGAACACTACTGATCTCCCGTCTAGGAGATCATTAATTCACAGTGATCATTCACACAGCATTTCAACTCCGGTCAGAAACAGAAGACCCAGTGATACGTTTGGGAATCTTCCCAAAGACACCCCAGCAAAAAAAACGGATCTCGTAACAATCATGTCAGCAATTACGATGGGACTTGCACCCTTCGTAAAACTATATGAGTCAATAAATGACACAATGAAAGACTCATTAGCACTTTCAGCCATGACGAACACTAAAGTAACCTTTTTGGAGGGTTTCATCACAGCCTTAATTCAACAAAACATCGAGAAAGAAAGACAATGGGACTCAAAAATCGCACGACTTGAAACTCTAATTGGAACCAAATCCAATGCAAGTTGCACACGAGAAACCTGTTACGCTCACCTGGTTCCCACAGGGGTGTCGAGCGGAACTGGAAAGCCACAGTCTCCACCAACGTGATGCGTAGTGCAGAGATGACTGACTGGACTGGCCCACCTAGCTTCGTCTGCCTGACCCGTAGAAGTAGTCTCCTTATAGTTTTGAATGATGAGCTCTCCATCCTGCGAGGATCGCAGGGGCGCGTTGATGGCCAGTTACTTCACTGGCTTGAGGATATTGGATGAGTTCTAGACAAATCTTGGCTCCAAACCTCCTGGCGAAGGACCGTAAGTATATAGTTCTTAAGAGTTCAAAAATGTCTCAATAATCACTCTTGTCCAATTCCTTTATTTACCTTGCAGCTTAGACCCAAAAGAAGATCGCCCTGTGGTAGCTGAAAGCGTTCAGGTAAGAGTCTGTGTTATCCCACACTGTCCGTTAAATGATGCCAAAGTTTAACTCGCTGCTTTCTCTTTTCTTATAGGTGCGACGTAAGAAAATTTGGCATGCTGATGAATAATACCTCTGGCGGTAAAATCAGCTAAGTATATGGTGGCAAGAGATTGTCCTTGTTTGTTCCCTCGGCTCACCTTGTTGTTTTCTTGTCCCCCTTAGGTGCTGGGATGCAGCAACATAATGATGGTGACAGCGCCGGATCGTAGAGATGCTGCGAGGAACGGTGAGTATGGCGCGGCGCTGCTGTGGGCGATGCAACGTGTTTAAAATAAAGTCTGTCTCTGGTTCAAAGGTCCAGTGAATTGGGAATCAGGTAAGAAACCCAATAATGTTCTTGTTCTAACCTTTCTTCTTCTTTCCCTTCTTTCTAGGCGCTCTGGACTCGAGGGGGGTGTGGCAAGAGGCTGGATGCTGACTGCAGGCACGGTGAGCGTTACGCTGCAGGATGCAGAATAACGTGAAGCGTGTGCTGATCTTCGGGCGTGGTTTAAATAGCCTCCAAAGTAGTCCCAGGTAAGTATTCCTTCACAACCACACCCGAGTAACAAAATAGTCCCTAGGTAAAGTAGTCCCTTCCAAGCTTCACATGGGCTTGGATCTCTTGCAGCATGGTCTGCATCAGGTAAGTTTTAACATATGAGCCTGGCACCTATGGCGCCAAGACTAATGCCCCATATGAGCCTGGCGCCATATACGCCAGGACTGTACCCATAAAGCCCCTAACAAGGGTTGCTGGGCTTTTTCTGGGTAACATGATGCCTGCTTCCGGGGTTGATGGACTTGGTCTGGATGCCCGGGGGTAGGAATCATGACAAAACCCAGCTGAGTCCTCAAACAGAACAAACTTCGTTGCTGGACGTAAACGAGACAAAAAGTGATGGTGTAAACGAAAGTCCCACTTGGCACACTTGTCGGCCTGATACAAAATCAAGAAACAGAAAAAAAAACAAAGATCCGCCAAAATTCGCCACAATTTTCAATATTGCAAAGTAGACTCCATCAGTATCAATTCAAGTAGCGACACCATCTACAATGTCCACAATGTCCCGAGGTCCAGTTTCCCATAATACATCGAGGGAGCAAGCGATAATTGAATTAGACAATTCTCGCTTAACTGAGGCAGAGTCATTGGGGAATTCATCACTTTTAGATTTAACAGTCCATTTAGATCAAGAGGGAGCCAATGAGCCCCTCGATAACACTCAACGAAACTCAGAGCCGAATGCAAATACAGCAGACAAAGCCATCGTTCAAGAAGAACAGAAAAAATCAACCATAACTACGACCACATTGGGAATACATAGAGCTAAAGACATTGTTCGCAAAGTGGTGAGAGAAGTTTTATCGGATCCGCTTAAGAAAACACAACATAATCTGAAGCAAATACCAAAACAAAACCAACCATCAAAGTTTGAGAAGCAACAAGTCAGTAAATATGGACCGGCCGCGGACTGGATTAACAACGGTCAAGAGACCTAGCCCAACCCAAATCTTCAAGATGGAACAACTCACGGCTGGGAAAAACTTTTTAGCATTAGACAGAAAAACGGTCTTAACGATCTTAACCAAAATTCCCAACCTGAAATCTCTGGATTCGGCAGATTTTGTGCTGATCGAACCATATCATAGAGACAAAAGGTGAAAGCATACCTTCACGTCACAAAGGCTGCAAGTACTGATCTAAAACAAGACGTGAATCTGGCCTTGAATGAAATGGGCTTTGCCCTTGCGGAAATTGCCACACCAGTACTACTGGATAGCAACACACATCTCTCAAGCAAATTGGCGGAAAAGCGTCCTGACCATCGATTGAAAATTGAAGAGCAGATTATAAACAAAAGAAGTGAGATGTACAAGGAGGAAGGTGAGGTCCGTCGAGGGAGATTTCAATTGAAACATTATCCAGTAAACGACAATGCAAACTACAGGAAAACAAAATACATAGAAAACACAAGAAAAAACTACAGAACGGAGAAAAGCCGTAGGCACGGCTCATCACCCGATCAAAGCTCTGAGTGGTCCCACAACAAAAAACGTGAGCCCTCTGGGCCATGGAGATGGTTGAAAAAGGAGCTAAACCCAAACCCTCAAAATTAACAATGAAAAGGCTTAGTGATGCCGACCACCAACAAACTACTCGAACTTCTCCCAGGGGACCAACAAAAGGCAACCACTATGTGCTCGTGGAATACGAGGGGCCACGATCATTTGACCAAATCAGACGCATTTGACTTGGCCCCATTTGACATCATTTGCCTTCAGGAGACCTGGCTGCTGGAACAACCAACGATAGACGGATACGAAACGTACATTTCTCCAGCGGTTAAGGGTATGTTTGGCAGCCCATCATCAGGCCTTCTAACTGCTGTCAGAATTGGTTCAGGTATTTCCATCAAAAAGAAAGTGGCAGAAACCTATGGCATTTTGGCGCTACAAACAGAGTGGCATCACCCAGAAAAGGCATCAAGGGGCAAAACTAAATCCAATTTAGCTATCATAAACATCTATTGAAATCCGCAAAGAACAAACAACATCGATTTTTGCAATGCCGTTGCGGATATCCTAGACAAATTGACAACTGAAATGGCTACCGACTACATCATTATTTGCGGAGATTTGAATGCTAGGTGAAACCTCCTTCCAGTATCCATCTTTCACCATCCTTTGAACGAGGTGCCTTCTGGTCAGACTTCATGGACACTAGAAACTTCCATAACGCGGCAAAAGCCCGAGGCCACCTTCCAGCGATTCCCACTTGGGAACGAGCCGACACCACAGCGGCGCTGGACCATATTTTTAATTCACACTTCCTTCTACCCTTCGTAGATTTCTTTGAAGTTGTCAGAACCAAAGCCAGCGACCATAACTTGCAGACAATGATTTTTGAATTAGTGAGCCTACCCAAAGAAATCTATCCAGTTGACGTGGAGTTAGCACGCAACTCTTCACGAATCAAACTTACAGCGATAAACATCAAGGAGATTACACAAAAATTTGACGAAGAAAATAGAAACACTATGGGCACACAAACCAGACTGAATTATCTCCCATTCGTGATGCACAGGAAAAAACAAGGAAATCAAACTCCATCAAATGGAAATAGGGTCCATGAATATGATACTCAACTGAACATGAAAAGAAGAGAACTGTACAAATTGAGGCGGCTGGCCAGAGCCTCTGACAATACTGAGCAAAAAGAAATCGCCATAGCTGCTACAAAATCATATAGATCATGGTTGAAACATCATAAAGGCGCCATGTATCAGAACGACACAGAACAAATTCTGAAAACCTTAGCGTCAAAAAATTTGAGAGAGTTCTGGGCTCTAATGAAAAACAAAAATAGCGAAATAAATAATCAACTGTCCAATGTAATATCGGAATCGACCTGGACAACCTTTTTTACCTTTTTTGCTATGGACGCGGCCCTAAACATCCAAGATACTATATGGCCAAAATTGAAAGGTTTTCTGTGGAAAGCCGTAAACCGTATTGGGCCTTCCCAAATCGACATCAATTTCAGTCATCAGACGTGAATTGGGCCTATTATCATTGAAAGCATCAATTGAAGAAAGTCAGATGAGACTCCTCCGGAAAATCATTTCACCAGATACTCTTCTGATATATAAATCGATTCAGATGGAACTTAACCAAGGACGTTGCAACACCTTGAACAAGTGGGAGCAAAAACTTCTAAAAAAGCTGGCAGATCTGGCCTGCACGTCCGAGGACCTTATGCAAAATCCTGACAGGATAAAGATAAAAATAGCCCAAGAAGACTGGATCCAAACATGTGAGGCACCTGTGGCAAATAACTTACTTGCCCACTTACCCCCAACGACAAGTTGAGCTTACCTCTGAATTACTGCATAAAATTCCCTGATAAAAGACTGCAGAAAATATTTATGAAAATGAGATTCAACCAAATGCCATCTCAAGAAATTAGAGCTATCCGGACTAAATCTCTATCAAAAGTATGTGGACTATGTCCAGGGACCCAAGCGGTGGAAACAGTAAGGCATCTACTCCTGAACTGTGCTAAAACAGCACATCTGCAAGAAGCTTTTCTGTTACCCCTAATGTATGATGTGGCACTTCGAGAGGAGGACACATGGTGGTGTCGCCTGGTCTCAGGACAGAAGACTAAATGGTCTACGGCGGCAGTTAAGATATTGGAGGCTGCACATAAACTGATGACAGAGACTGATACTCCATCCAGCATTACTTAACAAAGATCTACTCTTTTTGTCTTTATAGAAAAACGCCTTGTTTATAATGGTGTTGCTGCTTTTCCTCTATCTTTCGTGATCTACGTTGTGTTTCGCCTCCATGCTTCTCTTACACTACTTTTTACTTTTTTTCTTCTTGTTATGAGAAATGACTTCTTGTAAAAATCAAATTTTGTTTTGATTACAGACAAGTAAATAATAAAAAAATATATATTGTGTCTTTGTGTTTTTCTGATACCACTTCACGGTTATTTTTCAGGTTGGCTGGAACGTATCTTCACATTGTATGAGAATTCAAAAAATGTGTTTGTGTTGATTTGCTGCTTGCTTTGTCTCCTTGGTGTAAAACTGTTTGTTTTCTTAAATGCATACCACACTGATTGCATAATGGAGGATTGCGCTTAAGGCCAAAGGCATCTAGGTAGTACATTTTACTGTCGTATGCAGATGTTTGGTCTTGTAGGTTAGATTCATGCTAGTTCCATGGGTTGTGTACATGTGTGCCCTAATGCAAGATCCTACATTCTACTGTTCTCATCCAGTGCAGGGCTTGTACCTCAGTTTTACCATTGTTGATAAGGGAATTGTTTTTAGGGTGTTTAAGGCAGAATAACCATTCTTCATCCCCAGCCCTCTCTTTCCATCAAAGTCCCATTATCATTTGAAGATGTGTGATTAGGAATCTTCATAGGGAATAGTTTATGGCAGAGCATTCTTTCTGATTCATACCACACCATACATTAAACCCTTCATTGGGCCTCATTACGACTCAGGCGGTAAGGGGTTTACGGCGGCGTAAACAGCGCCGACCCTTACCAGGTGTTAAAATCCATGGCGCTAAGGGACCTTGATGTTAATTACGCCACCATAATTTACGGTGGCGTAATTAACGCCTTCCCCACTCCCATTATGCCCTATGGGGCAAAAATGGGAATGAGGAAGGGTAAATGGGGATTTGGGATTTACCGCCCCGCCAACCTCGGAATGGGGCGGTAAGTCCGCCAACCACCATGGCGTAAACGCAGTTTACGCCATTGTGGTAAAGGTACGACCCAGGCGGTAACTTACCGCCTGGGTCGTAATGAGGCCCATTGACTCTAAAGTGGGCCTTGTGCCCGCCCTTTATACAAGTGGAAGATGAGTCAGAAATGGTTGCATGTATCCCATATGCACAAGGAGTAGATATGCAGTATTCACATTGGTGTGGAATCACGAGTTGTGCACACACAGAGAATTAGGCATGCATGCCAGTAGTGGTCAAGCAAATCCTCACAATTTGTGAAAACCCTACTTGAATGTGGAATTACATGAAAAGCAGGCATATTCATAAAAAGTGAGCATAAAGAAGTCTCATGGCAGGTGTTTGAAATCCAAACTTCAGCATGTTGCCTGCAAAGCAGAGCAATAACGTTGACAATAACAGCCATGCACACTCATTTCCTTAGAACATATCAAGATGAAACACCTAATTTTGTAATTGTAGTCGGTGACGACAATGGTGGTGGCATTGATGCCCCTGTTGCATCAGGAAAGATATATGGGGAACTGGGTTGAGAGTAGGCACTGCCAAAGCTGGATTGTGCTGCCATGCCCACCTTCACAGGCCTCAAAGGAAGGAGCAAACCAAATCCCAACTGCAAATGCCTCATTGTATTGGCTAATTTGGAGGCTTATTTGGTACCTGGCAAGCAGCATCTGCACACGTTCTGGGTGGTTGGCTTCCCTCATTGCACTGCAGTCATTCCCTTAGCCTAGTCCAGATGTTGGTGAGGGTGGTCTGAGTGCTTACCTGTGGAGGGTTATCTTGTGCTCCCATGCACGCCTGCTCATTGATAACGTGGTCTGGATAGTGGACGTTCCTATTGCCCCATGTGCTCATTAATATTTGTCATTTCCCTTCTGCCCTTCCTCTGGCCATTGCCTTCTAGTTGGATATGCATCACCCTTTCCCGATCCCACTACCCAGCAATTCTGTTAGCCACCCCCTTCACTGCTGCTTACTCTTCAGTGTTATTCCCTTGCTAGGCTATGTTTTTTCTGCAGTTCTGTCAGATGGCCCAACACCATGGCCCTCATTAGGACCCAGGCGTTAAGGGGTTTACGGCGCCGTAAACGGCGCCGACCCTTAACGCCTGATTCCAAGGTCCCTTTGCGGGATGGTTATTTTAACGCCTGCTTTTTGCAGGCGTTAAAACCCATGCCGCAAAGGGACCTTGGTGCTAATTACGGCACCGTAATTTACGGTGGCGTAATTAGCGCCTTTCCCCATTCCCATTATGCCCTATGGGGCAAAAATTGGAATGGGGAAGGGTAAAATGGGAAATGGGGATTTACCGCCCCACTCACCTTGGAATGGGGCGGTAAATCCACCAACCACCATGGCGTAAACATAGTTTACGCCATGGTGGTAAGGGTACGACCCAGGCGGTAACTTACCGTCTGGGTCGTAATGAGGGCCCATGTCTATGTCATGGTTGTTTTGGCGTCCTCTAATTGGGGGTCTAGGATTCAGCTGTGGAATGTCCTGTTAGCAGGGATACTGACAAGCTTTGACACTTCTGGATATGAAATCAATATTTGTGTGGATCCTGCAATCCCGGTGCTCCATATCTTAGGCTCCTTCCAAAAACATCTAACTGTGTTTGGTAGAATGAACAGCTCATCCTCATGGTGATCCTTGAGCGCCCCCAGCACTTCACCTTCAAGCAAGGAGCATCCAGCCTCCCCTTCCATTGTTGTGGTTACTGGGACAACATAGGAAGTAAGGTTGTTCATGGGTTTATCCAAGGACATTCACTATTCTGTTCGTGATTTCCTGACCCGTGCGCTTTATATAGTTATATTTTGCGCATGTGCAATTTATTTGTTTACCTGCAGCCAATCAATGCATTGTGAATGAGTGAATGAGTGCATCTGGTCATATGTGGGTTGCAAAGTATATTCAGAATGATGTGATGTGCATATGATTTACATGCACATATTATAGCATTTTGTGGGGTGAAAAGAGGGCCATTGAAATGTGTTTGCTTACTCTTCCACGAGATGTGGTATTCTGCATGTGTGCTTGCGCGTCCCACAAAGCCGCAGATGTTTTGGGGAATTGGGCTCATGGTTTTCATTGTAGTTCTACCCATCTAGAGGAAGGCAGTCCCTGTACTTCTAACTTTGCAGAATAAACAAACAGTAACTGCTCCTGAGAGACATGATCGAAAACATAGGCGCCGGTCTAGTTATAAGAACTTTCTAATTGTCAACCAAAGACAGTGTCACGTTTAAATTAAATCGTATAAGCATTTTCCATTTAGAACATGTTTCTTCTAAGCAGACCCAGATCATTTAGAACAGGATTACAGTGCAATTCAGAAATACAGTAAGTGATCATAATTCAGGGGGTCAGTGTCCCTCAAGATGGCAACGTTGAGAATAAGTAGAGTTTAAAATGTGCCTCAAATATGGAATTCCCAGCTCAGGCCCTGGGCTCACAACTCAGGCAAAATACGCCAATTTCTCAAGACCACATATTTATTTATTTATTTGTTTATTTATTTATTTATTTTAATTTTTGTAACGCTCCAACATGCCCGTGGGCCTCAGGGCGCACATACCTTCAATCAGGTGGGCCTTTGAATGAATCCACTACCATTTACCTTCATTAAGGGTTAAACATTGCATGAGCAAGACTCCATTACCCTCAGTGCAGAACCTGTACAGTTCATCAATACAGATGGTGCTGCAGATATGTCTGCATACATAGCACTGTACTTTTCAAACACAGAAACCATAAGTAAATATCAGTAAATGTGAGGTTACTGTAATTCAATTATAAAATAGCTCGTCATGTTAAAGTCGCTGGTGAGAAACTCGAACAGGTCCCTGGCCAAAATTACCTCGGGATCTGGTTCTCTGGTAACACCATCTAGGGCGGCACACAAGTGTTAAGGTAGTCACTAGTTTGGAAAAATATTGTGGCTCCCTTAGAAAATGTTCTTTGAGCATGGGGGTGGCCACTAAGACCTGCACTTGAAGTCTCTAGGGCTCGGGCCAAGGCATCGGTCCTATGTGGAACTGAGATATGGGGTTGTAGTAACATGAAACATCTGTGTACTGATGAAAATATGTTTTTGAAGTCTATTGTGCTGCTCCCCCAAAGTTCTCCAAATGCGCTTGTGCGCTCCGAATGTGATATGATCCCAATCAATGAAGAGGCAGGGTTCAGACCTGTCTCCTATTGGATGCGGATTTGGGCTGCCCCACAGCTCTTCAAATACTGTGATGCCATGAGCCATGTAATGACATTAGATGCATCCCTTGGCTGACACATGTCAAACAGTGTTTGAATGCTTTGGGCATGAGACAATACTGGGTTGATCCTCAGGCAATCACAAGGGAGGCCGCGACAAGGGTAAAATTGGCTGTTAACCATTGAAATCGAGCTAACCTGCAAAACTTGTGCCAGACTCTACCTCTGGGCCCGAATACATGGTACACAGGGTGACCGTGGTTATGAGGGCTACCAGCTTAAATAATATTATAAGGAACAAACTGTAGTTTAAAGTAAAACAACAGAAATAAGAAACCCATATTTTTCCATTAGGGACATCAAGTCCCATAATTCCCTAAGTAGTGGGACGATGAAGAGGGCTGAGAAGGTACAATGTTGTAGGAGTAATCAGTTCATTAATCCAGATGACCCACACCTGAGGGAGACAGACAGAGAAGCTTAAAAGGCCAACTCATGAGCAGGCCATAGAGTTGTCATTGTTGGTAAAGGTCAGAGGGAGCTAGAAGCAGAAGCAGCGTGGTTTGTGCTGGCAGCCCGAGCAGAAACTGGAGGATGGAGTCGACGCCGGCAGCCACTGTTTGGCAGATATCCTCTGCCGGTCCTGAGGGGGTCTGTGCCTCCAGAAATCTGAAGTGCAGTGGTCGCGCAGGAACACAGCTAACCCCCTGCTTAACTGATCTGCAGAGGATGCAAAGCAGAATGCATGCAAGATGCTGTCTCTGGTGGCAAGAATGCATCCGAGGACTTTGAGGCTGTCTCCGGTGGCTGACATGCACCAAGCGGGCCTCAGGAGTGAGAGGAGCTCCAATTGTAGGTAATGTGGTTGATGGCGGACTAAAAGAAGCAGTTTGCCTGGTCGGGAGGAGCCACAGCAGAAGACGTCCTGTGAGCGGCGAGGGGAATGGAGGCACACGTCTTACCTGGTGAGTACACAGGCTTGTCATTGACCCCGGAGCACTTTGTCCCCGCTTGCATGTTGAAAGCAGGTGTTCAGCGAGTGAGCAAAACTCGAGTAGAAGTAAAAGTAATTCAGGAACTGGTTTTGAATACCGAACTATTGCAAAGCAGCAAAGCAACATTTGCTTGTGAGTGAAAGTGATTCCCAAGTGATTTTTAATACCAAACAATTTCAAAGCAGCAGAAGTAGCACTGGCATGTGATTGAAAGTGATTCCCAAGTTCATTTTGATTACCGAAATATTGCAAAGCAGCGAAAACCTGTTGTAAGAAAGCCAAATGACTGTACCCTTAAAAGTGTGAGTCTGTGGAAAACCCAGCAACCCGAGTGGTGACTTTGTTAAGAGTTAGGCCTGATTCACAGAGTGTTTTCCTATGGGATTGCACCATTATAAAACACTTCTGTGAATCAGGCCCTTAATATCTATACGCATTGCTGAAGTCAAGAGAGACTGAAACCAATGCAAATACAATCAAGCCAATATTGCCAACAGCAGAAGGGGGCTAATGCAAGGTCTAAATGCTCGGAAACGTGTTGCCTGTACTGTGTACTATGTAGTGTACAGGCTGGGATAAACACACATTGCCAACACCAAGGGAGAAACAGAAAATACCCTATCCTTATCAGTCTTTGGTTGCTTTGGTTACTTGTGCAGTGGGGAAACAAGAGGCTGCCCTTTTGGGTAAAGATATCTAGAAGGAGAGGAGTATCATTTACAGAAGAGTATAAAAGAGCACCAATGTAAATCTTGTTTTCCTTGAAAAGGTGTTGAATGTTTTGAAACTTTAATTGTTTGAATACTGTGAAAATTTTGTGAACCTCTTGTCAGTTGATCATAACCACAAAAGCACTTGTGAGACACTGTTTGGGTAAGGGGTTATACCCAGATGGAAAACCTTTGGAGATTGTAGGCCTGGCATGAAAGTAGACCAGGTGAAACTTGAAGAAGTGCTACAAGGTGTTCCTGACAGAGACACTTTATGTTGGTTGTGTTCCAAAAAGAAGAGCTGTGCAAGGCTGTAACAGATAAGTTATATTTCTTTAAGATACCAGTGTGGCAAATCATAATCCTGACCAAGACAATCATTGTTTGTATTGAGGAACTGAGAACCTATTTAAGGAAGAAGAAGACACTTATTTATTCTGTGTTGGAACGTTCTGTTGACAAGTTGAAGTTGCATCAAACTTTATTGGAACTTTATTGCAAACCAGGATTTCCATGTATCCTTTTCTTGAACTGTGAGGAAGAATCATGTTTAAACCTGGGGAAGACAAGCTCGCCCAGATTAGGAAGAGAGACTGTGGTTTCATTGTGATTTCAATCATTATTGATTTATTTTATTTTAGGCAGGAAAATACACATCAGGGTAGGGATAGTGAGGTGTTCATCCAACCTTCTAATATAATAAATAAATGTCATTTCTGGCCCCTCACACTGTTCTATGCTGTGTCTTTTGCCTCTCCAGGTTAGTTATTTAGGCTTTGGGATCTCTTGTTTGGACCATGTGTTGTAACTCATGCACCCATAACTTACTTTGATTTCTTTCTTCACAGACTCTGTTTCAAATACTCTCAATTTCATCTGATGGCTACTACTAATGCAACACATCAGTGGAGCCTCCACTGTTTCACTTATAGGTCCAGGTAGTCCTCTAGTATTGACAGCAAAACAACCTCTTTCCTTCTTTCTAAGTATGTTTGGGAGGGAGAACAGTATATCTCATGTCCTATATATACTGAATTCCAGATCCACTAGTATTACTCAGGAAATATAGAGGCACTGGTGGCGGAATCAGGTGCAATTGAAAATGACACATTCGTTTATACCCATTTGTCTGGGTTTTAGCCCATGGTTCAGACATGAACCTGTTCTCTTTCATCTCTGACTAGATTCAAAGGCATTTTTATTAGTATCCCTCCCACCCCAAAGAGTTTCTTTTTGACACTGGCAAGCATGAATTTCATGGACTACTTCTTGAATTTACATGACAAACTAGTTAATTACTCATTTCTGTTGAACTGCCTTGATGGGGGGTCACACAATATTTGTTTTAGTTTCTCTTTCCACACCATATTTATTTCTACAACCTTTATAATATCTCCACATTATCCACTGGCTCCTGAAGAGAATAAGACAGTCCAGTCCGGGGTCACTGGGGATGCTTGTGGCAGCTATGTGTAAAGCATTTGGCTCTAAACAACGTATCCCATGTTTGTTCAAACACTCGCTATATTCGCTAGCAAAGCAGCTCCTTAGAGACACAATCTGGATCTCTAACTTGGATATCACAACTTATACATAAAGAGAGACACTAAACTGAGGCACATCAAGCCTTAACCAGACCATGCAAATTGATATGCGCATCTAAGCATAAATAAAACTAGCACTATTAGGGTTATAATTCGTATGGTCCTCAAATCGTCTGGCAGCATCACACCTTAGACCTGAATTGTATAGTAATCCAGAGTAAATAGGAGCTTTGGACTATATAGAAATGCAAGAAAAACTGTAATTACACAAGATAAGCCTCCCATGATATAGAAGGCTGTGTATCAGGTCTGCAACACCCAATTCAGGGAAAGGGGGCTTCGTAATTAGATACAGAGCTAATAGATTACTCCTCATTCGGTTGTAATATAGGACTAGATCATTCCGTTCACCCACTTGGTAAACACGATGAAATTATGATGTTGGGAAAAGAGCCCTTTGGTCATTTTGATGTCCATTAAAATTGATCGATGAGAAGTATTTTTTAAAGCTGTTTCATGAATGTGTTTCTTCTATTTAAAATGCATTTCTGTCTATATAAGGTCAGATGGTCTGGCATTTTGCATGATGGTGAAAGCATGTGTGATTTCATGTTTCTTGCAAATGAAGCATAGCTCTTTTGGAAATGACCAAACATACGCTGCTATTTCTCTCACTTAGAATCCACTTCAAGAAAGCAATCTAAAGCTTCTTTTAAGTTTATATACAACACATCTGTTTCTGTTTGAAAAGCAGACATATTGTTCCCATTTATTTAGACAGACAACATGGTTTGACTAGACTGTTAATTCAGGAAATATATAAATGTCGTATTTTGAGCCCTACACATTTACTCCCGTGAAGGTTTTCTTGTTTAATGTAAAAAATATAAATGAGAGTAGCTCGCTTTATCAGTAGTTTAGAGTCAGATACATTACACATGGTCGACCATATGTGTGGAAAATTAGCACTTGTTAGGGTCAGTGTTTTTAATTGGCATCATTTTCATAATATATTTTCCCCTTGAAAATCATATTTTGCAGTAGGTAATAAAAAATATTCACGTTTTTATCTAGGTCTTTTATGTGAATGCACATTTATTTTTGGAGCTGTAAGTGATGTCATTCCGGCACTTCACCTAACTCAATGCCTAGCGTGTAATGCACAACTGAAACTCTTATTTATGTGTGTCTAAAAGTTCTTTTATTCTGAACGATGTACCACTCATACCACGCCCCTCTCTTGGAACCGCCCCCACCCCCCGGTCACACTGAACTAGGAATCAGGCTGGTTTGCAAAGTTAAAATATTTATTTATGTCGTTACAAATTAATCACACTATGTTTAATGGGTATACAGTGATCACCAATGGATTGATGTAACACTAAGCAATCTTTTTAATCACAAGGAGTAAAAGTGAGCAAAACAATTCAGCACAGAAACAATACTTTTGTGTGTGTTAAGATCAAATAACAGTGTGGTTGCTATTTCCCCCTGCACACCCCTCAATAGACAATGTAAAGAGATAGGAGGAGAGAGAACAGGTTTCAGGAATGGCAACATTCAAACCAAATATCAATCCCAATTCCCCCCCCCCAACAAACACAAGAGAAAAACGGAATTGATTGGCAAGCTGTCAAAATGGTTTTAAAGTTATCTTGAGAATGGATTGTGCAAAAACACTAAGGGCCTCATTACACGGAAGGCGGTAAGGGTTTACCGGTATCGGTAAGGGCACCGGTATTGGTAAACCCTTACTGCCTTACTACGAGGTCCCTTTTCGGGTAGGTACTTTAACGCCTGCTGTTTAGCAGGCGTTAAAAACCATTCCGCAAAGGGACCAGGGTGCTAATTACGGTACCGCAATTTGCAGCACCGTAATTAGCGCCTTCCCCATTCCCATAGAGCCCTATGGGGCAAAAATGGGAATGGGGAAGGGCAATGGGGGAAGGGTGAATTACCGCCCCGCCAAACTTGGAATAGGGCGGTAATTCCCTTTCCACCAAGGCGGTGCCGGTATTTTACCGACATGGACCAAGGTCCTAGTAGCAACTTGGTTCTCCGCCTACCATCTAATGAGGCCCTAAATCTGGTTTAAATTGCTGAGATTGTTGAAATTCTTATGGGAGCCGCTTTAGATTGTTGCAGACCAACACTAGCAATGATTTGATACTAATGAGCAATGTTAAATCTTAAAACTAAGGTTGGAGCAATCAAAAGCTGTTTTACACATGACAGAATTTCCCTAAAACAGAATTTGCGGCAAACTTTTCTGCGCGCGGTAATTGCGATTGCGGGAGAACTATATGGATTTCGGATGCAGGTTTTCCATTTAACGCTGTGGATGATAGCTACAAGCAGAAGTTGGAATTTTGTTTCTAGCTTAACAATTGAGAAAGTTATAGATGTTTTGTTGGAGGACTTTTTTCTGAGATAGGCGCAAGAATGGGAAACAGGAATGCACTTTTAAAAGACAAATGGGATTTCTTACACTAGATTATGACTATAGAAAAAGAGAATGCCACACAAGAATCTCCACAGCCCTGGCCAGGGACCCTTCATGTGGTGGATACTCACTTTCTTTCTGGGATTCAATTTATTTGTTCACAACACTAGTGATTTATGATTTTAGAAAACAAATGAGAGAAATTTAGCGCAAGAAAAGTTCCGACAATTCAAACTCCTAACCCTCCTGGTTCTGAATACAAGAGAGGATGGAAGGATGGATTTAAGGTTGGGATTGACTAAACAAAGTACATAGGCTAGTGACACCGTTCTATCTATAGATACTCACTATATGGGTTTCAAACGGAACCTCAGGGATTCTGGTCAGGGATTCTGGTCAGGGATTGGCAGCGTCAAGGTGCTCTGGACACCGCACGGCACAACTGGACTGGATCTGATCTGCAATAGCTCTGAGCACAGCACCGCATGTACTGGATTGGGTCTGCAATGGTTCTGATCACAGCTCGGCACAACTGGATTGGATCTTTTGGTTTTGGTAATAATTATTTTCAGCAGGGAAGCAGTACAGCACAGCCCCGCTGTTTCTTTGGTTCTCCTTAGTTTTCTGAGGTGGTTCTGTGAATTTAAGGCCTAGCTGAGAATGGTTCAGCTATATGATGGGACTTTCTTCTTGCCAAGTTTCTGGAGTCTGAAGCAAAGAAGATGGATGGTTCTCTAGCAGGGTGCTCCGCCAGCAATCGGTTAGTGGGTGAATCTGTGTGTCTTCCCATCCTGAGCTGTCTCTATTTATGCTTATGATAAAAGGGGTGTGTGCTGGTTTATCCTAAGTGTGCCCCTTAAGCAGGCGATTGGCTGGAGTCTTGATTGGAGGAGAAAACAGGGTGTCACCATGATGATGTCGGTTTATGAGTCAGAGAATCCTCCCCTTTTCCCTTTGAGCATAAAATCTACTTTTAGTACAATACATGTTTACATGTGTGCAATCTCTATAACAATCACCTATATGGATCACATATTTTGTGTAGCAGATACTCCTCCAAACCTTGTCGCTGTAGGATCTTGTGTCTGCTTTTTACAGAATTTTGCCCTTTTTGTCCGGAACACAATGTCCAGTTTATCAGAAAATGTGTATAAATATGTGAATTGCATATGGGCATAAGTGTTTGAAGTGTCATGCTTTTGGCATAAATACATTTGGTGTAAAACCATATTTTATGCTGTTACTTCCCAGAACATCTCACAGAGTTCTGGCGCCCCTTAAAACGTGCCGCCAAAAATTATATTCACAAATCTGTTGTTTACATATTTTTCACAATTTTACACATTAAATTATCAGTCTTTTAAAAATGTGCTTTTGGCCTTTGTTAAGCAACAAATTGTGGTTTGTCTCCGACTCCTTCTTCTCCTGGCAGCTCAGAAGCAGTCTCCTCCCTGTTCCTTCTGGGCCCGGTAATTTATGACTCTTCACACTTTGCATTTCCTTTCAGCCAGAAGATGTCTATTGTCTCCTTCCCCTGCAGCCCCAACTTCTCCTCCCCTAATCTAATCATCACAGAGGTGTGATTTCCTGGTGGAGTGAAGCGGAAGGGGGATGCCTGGCCTCCGTGGGGGGAAGTTGTTGGACTGGTTTGATTGCTTTTAGGCAGACTTAAATTCAATATCATTCTGTTAAATTTTGTTCTTGGTTTAAAACAAACATGTAATTTCAAAACAAGCAGCGAGAACACTTATTCCAGATTCTACACCATGGGATAAACAGATACAATCTAGGTTACTCTCAATAACAGGTCACTTAGTTTTCAGACATTAGATTTCAGTTGTACAAGTTTAAATTCTATGCAGGGTTCTGACAGCTGTCATACAGGCGGCCGAGGGTACTGCGCCCAGATTTTGACAGATTTCACAGGCAGGCACATTTTTGCTGTGAATGTTTTGATGACAGATTCAGCTTTCCAGGACATTATATCTTCATAATGATTTCTTGAACTAACTGAATTGTAGCACCCAGCAACAATATTGGATGTTTGAGGGTGTTTTGTACCGGCATTCTGCAGTTTCAGCAACCAAGAAAAAAAAGATTTAAAAGCAAGAGTTTGAGTTTCTTTCAGCAGAAGCTCCGCTTTTCCCTCGGTGCTCCATTTTCACTTGTTGTGAAGCTCAGTGCCATGTTTCAGGATTGAGATCTCCGTTCCACCACTGACAACATGCATGGTAGATTTGTCAGCCATCTTTTTGTGCTTTGTAGAGGGCAATTTTCATAGATTTTGGGAAACAGTGACGCTGCAGGGCAGAGCATAAGTGGGTTAATACATCCACAGTGCAGTATTTTATTTATACCTTGGTGAGCACAGGAAGTCATGTTTTTGTATGTAGCACACTACTGGATCATCTACAAATTGGTGAGTCAGTTTTGTAGTGCTAAAGAGCATCTAACCTACATTCTGACTGCAATGTGTTCAGAGAATTATGTTCTGAAGTATGGGTGCCAGTTATACACTGACATTGTTTCCAATTAGTTTCTCATTCAAGTAAAGTTTGGAGAAAGATCTTAAGTTGGAGTGGTAGTTGGCACCTAGTGCAGGTGTCTTAAAACATATTGTTAGTTGTCTGTAATTTAGGGACGAGCTAAATGTTGCCTGTTATTGACGCACCACGCGTCTTCAATGCAACTGCATAAGAGGTATTTTTAAGCAACGTACGTGGAATGGTGCTGTCTATGCTCAATGATGGCTTGACTGAAAAAAGAATTTCTGAACACTCTTTCAGGTCAAGAAGCCTGAATAGAAGTCATGTTGGTATCTCTTGGGGAAGTGAGTGTATAGTGGGAAGGAATATGGGAAATATTTCTCATTAAGTGCCTATCATATGTTCTCCATTTTAATTTCAAAGATGAAGGCGATGTTGGAAAGAATCTAATCTCAGTGATACAGTGGGAAATAGGTGGATGCAATGTGTATTAAAATAAAACAATGCGGTGGTAAGGAGGTCCTTGAGGTGCTTGGGAATTGTATGGTTATGTCCAGGTGGTTGGTAAATGATGCGATTTCTTGAATTGTTTGAGAGCAAAGGATGTAAGGTCAGAGAGAGGAATACAATGAACTTGAGAGATTGAGTGATGGTGTTGTAAACGGCCGAAGTTGGCACGCGTATTAGAGCAAGTCCAATTTATGGTTACTTTGTTAATCTTTGTAGATTAGAGAGTAGCCCTTTGGAGAAAGAACATCAAAAGGGGAAACGTTGTTGAGTCAGCACTGAGGAACAGTCATTTAATGAGGTGTGATCTATTGTAGGAGAGGTAACACAATACTTGCAGAATGTGTGGGTGCTCAGAACAAGCATGGCACTTTCAATGAAGTGTATCTGGTAGCGGCTATCATATTAGATGAAAGGTTTAACAAAAGGTTACTTGTCAGAGAATGACATTTAGGTCTGTGTGTACCATGATTATGTTGGATTAACTGTCCCAGAAATAGCTGTGAATTAGCTGACACTGGCATAGTAGTAGACAGTTTGATACGTTGAATGAATAGCTGTGTTCAGCGAAATTATTTGAGATGGAAAATTAATCTAGAGGTTTATGCAGTGATTGTTTCAGCTTAAAGATCAAAAGTCTAAAAAAAGTCCTATGTTGCAGAGTTGTTTTCAGCATGAAAAGATATGAACTAAAAGCCCTTTTCATTGAATTCATCTAGCAGAGGCCATGGCTTTGTAAGATGTCCTCTGATGACAATCGCCTGACAGGCCAATGTTCTGATGTCTTGGCCATATTGGCCAACATACTACAGAATACAGGTCCATGATGATGAGTGAGTTGTACCAGAGCCGAGTTGACACTGTGCCAGTTGCGTACCTCTACTGCTACTCAAAGTATGGATGGGACAGTGCCTGTCACTCCAGTTGGGGCAGGTATGCATAGACTTGGGTCCCAAGCCTGCTCAGCCTAGAGTCAAGAGCTACTTATCAGTGATGATGCCCAGTGAGGTGCTAACATGTCTGGGGATGCTTGTGATCTCAAGCAGAAGGGATGTGACCTAGCAGTTCGGGCTGGACTGCCCCTTTTGGGGTGGGACCAAGCCTAATTTGCATATGGTCGTTCCCCTTTCTGTAATGGCTTGGCAGGCTAAATAACAATGGTTTGGAGGGTTGCCCAGAGCTGTGACAAAGGTTGAGATTAATTCTAAATCTTCCAGCGATCATCTTTTGCTTTGTTATACCCCCTAGTTAGTTCATGGTGCCATCACCTGTGCATCTGATGTGGGTCTCAGCAGCAATAAGAAGGTATCCAGGTTTCCGTCCTCAAGCGGGGAACTAATTAGTACTATGGGTGCTTGAGGGTAAGAACTGTCCGGAGATGGCTTCACCACAGGAAAAGCACTTCTGCTGCACAAAACTGATTGTTCACATGCCTCATAAAAGATGAGTGCCAGTGAGGAAGATATCGGTGAGGATCAGGGTGGCACTCTCCACTGCAGCATCAAGTGGTTATGTGGAATGGGGTGGCAGCCAGGACACGGCTACCCAGCTATCACAAACAGCAGTCCACCAAATATTTTAGCCAGGACCAGGTTTGCAGGCCCTTACAGTGTCTGTCGATATCTGAGCAGGTTTGTGCACCCCATGTCGAAGTAGAGGCTGAGGGTGCTTCAATTAAGGTTAAAATGGCAAAATGATGCAGGTGAGACATTGTAATGGAATACAGGTTTCGCAGTTTTAACTAGTTCAAAAGTGCATTGCTGTATAGGAGTGATGTGGATGCAGCTTACTCACAGGGCAGCCATTTGCAACATATTATCACTCTGCAGGCATCTACCTCATTCCTATCACTGCTTCATTCATCAACGGCATAGGATTTTTTGCTCAGCTCATTCTTAGCACATCTGTATGATTTGCCTTTTATCCTTGCATCTATGGAAGGCCACAATGGTAAGAAATAAATGGAAATAGCCAATTGAATAAAGTCAGTTATAATAAAATATGCTTGCCATACAAGGTTGAAACACTGAGTCTCATATATCTACCTAAAATCAAGTAAAATAATGTAACATATTACATCCATGTCATAAAGTATGATCGCTCACCCTGCCTCCCCAACCCCCAAACCTGACAGCTGGCTCCATAGTCTTTATTTTACACTTATACCCTCTCCCCTACTCCCTAATAATACGATGATCCCACAGTGGCCCGCGGCTTCAATTTGTAATGTGTAATTTATTTTTATTTATATAAAACCTAACGCCTAAGCTGTTCACAAATGAATAAACGGTACAATGAAATGATAATGTCAATGAATCATTCATAAAGAAAGAAAATGCTGTTTGAGCCAGGATTTAAAGAGGGTGGGAGACGAGAGAGAGCGGGACAGCATTCCAGTGGTTGGCATCCAGGCGGGAAAAGGAACAAAATCAAGAGGTGGCACTCGGAGGTGTGCTGGACAACAAGAATAAACAGGGATTGTGACAGCAAAGAGTACAAAGCTGAATAGAAAGAGCAGAGCAAGCAGAGATAGGGAGGAGATAAACCATGAAGACATTTAAGAGCAATAAACAAAACATTAAAAAAGACGAGCATCAAAGGACAGCCATTGTAGTTGGCGAAGCAGAGATAGAGTCCTGAGGGGAGAGAGACTAAAGGATACAGATAGAAGAGTAGAAGGATCTAAGGGGAGAAAGACGTTAGGCTGGGAGACCAAGCAGCAGACTAGAACAGTAAGCGGCATGAAAAGGCAAGAGAAGAGGGAAGCAGTTTACAAGCATGGTTTGTGAGTAACCGAAGGGCCTTAGGAATGTTAAAAAGCCGGAAGCGGCAGGAGCAAGCAATGAAAGAAACATTAGAAGAAAAGGACAATGAAGAATCAAAGAAAACACCAAGGTTACGGGGCAGAGGATGAGATAGAAAGGGAAGAATGTGGGAAGAGATAAAAGAAGGAAGGATAGGATGCAGAATTGTAGATGCAATGAAGAAAAGAACCTCGGCTTTAGAAGGATTACAATGTAAGACAAGTGAAGCCATCCAAGATTGGATGGGAGAATGAACAGAATCACAAAAGGAGGAAAAGGAGAGAAAAATTGGCGAATCATTGGCAAAAAGAATTAAGCAAAGCTGTGCCAAGAAATAACAGAACCAAGGGGGGCGAGGTAAAAAGAGAATACAGACAAGGCCAAGCACTGAACCTTTGGGGACAGTAAGATAAGAGCAAAGCCAGTTCAAGAAAGAATCCCAAAAGCCAAGACAAGAGAGGGAGGAAAGAAGAACAGAGTGATCGACTTTGTCAAAAGAAGCTGACAGTTTAAGGAGGACACAGAGAGGAGATTTTAGCGTAGTGGGATGAAAGAAGGGACAGAGATACAGCTAGAAGGACAGTGTCAGTGGAATGTCGAGGCCTAAAACCAGATTGAAAAGGGGGTAAAATTGAATGTAGATTTACATAAAGGGGAGACTTGATTATAAACAACACACGTGAGTAGCTTAGAAAGAAAAGGAAGGTGAGAAATACAATGAAAATTAGAGGGAAAGAATTGACAAGAGTAGAAGGCTTCTTGAGAGTAGGTAGAATCAAAGCATGTTTGAAAAAGCAAAGAAGAGGGAAAAGTAGAAGAGGATAGTGGAAGATTAAAGAGGATAGCAGGATAACCAGCAATAGAAGGGTAGACAGCAGGGATTAAGGATGAAGGAAGGGAGTCACCAGGAGTGACAGTAGGGTGAGCCAGAGCAAGTACAGAAGAGATTTCAGCTTCAGAGAGAGGGTGAAAAGAGGTTGTAAGTGAGCCAGGGGAAGGGACAGGAAAAGGCATGGGTGATGCATAAGGTGAAGAAGGTGGGATGGAGGATGCGAGAAAGGAGATCTTAGAAGAGAAGTAATTAGCAAAGTCAAGAGCAGACAAAGATGAGGAGGCAGGATCAGGGGTGGAAAGAGAAAGGAAAAGCTTGAGATTTTGAAAAGAGTTGTTTAGCAGAGAGAAAAGGGGTGTCGTAGGTTGTATGTAAAGCAGACAGGATAGTCAGATCAGCGGCTGCCCTTGTATTTGTATTTTTGTATTTGTATTTTATTATTTATATAGCGCTTTACACCAAAGCGCTTTACAGCATAACAACCAAAATACATTAAACATGGAACACAGAAGCAATAAAATAAACTTGATTCAAACCAGAAAAACAGCATGTAGAACAATTTTCATTTGGGAAGGAAGAGAAGAGGAGAGGTATGGGAAGGAAGAAAGGGAAAGGGGAGAGGGAGTAGAGAGGAGGGTGCAAGTCAAGGGGGGAGAGACAGGAGGAGGTAATGGAACAGGAAGGTGGAAGGGAAGAAGAGGAGGAAGGGGAGAAGAGTCAGGGAGGGGGTGCAGAAAGAGTGTTTTTAAGGAGGAACAGAAGGAGGAATAGGTGGAGATGGTGCAGATAGAAAAAGGGAGCAAGTTCCAATGTAAGGGGGCAAGGAGTTGGAAAGAGCGGAAACAAGAGGAGGCACAGGGAGGGGGGAACAGAGAGTAAAAAGTGATCAGCAGAGCGTAGAGAGCGAGAGGGGGCATAGAAAGAGAGAAGAGTCTTAAAACAACTCCGCCCAGCATGTTGCAGAACCAAAAGGGCTGAGCGAAGGGCAGGAGTCATCCAGGGTTGGGAAGGTTTATGGGAAGGAAAGAAGAGAGCAGAAGGATAGAGAAGATCAAGGGTATTTCTAAAACTACCATACAGAAGAAGAGTGGTAGAAACAACAGAAAAGGAGGAGAAGATAACAGGTGAAGGGAGAAGGGAAGTGAGAGCACATACATGAAGAAAACTTGAAGAAGAAGGTGAAGAAGGAGGGGAGGGAGGGGAAAGAGAGAGAGAAAACAATAGTAAGTGAGGGTCAGATGACTGGAGTTGAAGCACAGTGACCAAAGAAGAAAGAGGAATAGTAAAGAATACAATATCCAAAGACGAACCAGAGATATGAGAGGGACAGGTTGGTATGAGAGAGAGGATGTAGGAGTCTAAGATTGAAAGGAAAGAAATCGAATCATAAGTAGAAAAGAAATGAAGATTAAAATCACCTAAGAGGATCAAAGGATAGTGTAAAGGTAGAAGAAGAGAGAGCAGTGAGTCCTGATCGATGCAGAAACTGGTGATAAATGCAGGAGGGTGGTAGATTACCAGAAACGTGAGAGGCGAAGGAGGGGGAAGGAAAGAGAAATTATATTCAAAGGACGGAAAGGAATGTGGGTTCAAAAATTGAGGGGAGACAATAGAAGAAACAGCTGAAAGAATACTCAGACTGCTGCCACAACTGGCAGAGCAAGGCATATTGGAAAAAGAAAGGATTAGAGCAGCTGGAGTGGTAGTATTGGATGGGGAGAACCAAGTTTTAGTAAAGCAAAGAAAATGCAGCTGGAAACGGTGTTAGACAGAATCACATGCAGTAACCTCTGAGAACACTACATGCAATTAGGACTACAAGTGTAAGCACACTTCACCTTTGGTACAAGCCTGTACTACACAGTAAAGTGGTAGCAATGGCTGAGCAGCCAGACTTATCTCAAGAGTTTAAGTGAGCAGTAGAGCAAGTTACACAATGTACCAATCAATAGAGTGATTCAAATATACACTTACTCAAAGTTTCTTGGTGAAAGAATATACATTTATTTTCTAAGTCAGTTAGAAAACGTTACACTAGCAAGAGCAGCTCAATATCACACACTTATAAACCACAAATACAAAACCGGCAAGTGAATGAACAAGTTTAGCTCCACTGAAGTGGAAAATGGCACTTCATATACTTTGAAAAGTGGTATAAAGACAAGGTTATTCAAATCAACAGCACAAATACATTGATAGACAGGGCAAAGGGTTTCAGTAACTACAACCAGCAATTCATCTCATAGGCCTTGGCCAAAGTTAATGGTTCAGAGTCTTCGTATTGGATAGCACCGTTGTGGTAGTAACGGTAAAGTCTTTGCCATAGAGTTTAGAAGAATTTGGCTAGGCGAAATGTTTGATGAATGTTTAGGGAAGGACAAGCCTTAGAAGTTGAGGAAAGTTTTGTGCACTTTCTCGATGGCCGAAACAAGTTCCGGACCGCGTTTGCACAGTACCTTGTTATTGAAGAAAAGCTGTAGCTGAGGCAGTTGTTCCTGGCAGTTCGAGCAGATCTCGCTGTTCCTGGGCTTCAGTCGTGGGGAGAAGAAGGAGGACGTTGGAAGATTCCTTCACTGCCCAGGGATGAGGCCACAAGCTTAGCAAGACGTCGGTTTAAGGTGTGAGTACCTTAAAGACCACAAGCTAGTTTCCTTTCCTCTGGCTATCTGGTTTTCAACATCACTCTGATAAAAATTCGACCAGATGGGGACGGTGTCCAGGTGGCTTACGAGTTGGTTGTTCCCACCAAACTCAAGGGAAGAAGTTAACCTTGCAGGGCTTCTCTGTCAATAGGAGTTTCAGGCAATTCAGACAAATAGCAGGGCTTCACCAGTCATCCAGGAGTTTCAGCAGTCCTCTTTCTTCAGCTCGTCTTTGGTTCTTTCGTTCCAGTGGTCGACTCTGCTTTCCAAGTCCCAGAGCCCTGCTTTTAAAAAGTTTTCCCCCATATACTCCAGCCTGGCTGTCACTCACCAAGCAGGGTGGCTGTCCTTGCTGGACATTTAGCCAGCCAATCACACCAGAGTGCATTCAGGGCTCCTAGGAGACAAAGCACAGTGAGTTTTGGGCACCTCCCTCACATCCTGTCCACCCCAGACACTCAGGTGCCAGAGGAGAATTTAGCACTGAAGCCCGCCAAAGGCCATGAACAAAGGGACCAAACCTGGTTTGGCGTGCAGAGACAAACACAAGAAGGAGTTTTCCTAAAATAAATGGTGAAAAAAGTTGACCAGGGTCTGTTTGTACAGATAGGTTTTGGGCGCCATATTGAAAAATATGACTGACCTGTTTTTTAGCTACCGTTGTTATTGGTCGGGAAAAATCACGGTAGTTCATCTAAACCACTGCCACCAGCCATTTTAAGTAGGAAAAGTTAAAATTTGACTGCTACATGAGTGTTTTGACTCAGGGGAAGCTAGGCAACCCTCCAGCACTTTATAGGAAGATAGTGTGTGCTGGGTCAGTAAATTTAAAGAGACTAGTAAAGCCAATTTAACTCTACATGCTCTGGGAGACGGTAGTCAGTCCCAGAGAAGGTATTTAAACCTTGGAAAGTCTAAAAGATACCCCTGTGTCACTGCACTGAGGGTGCTGTGTGACACAAAGAAAAAGAAGTTGCCTCTGGAGTTGTTTGTTTTAATACTCCATAACCAAAGAACACAAAAGTAAAACACACACAAAATACATAGAAGAGTGGGAAGAAAAGGCTCACACTCTTCCCAGGTAAAAAATCCAGCAAAGTTGCTGGGGGTCAGAAAAGGTAAGGGAAATTAGCACATTTTGAGAATTCTCCCTAACATACGAGAGGATAGATCAAGAACAGCATGGGTGTTGTTGTTAATAGAACAGGAGTTCCAAAGGGCCACATTAAAAGTGAATGAAACATCTGCAACAGAGGGATAGATAAGGTTGTCATATTTACCGGGGGAATAGGCATGAAAATTAGAGGACGACATAGAAGACCAAGGAAGAAAAGGCACACAGAAGGAGCATGAAGAAATATTGCAACAAAGAGACCAACCAGTGTGCCACGATGGAATATGATTACAGGGCACTACAGCTGAGAGGGGAGGTGGATGCAAAGACGGGCTGAAGTTGGGTATAGAAGAAGCGATGAGAAAAAAAGATGAGAAGGAAGCAGGAGAAAAAAGGGGAAAAAAGGATATCGAGCATGCTGAACATGTATACAAAAGAAGCTGCCCTCTGCAGATATCTACAGGCAGCACAGACATTGCCAGGACTTTGCCTGGGGCTTTTGGTCAGATGAGATGTTCTCACTTCTGGGTTGGTAGCTAGCTCAACAGGGGGCATGACCGGCATCAACTTTAACCACAGCCCAACATTACTTTTACTTGATCAACATTATTTCCCCCTTTGTTTAATTAAGTGAAAGGTAAATATGCAACATTAAAATAGTACATATTTTTGAGGTAGATATAATCACCAGGAGTGGCACACTGCGTGTCATTCATGCATGCATGCAGCAAAACACGTCTGATGTCAATAATCTGATGGTTCACACTAATTGGAGATGTAAATAAAACATATTGGCAATGATCAGCGCTGTGCAGCAGTTGCTGTTGTGACGTCAGCCCGAGCACTGTGGCTCGTGTCAAAGTCACATTTTGGGGTCATGTTTGTAGACACAGGGTCCGCTCTAATTAAAGAGATGGGTGGTCTCCTGCTTGGCAGAGATACCGAGAAACCAATGCCTGTGTGTTTCTTTGCTGCGCTGCACAGCACGGATGCTAGGCCATCGGGCCACCCCACCAGGAGGGGCATAACTGCAATGGTGAGGGCCAGAGACCACGGTCCCCCATAACAACTGGCAACAAGGGTATTGCTGCCAGTGTGCTTTGCCGGTAGGAGAGTAAACAAAATGAAGGTGCAGATAAGCAGAGCCGGGTCGTGTCCAGCACGGCCTCAGAGCCGCTGCCAAAGCACGGCGCTCGGCCACCGCAGACCTCCAGCCACACCATCCTTCAAGGCCACCATCATCCATCCCCCAGGGAGGCGAGCAGGATGCGTGCAGGGCTGCTGCCTCCATGAGATGAAGCGGCCTTGCCGTAGTGACAGTTTATATCTCCCGCCTGAACTGGGAACGTGAGAGGCAAGGCCGTTGCTGCATGTAAAAAAGAAAATGGTAATGTTCCAGACGCAGCCTGGACCGCACTGCATGATGTGGTGCCAACAATGATTGATGTCCCCACTTGGGGTTGGGGGTTCACAGCTACCGCAGGGAGCGAATGAGCGGGCCGCTGTCACCCACCTCACTGAGCAAAGGGGTCACCTGTCGCAGGGTGAGATGGTGTGCGTGGCCCCGCCACATCTTAAAGCACTACAATAAAGTATGCTCTGCCCTCCAGCGTGGGCAGTGTGGTAAGGGCCTCTGCCACTGTGATCTACATCTCCCAGGGGGAGGTGGGCATTGTGGCCTCTGCCAGCACTGAACATAAAAGCAATCAAAATGTGTGTGTTTTCCCTCATGTGGGAGAGAATTACACTCCTACCTGGGGCAGATGAAAGGGCAGTGTGAGGGCAGCCACATGCACTGGAAAGAGAGCTATCTCCTGCCTGGGGGAGAGGCTGCAGCCTGACTGGGCTTGTGCTGGAGAAAATAAAAATGATGTTAACTCTCCTGCCTGTGGGAGAGAAGTAGCCTACGCTTCTCCATTAAGGTGACACACTCCTGCCTGGGAAGGTTGAGCAGACAATGCTGCTCCATCAATGATATAAACACAGATACAATTGAACAGGTCAAAGGAAGGAACACCTTTACACTCTCCTGTGTACCCTGTTGTCTAAAATAAATGAACACAGACACTTCAGTGATGGTATTTTACTCAAATGATTGTTTGGACTGTATTATACATCGTGAATGGAATTAATTGATGTGTAAACATTTCTTTTCACCAAACAATACTTTTTATACCACACATATAGACCATGAGAGCAGACACCAGAGATGCCGGTGAAAGCTTGTGTGACAGAATCGAGGACAATTCAGTGCCAATCACAACATAGTGTACAACATAATAACAAGTACAAAACAAAGCGAAAACAACATAGTATTCTTGACATAAACAGTGATATTCCATTGTAGGTAAGAGGTGTGTCTACACCAAGGTGTTTCTGCCGTCTCAGGGGGCTAGATGGGCCTCGTGTCTATTACGGCATTCATCAGGACGTGGTCTGTGTGGGGGTGCTGTAGACAGGGAGAGGGAATATTGTTTAGGAGAGAGTTCAAGTGAAATGATTCAAAGGTCAACTTAATCGTTAGCTGTATCATGTATACAATATCATGGGAGGAAAACAGCTTACCTGGGTGGAAGAAATTCCACCAGGTATTTGTGTGTGTGGCTGTCAGTTGGGGCTCCTAGAGCAAAAAAAGGACGTATTAGTCTCCTTACATAAAATCATGTGTGACAAAACAACACATGTGGCACCAAGTAATTGTGCACCTTATTGTATCAGTAAAAAGAAACTCTTACCTCACATGCAGGACTGGGATCCACGAGGATTTTGTGTGATACACAGTCCTGCAAGAGGTCACTAAATCAGTACCGTGTTATTGATACGAGAACCATTATCTAGGTGGACAGACAATTACAGCGCCGTAAGCGTACCTAGCGGCAAAGCGCGAGCGGTGCTCCGTGCAGGCTGTGTTGTGCAGGGGTCTGCAAGGACTGCTGAGTCACTCCAAGACAGAAAGAAAGCGAAAGACGCAGCGTAATGGACGCCACCTGGTTCCCACGGGGGCGCTGATCTAGTCTGGATTACTGCGGCCTCTTCTAGCGTGATGCGCAGGACCCGGAACACCGATTGGACAGGACCTCCAAATCGTGCTTCCTTGGCCCGTAGGAATATCCTTCTGCAGATGAGAAAGGGGATTAACAGTCTGCAGAATGGTGTGCTAGCTCGCCCCTTCCCCCCTCCGTTCCTCTCTATTCCTCCAAACCCGGTTTAAGCTCACCTTATGGTTTGGAAGGTTGAACTCTCCATCCTGCTTCTGGTGCAGGGGCGCGCGTTCGTCCAGTTACTTCACTGGTTTTCAGAATGGTGCTGGCAAAATCCACTTGACTTTCCTGAGCGATGCGCCGTAAGTATGAAAGTTCAAAGTTCAAGTGAGGCCCCCTTTATGCTGTCTTTCTCACCTGTGATCTGTCCTTTATTTCAGGTGCAGAATGAAGGCGATGCGTCGAGGGGTTAACCTGCCGAGGTGAGTAGTAATGAGGGCGATCCCTCTAGATATCCTTATCATTCCTCTGAAATGTCTCTAGTCCTTTCCCCATAGGGGCCGGGGTACGGTACCTGCCAACGGGGCGGCGCCGACCCGAAATGTGGAAGAAAAGCCGGTAAGTATTATGGCTGTTAATCAGGCTTTCCTTCTGTGTGTCCTTCTGCTCACCTTTTGTTTCTTCCTCTCTCCCCTAGGTGCAGAGATGTGGCGTCCGATGCTGACAGCCGCGATGTAGCCGGGAGATGTCTCGAGGACAGGACAGGTGAGTGAAGCGTGGCGCTGCAGCGAGCAACGCGATGCTTTTAAATTGAAGTCTTCCTTCAGGGATGCTGGCGAGAAGATTCCGGATGCAGGTAAGAAGCTTGAAATAATCCTTGGTTTTCACCTTTCTCTTCGCTTCCTTCCTTGCAGGTCTTCCAGGTTCAAGACGGGCGTGGCTGTAGTCCAGGAGCAGGAGCAGACACGGTGAGCGTTAAGCTGCAGGAAGCAGAACAACGCGAAGCATGAGCTACTGTCTGGGCGTGGCTTAAATAGCCTCCAAAGAAGTCCCAGGTATGTATCCTTCCCCAACTAGGTATGTATCCTTCCCTGGCCACGCCCGAGTGAAAAAATAGTCCCTATGAAAAAATAGTCCCTTTCAGGTCTCAGGGAGGCCTGAAGCGTGCAGCATGGTCTGCATCAGGTAAGTGCACAAAACACCTCCCTTTATGTGCCTGGCGCCTATGGCGCCAGGACTGATGTCCAACATGAGCCTGGCGCCAAAGGCGCCAGGACTGAGTCCAAAGAGTCCCTATAAGGGGCCGCTGGGCTTTTACCCGAGGGCATGATGCCTGCTTCCGGGGGTGCTGGGCCTGGCCTGATGCTCCGGGGGTAGGCATCATGACAGCACTCCCCCCCAAGGCCCCTCCCAAGGTCGTTCCTTCTGGAGGTTTCGGTTTGTTTGGGAAATTCCGATGGAACCTTTTTACCAGCCGAGGTGCATGTACGTGATCACTGGGTTCCCAAGACCTTTCCTGAGGCCCGTACCCTTTCCAATCAATTAGATAGAAAAGCTTTGATTTTAAGATTTTGGAATCCAAAATGTTCTTTACTTCGAATTCTGGCTCTCCATCTATCAGGATTGGGTCTGGTGGCTTTATTAATCTGGTTCCTGGTTGTACTGGTTTCAAAAGTGACACATGAAAAACGGGGTAAATCCGCATGTTGGCTGGTAGATCGAGCTTGACTGCTACTGGGTTAATTATAGCTTTGATTGAGTAAGGGCCTAAATACCTTGGATTAAAAGTTCGAGGTCCCTTGAGCGATAAGTGTTTAGTAGCCAACCATACTTGATCCCCAATTTGGTACGGAGGCGCCTCCTTTCGATGTAGATCCGCATTCTTTTTGTATTTCTCTTTCGCATGTTGCAAATGTGCAGTTGCATCCTTGAAGGCTTGAGTTATCATAGAATGCAAATGATCCACTGCGGGCATTTCAAGGCTCGAAGGTGAGTCCAAGTCTGAAGTACGAGGGTGATGTCCATATAGGGTAAAAAAGGGGCTTTGACCCGTTCCAGAATGTATCGAGTTATTATAAGCATATTCAGCCACCCACAGAATATCCTTCCAATTACCCTCCGATTGGTGCAACATACATCGTAGAAATTGTTCAAGGGTCTGGTTCGTTCTCTCCGTCTGACCATCGGTCTGTGGGTGGTGGCTGGTCTTACGTCGATTTGTGCCAGCTGACAACACTTTTTCCAAAAATGAGAAATAAACTGGCTTCCCCGATCGGAGACTAGTATGGACGGGAATCCATGCAAACGGATGATATTCTCAAGGAATTCCTTGGCAAGAACAAAGGCTGAAGGTAATCCTTTCAAAGGAATAAAGTGGGCCATTTTGGAAAATAAATCCACCACGACCAGAATAGTATTGTAACCATTACAAGAGGGCAGGTCAGTGATAACATCTAGTGACAGGGTGTGCCATGGTGCTGGTGGAATGTCTAAGGGCTGAAGAAGACCAGCGGGTCTTGTCTTTTGACCTTTGTTTTGGGCACAAACTCCACAGGACATCACGAAACATTTAATATCCTTTCGCCAGGAAGGCCACCAGAATTGTCGTCTAACCTTTTCTTCAGTTTTGGCAATGCCAGGATGTCCTTCCATCAGGGTGTCATGATGACGGGAAATAACCAGTTCTTGCAATTCCTTTTCTGGCAAAAATAAGCGTCCTTGGAAGTAAGGTAAGCCATCCTTGACTGAAAAGTTAGACCCCTTTTTGATCCAATCCTGCAAGGCTGAAGAGTCCATGACTTGTTTTACTCGTGCTTGAATCTCTTCAAGGGTTTGTAAAATGGTTATTCCCAAAATTCTTTGTTCGGGAATTATCGGCACAGGTTCTGAGTTTGTGTCTATTTCTTCCATTCCAATTCGGGATAGAGCGTCCGTCTTACCATTCTTAGAACCGGGGCGGTAGGTGATTACAAAATCGAACTCAGCAAAGAACAAAGCCCAATCGGAGCTGTCGAGACGATTGGGCCTTGGCAGTTTTTAAATATTGTAAATTTCGGTGATCAGTAATCACGGTGATGGTATGCCGGGCGCCGAGGATATAATGCCGCCAAGCCTTAAAGGCGGACTTAATGGCTAATAGTTCCTTATCGGTAATCGCATAATTTATCTCCGGCTGTGAGAACTTTCTGGACCAAAATGCTACGGGGTGCAGTTGGTTGGTTTCAGGGTCTCTCTGAGACAGGACAGCTCCCATGGCTAAGCTGGACGCGTCGGTTTCGACTATATATGGGAGATCAGGACGCGGGTGCTTCAAAATAGGTGCGGACGTGAACTTAGCTTTCATCTCCTGAAAGGCCTGTTCGGCTTCCTCGGTCCATTCAAAACGTTTATTTTTTTGCAAGAGTGCAGTGATGGGTTGCACCACACGTGAAAACTCCGGGATAAACCTGCGATAAAAGTTGGCAAAACCAAGCATGCTTTGGACACCTTTCACTGAACTAGGTGATGGCCATTTGAGGATGGCATCCACTTTCCGTGAATCCATTCGGACCCCTTTAGGTGTCAGGATGAATCCGAGAAACTCAACCTCGGTGGTATGGAAAACACATTTTTCCAGCTTGGCAAACAGTTTGTGCTGGCGCAGTTTCTCTAGTACGGCCCTGACATGTTTTCTGTGATCAGATTCCGAAGAGGAGTACACAAGAATGTCATCGATATACACGATAACACAGACATCGATGAGTTCCCGAAGGGCATCATTTATGAAGAATTGGAAGGCAGCAGGCGCGTTGCACAACCCGAAAGGCATCACCTGGTATTCTAATAGTCCATATTTTGTACGGAAGGCCGTTTTCCATTCGTCGCCTTCTTTTACTCATACCAGATGATTAGTCCCCCGGAGATCTAACTTGGTGTATACACAAGCGTCCTTCACCTGGTCAAGGAGTTCAGGGATCAGAGGCAAAGGTTAAGATTTTTAACAGTTATCTGGTTCAATGCGCGGTAATCGATACAAGTCCTAAGGTCGCCCTCTTTTTTAGGCACGAAGAACAAAGCTGAAGATGCCGGGGACTTTGACGGGCGAATGAAACCATTGGCGAGGTATTGATCTAAATATTGTCTCAAATGCAGATTGTCAGGTTCAGTAAGGGCATAAATCCTGCTACAAGGGGGTTGTGCACCGGGCACCAGATCGATTTGGCAATCGTACGATCTGTGGGGAGGTAACGTGTTGGCCTGTTCCTTTTGGAAGACGTCCTGAAAGTCTTGGTACTCTGGAGGTAGTTGCACAGGGACAGAGGTTACAGATGCTAGATTAATCTTTGGATTTTCTGGGTAGCAGGTTTGTGCACAATCCGGGAAGGTTATTCTCTTCGCTCGCCAATCAATTTGAGGATTATGTGTCTCTAACCAAGGGACTCCGAGAATAAGCTGAAACTGTGGAGCCTTGATCACATCAAACACAACTGCCTCCCGATGGCCATCCGGACCTACAAGTGTCACCTCAGCTGTGGAATGTGTTACCGGTCCAGAGGCAATTTCGGTTCCATCTACAGTGGTGATGACATCTTTGCTGGTTTTAGGACGCAGAGGGAGGTTTATCCTAGAGACCAATTCTCGATCCACATAGTTTCCTATAGCCCCGCTATCGATATATGCCTTTATAGCATGCAACCGTTTTGGCTGTTCCGGATCTATGAGGACCATTGCCACAATGAAATGCGAGGTCTGAGAGTTAGTTTTCAAGCTCGGCAAGCGGACCCCTACGCTTGCCGGGCGTGGTCGTTTCCGGATACAGAGTTTCCATGGATTTTATCAGCGGCTCCTACCACCTTCTTGGGCGGCTTAACCGGGCAATCTCGTAGAAAGTGTCCTGAGGACCCACAATAAAGGCATAATTGCTTCTGTCGTCTTCTTTCCCATTCTTTTTGAGTTAGGGGTCCTTTAACTCCTCCGATTTGCATAGGCTCCGAGGCATCAGCCCCCTTGGGGTTAGCGTGGGTTTTGGTCCACACCTGGGTTTCAAACTTGGACCGATCTGCTTTTCTGTTTTGCAGCCTGTGATCCAACTGGACCACTAAGTCTATATATTCAGTGCATTCTTGGGGTGGATTTACAACTTGTGCCAGGACATCTTTAAGTTCTCTGCGTAGACCTCGATAGAATAACGTGATTCTTTTATCCTCTGGTCAACCAGTTTCCACAATTAGTCTATTGAAGGTTGCAATGTAGGATAGAAGGTCTTGATTGCCCTGTCGCAGAGATAGAAGTTCGTCATCCAGAGCTTGTCCCTGGGAATGTCGAGCAAATAACCTTTCCATGCTTGTTTGAAATCCTTGAAAATCACGAAGAATCGGGTCATCTTGAGTTACCAGTGGGACTGACCAATCGGCAGCACAGCCGCTGAGATATGACAACACAAAGGCTACCTTGGTCTGATCATTAGGGAAGGCCCTGGGTCTGCATAGGAAGTGCAAACGACACTGATTCATGAATATGGCAAATCGTTTGGGGTCCCCAGCAAAGCGTTCGGGTGGGGCCAGCGGCATGTTTGCAGGTAGATTAATAAGCACAGGGTTACTGGAAACCACAGGAGTGGGGTTCCCCCCGGAACCGGGTAAAGGAGTTTGTCCAGCTTGACCTTGCAAAAGCTGTCTAGCCAAGTCATCAGTCCTTTCCCTTGTTACAATCACTTCTCTTTTGAGGGCATTAGTCTCTTGACGAGCGGCGTGTACCTCGGCCCGTAATTCCCCCAGTAGTTGGGCCAGTTGGTCAGTCTCAGAAGTTTCTATAGCGCCTGGGTGGGAATTTGTAGGGAGGCTTTGCGTTCTGTAATGCCCACCTGGTTCCCACGGGGGCACTGATCTAGTCTGGATTACTGCGGCCTCTTCTAGCGTGATGCGCAGGACCCGGAACACCGATTGGACAGGACCTCCAAATCGTGCTTCCTTGGCCCGTAGGAATATCCTTCTGCAGATGAGAAAGGGGATTAACAGTGTGCTGAATGGTGTGCTAGCTCCCCCCTTCCCCCCTCCGTTCCTCTCTATTCCTCCAAACCCGGTTTAAGCTCACCTTATGGTTTGGAAGGTTGAACTCTCCATCCTGCTTCTGGTGCAGGGGCGCGCATTCGTCCAGTTACTTCACTGGTTTTCAGAATGGCGCTGGCAAAATCCACTTGACTTTCCTGAGCGATGCGCCGTAAGTATGAAAGTTCAAAGTTCAAGTGAGGCCCCCTTTATGCTGTCTTTCTCACCTGTGATCTGTCCTTTATTTCAGGTGCAGAATGAAGGCGATGCGTCGAGGGGTTAACCTGCCGAGGTGAGTAGTAATAAGGGCAATCCCTCTAGATGTCCTTATCATTCCTCTGAAATGTCTCTAGTCCTTTCCCCATAGGGGCCGGGGTACGGTACCTGCCAACGGGGCGGCGCAGACCCGAAATGTGGAAGAAAAGCCGGTAAGTATTATGGCTGTTAATCAGGCTTTCCTTCTGTGTGTCCTTCTGCTCACCTTTTGTTTCTTCGTCTCTCCCCTAGGTGCAGAGATGTGGCGTCCGATGCTGACAGCCGCGATGGAGCCGGGAGATGTCTCGAGGACAGGACAGGTGAGAGAAGCGTGGCGCTGCAGCGAGCAACGCGATGCTTTTAAATTGAAGTCTTCCTTCAGGGATGCTGGCGAGAAGATTCCGGATGCAGGTAAGAAGCTTGAAATCCTTGGTTTCACCTTTCTCTTCTCTTCCTTCCTTGCAGGTCTTCCAGGTTCAAGACGGGCGTGGCTGTAGTCCAGGAGCAGGAGCAGACACGGTGAGCGTTAAGCTGCAGGAAGCAGAACAACGCGAAGCATGAGCTGCTGTCTGGGCATGGCTTAAATAGCCTCCAAAGAAGTCCCAGGTATGTATCCTTCCCCAACTAGGTATGTATCCTTCCCTGGCCACGCCCGAGTGAAAAAATAGTCCCTATGAAAAAATAGTCCCTTTCAGGTCTCAGGGAGGCCTGAAGCGTGCAGCATGGTCTGCATCAGGTAAGTGCACAAAACACCTCCCTTTATGAGCCTGGCGCCTATGGCGCCAGGACTGATGTCCAACATGAGCCTGGCGCCAAAGGCGCCAGGACTGAGTCCAAAGAGTCCCTATAAGGGGCCGCTGGGCTTTTACCCGAGGGCATGATGCCTGCTTCCGGGGATGCTGGGCCTGGCCTGATTCTCCGGGGGTAGGCATCATGACAGCCGTCGCTAAGCAGCAAGTCATTATATACCGGCGGCCATGTTGGAATGGTTTAATGGCGCCGGGATGTCACGTTTCACCCGGTGGTAACCCAATTCTCTACAGAGGTGTGGAAACAGGGGGGTCCAAAACGTGTGGGCAATGAAACAGGTGACTGTTGGGTACTCATACGGGATTATGGAGTAACCAGAAGGGTAAGTTGATAATGGTTGTCATGGTAACCTATCAAACGTGCTGCAACAGCAAGAAAACATTGTACAACCGCGAGCATAATTCAACTAGACATACATGGCTAGACATCGCTTGAATTCATGGACAGATACAGTAATTGGTTAAATAATCAATCGCTGACCGGATGGTGATAACAGTTGTCATGGTAACAAATCAGACATGCTGTAGCAGTAAAAGACCTTTGTAGAGGAATGAGCATAATTTACTGGACATATATGACTAGGCATAGCTTGAATACATGAAAACACAAAGTATTCCATTTTTAACCACAGTGTATGTAAGCAGAATTCTGCGCGTGTTGCCCATCTCTAGAATGCAACCTAACATGTTGGTGGCCCAAAAGTCGGCGCTCCCTGAATCATAACAGATTACTATGTGGTCTAGTGTAGTCTGTGACCCAGAGCCCTCTGCATCTAATCTGGGCAGGGGCGGACATGCAATGGAAGCATGTTTGTGTTTATGAGAAAGACTTCCACTCAAGTGAAATGTTGAGTCCCGCTTGCACTGTATCTAGTCTATGGATCCATCTTTGATCAAGTTGGGTCAGGGTCTTATTTAAGTCCCCTCCCCGTTTGGCTGTGGTCACCATCTGCAGTATGAACCATCTAAGGTCTGTGTCTTTGTGTTTTGCTTTTTTGAAATGTTCCACCAGGGGTTTATCTGCTACTATGTTCCTTATGCATGATCGGTGCTCAGAGATATGCATTTTTATTTGGCGAATGGTTTTTGCCTACATAGAGTAATCCACAGGGGCACTGTATGATGTATATCACACCTTTGGTCTTACAGTTTGTGTGTTCTTTCATCATCCATTTGATTGTCTTATGTTCAAACGATTTCTTCTGCAGGGTGAGCGGACATGCTACACAGTTCCCACATTTGAAATGTCCCTTGGTGGATGGTAGGTTCCAGAGAGTGTTTTCGCTTCTTTCCGGTGTGCCAATGAATGTATGGATTAGGGAATCCTTCAGGTTCTTATTTTTCTTGAAGGCGAAATATGGTATTTTGCTCAAAGTGCCTGGTTATTTGACCAAGTGCCAATTTTTCTTCACAGTTGTCTGTATCAAAAAGCTCAATGGGCCACAAGTAGTCACACATACTAGTCTTCCTAATTCCCTTTTGGGCTTGTTTTCAAGGCAGATCTCCCTCGGTGTGTTCCTTGCTCTCTTGTTCGCTTGCTTTATGGATTTCCGTGGGTATCCTCTCTCAATTAGACGTCCTTGTAGGTCTTCTGCATGTTCCCTATATCTTTCGACATCGGTGCAGTTTCTACGGATACGTAGGAACTGTCCATCTGGTAGATTATACTTCAACCCCCTGGGATGATAACTGCTGTAGTGGAGTAGGGTGTTACGATCTGTTGGTTTTCGGAAGAGTTCTGTTTTGATTTGGTTCCCCGTTCTGTATATGTGTAGGTCCAGAAAATCAATCTGGTGATGGTCCCAATGGATGGTGAACTTTATGTGCGGGCTACGTGCATTCAGCCAGAGATGGAATGCCTGGAGTTCATTGGGGGTACCATCCCAGATGATCAAGACGTCGTCAATGTAGCATTTCCAAAGGGCAATGTGCTCATGGAAGGGGTTCGATTCTGTTGCCACATTCCTTTTCTCGTATTTAGCCATGAAGAGGTTAGCGATGTCAGGGGCAAAAGTTGCCCCCATGCTCACTCCCTTGATTTGTTTATAAATTTGGTCTTGAAAGAGGAAGAAGTTCTCAGACATGGCCAACCAGATGCATTCCAAAATAAAAGCAGTGGGCGTAGTGTCTACATCTTCTCGGGTGTCAAGGAGGTCACGTAACGCCTGCAGGCCCTCATCCTGAGGGATGGATGTATATAGTGCCTCGACAACCATAGTGGCAAAAAGGCTGTCGTTAGTTAGGGAAATACTATTGAGCAAATTGATGGTGCTGGTGGAGTCCTTGAGGTATGAGGGCATCCTGGCGACAAACGGTTTTAGAAAAAAATCAGTGTAAAGAGATAGGGGTTCGAACAATGACTCACATGCGGAAACTATGGGTCTTCCTGGTGGTGTATGTGTGTTCTTTTGTACTTTTGGCAGGATGTAAAAAGCTGGAATTCTCGGATTAGTTTGATTCAGGAAGGATCTCTCCTCATCGCAAATCCATCCTTCTTCTAGAGCATGTTGGGTGAGGCTCATAATTTCGGCTTGTAGAGTCTTAGTAGGATCAGACTTAAGTGGCCAGCAACAACCTTTTTTTCCCAGGGGAGGCCAAAGAGGCAGACCCAGAAGGAGACCTGTGCCATCGGGTCAGCGTATGAGGACGCGCCAGTGGTATCAGAATCAACCACCAGCCTCGGGATACCCGTCTTCATCCTTTCCGACCGTGTGATGACTCCTGCTGAATTAAGGCTCCTAGGGAAGGGGCTCTCTTTTGTCCCAGCCCAGAAATCTCAACCGTTCGAAATCGAGCTGGAATTCGGAGGTTCTTTAGGAACATATGCCACAAACATTTTTTTTAAGTCTACCTACCTGCTACGAGAGAAGCGGAGCAACAAGATCAACAGCCCGAGACTAGATGAGACAATGGCCCTCATTCTGACTCAGGCGTTAAGGGGTTTACGGCGCCGTAAACGGCGCCGACCCTTAACGCCTGATTACAAGGTTCCCTTTGCGGGATGGCTTTTAACGGCTGCTTTTTTGCTGGGCACGAGGTAGGTATACTTCTGAAAAGCAGCACTAAATGTGCAAAAGAGTTAAACACGGCCACCAACTGATTACATCCGCCACCATCTTGGTTCAAGCCCACGCGGATTCTATCGCTTTTTTGCATATTTACGCCCAATCAATCAGCTCAAAGCTTCAACAACCAGCATAGTCTTCCAGCCGAAACTGAAACAAATCAGTACATGGAGCCGCGGTCACCAAATACTCCATTCAAACATCAGAAGCCACCACAGTGACTCTGCCTATCTTTGCAGCCATAAGGCCAGGAGCGGGTCACGCAACAGGGTACATCCCCGCCACCACCAATGCAAGAAGCGCAGTGCTGTCACAGTGGCCATACACCAGAGTCCACCACAAAGAACTCCTCCCTAGGGGAGACAAGTATGCAGCAGCTGAGGAGAGGGCTCGTGTGGCTGGGCAAAAGGCAAGCCAGGAAGAACTCCTGATTGGGAGAGCCTGGCCACGGTGCTGCCATTGTTGCTGCCATATCACACAATTTCAATCTGACAAGCAGAGGGAAGTCTTGAGCACTGCATGACCCGGATCACAGCATGTGCCAATTTCTGCAGCAGGGAATCTCAACAGGATGGGTCTGCCGCCACGCAGTTAGCAAGGAAGAACTCCTGCCTGAAGGGGGCACCTGGGCACAGCCCTGTCCACTGCCGTTTAGCTGTTCCTCATCTGGCATGGGAGGCGAGGAGAGTGTCCTCCCCTTGCCCTATCCTCATGGTGGAAAGGGGGCCCTAAAGACTCCAGTCTATGGTTTGCCGCAAGGGACAAAGACCACCCAGGCAGCACTGGAAGACCATCCTATAGCAGATGGACCAGATACCTGCTGGCATGACGACAGCCGATGTGGCCCCCGGTAACACTGTGTGCGGCTTTGCAGGTGAGTGAAGTTTACTCCACCCTGGGCGAATGGACAAAGAGGAACTGCCTTGAGATCATCTGGCAATGTGGCACTGGTATCCTCGGTGCGACTTGTCTGGGCAGTAGGGCAATCCCCACTTCCGTATTGGACTAATAAAGTTTTTAAGAACTAAGCTCCAAAGGTGTGTCACCCATGAAAGTATATATGTGCATAACAATGTTTTCTAACGTCCCACGGGGTCAGAGCGAGTTTAAGTATTGTTTCACGTGCCATCTTAATTTGTTGTATCATTCGTTTGTCTTTACCCTTGGCATGGGATGGGGTGATGTCAGCAGAAGCACTGTGGCTCCTGCAAAGGTTACATGTTGTAGACACGTGTCCTGCTCTAATGAAAGAGCTCGGCGGGCTCCCGCTCGGCAGAGATACCTACAGACCAGAGTCCGTGGGCCTCAATATGACCCTGGCGGTATGGGTTTAACAGCGCCGGTAAAGGTGCCGGTGCCATTAAACCCATACTGCCTCATTACTAGATTCCATCGCGGGGCAAGCTCTGGATGTCTGGTTAATGATGGGCCCGTTGTTAGCATTCTCTCCATTCCCATTGAGCCCTATGAGCGGATTGTCCGGGTCCAGGTTCCCTCAATGGGTAAATACCGGGCCCTCCAAGGTCAGAATGGCCCAGTATTTCCCCATTCAGGGACCAGGGACCCGGAACCCAAGTTTGGAGGCAGCCTTGCCCTTGTCCTTATTAAGGGCATGGCTACCTCCAAACTCGTAATAAGGCCCTGTGTGTTTCCTTGTTGCGCTGCACAGCTCGTATTGAGTTCATCGGGCCACCCCACCATGAGGGGCACAACGACAATGATATGGGCTGGCGATCCTTGCCCCCCATAACAGTTGCGTCCTTTTGCATGAATGAGCATCTGAAATATAGTTTTTAAGCCTTTTTCAGGCTTGTTTCATTGTGCTGTTTCCTTAAACTTGTATTGTAAATTGCTGTTTCTACCGTGATTCCGATTATTAGAAATATTGTTGCCTCACATCTAATCTCTTTCCTATTATTTCCTAAATGTGTTATGTAGGTTTAAACCGATACAAAAAAAAAAGCAGCGGGTTGTGTTGTTTAGTGGATAAAACCGCTTTGTGGGTGAGTGTGATTATCTCTTTTAGAAGGAGAAAAAAGACACTCCTGTGCACATCAACCCGTTGCGTGACAGAGGATGCCTGCCTGGCACTGCAATCTCTTGCAAAGACATTGCTGACACTAATGCAGCCGCTTATCTATGATGGCCTAATCGGATCTCCGTTGGTGGTCAAAAATCAGCTTTATGGTCTGTCCTGCCAACGGTGCCAGCTTCCCCGGGCGATTGCATCCTATTTAAATAATGAAAAGATGCTATGTGTTCATCAATCAAGCGCCTTAACCTTCTGCTGCAATTATAATCCCATTATCATTTAGATCAGCTTCATGTGCAGCCATTTCCCAACACCCAGGACACAGTCAACAATAATAGATTCAATGCAAAATGCTGCATGCATCCATCACGCCAGTGCATCGGACTCCATCAGATGTCAGCTGCTGCTAACCAGAAGGAGCGGTGTCGAGTTGAAGAATTGGCTGTTCGACCTGCTATTAGTCTTGGTAATCGAAAGGACACGAAAACAAGTGTAGCCTCGAAGCAAACTCCAAAATGTCACGGCAAAGTACACATATCTGAGACATGATTTTTACTGTATAAAATATACACAGACCTTTAGCCAATCAATCAAATGATCGGCCTTTTTAGTTTGGACTATTAGATGGTGCTTTATCGCCACCTACAAGCCGAAACTATTCCATTAGAGTACAGCTAGGGAGCAATGGCATATGAGACGCGACACAAAGCTTGTAGGTGCTGTTTGGTTATTTGCCCACCTATTGCCTGCCCATTGCAATGCTAATTTCTATGGTCATTCCCACCCAGTGTCTTCTCCTCGTGCTCTAAACACCTCCTCATGGGAACTCTTTGAGCTTACTTTTTCAAGCCTTACCATCAAACGTTGCCCTCAAAGGGGATGCCAGTGTTTTTTCAAAGCAGTTTTCTGAGAGTTAATAACTTAATTTGGGTTGTAAACTTGTTACTGGTGTGATAAAACATGTCTTAACCAGGTCTGGCTTAGCAACTCGATTTAAAAGCACTATGTGTGTCCTTCACTGAAGTCCTGCTAAACAAATGAGCAGTGGCAAATCCAACAGCTTTGTATTGTGCATAAGTATTAGGCATTTTCCAGGCACTGCTGTTGATGCCCAGGTATTCACACCATTGTGTGCCCTCTACTATCAGAAGCTAGTTAATGCCACTATGGCAGTGCCTTTCCCACACAAGCCAAACTGTTTGCCTTGCCAATGCTTGTTTAGAATAGAGTGGAAACAGGCATGCACTTACTTGTAGAAACTGAAAGGTACACTCAAATAGCTCCACAGCATGCATGCCACTGTTTCACAGCTGTGGCTTTTTTGTAAAAAATGTTTAGGATTTTTTTTTTTGCATGCTGGGACTTGTAGTGTCCCTTTTTGCTTTATGAGTATTTTTTTTTCTCGAACAGTCCCAGCATGCAAAGAGTTGTTGCCAAAAATGACAGGGTTGGGGGTGAGTTCTTTCACATAACATGGAGGCATTTGGTGGGTATGTATGGACATTCAGAGATTTATAATCAATATGATGGAGGGGATATAGTGGCCAGTGCAGGATAATGAGACACATTGGCAGCTAGGGGATTTACACCAGACTCAACTAAACAAGTATAGGTAAAAATGATGTGTCTGTGGTTGAAAACCATACACCTCAATTACAAATGGAGACATCAAAAGCATAGAACAAGGTACCGATGCAACAATTATTGCCATTACATGCCACATATTACAAACATATGCCCGTTTAGAAGCACCAAGTGCCAAATCATGGACAAAGGCGAGCCAGCCTTGCTTCTTCTAGATCTCTCAGCTGCTTTCGATCTGGTTGATCATAAGACTCTCACATCACACCTTACACACTCAGCTAACTTCTCCAAAGAAACTGCATGCTGGATCACTTCGAAGGAAGCCCATGAAAGTTTTCTCGGATTTAGCAAATGTTACATCCACAACAATCCACTGCGGAGTCCCTCAGGGATCTTGCACAGCTCCCACACTATATAACTTGTTCACAAAGCCTCTCTTCGACAAGCTTGACTCACTTGGCATTGCATATATGAATTACGCTGATGCTACACAAGTACTTATACCCCTCTCAGGCTCATACTACGAAGACGCCAAGGCACTACTTAAGATCTACTCCACCATCCAGGCTTGGATGGTGGTAAATGGCCTCTGCCTCAATGGGGACAAGACAGAAATCATGATACTAGGCCAAAAGAACACCGTAACCAAACTTGATAAATTATACGCCAACTTTAGCTTTGATGATTCTATTATCTTAGTATCTACAGCAGTCAAGAAACTGGGAGTATACCTAGACTCCTCATTAACCATGACCAGACAAGTTAGCGCGATCACGTCCTCCTCCGCGCATACCACCAAACTAATTAAAGCCATAAAAACATACCTATCCAAACCCAACTGCCTATCAATATCTAGAGCAACCATTGGAGCCAAACTAGACTATTGAAATGCCCACCTGGCAGGCACATCGGCAAAAAACCTAAACAGGCTACAAGTCACTCAGAACAATGCTCTCCGTGCCACCCTAAGCATCCCTAGAAGAGAGCATATCTCCCAGGCAAGACAATCAGCTCTTTGGCTCCCGGTCAAAGAGCATATCACCTTCAAAATCCTTACCCTCACACACAAATGCCTCACTCTCTCTGCACCCTCATACCTATCTGAAACTATCTCCAAATCCTCCTCTACATGTCCCACCAGGACACAATACACAAACCAACTCCACATCCCACAGATCAATAGAGCTAATGCTGTTGGCCTACGCTTCCCATATATTGCTGCCAAATCCTGGAACGCACTACCCACAGACATCAGAGCTGAAATCTCACTCCCTACATTCCGTAGGAAACTAAAATTCTCACTCCTTGCACAGTAAAATGTAACTATATTCGAACCAGTCCTGTAAATATGTACATTATCTCTTTGCCTGTAACCTTATGTATGACCATGTATATGCAACTAAGCTATGTATGTAAAAAGCGCCACGCTGCCCCGGGGCTGCTGCGCGCTTTACAAATCCGAATAAATAAAGGTGTTGCCATGGTCTACTCAAATAACATGTCAGGTAATGCTATCAAATGACAAGATACCCTTATCCATTCCTAAATTATGAGGCCTATAGTCTGTCGAGGTACTCGCATCATTTGCCAGATCTTGCTATCGTTTGTCCTAAGGCTAACACCATATGCTATATTTTGCCCTTGAATGACCAAGTGCCTCCATCATTTGCCAGTCATTCCCACAATGTATCAGCTTTTGTCATGATATTTTTTTATTTGCCTTTTTAAAGCACACACACATAGCCCGGGGGCATCAAAGTGCTGTTACATATTGTTTGTTTTATTTTGTTGTTGTTGTCTTAGTTGCATATTTATAATGCAGTTAAATACCCAGAGGTTTCTAAGCGTGGACACGGGAATCAAACCTGTGCTGCTTCATGTCGTCTTGCTTCCAAGGTGAGCACGTTGCCACTGAGCTATCCTCCTGGGACAATGAGATGCTCAGATGCTTAAACCATTCCATGCTTTTGTTATACTATGCCAAGAATTCACTCCATTTGCCACCTATCGACATTGCATGCCTACATACTCCAAGTTCTGCGATCAGATGCTAAGGCAAACCCATCGATTCCCCAAGAATCACCAACACATTCCAGATATCACCATCATATGCCAGGTGCCTCCTTCCTTTAAGATGTATTGTATGATTTGCTTGAGTTAGCAACATATAAACGATGTTGCTAGTATTGACAAGAAATTGCCTTCAGGGGCTCAGGTGCGTGTGTCATATAGTGTGAATGTGACATTAAGGCAGAGAAACGCTACATTTCAAACAATACCACATACTGTGCAAAATATACCCACACCTGCAATTTGATTGTGGTGGCACATAATCAATGGGTGCATACAGTATCTGTCATCAATATTTATAATATCGAAGAACACAGTGGGCACACTTTACCCCTGATTAGTGTTGTGTTGTTTTGGTGCGTGACCTCTGTTTGATTTTTCTTGTCATTGATGATATGCCTTAAAATAAACCGATACAACTACTCCACTCTTTCCATTGTGTGGAGCCAGATAGAAACAGTGCAGCCGATGGCCAAGGTTTTATCTGAGCACATGGTGAGCAAGCATGGGTGGGGCAGTTCAGGCAAAACTCAAACACGTGGAATTTCCATGGGGCATGACCCAGTAAAACTTTACAGGGTTTTCCTGAGTTTTGAGATGAGAATCTTGACCTCAAGTCGAAATAAAGACAGGCAAGTACAAACCCAGGACAGTTGATGTATGGAATTTGAATGGGTATGAACTCACTCAGACATGTTAGAGAAAGGATGTTTAAGATAGCTAGGCTACAGTAGATTTAAATCAATAACAGGTTCTTGATAGAGCTAAGGAATGAGTTTGGAATTTCTTTGGGAAGTTGGTGGAAACAAATGCATTGCTCAGTGGAGGGGATAGTGTGCATTTTGAAGAGAAGAACAAAGCCCTGAGAACTCCATGTGCATTTACTAGGTGCACGAGATGCCTATGTGCATTTGCCAGTCAAAGGAGAAGGGAAAAGCACTGAGAACCCCCAGTCCATTCATTAGGCAGAGGAGAAGACTCTAGTACTGAGAACCCCATCAGCCTTCATTAGGCAGATAAGGCCAAATCACTGAGGACCTAACGTCAATGTACTAGGAGAAAGCCAAATCAATGAGAACCCACATGATTTATTGAAGGGAAGTTGTGAAATAAAATAGCAACAGAAACTCCTGCAGTACCCAAACATGGTGGAAGATGGTTTAGGAAGGAATCTGTTGGATGCTTTGCATCTGCTATAACAGCAACTATTTGCATGGTAGTAGCCCAGATAGTATGTAGATATCTGTACCAGCCATGACAGTCAATCAGTAACTACAATTCTGTTTCTCTTCAAAACAGGTCCGTCTGTCTTAAAATAATCTGTAACATTGGGAAGAAATGCAATTGCACACACAGCTCCTTTGCACATACATCAAGTACCAGAACAAGGTGGAAATATGACATACTTTCAGCAACAAAATGAGAAACCCATGGGGGGGGAAGAAGAGATGACTCCTGAACATTTGCCACCTCTAATTTCCTTAGAAACAGGTGACAGTGAGGAATGCGACAAAGATTAAGTTTCATCCCCTGATTCAAGATCAAGTATCAGACATCTCTTCTTTGATGATACCACAGGCAACGAGGGAGAACAAACAGAAAGGGAGGGTGCAGGCATTGACAAACTCATGCAATTGTCAAGTGTCAGCATGCACACAGACAGCATGCTTCAGACAGTCCCTGTGCACCAGTGTAAAGTATTTTCTAAAATTTGTCCAGAAAAAAACACCTGCTTGTGGTAGAACAACTTTGCAATACAGTTCAACAGCACACAGACCCCAGTAAGGAGGATAGATAAGGGCCCATCTCAGCCCTGCCAAAAAATCAGGAGTGTGGAGTTATTTTACTTCACAAAAGGCACAAGCTCATCATGCTACATGTCATATTTTCAGGAAAAGTGTCTTCCAATAGAAGCTGGGCACCAATGTAGGCACCTCTTCCCTGTTGGCCCAAATCAGATGGCATCATCCACATCCTTGGCACAAGGAGAGGGACAGGGCTGCCTTCCACCATTGCTCAACTGCCCACATTTGGCACATCTGGACCACCTTCCCGCACCACTACACCAGAGAATCTTGCTGATTTACAGATTTTCTAAAGGACTGCTCAACCACCATCTTTGCCTGCAGATCCCAGATCAAGCAAACAACTTATCTCCCTCTCAATGCCCCAGCCCACCACTCCTGAGCCGTTTCAGCATATAACACAATATCACAAAAGATACACTATTCAATGACAACCATGCTGAAATGTTGGCAATAGATGTACTGCCCAATTCCGTTGCAGAAAACCATACATTCAGATAGGTACTTAGCCTCATTGATCCACACAGCACAACTCTGAGTTGCTGCTACACTCAAACTTCACACCTCCACAACCATGTCTTGAAAACTTTGCCATTGGACCACAGGAAGGGTAAGAGAATACAACTATTTATGGACATGAGGACCAGTGCTCAAGGCACAGACTTCATGGCCATAACTGGGCATTGGGTCACATTCCACCATACCCCTCATCAGCAAAGCCCAGAAAAGCAGACACAAAATGGTATTCACCAGCAGACCATCTTTTGTAATAAAGGGTTTGGCAGAAGGATCGACATGAAAGATGATTTCTGGAAGAAAGTAAAGGAAGTTATGGCACATTGGTTCACTCCTCGTGGTTTACAAGTTTGGATTTTTGAAGCTAATATTGGAGGGTAGGCAAAACCATGCACAAACCTTCCTTTGCCAATGTCATCCATTGCCTGCTGACCCACCTCATAAGCCAATACTGCCACTAGATGAGATGGCAAGTGTGCCCCAGGAGATCTCTTCCCGCATTAGGTGTTCCTACAGTGGCCGGAATATGTTACAAAAGCCCCAGTTGTGCTAGTAACACCCTTACAACTAGCTGAAAACATCAATGCTGACAAAGTGAATCCATACATTGGAGTGTGTCCTAGAGCAGTACAAGATAGTGATGAACTACTGCTATAGTCAGAGTTTACATTGGGATGGTGGGTACTTAAACATGACATAATAATAAAGGTTGGCAAATGTTTTGCTGCAGCCATTTGACAAGGGCAACCCAGTGAGTTAGCCTACATTCTAAATGACTAATCAAGGTGCTGTCATTGGTTCATCTGTTGGAATTAGAACTATCCAACACACAACATGAACATGAATGCAGATAACTTGTCAGGCTGATCAATAGTTACAGTATTACAAAATCAGAATTGTAGTGCTTTCTAGGCCAAAAAAGCATGTTAGGGTAACATATATTTTTTAGGGTCAGAATGCCTTATGCAGTGGAGGGTATCTCAGGTATAATACATATATTTTGAATATCAAAAATCTAGGCTGAAAGCTGAACAGAAAATGAGTTCTGCTTAAAAGCAGAGCGGTCTGCCATTTGGTAGTTGAAATTGAGACAAGGTCAGGCAGATTTTAAAATGGTTGCCAAAAAACAAGATGGTGGAATTTCACATAGTCATGCTGAAATAATTAAATAATTCTCTAAGAGCAGTTCATTGATAGTTCACTGCTCTATGTCAGCCAAGTGAGACATGCCCAGACATGTTTTGTGGAACTGATGAGTGGCAGTCAAGCCAACCAACCCCAGAATGGAAAGGGGGTTGTCTTTAGTTGTCAGACCGAATCAGAATTTATTGTGTAATACATCATTAAGTTACATCAGCATTGGAACAGTATAAAAAGAACTGAAGTTAAGAGCCCAGTACTATTTTTTTCGAATGTCTGAATACAGATGATGTTTTGAAAATCAGCCCAAGTACCTGCCTGCCGCTTTGCCTTGCCTCCAGACTTTGCATGCCTGAATCTACAGATGTCTGCTACCAGTGAGGGCCTGGGCCCTCTTCTTCACTTGGCTGACCATGAAGGGACCCTGAAGACTGCCTTTCCAGGGTCAAGAACCCAGACAGAAGCACATGCTGACAGGACTAGGAGATGGGCCCTGGTAAGAGTGGAGGGGTAAGTAAATGACACTGCAGTATGCCCACACATTGCCAGGAGGGGTCTCCTAGAACTGACAGAATGGCTGGGTGCTTTGGCACCTGTGGGTTTTGGTATGTATATGGGGAATGAGGTAAAGAGGGGGAATAAAAGACATGTATTATTGTAACGCTCCTTCCTGGAGTCTGCTTGACTGAAGACTGGGCCTGAGAAACAGGATTGTCAGAGTTTAACCCTCTATTGTCTCTGGCTGTTGACCCCCCTCTTTCCTGGGGTCCAAATCTTCCCCTCGTCCACTCCTCACCTTGTTTTCTTGTGTAGCGTGCTCTCTGCCCTGCTTTCAGTGCAGGGGTGCGTTAATTGATGCAAGCATGTTGCTGCCTAGTTGCTTCACTGGTGTGAGCCCGACGGACTGGGCTTGCTGTAACTTCAGTAGAATGAGGCTTTATGAACAGTTCTGTTAACTCTTGTTTTTTTCTAATGTGTCTTTCCTTCCTTAGGTGATGGACAGGGTTCGGGAATGGTGGCGTGCTGTTGCGGTGAGTAGCACTAACGGTGAGTGAGGGCGCGATTCGTGATGCAGCCCCTTCTTACTTGTATTAATCAGAGTTCATCTCTATGTCCTTTTAGGTGCCGCAATGTCTCAGCGTGCTTGCCAGTTAAGAGGAAGAGACGCGGTGAGTGAGCGCGATGTGCGGTACCTCCAAATGCTTTCCACGCTAACCTGGAATGTTTTTTTCATCTTACTGATTGATGACATGCTCCGGAGTTGAAGTTACCCCGAGCGGCTTGAATTCAGGTAAGTGTTGAATCTCGTACAGTTTTTGAGTAAGCAGAGATATGCAGAATGCTTACTGATGTCTTTTCTTCTGTTCTTTTCCCTTTTCTTAGGAAACGGTGTGCTGAGATGAAAATGATACCGCCGTAGCTGCCCACAGCAATGGAGGAGCGATGGATGGGAGCTGGATGCTCAGCAAGGTAAGGCTATTATTAATGGTGTTCTTGTTCTTGCAGGGGCACTGGGTACGGAAGAAAGGAGCAGGCCATCTGGAGACCTATCCGAGCACAGTGAGTGTCACGCTGTAGGTGCAGAGAAATGAAAAGCATGTTTCTCGGCCTGGGTGTGGCTTAAATAGTCTCTAGGTATCCCAGGTATCCCTGGACGGCATCTGCAGTCCAGGAACTGGAATATGTGGGGACATCCATCTTGCCCTCTATGCACTACAAGTCCAATGCCATCCTAGGGAAGGGTGTGAGCCTGGTGCCACAGGCACCAAGTCTGACTCCAAGTATGTCTTTGGAAGGATGGAGAGGTGCTTAGGGGCCCTGTAGGTGATCGTGGCCTGGCTCCAGTCTGATATCTCAGAGGGCTGGGGGCAGGAATCATGACAATTATTAAGGGGTCTTTAAAAAGTAATCTAGGAGTAATCATAGATCTATAAAAAGTAATCTAGAAGTAATCCAATAATAAATTACATCTAATCAATAGTTTCAAACATAATATGGTAGTTTAGAAATTTAACGGGGGGTTATCTCAGTGTTTAATTAATGATGTTAGACGAGGAGTGTCAATTAAGGTATATGATGAAAGCACAGAATTCCTATGTCAGCGTTGTTTAAAAATCTAAGTGGAGATTCTAGTAGACAAACAGACAGGTATGTTAAAGGAAACAATTTACACTCCCTATCAGGAGTCATGTTTAGGGGCAAGGATAGTCACAAGGAGCATTGGCAGAGATATATATGGTCCAGCCAGTTTGTCTTTCTGATTATGTATTGTATGTATTTTATGTATAGAGGAGAAAATGAGATGTTGAGGAGAAACAATGAATTGATGTGGTGTAAATAATTGAAGAAGGTCAAGAAATTGCATTATTAATTAATGTAGATGGTGTGTAGCATCCAAAAACAGATAGGTGAAAAAGATAGGTAAGAGTAAGCTATTGATGAGAGTGCACCTATGTGCATGACTTAAAATAAAATGAAAGAGAAAACCCAGACATAATAATGAAAACATAGCCACATAACTGTAAAGTGCAGTCACTTTGAACCTTTGCAGCAGGCAGACACTGGTAGATACAGGGTTAATTTTTATATTCCTGCATAGAAGACCTTCATGGCAAGCCAAAAACCTCTGAACAGTATAAATCAGCGCTTCCCTTCACACAAACGAAGCAGAGATAAAAAGTATGACAGAAATGAAAAATGTTAACTTGGCTTTTAAAACAGCCAGCTATGCAGTTAACAAAGATAGGAATTTAAGGATGTTTAAATCAAAGTGAAGCAAAAACCGATATCAGATCCTAGTCTCCCAGTTCATGATTAAGATTATGAGTTATATTACGCATTTTAAAAGTGGAATTTCAGACGGTTATAGCCTTTTTTGCTTAGTGTAATGTGCTTAGCTTGGCAGCCAGCCAGTGCAGAACATACGCAGTAAATAACGTTCACACTGCTGAATGCAGCCACAATGTAAACTGAGTGAATTTTGCTGTAAACTTTGGATTGAAGAGGTCAGCCATTTTCCTACCAGGACACAGTCACATCAAACAAAGAATAACATTATCAGAACAGATCACAAGTTCAGAACCTTTTCCATCATTGATGCTAAAAAAAGCAAAGATTCTAAATGAACATTGACTTTTACCTGACTTTTTCTTTAGCCAGCCTGCTTGCATAAATAATTGTTGGGAGCATGTCTGGTGCTCCCGATTCCTATAGGCCTCTTAATGTATATATATTTTATGTGTTTTTTTCCCAAGATAAAGAGCTCATAACTTTGCAATGCTACCTAAATAAATGATATTCCTTTAAGGAAAGTCAGAGTCTAAATCATGAACTGCGGGCATGTGACTGACTCTGCCTCAGTCCTACTGGCCATTCTTAGGTCAATTAAATGTTCCCTTGGCCTCTGCCTATTGTCAGATTAATAACTAGTCCTCATGGAAGCAAACGCAGCCGGATGAAACAGCAAGCACACCTATTGCATGACTGACTCTTTTCTAGCCTTACAGGCTTTTCAGAGGTCCATGTCTATTATGAATGCCTTATATTGAAATATTATAAACATCAGTAATGTACAATGCATCAACCTCTGAATGATGAAAAGTAGATCCAGCCATGCCTGACATGTGACTGACTGCACTGGTCTGGCATACAGTCACACAGTTCCCCACTTCAACTTTACTAATGTGATCAACTTCAGAAGGATGAAAGGCTGACATCATCTTTTCTAGATTAAAACTTGGGACCTGCAAAGTAACACATAGATCACTGTAGTAGTTGCATTAATCTACTTATATATCTTACTGTAGGGTTTAATATGCCGTCCTACTTGGATAACATTCACAGGTGCACATTTCCTCTTTTAAACTCTCCACACAGCCTCATCCAAGCCCTTGCTTTCCCCTAACCTTGCTCTCCTTTTCTGAAGTATTTTAATTTATTTTGCATATGTTATAACCCCAGGACTCACCCAAACCTTCCAGAACTTTCATGAAGATGCATCGCTTTTAAAGGATATTCAGGCAGATTTGGGCTGGTGAAAAATTCAAGGGAATTAATTAATCTCCCCAAATCGCACTAGGAGATTCATGAGCGCCCATGGATCTGTAGGATTGTTTAGCGTGTTTTGGGAGCACAGAGCACAGCACCACTGCACAGGATCAATGTATAGCATGTTTTTTCAAGTGCAGTACCATTGCATGGGTTTGGTGCATTGCTATAAGGTGGTACAGCAAGGCATGTGTTGCCAGTGTAACATGGACATGTAAATGAAAACTGGCTATGCAGTCAAAAACGATTTCTACATATAAAATGCAAATCATTTTTTTTCACAGTTAAAAGCATATATTTTTTTTACCTGAAATTCCTCTGTTGCAGGAGACACATTTGAGGATTAATAAACTAACCTCATTAAGAAAAAACTAACATGCTAACTCATTAATAAAATAATGTGTTCTCCAGTACAAAATGGATGGAAAAGACAGGCTCTGAAAGTCATTTTAAACGCGCATCCAGATTTTTTTTAACTTTTTGCTGCTCTGTGCTGCTCTGTCCACAGTATTTGCAGGAAGCAAAGACTCGAATAGCAGGAAATCAGTTTTGTTACAGTTGCTTACTGTAAAATATTTCTATTGTGTGCAGGAGGAGGATAGAACATGAGGGATTCTTATTGGACAAGCATCATTTTAGAGGCTGTAACCAAGTTTCCCTGTAGAATCTGGGGGGAGAAGAAGGCAGAATACATTGGACACAGCTCGGAGAAAGACCTGACTGGTGGCCGTGGAGTTCCTGATTGTAAAAGCAGATCCCAGCTGCACTGCTGCAGAGACTGGGAATTCCAGACAATAATCCCCGGTTTGAGTAACGGCAGAGGCCTGTTCTCACTGGGGGTGCTTGAAGAGGGAATTGCCACATCCAGAAGGCGACCAGCCGAAGAATTTCACATGCTGAACAGATTAGGTAATTATACATTGCAAAGTACGGGGGCAGTGTGCATGAGTGCAAAACTATTCAGTCAGTGTAGAAGAAAGAATTCCAGTGTTTTATCAACAGGTTTAATGTTGCGACTGTTCTCGTCGCCCTCTTCTCATTTTGTTACAGATAATGTTGACTGTGCTATTTCATTTATCTCTGTAAAAAGAGTAAGATCGTGTTAAATGCAATTTTTATAATACACAAAAATATCTGAAAGCAGACGGGTAGTGTGTTTTATTTTCTCTTTCCTTTGTGCATTTACCATTACAGTGCTGATGATGTGGGGAGATGTTTAGACAGTGCAATTGTCATTTTTAAGGTAGCTAAAAATAAGACTTGGCTGCAGCTGTGTGCACAATTTCATTCAGTATGAGCTATTATAAATAACTGTGTGTGTTATAGCCTGCTGAAGGTAAATGAGTCAGCAGAAATAGAGACCCGCGACATAGTTCACTGTTGTATATAAAATAGTGAGTGTTGTACCACATGTTAGCTCGCTGTTGTAAATAATTCAGTGAGAAATTGCCCATGGTGGCACACTAAAAATGGAAATGTGGTATTTCTGAAATGTAGGCCTGAGGTCTCTCTAGTGATCACACGAACAATCTAAACAAAAATAAGGGGTTCTGGATATTGGGGCCACAAATAAAACAAAGGAATTATGCTCACCAAAAATACCACCAACCACGCATGCCAATAACGCATACCAACATAATGTATACCACTAAATGTATCAGTGTGCTGAAATAATGTATGTATACTGTAGTACTATATACCAAATCTAATCTAAATGCAAAGAGTGATTATTACTGAATTATTTTCATTTTGGCGGTAAGAAAATACCGCTAGGCCCCAAATCTACACAAATTACCCAACATATTTATGGTGCGTTGCAGGCCGGGAAAGTGATCATAGAGCACCTACTGGGCGTGGCAAGTGTGTCTCACACTGCCATCTGTACATTAAAGGGAACCCATTTCATAATAACAGTGTGTCACCAAAAACGAATTTCAGAATGTCACAAAGGGAAACCACATTCTCAGACTTAGTGCAATATTTAGAGGCAAAGTTGTTTGCACATGGGACGTGGTCATCGAACAGTACCTCAGAATGCCATGACCGCATTCAGGGTGAGGTGCAGAAAGAAAAACTAGACAATATTTTTGCAGAAGGCAGCATAATTCAGGTCTGCCTTACAAGGTTATTGAATGCAGCCGATAAAAGTGCAGAGAAAGACTGTTTAATACGGCTATGCGCCAAAATATGGTTTATTTTGAATGGGTCCCTGCGAATGCAAGAAAATGATACCCAGCTAATTAACAGGTTAAAGACTGACTTAGATGGGGCAAGTAAAAACGAGGAGATGTTAAGAACAGAATTAGAAGGATGTCAGAAAGACATGCAATTAAAATTCAGAGATTTTGATATTCAGTTGTCCAAAAGCAAGAAACAGTTTGAAGACAGTGAGCAAGAATTGGTACACTTAAAAGCCTTAGTGGATCACATTAGACAGGATAAAGATGAGATTGTTTCAGAAATGCAGATTTTACAAAAAGAAAATTTTGAAAAAGAAAGTGATCTCCAAGGTGCAGAGCAAGAAATGGTTAAAATGATTCAAGAAAGAGACAAGAGAAACAACAAATTCAATGAATGCCAAATGCAAATGTGCGACATGCAGGAGGTAATAAATAAAATGAGTGATGAAAACAACTATGTGCAAAATGAAGCACGCAGGCTCCTTAAAAAGTGCAAAGACTTAGAACAACAAATGTGCATTCCCAGGTCCCAGGAGAGGTGGCAGGGTACTACATTCAATGGAGTGGAGGTGAATTCTAGTTCTGCCCAAAGAGCTAGTGCTCCAGTGACTGGGCTGGTGACTGAACTTGGTTGCAGCGCCCTTGGGGGATTTGATACTCCCATTGGGGGCAGCCACCAATCCCATACACCTGGAACCAGGATTGAGTCACCAAGTAGTGCAATTCCATGCATTGCAATAAGTAGCCCCATAAAAATAATGAAATCTATTAAAGCTCTGATCAAACCATTTAAAAAAGGAGGGGCATGCTGCATTGAGGATCACTTAGAAGCGGTTCATGACATTTTTAAAGCACTCCAGATACCTAAGGAACAGTACAGACAATATTTTCATTTAACTTTAGATGCTCCGACGGCCAGCATCATAAGGGGACTAAATGAACAGCAGAATATGACATGGGTGGAGTTTGAAAAAGAAATTAGGCGTCATTTTTCTCCTTTCCAGTCATTACAGGAGGCAAAGAAAGTTGCTTACACACTTACTGCTGGGCCTAATAATCCCCTCACCAGTTTTTACAAGACTTAAAAAGAGCATTTTCTCGCTTTGATGTATCTTTTGACCCCAATTCTAATGAATTTAAAACCGCCTACTTCTATGGGCTACAGAAAGACATCATATCCCAATTGGCTCGTGAATTTGATCGTGACAAGTCCCTTGATTGGATTGTGCATCAAAGCACAAAACTATATGAGGTACTCTATTGTCAGGGTAGAGAAAGTGATAAAATGAAAGATACTAGACCTAAATCTAAAGAACCCTCAGCAACAGTGATGGAAATCAGGTCAGCCAAAATGTCCCTTGAGTCTGCTCAAAGTCCAGGTAAAAGTAATTCGGCACCTGAACAAAGGGTTAATCAACAAAGGTCATCACACTCTGCACCAATGTTTCAATCACATGATCCTAGTAATAGGGAGAGCTACATCAGTCCTAGGTATTTAGGAGATAGGTCCCAGGCAGGCTATCGGCCTGATATGTCAGGTATGAACTATAATCAGAGACAAAATCAAGATCAAAGAAATGATGGTCCCTATCAGACATTGGGGACACAGAGCAAATTTGATCCCAACACCATGATATATGATAATCAGGATAGACCCCGATATGTGGATCGATTTGCTGATAATGGTCATCAACATAGGGGTCAGTACCCACAACATGAGAGACAGGACATGAGACAGAACATGAATTACACTCCAAGTCAGTACAATGATTCCCCACCAGGGGACTACAACCAAAGGATGGGTGCACCCCGCTCCCCTCCACAAATGAATCAAGAGTATAGAAACTATCCCAATAGAAATCACTTACCTGAGAGGTATCAGAATAGATCCAATCAGGGAGAAAGCAACCAATATCGATCTAGGCCACAGAGGGAGGATTCTAGAGAGATGGAAAGGTTCCAGTGCCTTGAGGCCCAAGTGAAAATATTAGCTGAACAAATAGGGAAGCTTTGTACAAAACAAAAACAGTCATCAAAGGAGGGGGCTGATGGCCATAGCAATGACCGGGGGGCTTCTTCTGAAAAGTGACTAAGTACTTATGATACCTGCAGTGTCAAAAAGACATATTGATCTGATGTAATTTTGCATAAAAACTCTGAGATGCCTAATGATTTAAAAGTAAAGCACCAATAAATGAACATGTAACAGAAAGTTCAAATAATTCTAAAAAAGAGGTACGGTTTAACCTAGAGCTAAATCAAACATTGAAGATTTGTACAAATGAAATAAGAAAACCTGAAACTCCAAGAGAACAAAGAGACAGATTTAAGAAAAATGACTCATGCATGGGGAATACCAGTAAACAGGGAGTAAGTGGGGATGCTATGATTTCTTCCCTGGGCAGTCAAAACAATGACCAAACACAGGCAGAAAAAGGAAATACTCCAAAGGAGGGTACATGCCAATCACCTGAAGAATTCTTTGAGCCACATATTTTTGAAGAGGCTGAAAGGGCTGGTACCACACTAAATGATCACAAATGCACAGAATTAAACAATGACAGATTGCTGAATGATGTTGTTACACATGTTAAGTTGGAGGGTTGTAATGTGGCCTCTGATTATACCTGGATGGATATGCGAACAGTGGCTACACTCCAAAAAACCTCTGAACATGGGAAATGGGTAAAAAGGAGGGAAAAATGTCTTTCCATTTACCAATGTGCTTAGCCAAAAGTGAAAAAGGCCTGAGAAAGGTGAGTCCTGAAATCAGTAAGAATTTACACTTCTTATGTGTATTAGAGGAAGTTGAGGACAGGTATTATGCTCCCATCACTGTAGAAGAAAAATGCCAAACATTTGTAATGATTGACACTGGCGCACAGGCCACAATTATGTCCAAGGAGCTGGTAAAGAGTATCAAGGAAGGGAGATCCCCACAGAATCAGATCACAGTGAAGGAAAATCAAGGTCCAGTGCATAACTTTAATGGGGAGGAGGTGCCCATCATAGGTGTAACTGAGGATTACATAAAAATAGGAAAGCCCAGAATGAAACAAGAGGTATTGATCACCTCTATTTGTGAAAATCCATTTCTGATGGGGACAGATTGCCTGAAAAGATTGTCTCCTCTCATAGATGGGGTGAATGGAGTGCTGTGGTCCTTAACCAAAAAAACAACTCGTGAAAATGTGGGCGTCACAGGGGAGGACCAGGAGGCAAGTGCGCGGAACGCCCAGACGCTCGCCTACAACAGGCATTCATGGAATCGAATCGGGTAAAACAGCGCACGGCCAAAGACGCACACAGGCCCATACCCGTACGCCACAGAAAGCAGGCGGTAGCGTCCCAATACATGTGTGCCAGAATGTGCGCTTAAAAAATACCGTATACACAGCTCAGCGATTGTGCATGGGGGAGCGTGTGCGTGCATTTCAGGTGTGCGCGCGAAGTCATACACGCGTTTTGGCTGGGTGCGTGTATATCATGGGTGCGCGAGAAGGTCCACACGCGTTTTGGCTGGGTGCGTGTATTCCAGGGGTGCGCGGGAAGTTTTACACGCGTTTTGGCTGGGTGCGTGTATTTCAGGGGTGCGCGGGAAGTTTCACACGCGTTTTGGCTGGGTGCGTGTATTCCAGGGGTGCGCGAGAAGTTACACACGCGTTTTGGCTGGGTGCATGTATTCCAGGGGTGCGCGGGAAGTTCCACACGCGATTCCATCAGGGTACGTGTATTTCAGGGTGCAGGGGAAGTTCCACACGCGATTTCAGCAGGGTACGTTTATTTCAGGGGTGCGCGTGAAGTTCCACACGCGATATCAGCAGGGTACGTGTATTTCAGGGTGCAGGGGAAGTTACACACGCGAAATCAGCAGGGTACGTGTATTTCAGGGGTGCGCGTGAAGTTCCACACACGATATCAGCAGGGTACGTGTATTTCAGGGTGCAGGGGAAGTTACACACGCAAAATCAGCAGGGTACGTGTATTACAGGGGTGCGCGGGAAGTTCCACACGCGATTCCATCAGGGTACATGTATCTCAGGGTGCAGGGGAAGTACCACACACGATTCCATCAGGGTACGTGTATTTCAGGGTGCAGGGGAAGTTACACACGCGATTCCAGCAGGGTACGTGTATTACAGGGGTGCGCGGGGAGCACCACACGTGAATTGCACATGTGGGCCCTCCCAGGTGTTCCCTCTACACCCTCCACGGCCCCTGCAGGTGGCTCACACCACAGGGGCCTACCCTGCACATGTCCTGCAGGCACCCCATCCACCATGGCCATGCCCCCCAGCCAACCCACATGTCAACTTGCACTACTGGCCACCAACGCATGTCTCCCTGCACCCCCAGCCACCAGGGGCACCCTCCACCAGGCCCCCACCCATGTCTCCCACCACCCCCACCCCCCCAGTCACCAGGGGCAGCCTCCACCAGGCCCCCACCCATGTCTCCCACCACCCCCACCCCCCCAGTCACCAGGGGCAGCCTCCACCAGGCCCCCACCCATGTCTCCCACCACCCCCACCCCCCACTCCCCAGGGGCAGCCTCCAGCAGGCCCCCACCCATGTTCCCCACCACCCCCACTCCCCAGGGGCAGCCTCCACCAGGCCCCCACCCATGTCTCCCACCACCCCCACCCCCCACTCCCCTGGGGCAGCCTCCACCAGGCCCCCACCCATGTCTCCCACCCCCCCACCCCCCAGCAGTGCAGGGGCAGCCTCCACCAGGCCCCCACCCATGTCTCCCACCACCCCCACCCCCCAGCCACCAGGGGCAGCCTCCACCAGGCCCCCACCCATGTCTCCCACCACCCCCACCCGCCAGCAGTGCAGGGGCAGCCTCCACCAGGCCCCCACCCATGTCTCCCAGCACCCCCACCCCCCAGCCACCATGGGCAGCCTCCACCAGGCCCCCACCCATGTCTCCCACCACCCCCACCCCCCACTCCCCAGGGGCAGCCTCCACCAGGCCCCCACCCATGTCTCCCACCACCCCCACCCCCCAGTCACCAGGGGCAGCCTCCACCAGGCCCCCACCCATGTCTCCCACCCCCCCACCCCCCAGCAGTGCAGGGGCAGCCTCCACCAGGCCCCCACCCATGTCTCCCACCACCCCCACCCCCAGCCACCAGGGGCAGCCTCCACCAGGCCCCCACCCATGTCTCCCACCACCCCCCCCACTCCCCAGGGGCAGCCTCCAGCAGGCCCCCACCCATGTCTCCCACCACCCCCACCCCCTACTCCCCAGGGGCATCCTCCACCAGGCCCCCACCCATGTCTCCCACCACCCCCACCCCCCACTCCCCAGGGGCAGCCTCCACCAGGCCCCCACCCATGTCTCCCACCACCCCCACCCCCCACTCCCCAGGGGCAGCCTCCACCAGGCCCCCACCCATGTCTCCCACCACCCCCACCCCCCCAGTCACCAGGGGCAGCCTCCACCAGGCCCCCACCCATGTCTCCCACCACCCCCACCCCCCAGCAGTACAGGGGCAGCCTCCACCAGGCCCCCACCCATGTCTCCCACCCCCCCCAGCAGTGCAGGGGCAGCCTCCACCAGGCCCCCACCCATGTCTCCCAGCACCCCCACCCCCAGCCACCAGGGGCAGCCTCCACCAGGCCCCCACCCATGTCTCCCACCACCCCCACCCCCCACTCCCCAGGGGCAGCCTCCACCAGGCCCCCACCCATGTCTCCCACCACCCCCACCCCCCCAGTCACCAGGGGCAGCCTCCACCAGGCCGACACCCATGTCTCCCACCCCCCCCACTCCCCAGCAGTGCAGGGGCAGCCTCCACCAGGCCCCCACCCATGTCTCCCACCACACCTACCCCCCAGTCACCAGGGGCAGCCTCCACCAGGCCCCCACCCATGTCTCCCACCCCCCCACCCCCCAGCAGTGCAGGGGCAGCCTCCACCAGGCCCCCACCCATGTCTCCCACCACCCCCACCCCCAGCCACCAGGGGCAGCCTCCACCAGGCCCCCACCCATGTCTCCCACCACCCCCCACTCCACAGGGGCAGCCTCCAGCAGGCCCCCACCCATGTCTCCCACCACCCCCACCCCCTACTCCCCAGGGGCATCCTCCACCAGGCCCCCACCCATGTCTCCCACCACCCCCACCCCCCACTCCCCAGGGGCAGCCTCCACCAGGCCCCCACCCATGTCTCCCACCACCCCCACCCCCCACTCCCCAGGGGCAGCCTCCACCAGGCCCCCACCCATGTCTCCCACCACCCCCACCCCCCCAGTCACCAGGGGCAGCCTCCACCAGGCCCCCACCCATGTCTCCCACCACCCCCACCCCCCAGCAGTACAGGGGCAGCCTCCACCAGGCCCCCACCCATGTCTCCCACCCCCCCAGCAGTGCAGGGGCAGCCTCCACCAGGCCCCCACCCATGTCTCCCAGCACCCCCACCCCCAGCCACCAGGGGCAGCCTCCACCAGGCCCCCACCCATGTCTCCCACCACCCCCACCCCCCACTCCCCAGGGGCAGCCTCCACCAGGCCCCCACCCATGTCTCCCACCACCCCCACCCCCCCAGTCACCAGGGGCAGCCTCCACCAGGCCCACACCCATGTCTCCCACCCCCCCACTCCCCAGCAGTGCAGGGGCAGCCTCCACCAGGCCCCCACCCATGTCTCCCACCCCCCCACCCCCCAGCAGTGCAGGGGCAGCCTCCACCAGGCCCCCACCCATGTCTCCCAACACCCCCAGCCCCCAGCCACCAGGGGCAGCCTCCACCAGGCCCCCACCCATGTCTCCCACCACCCCCACCCCCCACTCCCCAGGGGCAGCCTCCACCAGGCCCCCACCCATGTCTCCCACCACCCCCACCCGCCAGCAGTGCAGGAGCAGCCTCCACCAGGCCCCCACCCATGCCTCCCACCACCCCCACCCCCCCAGTCACCAGGGGCAGCCTCCACCAGGCCCCCACCCATGTCTCCCAGCACCCCCACCCTCCAGCACAGTGGGGCACCTGCCAGCAGGCCCCCACCCATGTCCAACTCATGTTCCACACCACCCCCACCCCCCAGCACTGTGGGGCACCTGCCAGCAGGCCCCCGCCCATGTCCAACTCATGTTCCCCACCACCCCCACCCCCCAGCACTGTGGGGCACCTGCCAGCAGGCCCCCACCCATGTCCAACTCATGTTCCCCACCACCCCCACCCCCCAGCACTGTGGGGCACCTGCCAGCAGGCCCCCACCCATGTCCAACTCATGTTCCCCACCCCCCCACCCCCCAGCACTGTGGGGCACCTGCCAGCAGGCCCCCACCCATGTCCAACTCATGTTCCCCACCACCCCCACCCCCCAGCACTGTGGGGCACCTGCCAGCAGGCCCCCACCCATGTCCAACTCATGTTCCCCACCACCCCCACCCCCCAGCACTGTGGGGCACCTGCCAGCAGGCCCCCACCCATGTCCAACTCATGTTCCCCACCACCCCCACCCCCCAGCACTGTGGGGCACCTGCCAGCAGGCCCCCACCCATGTCCAACTCATGTTCCCCACCACCCCCACCCACCAGCACTGTGGGGCACCCTCCACCAGGCCCCCACTCATGTCTCCCACCACCCCCACCCCCCCAGCAGTGCAGCGGCAGCCCCCACCAGGCCCCCACTCATGTCTCCCACCACCCCCACCCCCAGCCACCATGGCCAGCCCCCACCAGGCCCCCACTCATGTCCCCCATCACCCCCACCCCCCACCCACCATGGGCAGCCTCCACCAGGTCCTCACAATCCCCAATCATGTGCGTTATGGTCAGCCTCCACAGCCAAAAAGCCCTACCAAGTAACCCATTAACCCACATGGAAATTGAAATTACATGTTACACCCCCAAACTGCACGTCCGCGTGTGATACGTGGAAATGCCCATGCACGTCTGTACGCGTCATGTCACAGGGGCGCTTGCGCTTGAGGGGCCTTCTGTCCAATGATAATGCGTATGCGTGCAGACGCGCTTACGCGCTAAGGGCCTTTCCTCGAATTACATGCTGACGTGCAGATTTTTCACGTGCCAAATCACTCCGTATCAAGCTGGCCACGCGTAAGCACACGGAAGACCACGCTCCTGCCCAGAAGGCCGAACTACTGCCCCCCAGAGCCCCGAGCACGCTCCCACCTGCCATCTGCTGCTGCCTGACTGCCTGCTGCCCACGTGCCCTGCCATTTGCTGCCTGCACATCAGCCAGGGGTGCTGTTGCTGTGACCACCCCTGCTGGAACCGAAGACTCCCAACTGGGATTCCATCGCTCCACAGCCCAGCCCCAGGACCCAGTTGCCCACCCACTCCTGCCTCTGGGGTTGTCATGTCGGGCCAAACACCATCTGTGACCACTGACAACCCCCGGCCAGAGAGGCAGAGGGGCACCAGCTTCAGTGCCACCGAAGTTGGTGTCCTGGTGGAGCAAGTCCTGGGGCAGTATGATGCCCTCTTCGGAAGTTGCCGTGCCGACAAGGATGGACGGACTCGGATCTGGACTGACATCGTGACTGCCATCAACGCGGAGGGGGTGGCAGTCCGCGACTTACAACATGTCAGGAAGCGCTGGGAGGACTTCAGGTCCAGGACCCTGAACAAGGCCCGGCACCTCTTGAAGGCAACGGATGCCAAGGGGCGCCGGGGCCACTTGTCGGAAGAACAGATGAGGGTCCTGGAACGCATATCCCCAGCGCTCCATGTCCAGGTCCTCGAGAAGCAGACCCGTCTGGAGTCGAGCGGTGAGTGTACATGCATCCTGATTGTGAGCAGTGCGTGTGGTGATTATTCAGTAGTGTGCAGGTTGCACATCTGTTTGTATGGGGTCGAGTATGGGTGGGGGTGTACAGGGCCGTGGGGCTGACACATGCGGGGGCTGTGCTGTGTGAGACATGGATGGTGCTTGTGTGTGTAGGCTTGCATGCCAAATGCAGTTGTGTGGGCACACATGTTTGGATGAATGTGTATGTAAGTAGACATGTCCGTGATGTCACGCATGCATGTTGTTTTCGTCTGCATGTATCAGCACTGTGTACATGTGCATGTGTGTGTATTTGACAAGGGTGCAACAGTGATGCAACATGGATGAATGTGACAGCGGTATGTGGAAGCCTGATTGGTAGATCTGACATGGATGCCCGTCTGAACAGTGAGACACTTGGCAGAGGTGTACACATGCATGCAAGTGTGGTGGTGTGTGTACATGTGTGGTGCACTTCCTGTGTTGCATGTGATGTCTGGCTCACCTTTGGCTGCTCATGCTGTTGTATGTGTGTGGATGGTGGTGGCAGTTGCGATATGGCTGTGGTATGGCTCATGTGTGCGAGTTGTAATGACATGTGTGTTGGGGATTGTGATGACATGTCTGAGGTTTGCCAATGCCACTCATGTGCAACTGTCATGTGTGTATGTGTCCATTGTACAGTGCCCTGATGCCTGTGTTTTGTTTCTCCCTGTCTGCAGCGTCAACTGATGAAGAGGGCGGAGAAGGTGCTGTGGAGCACAGCGGCGGGGATCCCACCGCCAGCCGGAGACGCAAGGCCCGGCTTCCCTCCCAGGTTGTAATCTCGTCAGGGAGTGAGGAGTCCGGTGCCGCGTCCCAGGCCGCAGCTGCCGGGGGGAGGTCCAAGAGGCGGAGGTTGGAGTTGGACTCCTCGGCAGCAGAAGGGGCAGCTGGGACCCCACAGGGCCCAACAGGGGAAGATGGCACGGAGTCATCCAGGTTGGTGGGGGGTTTGGTGGAGGAGGAGGCCGTGCAAGCACCAGAGACGGGGTCTGGAGGTGGGGATCCCACTGGTGCTAGTGGTGCAGTGCAGGACCAGGACCGGAGGCAGCACAGGCCGCCGCGGAGGTGCCTGTGTGCAATCCTGTCCCCGATCCTGTCCCTGCATCATCTTGCACCAGCAGGGATGCCTACGTCCAGACGCGTTTTCAGGCAGGGGATGAGCTCACATCAACTGGCCTTCCTCTGCCTGCGGACGTGGCTATCCAGGTCCGGGTTGAGCCTGTCCTGGCTGGTGTGGCGTTGCGTCAACGGGCCATGCGAGGTGACCTGCAGTTTTTTCATGGAGAGACTGCACGTCATCTCGAATGGCTCGATGACCACGTCAGCCTGCTGGGACAGGTCACCCAGGCCGGATTCCTCCGTCTGATGGGGCTTGCTCCGACACCCTCCTCAACTGGACCCCCTACGCGCCAGTCGTCCTCTGTGCCATCTTCCCACCCATCAGTCACCTGGGTGCCCTGTGGAGCTGCCTCTGACGGTGCGGCCAGGCTGGTGGAGGAGGCATCCCTGCCACAGTCGGGAGTCGGACGTCCAGCAGGGGTGGCCACATCAACAACTGCACCCCAGCCGGCGGAGGATGTGCAGGCAGCAGGAGGCAGTGCACGGGCAGAGGCACAGCAGCAGCGGCAACGTGGTGGGAGCCATGAAGGCTCGGGGCCTTCAACATCGGAGGGGCAGGCATCGGCCGGAGGGCAGGTTGACCCAGGACGGGGTGTGTCTTCTGTGGGGCAGCGGTTGGGCCAGCAGATAGGTGCGGAGCGGCGGCGGGCGGAAGAGGCACGGCTCACAATGGTCAGGGCGGAGAACTCCATGCGGAGGGCCATGAGGCGGGCCGAGTGCCTCGAGGCAATCCGCAGGGGGTTGGAGGAGGATACAGCGTCGTCCCTGCGGACCCTCAGGGCCATGGAACAGGACCGCCTCCGGGACATCGAACAGGAGTTCGATCATGCCCTGGCCCGGAACACCACGGAGTGAGCCGCTGGACTTGCCCGCCGCCTTTGTATATAGTTCTTTAGTTTTAGGTTTCCTTTCTTTCTTATTATGATTTGGAGTTGACGGACACTGCTCCACTTTTTGTATATAGTTGCATTTTAGTTAGGGTTTTTTGTAGGTTTCCTTTGTTCAGTTGGGCTCATGGACCCTTGGATGTTTTGTACATAGTTCTTCATTGGATTGATTTTATTTTTGATGTGACTTTTGACAATTTTTTTTGGGATTTGGATTTGTAGTATTTTTTTTTAAAACGGACATGCAGCTTCTTTTTTTTTCATTGACATTGTAGTTTGTTTCTTTTCATTTGCTTTTTTTTTTTTTAATACAATTTTGTTTTCATACTTCACTGTGTGGTATCATCTCATTGGTTTCATGCATGTCATGTTGGGTGTTTTCCCATTCAATTGCAACCATTGTGTGTGACGGACATGGGTTCATTTGCTTTATGGACATTGGGGGTGTAACATGTAATTTCAATTTCCATGTGGGTGAATGGGTTATTTGGTAGGGCTTTTTGGCTGTGGAGGCTGACCATAACGCACATGATTGGGGATTGTGAGGACCTGGTGGAGACTGCCCATGGTGGCTGGGGGGTGGGGGAGATGGGGGACATGAGTGGGGGCCTGGTGGGGGCTGGCCATGGTGGCTGGGGGGTGGGGGTGGTGGGAGACATGAGTGGGGGCCTGGTGGAGGGTGCCCCATAGTGCTGGTGGGTGGGGGTGGTGGGGAACATGAGTTGGACATGGGTGGGGGCCTGCTGGCAGGTGCCCCACAGTGCTGGGGGGTGGGGGTGGTGGGGAACATGAGTTGGACATGGGTGGGGGCCTGCTGGCAGGTGCCCCACAGTGCTGGGGGGTGGGGGTGGTGGGGAACATGAGTTGGACATGGGAGGGAGCCTGCTGGCAGGTGCCCCACAGTGCTGGGGGGTGGGGGGCTCGGGAACATGAGTTGGACATGGGTGGGGGCCTGCTGGCAGGTGCCCCACAGTGCTGGGGGGTGGGGGTGGTGGGGAACATGAGTTGGACATGGGTGGGGGCCTGCTGGCAGGTGCCCCACAGTGCTGGGGGGTGGGGTGGTGGGGAACATGAGTTGGACATGGGTGGGGGCCTGCTGGCAGGTGCCCCACAGTGCTGGGGGGTGGGGGTGGTGGGGAACATGAGTTGGACATGTGTGGGGGCCTGCTGGCAGGTGCCCCACAGTGCTGGGGGTGGGGGTGGTGGGGAACATGAGTTGGACATGGGTGGGGGCCTGCTGGCAGGTGCCCCACAGTGCTGGGGGGTGGTGGTGGTGGGGAACATGAGTTGGACATGGGTGGGGGCCTGCTAGCAGGTGCCCCACAGTGCTGGGGGGTGGGGGTGGTGGGGAACATGAGTTGGACATGGGTGGGGGCCTGCTGGCAGGTGCCCCACAGTGCTGGGGGGTGGGGGTGGTGGGGAACATGAGTTGGACATGGGTGGGGCCTGCTGGCAGGTGCCCCACAGTGCTGGGGGGTGGGGGTGGTGGGGAACATGAGTTGGACATGGGTGGGGGCCTGCTGGCAGGTGCCCCACAGTGCTGGAGAGTGGGGGGGGGTGGGGAACATGAGTTGGACATGGGTGGGGGCCTGCTGGCAGGTGCCCCACAGTGCTGGTGGGTGGGGGTGGTGGGGAACATGAGTTGGACATGGGTGGGGGCCTGCTGGCAGTTGCCCCACAGTGCTGGGGGGTGGGGGTGCTGGGAGACATGGGTGGGGGCCTGGTGGAGGCTTCCCCTGGTGACTGGGGGGGTGGGGGTGGTGGGAGGCATGGGTGGGGGCCTGGTGGAGGCTGCCCCTGGTGACTGGGGGGCTGGGGGTGGTGGGAGACATGGGTGGGGGCCTGGTGGAGGCTGCCCCTGGTGACTGGGGGGGTGGGGGTGGTGGGAGACATGGGTGGGGGCCTGGTGGAGGCTGCCCCTGGTGACTGGGGGGGTGGGGGTGGTGGGAGACATGGGTGGGGGCCTGGTGGAGGCTGCCCCTGGTGGCTGGGGGTGCAGGGGGACATGCGTTGGTGGGCAGTAGTGCAAGTTGACATGTGGGTTGACTGGGGGGCATGGCCATGGTGGATGGGGTGCCTGCAGGACATGTGCAGGGTAGGCCCCTGTGGTGTGAGCCACCTGCAGGGGCCATGGAGGGTGTAGAGGGAACACCTGGGAGGGCACACACGTGCAATTCACGTGTGGTGCTCCCCGCGCACCCCTGTAATACACATACCCTGCTGGAATCGCGTGTGTAACTTCCCCTGCACCCTGAAATACACGTACCCTGATGGAATCGCGTGTGGAACTTCCCCTGCACCCTGAAATACACGTACCCTGCTGAAATCGCGTGTGAAACTTCACGCGCACCCCTGAAATACACATACCCTGCGGAAATCGCGTGTGGAACTTCACGCGCACCCCTGAAATACACGTAACCTGCTGATATTGCGTGTGGAACTTTACGTGCACCCCGAAATACACGTACCCTGATGGAATCGCGTGTGGAACCTCCCGCGCACCCCTGAGATACGCGTACCCTGCTCGCACGGGCTCATTCGCGTGTGGAAATTCCCGCGCACCCTGAAATACACGTACCCTGATGGAATCGCGTGTGGAACTTCCCGCGCACCCCTGGAATACACGTACCCTGCTGATTTCGCGTGTGAAACTTCCCCCGCACCCTGAAATACACGTACCCTGCTGATCTCGCGTGTGGAACTTCACGCGCACCCCGAAATACACGTACCCTGATGGAATCGCGTGTGGAAATTCCCGCGCACCCCTGAAATACACGTACCCTGCTGAAATCGCGTGTGGAAATTCCCGCGCACCCCTGAGATACGCGTACCCTACTCGCACGGGCACAATCGCGTGTGGAAATTCCTGTGCACCCCTGTAATACACGTACCCTGCTGAAATCACGTGTGGAACTTCACACGCACCCCTGAAATACACGTACCCTGCGGAATTCGCGTGTGGAACTTCACGCGCACCCCTGAAATACACGTACCCTGCTGAAATCGCGTGTGGAAATTCCCGCCCACCCCTGAAATACACGTACCCTGCCGGAATCGCGTGTGTAACTTCCCCTGCACCCTGAAATACACGTAACCTGCTGATATCGCATGTGGAACTTCATGCGCACCCCGAAATACACGTACCCTGATGGAATCGCTTGTGGAACTTCCCGCGCACCCCTGAGATACGCGTACCCTGCTCGCACGGGCCCAATCGCGTGTGGAAATTCCCGCGCACCCCTGAAATACACGTACCATGATGTAATCGCATATAGAACTTCTCGCGCTCCCCTGTAATACACGCACCCAGCCCATTCGCGTGTAGGATTTCTCGCGCACCCTTGTAATACATGCACCCAGCCCTAACGCGTGTAGAATTTCTCGCGCTCCCCTGAAATACACGCACCCAGCCCTAACGCGTGTAAAACTTCTTGCGCACCCCTGCAATACACGCACCCAGCCCTAACCCGTGTATAACTTCTCGCGCACCCCTGGAATACACGCGCACAGGCATATCGCGTGTAAAACTTCTCGCACACCCCTGGAATACACGCACACAGCCCAAACGCGTGTGATACTTCTCGCGCACCCCTGAATCCACGCACCCAGGCCGATCGCGTGTTACCGCAAAACCCGTATTACACTTTCCCCGCTTTGGCAGTCCCGTAAACTGGTCAAGGTTTGGCGCAGCCCTTTGCGATGTTTTAGCGATTTTGATGGCTTTTCCTTGTGCGAGGGCGTTCTTAGGGGCGTAACTGGCGCTGCTGCAGGGTCGCTGCGCCACTCTGCGCCACGGCTTGTTTTGGAGGATTAATCCATGAATACGATGTGCGCTGAAATGGATTTTATCGCACACGGCTGGCGCAGACATTCGCACGGGAACACTCTGCGCCAGCCGCGTGCGATACTTTTGACTGTATTTCCATGAATCGGCCTACTAGTGTCACTGTTATATTAATGTGTCAAGACAAAATGCAGAGCGACAATGAAAAACTACCTGTACAAATATACTTGGACCCAAGGAAAAATTGGCAGACCGCCATAGATGAGCACACATTACGTTTTTATTTAAAAGAAAAGATATGCAAACAAAATATTACTCCTAAAGCAGATTCAGAAAAACACATTACCACTCTTGCTGAAATACACATGGAAGATGAGCAACCATGGGTTCATGTTGCTATAAATGACCTTTTTAAAACAATAAAAGCCGCTTTAGCGCTTGAACAGGAAAGGAGTTTCATTAATGAGAAATTATTGCAAAAAATAATGGAGAGGGAGGAGATCCCGAAATTTAGAATTAAGTACCAATATGTCTCTGGTTTGTACAGTCCAGACTTTGAAAACCGAATTGCAGGCAGATGCATGCTGAAAATTAACATTGGACAAAAAACAATTCACCATAATGTGTGGATAGTGAGTGGAGCACAAAATGACTTTTACATGGGCAATGACATCATGCACAGAATGTGTATGGTGTTAGACTTCCTTAATCAAAAAATATGGTCGCGACTGAGTGGGCCTGCACCTGAATTTGAAGACAAAAGAAGAGCTTTTCATTGAGCGCAGCTGGTCCCATATGCAGTTGAATTACAGATAAGGAAGGATACTATTATCCCTGCATTCACCAAACAGGTTGCAATAACACTAAGGTGCAGAAATGGACAGCAGATGAAAGATTATGATGCATTTGTGTGCCTGAATGAATCCATAAAACAGCAAGGCCTGGATTATGAATGCATTCCATTGGTAGATATTGGTTTAGGATCTGTAAAAATGATGTTGAAAAATAAAGGTTATCAAGATATTCTTTTAGAGGAAAACTCTCCATTGGGGATGACTATACAAAAATCACATTATGCTGCAGATCTAAATAACATGGTGATTGGAAATATACCTGAAAAGTATGTAGATGCCAAGGGTGAGTTACCAGAATACCTGAATTCTCAGCCCAAAGGAATATTTAAAATTCATTCTGTGTACCCTTATGATTCAAAGGAGACAGTGTGCTGCCATCAAGAAGATTGCATAACATTTAATTTAAATGAAAAAGAAACAGAAAATCAGCCCATTGAAGTGGAAGCTGATATGCCAAAATATTTAAAAGTCGCAGCTTTACAAAAAGACACAGCCACACAGTTAGAGGAAAGCGCTGAGATTCCCTTACCAGAAGATTTTCCTGAATTTTCCAAAATGGTAGAAGAGCATATTTTATCAGCGGATGCATATGACAGCGCTGAGGATAGAAACAATCTGAGGGAGATATTTATGGAGTTTAAGGATGTATTTGCAAAAGATGCTTATGATTGCGGTTTAACTGATTTACATGTGGCCACACTACCAGAAGGGTGTAGCAGAAGTCCAGTATTTGTACACCAGTATAGACTACCGCTGGCATGTTTAGAATCATTAGCTGAGATTATAAAAAATTTGGAATCGCGGGGAATCATCAGGCCTATCCATAGCACATCCAACATGCCCATTTTAGGTGTGTTAAAGCCAAATGGTCAATGGCGGCTTTGTGCATATTTGAGGGAGTTAAATAAAAGAGTACCAGTGTCCAGATGGCCACTGCCATTCATTGATCAGGGCCTAGCTCAGGTACATGGTTCAAAAGTATTTACCACATTAGATCTCACCTCTGGATATTGGTGTGTGCCATTGGCAGAGGAGATACAGAATTTGTTTTCCTTTTCGTTTGATAAGACTCAATACGCCTGGCTTAGAACTCCGTTCAGGTACGTTAATAGTGGGAGTGAATTTGGAATATTTTTGAGGAAGGCCATGCCTGATGCAGCGGAAAGAGGAACCATAGTTTATGTGGATGATGTCCTGATAAAAAATGAAAGCTTAAAAAACGATTTTGATGAAATAAGGCATGTGCTTGGCCAATTGCAGAAAGCAGACACCAAAGTGTCTTTACAAAAAGCACAATGCTGCAAGAAAAAAGTGAATTTTCTAGGCCATGAAGTAACTGAACATGGACTAAAGCCACAAAAGAAGAAAATAGAGGCCATACAAAAATTAAAAGACCCGAAAAATGTGAAAGGGGTGAAAGGTTTATTAGGAATGACAGGCTATAACAGAAAGTTCATTGAAAATTATGCTGAGATCACTCAACCATTGACTAAACTGCTAAAACTAAATACACCCTGGAAATGGGAGAAAGAGCAATCTGAGGCAGTAGCCAAATTGAAGGAATGTCTTGTAAAGGCACCATGTTTAGCATACCCCATAAAGGATAGGGATTTCTTTACAGAAATAGGTTTCTCTGAACATTGTATGTCAGCAGTGTTATCACAAAAACATGATGTGAATCACAAAACCATTGCCTATGCAAGTAAGGCATTTTCCTAAGTTGAAATAAAATTCAATGAATGTGAAAAGGCCCTATTAACCACTGTGTGGGTGCTATAACATTTCCGCCCCATTGTTCAGGGGGAAAAGGTGATTATTGAGACAAATCATCAACCTTTGCAGTTTCTAGAGAGTAAAAGAATTAGGTCAGGTGATCTAGCGCAGTCCAGATCACTTCATGGACGCTGGCATTACAAGGTTTTCCTGCAGAAGTGAGATATGGACAAAATAAAAAGAGCCCAATTGCTCAAGGGTTAGCTGACTTACATGACTGTGTAGCTGAACAAGTATCAAACGAAATGGAAGTGGAACCTAGTTTGCAGGAATTTGAACAATCACCACACAAAGCTTTTGATGAAAAAACATGCAAGGATTTGCCAACTGTATAGGTGGATGGTTGTGCTTTTCACATTGAAAATGACAGCAATAAACAATTAGTGTCAGGAATAGGAAATGTCTGGTTGAAATGTGAAGGCGTCCCCAGTATAGGGATGAGGATTGGAGCTAGGAGCAGTCAAGTGGCGGAATTGGCGGCCATTTATAAAGCAATTGCTACTGCAGTTGATAATAAATTCAGTGAATTTGTCCTGGTGACTGATTCTGACTATGCACGAAATAGCTTTGTGGAGTATTTACCTGGCTGGAAAGCGAGAGGCATGATTACATATAACAAAAAGCCACTTAAACATGGATAAATGATACAAGCCATAGACAAATTGGTGTCAGAGAATGATTTAACAATATACTGGAGAAAAATTTGTGGGCATTTAAAAACACCAGGAGAGGATAAGGAGGGAAATGATAAGGCAGACCACTTGGCTAAAATTGGGGCTGTGATGGGAGAATTGCTACCTATTGATGATTTACTGGGTGAAATACAAATTGATGCAGTAACACGTTCTAAAGCACCAAAGGAGGTAGATCAACCAGTGGTACAGTGGGGTCATAATACACCAGACCAAGATTTGATTGAGGCACAAAAGAATGATTGAATTTTGGGAATCTATTATAATCATTTGATAGATCCTGAACAAAACCCTTTAACAGAAAATGATTGTATGAGAAAAGAAGAGTTGAGGGTACTATTCAAGAATAAAAAACGAATTAGACTGCAGGATGGACTCATGATTAGAGAGTCCATAACAGGACGAATACAGTGGGTGGTACCCCTTTCATTCAGAGGGCTAATGCTACACCATGCACATGATGCCATAACTGCAGGCCACAGAGGTTCACAAAAGACATTGGAAATACTAAAAGATTATGCTTACTGGCCACATATGTCCCAAGATGTGGAATTATATACTAGAGGATGTCTAGTGTGCGCACAATTTAAACCTGCTTCACCAATGCATAGAGCCCCATTGATGAAAAGAGGCCTAACTCTTCCATGGTCAGATTTGCAAATAGACTATGTAGGCCCTTTAAAAAGGTCGAGCAGAGGAAACCGTTATATTTTAAGTGTGATATGTTCGATGTCGAAGTGGATTGAATGTATTCCTGCACCAGATTGTAGTGCGCAAACAGCAGCCACATTGCTGGTAAACCATGTGTTCTCAAGGTTTGGGTTGCCACAAAGAATTGAGTCAGACAGAGGAAGTCATTCACAAGTACTCTAATGAGTAAGGTTTGGCAAATACTGGGTATGAAAAGGAAACTACATATCGCATATCGGGCAGCGTCTTCAGGTGGAGTTGAACGGAGCAATAGGTCTGTTGTGGACATATTAAAGAAATTTGTGGCAGAAGCAGGTTCCAGCTGGGATTTACGTTTACCGTTGGTTTTAAGGGCAATCAGATCAACTCCTGCCAAAGCAACAGGTGTTAGCCCCCATGAGGTCTTGACAGGTAGGAAAATGGTGTTACCACAACACCTGCTATACAGAACACATGAGCAGACATTTGTGAGTGCATCCACAGTTCATGAGTACATTGATGAACTGAGGAAGCATTTGCAACATGCATTTGCTTTTGTGCAGAGAAATCTGGAAATGGCTGCTGACAGCGCCAAGACATACTACGATAAAAGAACATCAGTGAGAGAATACAGTGTAGGGGATCAGGTGTATAAGTTTCATTTTGGAAAAAGTAAACAGAAAAATTCTAAATTTCTAGCAGCCTGGCAGGGGCCATTTCGAATTATAGACAAGGTCTCTCCTGTAGTTTATAAAATTTTGAAGAATGAGGGTGAAATATCAATAGAGCAGTTTGTCCATGTAAATCAGATCAAACCATGTCATCCAAGACATGAGATAAAAAATCGGAGCGTGTAGAAACAGATAAAGTCCCTTGAACACAAAAAGGTAAAATAAGTGGGTACAGTCAGGAGGCAGTGACAGAGAAGTTAAAAAAAGATGGTTGAAATGGTAAATAAACACTGTATTATATGTAAATATATATATAATATAAAAAAGAAGCTGAAGTTTATGGAGTCGGTGTGCAGAATGAAAATGCATTAAATATTGAATGTTGTTTTATGTATGCTTGTTCTCTATAACCTGTGCTTAATTTCAGAAGGCGAAAGAAAAAGGGCGAAATATTTTACAAAGCATGTTTTAATTTTGGCAAAAGGGTGAAGTTTGTATTGTGCTATATACTTTTAATCTGTTTCTTTTCTATTTGATTTAGAATATTAACATATTTGTACCGGAGGTCACGGGAGACGATGGAGTCCTGGAGTCCCCTGGATGAAGATCGAATGATGCCTACCTCTGGGTGGAGGTGAAGACAAAATAACTGGAATGCCAGAGAAAAGATGACTTCTATAGAAAAGGATCCAAGAGTACCAAGATGAAAGAGTACCCGAATGAACCAAAAGAGGCAGACAAGTGTCCTGGCATATGGAGTTACACGTATGTATTATTTTAATTAATTGTTTTAATCTGTTATGTTAATTATTTGTTTTAGTTAGTTGTTTTATTTTATTGATTTCAATGGACTTCAAGTATAAAATTGAAACACTGAACTATGGACACTTCCATTGGGAAGGCAAATGTAGAACATTTTAAAAGAACTTTTTGATATATGTTGAGCAGTGGTTTTCAACTTTTTCATTTATGCACGTGAATAATCATTTTATGGGATTGCTACACTTTGAAAAGGGGGCAAATTGTTTTTTTTTCCAATTTGCTTGGATCGTAGCCAAGTAAAAAAAAAAAGGAGGGGATATGTAGAATTGTTTAGCGTGTTTTGGGAAAACAGAGCACAGCACCACTGCACAGGATCAATGTATTGCATGTTTTTTGAAGTGCAGCACCACTGCATGGGTTTGGTGCATTGCTATAAGGTGGTACAGCAAGGCATGTGTTGCCAGTGTAACATGGACATGTAAATGAAAACAGGCTATGCAGTCAAAAACGATTTCTACATATAAAATGCAAATCATTTTTTTTCACAGTTAAAAGCATATATTTTTTTTACCTGAAATTCCTCTGTTGCAGGAGACACATTTGAGAATTAATGAACTAACCTCATTAAGAAAAAACTAACATGCTAACTCATTAATAAAACAATGTGTTCTCCAGTGCAAAATGGATGGAAAAGACAAGCTTTGAAAGTCATTTTAAACACGCATCAAGATTTTTTTTCTTTTTGCTGCTCTGTGCTGCTCTGTCCACAGTATTTGCAGGAAGCAAAGACTCGAATAGAAGGAAATCAGTTTTGTTACAGTTGCTTACTGTAAAAGATTTCTATTGTGTGCAGGAGGAGGATAGAACATGAGGGATTCTTATTGGACAAGCATCATATTAGAGGCTGTAACCAAGTTTTCCTGTAGAATCTGGGGGGAGAAGAAGGCAGAATACATTGGACACAGCTCAGAGAAAGACCTGACTGGTGGCCCTGGAGTTCCTGATTGAAAAAGCAGATCCCAGCTGCACTGCTGCAGAGACTGGGAATTCCAGACAATAATCCCTGGTTTGAGTAACGGCAGATGCCTGTTCTCACTGGGGGTGCTTGAAGAGGGAATTGCCACATCCAGAAGGTGACCAGCCGAAGAATTTCACATGCTGAACAGATTAGGCAATTATACATTGCAAAGTACGGGGGCAGTGTGCATGAGTGCGAAACTATTCAGTCAGTGTAGAAGAAAGAATTCCAGTGTTTTATCAACAGGTTTAATGTTGCGACTGTTCTCGTTGCCCTCTTCTCATTTTGTTGCAGATAATGTTGACTGTGCTATTTCATTTATCTCTGTAAAAAGAGTAAGATCGTGTTAAATGCAATTTTTATAATACACAAAAATAACTGAAAGCAGACGGGTAGTGTGTTTTATTTTATCTTTCCTTTGTGCATTTACCATTACAGTGCTGATGATGTGGGGAGATGTTTAGACAGTGCAATTGTCATTTTTAAGGTAGCTAAAAATAAGACTTGGCTGCAGCTGTGTGCACGATTTCATTAAGTATGAGCAATTATAAATAACTGTGTGTGTTATAGCCTGCTGAAGGTAAATGAGTCCGCAGAAATAGAGACCCGGGACATAGTTCACTGTTGTATATAAAATAGTGAGTGTTGTACCACATGTTAGCTCGCTGTTGTAAATAATTCAGTGAGAAATTGCCCATGGTGGCACACTAAAAATGAAAATGTGGTATTTCTGAAATGTAGGCCTAAGGTCTCTCTAGTGATCACACAAACAATCTAAACAAAAATAAGGGGTTCTGGATATTGGGGCCACAAATAAAACAAAGGAATTATGCTCACCAAAAATACCACCAACCACGCATACCAATAACGCATACCAACATAATGTATACCACTAAATGTATCAATGTGCTGAAATAATGTATGTATACTGTAGTACTATATACCAAATCTAATCTGAATGCAAAGAGTGATTATTACTGAATTATTTTCATTTTGGCGGTAAGAAAATACCGCTAGGCCCCAAATCTACACAAAATACCCAACAGATCATGTTTGAGAAAGTTCGCTCAGCCTTATACATTATTCATCCCTGTTTGTATGATGGTTGTTATTACCTTCATTATCCAAAGCCAGGGAAGTGCCCCAGATTAACCCAATTCATTATTAGAGTGGTTTATTTATATATTAACAAACTAGGAATGGATCATATATGTACCTAATACAGTAAGGGTGCAAAAATTGCCTCATATATGCGATCCCAATTGACTGAATCTGAGCCTCAGTGGAATGCTGGGGGTGGATTTGGAGAGGGCAAATAATTGTTTAAAAAACAGACTCTTAGTCGTGGCAAGACTCAGGGGTTGCCATACCACAACGCTAAACTCTATAAAGAAGCAAAGAGTGGATTATAATTGGAAAACCTCCTGTATTAGCAATGCCACATGACCTTCAAATATTCTTGACAAATGTAGGATTACACCGTTATGTCTTTTTAAAGGTGTACATGTTTTCGTAGACATCATATTAAACATGTGCACTTTTTGTCAAAATCAATTCAAACATTGTTTTTGTTTTTTTAATGGGGGGGTACATGTATATGTAACTTGTCGATTTTGACCAAAAATGCATGAAAAAAGTGCACACTTTAAAAAAAAACTTATTGTGTTTTTTAAAAGCAAGATCCCTCTTTAAGACTTGCAGTTCCGAGAAGAGATTCCTACTATTTCAGACACCCAGATAATCAACTGACTACACACGCTCAAGTTTAGCCTTAATCAGAAACAAATTAAGGTTCAATTTACATCGTGAAGAGCAGGCCTCATCACGAGTTGGGCGATAACCCGGCGGTATTACCGCAGGGGCTATTAGCCCTGCCGCCAAACCCCCCAGTGCTATTAGCGCCAGATCACGGGTTTGGCAGAATGGTAAGTCCCCATTCCCCATTGGGCCATTCAGGAATTTCCCATTCCCCATTGGGTCCAATGGGGAAGGTTCGGCGCTATTACCGCTAGCAGTAATAGCGCTGAAAATCGGTAAAATTGCAGAAGTTTTGCACCCAGCTCAGAGCTGGGGGTAAATCCCCAAGCCCGTGATTTGGTGGGCCCTTAATTGCGGCGGTATTAGCTCGTGAAGAGGCAGCATGCATTTTCTTTCTTTGCTTGTAAATCAACAGGACGTTTGCATTGCACAGGTCTTAAAATGTATGTAGCTGTTTCCGTAACCCCAGCAGTATTTGTGGCAACAGAACTGCGTGTCTGCAAAAAATAATACGCAGTCAAATTCACGATATAGCTTTGAGGCACCTGCTGCCGAGCTGATAACGTCAAATCTATGACATTAATAAAGAGATCAAAGAGAGTTTGTCCAAGACAGACTCCTTTCTGTGCAGGAGAGGGGATCTGCTGGCCCACCTCCAACTCTCCATTTAAAAACTGCTGTATCAAAATAGTTTAATTCTTTAATAATCATTTGTCAATGGCCTGGAAAATGTAAAGACTCAAGCATATTCGACACAAACAAAAATGGTTACCTGTATGGAAGGCATTTTTTCAAATCTATAAGACATATATCATCTTCATCATCAACACATGTTCATTCTCGGACAACGTCCATACAAAATGTGGTGGTTTCTTATATTTTAATGGCGTTTCTACAATTCTTTTGGTAGGTCAGAGTAGGGTGCTGTTTTTGTTGTCTCTCTATTAGAAATAGATTTAGAGAAATATACTAACACACTTTTGTTGTTCCTTTTTTTTTAATTAAGGGTCGTCCTATCATGTGTCCCACTTGTCTTATAGATGATTCACGTTTTCATGCATTTGATCCCACAAGCTTAGTCTCCACCACCCTCCCTTAACCTTATGCACCTTATTTCCTATTGGAGCACCAGCAATTGATAGCATCACATATTCAGGCAATGTCATTCAAATTATTACATATATATACTTGAGGGCACCCCTATCTCTGTAGGGGGCAAGAATAATAAAATATAAACCAAAAAGAAATGCCCCGCCAGGAAAACAAATTACTTATTTAGAAATTAATATTCAAGACTGCTTTGGTGAAGTAGTGTTGGAATGATACACGTAATTCCTCTCCAATTTACCTGACCCAATTGTAGGTAGGTAAGCTCCAACTTAATATGGAACAAACGAGTGGCAACTTGATCTTTTTACCTTACAATTTATAGGTTTTATTTAATTCCAACAGCATAGCTATTCACTGTGACTAATTACAAACACACATATACCTCTATGTTTTTTTAGCATAAAAAACACACAATATATACAAAATAATTAATAAATATTCAACATAAACACATGGCTTAGTAAATACAAGAGATAGACACATTCCAAGGAAGGTGGGTCTTCTATTTGAAATAAGCAAAGGCCAGTACTACACATAGTTTTATTAATATGGCCTATCACAGCAGATGGGTGGCTGCTGCTTACTCTAGAAAGTATACAGAAAGTGCAGTAATGTGCTAGATGGCCCGCCGTGGGTACAGAGTCCGATTGCACATGCTGTCTGCCTAGAACTCCTGCACCACTCATTGAGTTGGGAATACTAGATATCTTGGCTTGGTGTTGGTCTGTGGGGAGCCCCTGCTAAGGGACAAAGGACCCAAGTTGGTGCTGAACGAGCATCATACTCGTGCCTAATAAATATCCAGAGGGAATTTTAGCCATTACTCCCCCAATGGTTGGGCATTTCCTCATTAAGGTCTCCTTCTAGGCTATTGGATCGATCTTTCCACCATGCCTCCTTGTGAAGGAGGAGTATCTGTGGATTGGGCAGTTGTTAACCGTATCCAAATCCCAACAGATAAAAATCATCTGCCGTTTGTTGTTATTCCCGAAAGTGGGAAACTGGTGGAGCAGTTATGTTTTTACACCTGATCCTTGAGCAATGCTCGTTTGTGCACAGCTCTTGCTGTTTGCCCTACATACCGCTGCCCACATGGACACTGTATGCAATGCCATCCATTCAGCCACAGCAGAAAGTTGAGGAGTGATTCCTCAGACCCTGACCAGATAAACACAATGGGGGGTCATTACGAGTCTGGCGGTAGGGGCTTAACGGCACCGTTAAGGATGGCGGTGCCGTTTAGCCCCTACCGCCATATTCCGAGGTCCCTTACCGGGCCCCAGCAGGAACGGCTGGTCTCACCAGCCGTTCTTTGCGTGACCCGTTAAGGGACCTTAGAGCTAATAACGGGCCCGCAATTTGAGGGCCCGTTATTAGCGCCTTCCCCATTCCCATTGAGCCCTATGGGGACTCAAATGGGAATGGGGAATGGTTTACTGAATGGGGACTTACCGGGTCCCCATAGGTCGGAATGTCCCGGTAAATCCCCATTCAGTGAGACCAGACCCGGACACGAGTTTGGAGGCAGCCATGTCGCTAATAGACCCTCACTGTCATCAATGTAAAATAAAACTATTTGATATAATGGTTGAAATGGCTTATTGTCTGAAAGTACAAATTCCTCTTCAAATGATTTCATGAAAAAATATTGCCAAACTGGGTACAAAGGTCACGCCCAGGGTGGTCCCTCGTGTTTGAAAATAGAACTGGTTGGCATACTGGAAGAAGTTTCTTTTCAGCGCTGTGCTCATGAGTTCTAGAATAAACTCAGCTGAGACTCTTTGCTGTGTTTCTGCATGCCCTAAGTGAACCCTTGTTGTCTCAATCACCTGATCTTTTTGAATGTTAGTAAACAAGGATCTTTTGTCCATGGTCACCAAGAATTTAGAGATAGGGTCAAATTGCAGTCACTCAAAGATTTTAATTGTCGCCATTGCATCTTTAATATAAGTTGGTGTTCCCTTAATCATAGGTTGAAAAAGATCAACACATTTACAAGGGGCTCCAGAATGAAGCCGCAAACTGACACTATTGGTCTCCAGGAGGGCTTAGATGGATCCTGGTGAATTTTAGGGAAAGCATATAACATTGGAGTTCTTTGTTCTGAGTAATTAAGAAACTCAAATTCCTCCTTTGTTTTCCACCCCCTATCTTGACCAAAGTGTGTGGTTTCTAATTTCTCTTGCTTTATCGCAGGTTGTGAAAACAAAAAGAAGATATCGAGGCAGAGTACTCCAAAAGGAAATACACCAAACACGGGTTACAAAGGAAAATACAAAGATCTTTATGTTATACTGAACAGTTTCAAAGGACAAAGCAACAGATAGCTATCAGCCCTCAGTACAACACAGCGAACTCCAGCTTGGTTCGCTGTCCTCAATGAGTGGGACTGTACATTAGAATAGTCACACCTTTTATGCAGTTCAAAACATGATGTTCAGCCCACCTGCAAGTTAATACAAGTTAATACATCACGGATCTAGGGTTCGTGCCAAGTTCATACATCTATACATTTAGGGTTTACCTTTACTACATTCACTAACAAATCATAATGGCAACAGTATGTCTTAGAATTTCTGTTTAAGCCTTCTCAAACAGTTTTGTACAATGCAGTCAAACAAGTGTTCACATTTCGGTATTTGAATACATTGTGTTTAACATATGCTCGCGGATTAGCTTCGTTGGCGCAGGTAACCCTCTATACACAGGTCAACGAAGGATAAGGTCTCAGTTCATGACCCTAACATGTGACCTGCAGGCAAGTTACACAGTAGTTTGTACACAGAGGTCAAGGCGGCCATGTTACATCCGGAATGACACTGTCCACCATCCTAGGACACATGGTGACTTTAGAGGGAGAATCTAAAATGGCAGATAGACCTAAAATGGTGGTTTACACTGATCAAAGGTCAAGACCTTGCAACGCGGATTTCCTCGTAAGTGGCTTATAAGCAGCTGGGCGTAGGCCAATATACATATATTCATACAGTATAGGAGGCACAATATGATTTTCCGTTTGACAAACCCTCCTTTTGGCCTATGCCAAGCTCTAAACTAATTCTAATCACTTTACAAACAACTCCACGTCTCAACATCCATACATCCTGAATCACTGTCAGAAATATCTATTGCCATTAGATCGGTTATCAGAATCTCTTTCAACACATATTCTTTGGAGTTCCTATCTGGGGCGTATAACTTGTGTCCTAATGTACCTATCGCCTGTGCGCAACATCCCCCTAGCATCGAACATATACTAGGTAGACACTGTATACAACAACAAAGGAACAACAGAATTCCCAAAATGATCAGTAAGACCGAAAGCACCTTCCAACCCCAAGATCGCAAGAAGTCCCAGAACCAAGCGCTAAGATCCCAGTTTCCCTCGGGAACATGCACTTCTGAAATAAGGACGTGCAGATTCTGTATTGCCTTGAAGATAGTTGGGGAGGAATCTGGCACAAAAACACAGCAAGTGGACCCCACTAATTTACACACTCCACCACGTTCAGCCAGAATGACATCTAATGACATCCGGTTCTGAAGTGCTTCCAATCTTATTGCTTTCTGTTCTAATGTCATATTATAGAGTATGTCTGTGGTCCAGTTGATGGTTCTCTCCAGTACTCTCGCTAGTCTCCTGATGTCTTCGGAGTTCGCTATTTGTCCCCAAAATGGCACAAAGGATTTCACTAAGTCTCCCAGAACCTGTGCTGGAGTGTCACCATTCTCGTCTGGTCGTGGACGGGCCTTTGAAACCTCTACAGTACTAGCTATGAATACCCCGAGTAGCAGGATCCCTAAATAACAAGTTCCCTGCCAATCCCTGGGTAACCATGTAAATGCTACATTACCACAAACAAAGTAGACAGGTTCGCCTACATATAAAGGTCTGACTTCCCCAGTCAAATTCGCAACGTTGGCACAACCTCTAAAATTTCCCATTGACTGAGTGCCATTCCTCTGTATGCAGAAATAAACTGAATCGGGGCAATGGTTAACAGTGTAAGAAGGAGGCATGACATCCTTATTGCCTATAGGAGCCATTTTAAAAGAAATCAAAGCTTGGAAAGGACAAGACAGTCTATCAGAAGGCCTAATAGAAGCAACGTTGAGCTTGCTCCTATTCACGAAAAGTGAGCATCCCAGGGGTGTAAGAACACATTTCTCGAAACTATTCAAATTAGTACCGTCAAAGTTCCCCGAGATGCTATCGTTCCACCGGCCAAAGAATAGTGCTCTAAGAGAAGCATAACAAGCAGTTGTCAAAGGTAAAGGATGAATATACCAAGTTAGCCCCTTATCCCTGTGTTGCGGTAAATGCGAACAGACCCAACAGTTGGATTTATTAAAAATGGCATGTGTAGCATTCATGATGAGTAACAATGTATTATTGTAGTATCTCTGTCTATGCTGAGAGTCTCTAGGAGATAAAGTGTGCAGATGCACAAAAGGAGTAGAAACAGTGGGTACATTTTCAGTCGGTAACAAGGTTTCGAATGGATGCACTTCTTCCAGGTAACAAAAGCCTAAAACAATTACTATTATAAAACCAATTGACATTATAAAAAGACAGCAATACGTCTTCGGGGCCCAAACAGTTTGTCCATTCTCATAGCTGGTCACACGATCATTTATCAGTCCTGTACGAGTGGTAGCAGTTGCAGGCATTGCAGTCTTCAAATGAAAAACCCCAGTGTTTTTTGACTGGCGACCTCCTGGCCGAGCAACTTCTTAGTCCTTCCACAACCCTAGCCAACAGAATCCCCTTTTTCAAACAATTACTTGGGCAAAAAGCAAGCCCGTAATGATTTTTCCTTCCTTCTTTGAATGCACAGCCGAACCGTGCCGTAAGTCTATTTCCTTGGATGCAAATTGTACCTCGTTGTCCCTGGTACTGATTGATCCAAGAACAACGTGTCGCCACTTCCCGTTGGAAGCGACGTATCAAGAGCAAGTGAAGATGCAAGATCCGGAACAACAGTTTCCGGAAGAAAAACTTTTGGAGAGTGTGGAGACAAAATGGCTGATTCCCCAGGCCTCGCTGGCTCAGAGAGAGACTCTGATGCACTCTCGTTGCTGTTTACTGCTTCGGGATCATTGGTTGCGGTATTGGTGAGGGGTTCTATTTCTTTCGTATCGTATGGCACCGGGTGTGGAATCCTCTTGACATGCGTCGCGTGGATCCAGTTTTTTCTGCCTGCAACCTGCACCGCTGTCTGTGTGACCAGCAGGACCTGGAAAGGGCCCCGCCACCGAGGTTCAAGGCAAGAGGATCGCTCAAATACCTTCGTCAACACCCAGTCACCGTGCTGAATGCTGTGACCTGGGCCCTCATATCGTACAGGTAAAGCCTCTCGTACCTGGTGATAAATCAAATACAGGTTTTTAGTCAACTGGCTACAGTAATCTGAAAGAAGTACATTTTTGACATTTTTCAAAGACCGACATTTCGGAAGGTTCCAGATATTAGCAGGTCTCCCCATTACCACCTCAAATGGAGAGAGCCCAGTCTTAGTTTGAGGGGTTGTACGCAAAGCTAGCAACACGATCAGTAAGGCGTCCGGCCATTTTAGTTTGGTGCCGGCACACATCTTAGCGAGCTTGTTCTTGATGATGCCGTTGTGTCTTTCTACTAATCCGGCACTCTGAGCGTGTCTGGCCGAATGGAATTGTTTGTCGGTTTGTTATGCCGCACATATCTGCAGAATTACAGCAGCGACAAAATGTGGACCATTATCCAACCAGATGATTCTTGGTATCCCGAGCCTAGGGAAGTACTCCTTTAACATAGTTTTTGCAGTAGTCATGGCTGTAGCGTCTTTAACAGGAAAAGCCTTAACCCATTTGCTGAAAGCACAAATGACAACTAACACATATTTCAAGTTATTACACCGTTCCATTTCGATAAAATCGAAGTGTATAACTTCAAAGGGGACAGAAGGTGGACCGAAACCTCCCCTGGGAGTTCATGTTCCCTTTCCCACATTGTGCTTTAAACAGATCATGCAGTTCTGAACATATCGCTCAGCTATTTTAGAAATCTTGTCATTTGCTCAAACTTTCTCCAACATTTTTGTAAGCTTCCGGGCACATATGCGGGTGGGGCCATGAGCCATGACGACCATCATCATTATGTATGCGTCAGGAAGTAGCCATTTCCCTTCAACTATGTCCACCCAACACCCATCATCATCGAGTTTCCCCAAGCCCTCAGCCCATCTCTTGGACTCTTCTAGCGTGGCATCGACTTGGATGTCCTTTACAGAGTCAACACCCTCATCCATTACAAAGGCATTTACAGTCTCCTTTGAAATATATATATCTGCAGAGAGGTTGGTGGCAGTCTGTTTAGCTATCTGATCAGCGAAAGTGTTCCCTTTTCCTATATCGTCTACAATCTGTTGATGTGCTGCACATTTTACAACAGCTAACTGAGTGGGAAGTGCAAGCGCTGAGAGCAGTTGTACTATTAGGGAGCCATGCTGGATCTTTGTACCATGTGAAATGAAGAACTCTCTTTCTGACCAAAGTCTACCAAAGTTGTGAACCACCCCAAAGGCATACTGACTGTCACTGTATATATTCACAGTAAGCCCTTCGGAAAGTTCACAAGCTCGGGTCAATGCTATAATCTCTGTGGCCTGCGCGGAGTTATGCGTGATTCTCTTGGTTTCCACGACCGCGCTTAATGTAGTGATTGCATAAGCAGCTGTGGATGTACCATCCGGACGTTTGAAGCAGGAGCCATCGCAAAACAACGCCCCTTGTGGATTATTCAAAGGAGTGTCTTTTAGATCAATTCTACCCTTTGTCTTTTGTTCGTTAGTGTACAGGCAATCATGTGACTCTTCGTCACTGCAAGCAGTACCTTGCGGGAAAGGTAAGAGTTCATCCGTATTAAAAACACAACACCTCTTAATTTGTATGTGAGGAGCAAACAAGATCAATTCATATCTCATCAACCATGCGGAAGTGAGGTGTTGCATTTGAGTTCTGTTCAATAGAACATCTACAGAGTGAGGCACCATCAGGGTTAGAGGATGGCCTAAAACCATTCCCTCACTCTGTTTTACAGATTCAGAAGCAGCAGCAACAGCTTGCAAACATCTTGGCAAAGCGCATGCTACAGGATCAAGGGCGGAAGAAAAGTAACCGCATGGCCTATTCTTTCCTCCATGTTCCTGCATCAATACAGCCAAAGCACATCCATCACATTCATGCACAAACAAAACAAAGGCCTTTTCATAGTTTGGTGTGCCCAAAACCGGTGCCAAGCACAATGCAGTCTTGAGCAAATCAAATGCTTGCTGGTGCTCCATGTTCCACGGCAATGGCGAAGAAATGCCCTTCTTCGTCAAAGCCAACATCGGCTTAATCACTAGTACCTGATTATCCTGTGAAAAAGGTTGCTGTGGATCCTGTGCAAACTGACCTCAACCAGGGCCCCCAACACCCGGGCGACCTCTGGACCGTCTACCCATATTTCCAAATGCGTTATTTGACCTTTGTGGAAGGACCGGGCATTGTGCACGCCAATGACCCTCTTGCCTACAATAGGCACACTGGTTAATGTTTACAGGACCCAAGGGCATATTTCCTTGTGGAACATACTGACCTCTAATCTGCGAAGTACCCCCTCTAGGACCTCTAACAATTTGCTGCAACAATACTTTTGTATTAGCTTTTCTCTTTTCGACTCTTTCCTTTTCATTATTGACATGATTCTCATAGTACTGAGCAATGTGCAGTACTTCTGATTGAGACTTCGCTTGCCAAGCGCTCTCAGAAGACATAATTTGCGACTGGATATCAGGCAACAATCCACACACAAATTTGTCTACGAATAATATTTTCCCAGAATCTGTGCCTAAGTCTTGTCCACTGAAATCTGAGAATACCTGTTTGAACTGATTCAAGAACTCGGTAGCACCCTCAGACTTCCCTTGGACACAGGCCGTAAGCTTGTCCAAATAATTCTCTTTTCGGGAATTATGGTTTTCAATTTCGCAATGATTCTATCAGGTAAAGTTAGTATCACATGAGGCGGTCTCTCACCAGCTGGCCTTTCTCCATCGAGTCTATCTCCTAACCCTGGTACGTCGTCTATAGTCCTAACCTGTTTCCACAAATCTACGGGCAGGAGTACAGGAAACAACAGATCAATATCACCTAAGGTGAATACTGAGGATTGCAAGACAGATTCTATTTCTTTATAGAATCCTGTCAGATTTTTCCTAATGTCGGAAATAGATAGTCTAATGGTGTTCACTTCCTGTCTTGAGAACGGGATGTGAACAAACTGTGACACAAAATGTGTGGGAATATCCACAGCAGCTGCACCCGTTACAGCATTAGCTGCAATCTCAACTTTCGGGATAAATGTCAGAGGAACCACTCTCATAGGCAACTGAAAAGTATGCAACTCCAAACGCTTACTAAGCAACAGAGCCAAATTGAGCGCTAAAGCAGTCGAAGAAGTGTCAAGTGAAAAAGCTCTCTTATAAATACTCAATAACTCTGTGGGACAACAAATCTTCCTTTTTACACATTCATCCTGCAGGTTCTCTACCATTACCTGTCTCACTTTCCTCTGCATTTCTGGCGTACACTGACTATGAGTATCATATACTTCAACTGAAGTTATCGACATATCTGTGATCTATCTAATCACGTCCTTTGTACAAATTTGTGTTTCCTCGGCTATCGATTTACGACAAGGAAGGAACCGTTTCTGTACATACATACTATCCTCATTGTCATCCTCATTCTGTAACCTTTCCAACTCCTTTCTATACTCAAGTATCCTCTCAACATGCTCTTGTACTTTCTCCACAGTGTCTCTAGAAAGCGCTAAGGTGTTCAGATCCCTCACCCCTTGTGGGAGATCTATATTGTTTAGTCTGTCCCACATTACACATAAGTGAATCCCTAATCCCTCAATAAAAACATTTTTCTCAGGAAAATTATCCATATTAGAAAGTGTGGTGAAAACATTAGCTCGATCATCTCTCTCCATACAATGTTTATCCCACGCAATCAAGTCACGTTTCTTCTCTGGAGGTACAGTATTGCAAGTGGCAACCCTTGATCCCGCTGCCTGATTGACTACAAGCGGTGCAAGACCACTTGGAAGAGGAAGAGCAGGCAAGTTGAGCAGAGGTACTATTACTGGTGCAATAGGAAGAGGCGGAGGAGCAGGTGGAGGAGCAGCAACAAAAGGAGGAACAACGACTGGAGGAAGAGGAGCAGTAGAAGGAGCAGGAACAACAGACAGAGCCGGGAGAGCAGGAATAACAGCAGGAAGAGGCAAAGCAGCAGGAAGAGGAACATACGGAGGTGGCGCAGTGGCACCAGGCCTTCGGTCATTTAACAATTTATCAATAAATTTGTCGGAAACATGAAAGTCTTTAGAAGGATAGATTTTCTGAATGCCAAGTGAGAAAGCCCTATCCATATTCCTAGCCGACTCAGACGGTTTATCCTGGTCATATAACAACGCTTTTTCGGCGTTCGTCTTATGACGGCGCGCATGTTTTTCTCTCAGTTCTGTAAGACATCGAATGCTGCAGGTCTAGCCTTTTTCTTTAATAAAATTGACTCTAAATACTCAATGCGAGGGATTTCAAAACTACCATTGATTGGCCACTGAAGTTTGGAAGCATGTCTGGTTTGTCTGTGCCAAATATCATTAAACACTATACTAACAATGCCATGCTTACAGTACATAGTACAAGCCGGCGACCCCTCCTGTGGTGCCGGACGGCTAAATTCCAAAGATTGCCTATCACTGCGGAATAACGCCCTGAAGCAGGTAGACAATTTCCCAGGCATATCAAAATATTGGTGTTACCTGGACAATAATTGTATTTGCAGATACAATGCGCCAAAACAAATTATCAGGATACTTAAGAATCGGGTCACGACTCACCTGATCAATCCAAAGAGGTCCGATCGGATTTCAAAATTCTTCTCTAACAGATTTTATTTTACCTCGTGTTTGGTGATTTCGGCAAATCTGCCCGCCTCGATAAGTGGACCCTCGTCAAGATGCCGACTCGGACCACGTGCTCATCATCCAGGGATCGGGCCATGCAGCGCTGTTGAGGTGTCGCGTCTCTTTTGAAAATGTGCCCCTTTTTTTTTTACACTGTCCGATCCCGGTCCGATAGCATGTGTCAACCTTTAACAAGCTGGCATCAATCTTGAGGGTCCCTTTTCGGGCGCCATCTGTGAAAACAAAAAGAAGATATCGAGGCTGAGTACCCCAAAAGGAAATACACCAAACGCGGGTTACAAAGGAAAATACAAAGATCCTTATTTTATACTGAACAGTTTCAAAGGACAAAGCAACAGATAGCTATCGGCCCTGAGTACAACACAGCAAACTCCAGCTTGGTTCGCTGTGCTCAGTGAGTGGGACTGTACATTAGAATAATCGCACCTTTTATGCAGTCCAAAACATGATGTTCAGCCCACCTGCAAGTTAATACAAGTTAATACATCAAAGATCTAGGGTTTGTGCCGAGTTCATACATCTATACATTTAGGGTTTACCTTTAATACATTCACTAACAAATCGTAATGGCAACAGTATGTCTTAGGATTTCTCGTTAAGCCTTCTCAAACAGTCTTGTACAATGCATTCAAACAAGTGTTCACATTTCGGTATTTGAATACATTGTGTTTAACATATGCTCGCGGATTAGCTTTGTTAGCGCAGGTAATCCTCTATACACAGGTCAACGAAGGGCAAGGTCTCAGTTCATGACTCTAACATGTGGCCTGCAGGCAAGTTACACATTAGTTTGTACACAGAGGTCAAGACGGCCATGTTACATTAGGAATGACACTGTCCACCATCTTAGAACACGGTGACTTTAGAGGGAGAATCTAAAATGGTGGATAGACCTAAAATGGCGGTTTACACTGATCTAAGGTCAAGACCTTGCAACGTGGATTTCCTCGTAAGTGGCTTATAAGCAGCTTGGTGTAGGCCAATGTACATATATTCATACAGTATAGGAGGCACAATATGATTTTCCGTTCGACAAGGTGACGGATCCCATCATAGGGTTTGGTAGCTGTCACTATGCTCAAAGAATTCCAGGACCATGTTGTTGAACTGGGCATTATTAAACACCACTACTCCCCCTCATTTCTCAGCAAGTTTTATGGTAAACCTATGGTCAGTAGCAAGTGCTTGCAGAGCCTCCCCAGCACATGCCACTTTTGGCAATATATTCTCTATATCCAGCGAGACAAGATCATTTTAGCTGGCAGGCCACAAAAACAATAGTGTGTATAACTTTGGATAGATATGCCACTTTTTGTCTTTTACCCTTTCACTTGACTTTGACTTGTAGACTTGTAATGTGCCCACCATTCATCACCGGCCGAGTGGAGTCATTTTCCAGCATGAGCTGCTGGAAAAGTTCATCAAGCGGAATTAACTGAGTCTCTTTTGATCTTGGTTAGCAGGGTGAAGGCAAACATGAAGCAACAGTAGGCATTGGGCTTACAAGGTAAGGAGTAGTGTGGTTCAGCGCTCTTCCCGACTCGCGCTTCCAAAAATACACATTTTTGTACATCTAAAAGATATATTTTGGAGTATCTGATTGAGCCCCCCTCCCTCTATATACATCACAGCATGAAGTTCTGATCATTTTGAGGAGGCATACCCACGTTTAGCATGCAAGCAATGCAAGGTTTCCATGGCAACCTTTATAGAAAATGAGAAGTGCTGGTAATACAAAGACCGGTACTTTGATTTAGAGCGCTCCTGTTCTGTTCTAACTTTGCATCTGTAGCATGCCAGAGAAGTTCCATTTGAGCGCAAGTTACCAACCTCAGAAGGAGGCACTCCTCTAAGAAAAACGTTTTGCTTCCCACGCCTGTCTTACAATATAGGTATTTTCGATCAAAAGGAGTCAACTTTCTTTTCTATCTTAAGTATGATATGATATATTTTATTTATAGTGCGCCCATACACAAGTGTATCAAGGCGCGAGGAGGCATGGGAGGGGTACAAGGGAGGAAAAAAAACAATGATCTTACTAGGCCCAGTGACATTGAGAATGCGCAAGTGCAGGGGATAGGGAAGGGGGAAAGTGCAAGGGAGGAGGGGAAGTGCTGAACAAGAGATAAAAAAAACAACAGGTACTGCAGCCAGCAGGTGGCAAGTGCCGGGTGTCTGATAAGTGCAGGTAAGCGGACTGTAGGGTCGCAGATACAGGCGCAAGTGCAAGGTTTGTCAGGAGGCATTGTGGGTATGCAGAAGGGTGGGCAAGGATCTGGGCCCAAGATCATAGGGTAGCCATGTGCCCAGTGCAGAAACAGAGATGAGCAGGGGAGAGGAAGAGAGAAGGCAGAAGCAAAGAGGAATGTCTTGAGGGCCTTCAGGAACCGAAGATGGTTGTCCTCACATTTCAGAGAGGCAGGGAGGCTGTTCCAGAGGGAGGCCCTGGACGAAGAAAGAAATCTACTACCAACGCGTTGCTTGGTGAAGCGACTGACCCTGAGGGAGTTGGAGGTGGAGGAGCAAAGAGCTCAAGTAGGAAGGTATTTCTGAAGGCAGAGTTGAAGTTATTGCGGGCCCAGGCCCCAAAAGGCCTTGTGGACAATATAGAGGGTCTTGAATTAATGCTTGCAGCCACTAGAGGCTAATAAAGAGATTTCAGAGCTGGAGAGATATGATCCCTGGGCTTGACGCCAAGGACAAGTCTTGTAGTCCTGTTCTGGATGAGGTGCAGAGGGCGGAGAGTATTAGCAGGCAGATTTAGAAAGATGCTGTTGCAGTAGTCCATCCTAGAGAGAACCAGAGCTCTACAGACAGCAACCTTCTGGGGGAAGGAGAGTAAAGGAAGTATACCTCTGTAGGGCTGCTGTTGGTAGTTTGACTTCTTAGAAACATCAGAGATGTGCAGAGAAAAGAAAAGCATGCAGTTGAAGATGACCCAGAGGTTCTTCACAGGTGGGAACAGGAAGAGGGCCAAGGGAGGCCAGGTTGAGAGTGTCAGGAAAGGAAGGTATAGGAGTGCTGATGAGGAGGATTTCTGTCTTACTGGCATTAAGGCAGAGGTTGGTGGTGGCACACCACTCCTGTATTGCAGACAGACAATCAGAGATGAGAGAGGGAGAAGAGGTGGCAGATGGGAGCCTGAAAATGATTTGGGTGTCATCAGCATAGCATTGGATGTTAGAGCAGAAAATAGAAATGCAGTAGGCAAGAGTTGCCAGCTATTGGTTGAACAGCCAGGGAGAGAGGTCAGACCCCTGGGGAACACCACAAGTGGAGAGTGAGATAGAGGAAAGGAAGGACCTGGGAGGGTTGGTTGGAGAGGAAAGAGGTATGCCAGGACAGGGCCTGATCAGTGATACGCAGGTTACCACAGAGGCAGTTGAGCAGGATGCCATGGTTGACCATGTCAAAGGCAGAAAAGAGATTGAGTAGGATGAGGACAGAGGGGATATTTGAATCAAGGTTAGAGAGCAGGTGTTTACGGATGTTCAGGAGAGCAGGTTCCATGCTTCTGGCTGCTCTGAAGCCAGACTGATGGTCATGTAGACAACCAACAGAATCAGTGTGGAGGTTAATCTGGGAGATGGTCAGCTTTTCCAGAAGTTTGCCCAGGAAAGGAGTGATAGATATTGGGTGATAGTTAGAAGGGCAGGAGGCGTCGGCTGAGGGTTTCTTGAGAACAGGGCGCACAAGAGAGCCCTTCAGGGGGAGGGGAAGGCTCCAGTGGCAAAGGAGTGGTTGCAGGAATCGGCCAGGGTGTCAATATGGTCCTTGATGGTTTTTTGGACAGACAGGGGAGAAGCTGTTTTGATGAGACTTTCATAGATCGTCAGGGGGGAACAGAGGAAAGGAAGTGAAAGAGCGAGGAAAGGTGGCTGCAGAGGGGCCGGAGATAGCAGAGAGAGAAGCGGGAAGAGGAGGAGAGGACGAGAGGGTGGATAGGATGTCCTGGGTTTTAGAGATGAAAGGAGAAGCCAGGTCCGTGCAGAGGGCCTGGGACGGGACAGGAGAAGTAGAAACTACAGTAGTATTGGCCAGCTTCTTGCAGATTTTAAAGTGTTCGGCCGAGTTGGTAGATGCCACAGAGATGCATGCTTGGATGTGGCCTTTCTTCTTAGTGTGGATAGAGAGCCTGTATTGCCTTTGGAACAGGCAGCAGGCCAGTTTGTCAGAGGATGCACAAGATGTCCACCATTTCCTCTCAGCCACCCTACACTTGCGTTTCAGTGAGTCGTACCAAGAGTTAAACTTGGCCTTGTGCTTCAATCGGATCCTCATGACAGGGGCAAGAACATCGTGAGTATCAGAGATAGCAGAGTGGAGCTTGGAAAGTGCTGTGGCAGGATGAGAATCAGACAGAGGTGGAGGCGGAGGAGAGAAAGTGGCAGCAAAAAGCCTCAACTGACCCATGCTTCATGGGACGGATGACCGAGAAGGTAGGTGGCAGTGCTGGAGTTGGCTTGGCCTGCTGGTGGGGGAGGGAGAGATGGGAGGAAGGGAGAACGTGATTGCTCCAGTAGAGAGGAGTGTTGAGAGGGTTAGAGAGGGGGAGGTTAGAGGAGATGAGAACATCCAAAGTGTGCCCTGCAGAGTGAGTCGGGTCAGAGGGAAGAATAGAAAGAGAGAGAGAGACTCGCAGTGGTTGCAAAAGATTCAAGAGGAGGGACAGGAAGCATCCAGGTGTATGTTGAGGTCTCCAAGGAGGAGGAGTTGAGTGGTCGAGGCCAGGAGGGAAGGCGAGAGGTCAGTCCACTGAGAGAGGAAAGAGGTAGTCTGACCAGTTGGCTGATAGATAGTAGCAATGGTGAGAGCGTGGCCAGGAGAGAGAGAGCCTGCCGACAATGCATTCGAAGGAGGAGTAGGACTGTATAGGAATCATAGAGGCAGGAATCCACTCCTGGAAGATCAAGGCTACACCCTGTGATGCTGGAAATGCATTGGAGGGACAGGGACTCCCTGTCCTTGTCCTGTAGTCCTTTTTCATTTGAGTACTGTATTGTTTTCTGCCCCAGAGTCCATGTGGGACTCCTGGCAGTGCAGCTCTTCCTGTTTTTGGTTTGGTGTACAGACCCATGGGATACCCTTATGGCACCCGTGGATGGGTGTACAACCCTGTGCCCCTAGTGTATGTTTTTGGGCACCTGTGGGTGGCCCGCAGAGCAGGGTATGGGCTGGTGGCAGTTCCATGCTGAATTGACGGGTGCGCTGAGTATCCTCCATTTTGGGATACCCAGGCCCTGCCATTGGAATCAGTTGATTCCTGATGAAAAACAAGATGGCCCCTGTGGCCTCTTGCTTTCTATTGTCTGTCTATTGTCTGTTACCTTGTTTTCCCAAAGTCCTGGGAAGCCCTGACTCTGTCCCTTCTCCCTGACTGGCTGTTGGGTGGAAGTTCCATATATGGTGTTGTTGTGAAGTCCAGTCCAGACTGGCTGGAGCCTTCCCAGTGACTGCATGTTGTGGATACACCCTGTGGTTGGGACCTGGGTGAATGGAGTGTGTGACCAATATGCACTTCTTGTTGTGGCTGTCTGGTTTCTGGTATGAGAGACAAAGACTGAGACAGCCCTGCCCGAAACTGGCCTGAATGCAGTGTATAGTGTTGAATGGCTGGGTACTTGTCCCAATCCACATTCCTTGTTGTGAGTTTCTGAGAGGGAGGAGGATGGCCTAAATGCACTGTGTGTCTGATTGGCTGACTGACTGCATGAATGCCCTTCTGTATGATTGGCTGCTGAGTGTGACCCAGCAGTGTGGATGAGAGACAGGATAGTATATCTGGGGACCTCTCGCCACTGGAAATTGTTCAGAAGCTGTGTCTACACTTGAGTAACTGGAATTGTTGATCCTCGACGCCCAGCTGGAAGAAGAAGACTTGCTGTTGCATTTGCTTCGACCCGATCTGAAAGCTGCCGAACTTGTTGAAGACTGATCCGAGAGAGGACCTGGTAAGGCGCCCTCTTCCCATGCTCTGAGGGACCATCGAGCACCACTAACCTTCGTCGAAGCTCCCTGGACGTCAGACCCTCGAAAGGCTTCCGACTGGAGACGGGGACCGCTTAGGAGAACGAAGTAAAGCACCAGGACTTTGCCGCTGTCGAAGTCCATTGCCGTCGACCAGGGTTTGCAGGTTTGTGTAACCGCTGGAGGCCCGTCGAAGTTGTGTTGCCCAGACGTGGGGACCACTTGACGCCATGCCGCCGTCGACCGGAGCCGCCCGCTCCTTTGCCTAAGACTGTTGAATTGAAGGACTCTCTTGTCCGCACCGACGACCGCTTTATCCTGCCAGAGAGAGTCAAGACCGTTGACGCGCCGAGGAGAATCCGCCAGTGGGTTTCCCACCACCTGAAGGCCACAAAGACTTCGACGACTCGACGCCCTTGCTGGGCCCCAGTTCTTCTGAAACTCTTTGCAGTCCAGAACTATCAAACGCTGAGGTGCCCTGCACACCTCATCCTCACAGGATGTCACCAACGAGCACCACCTGGATCAACGCTGTGGTCTTGGCACCCTCGAACCTCTCATCGACGTCGTCGACGCCAAGTTCACCTTTGACGCCTCGCGACGATCCTTGGCTCCTACTTTAAAGGGAGTCACTCAAGAAGGAACCGTCAACGCTTTTTCCAAGAACTCTACTCCACCAGGTACACTGGGGAGGTAAAACATTATAGGAGAGAACAAGACTATTGAGCAATATATGGACTGGGCTTGTGCTATATCTTTATTTTACAAGTTGCCCAGGTGGGGGGATCTCCACACAAAACTGTGCTTAACGGTAGAGGCCTGTATTCTGCCTATTGTTTCAACCATCTTGCTTTCCCTCCTCTCTCTATTGCTGGTTTCCTTTTTATTGATCTGTGTGACATTTTAACAGTATAGTTGATGCACTTTAATGAGATCTGATAATATTGGTGGTACCACTTTAGAACTGTATATATTTGCCATTGTTGATTTCTGAGTACAAAGTGAGTTATTGTGATAGTGTACATACCTTTGAATATTAATTATATAAAGACTGTGTTTTCAGTAATACAGTATGTGGACATTCCTTTGTGGGGGTTCGGGGACTACACTGTACTTAAGAACTAGCCTGCATCACCTCCTGATAAGCTAGGACTTGATTGCTCGACCACGTACCAATAATAGAGAATCTTGGCTGGGGTCCTCTGTGCCTCTCCTCTACCATATAGAGAGCGAAAGTACAGACACCCCCCTCTGGTCCTTTACACACCCCCACCATGACGGTTTGATTTGGGCATGGAGAGGATCTTGTATCCATCAGGGAGGAAAGTGTCAAAGCATGTGACTGAGCTGGCCGTGAACCATGTCTCGGTGAGAACGAGGATATTGAGGTTGAGTTCTTCTAGGAGGCGGCACTTGTCTGAGCGAGAGTTGAGAGGGGCAAAATGGAGAAGGTTGCCAACCTTGAAAGTCTTCTGGAGAGGGGCACAAATCAGAGGTACACCCTGCGGTGGTGTAGAGGGAGCCCGAGGATGGGCAGAAGATGGAGGAGGAGAGGGCAAGGTAGCCAAGTAGGAGGCAGAGGTGGGAGGCAAGGAACCCAGAGAGAAGGGAGAGGGCACAGCAGGTGAAGGAAGGAAGTTGAGGAGACACAGGAAGTGTCTATCAAAGAGGAGAAGTTTGGCCTGAGGGCCTTGGACCTGGATGGTGCCATTCAGGTAGACATTAATGATTAACTTAAAGGAGTGGAAGAGGTCCATGAGTGCCTCCCACCAGGTACCGCCATTAATGGGAGATGAAGAGAAAGGAGAGAGTACAGAGACCATACGAGGAGTCCATAGGTCTCCCAAAGGAACAACAAAGAGGATGTCTGTGAGGGTCTGTCTGGCTGATGCAGTGGTGTAGGTGTCAGCGATAGGGAGAGCAGGGTTAGAGACCAAGATGTCCTTTTTGAACTTCCTACTCGCAGACTTAGTAAGAAGGGAAGGATAGTCAATAGAGAAACAGTTAGAGAAAATAGGAAGAACAGAGAGCACCACGGGTGATGTGGAGGAGGGGGGAAAAGGAGGGAGAGGGGGGAAAGTGGGTCGGAAGGGAGTGAGAGGAGAGCAGAGGGGGGCACCAAGGGAGAGTGCAGGGGGCAGCAGAGGAGGTGGAGAAGACAGGAACAGCAGGATAGATTAGCACAATGTAGTCACTGGGCACAGCTAAAATCAAAACAGAGTAAAGTCACTGTGGCACAGCTAGATTCGAAATTTAAGGTGAAATACAGTACAGCCACTAGGGCACAGCTAGATTTGAAATTTAACAAAAGGTGAAACACAGTACAGCTACTGGGGCACAGTTAGATTTGAAATTTAGCAAAAGGTGGAACACCATACAGCCATTAGGGCACAGCTGGAGGCATGAGAGTGGAAGTCCAGGAGGGATGGCGGGATGGTGGGAAAGTCAGGAGGGTAGGAGCATTAATAGGTAGGCACTAAACCATGCTGCCGTGAACTGAAAGTGTCACGATATTTCTGGCTTCACAAGGAGTGAAGTAGCGCCGGCCCCCAAATGCGCTAGTGAGGGGTGCAGGCAGACCTCCCAGACATGACCAGGCAGCGGACAGGGCCTTAGATGTGGGCCTTTGAGGAATGAGCTGGTTCCCACCTCCTGGTGCCACCTATTGGCTCAAGTAGCAGAGAGAAGCCAATTGTAGGGGGGTCAATCCCACTCTACACAACGAGCCTAGTAGAAGGTGGTGGAGCCTTCAGGAGTGAAAGAGAGAGCGCAGGGCCTGTGTCTACAGTAGAAGATCTCTGTTATCCAGTATCAATATCAAACATGGTGCCGTAGTATTGAAGAAGCACCAAAGCACACTGTGGTTTTGAAAACATGTGCTTCATGATGATGCAGCAACGTGTATCACGCTACGAAATGCACAGTGAATTCATAGAAAAGTAAAAGTAAAATTGCATTTCGTGATGCTGGAGGCAGTGAATAATGATGCTGCAGCCACGAGGCTTACCTTTCATCCATGAAACTCAGTTGCAGCAACAAGACGAGGGAAGCGTGCATGGAGCGTGAGATCAGCTGTTGTTGTTGCGATGCAGAAATTAAAAGACGTCCCAGGGCCTTGCTGTGGGACTTTGAGGAATGGGCCAGCTTCCACCTCCCGGTGCCACCTATCGGCACAAGTAGCAGAGAGAAGTCAATGGTGGGGGGAGGGGGGGTCAAGCCCCAGGCTACACAACAAGCCTAGTAGAGGGTGGTGCAGCCATCATGGAGTGGAGGAGAGAGCGCAGGGCCAGTGTCTACAGTAGAAGATCTCTGTTATCCAGCATCAATTTCACACATGGTGCCGTAGTATTGAAGTTGCACCATATAGAAGCACCAAAGCACACTGTGGTTTTTAAAACATGTGCTTCATGATGATGCAGCAGTGTGTATCAGACAACAAAATGCAGAGTGAAGAAATTGAAAAGTAAAAGTAAAATGTGAGAGTAGAGTAGAGATCAAGTCTCTTTAAGATAACTTTGGTCCTCTTTCTAGTCTATTCCATAGAATCGCCACTTCATCCCAGACATAGAGTTTCTCACTTTGGCACCCTTATTGAGCCTAGGGAGGTTCTGAACCCTCCCCATCAAGAACAAGCACCCCTTACAATACAAAGGTTGACTTTACTATACGGGAGTTTCATCTCACATCCCAATGGGAGACTCCAATGCAAGTGATTTCACAAAATGCAGACACTGATGGCCTAATTTATTTTATTGGATTTTGTTTTTCTGGTGGAGGTTTTTCTTCCATGCATGTTTTAGTAAATTATCACAGTGGTGCTGTTAGTGTATCATGCCACTCAGTGATCTGATTTTACATTTTCTTGGTGCTCAGGGGGTCCACCTTTTGTCATCTTTGGTCCTGAGGAAGGCGGAGTATGAACAATCTAGCCGCCGAAACGTACAGTCAGCTGTTTAACATTTTCAACATACAGCAGCATGAGGGCACAGCCTCAATTTGTCTAGCTGTGTCTTACGTTGACCCCTGTATCATGACTAGGACTTTAGACCCTATATTAGTCTCTAGAGAGGTTTAGTTAGCCAGTAAGGGCTTTAGTGACAGGATTTGTTTAGATTTCAAATAGAAGACCCATCTGCCTTGGAATATGCCTACATCATGTATTTACTATCCTAATTTTTCTGAAAACAGTCATATGTTTATGTTGAATATTTATTAATTATTTTGTATATATTGTGTGTTTTTTATGCGTACAAAAACTTAGAGGTGTATGTGTATTTGTAATTATTCACAGTGAGTAACTGTGCTGTTGGAATTAAATAAAACCTGCAAATTGTAAAGTAAAAATATCAAGTTGCCACGCGTTTGTTCCATATTAAGTTGGAGTTTCCTACCTAGACTTGGGTCAGGTAGTGTGGAGCGGAAATATATGTATCATTTCATCACTACTTCACCAAAGCAGTCTTGAAAATTAATTTCTAAATCAGTCAATAGTTTTCCTGGCAGGGCATTTCTTTTTGCTTTTGTTCTAAATTATTAGCACAGATATCACCATTCCTTCCTGAGCTGGCTCCCTCTACAGCTAAAATTAATGACAAAACAGGAGGGTTAGTTTGTGTTGGCTGTGGTGAAAACATACCTACTCCTTCCCCATCCCCAGATAAATAGGGATGAAATGAAACATGTGAATCTGGCTGAACAGGGGCTGGGCCGCGGCTGCTATAGAGAAACAGTTCTTGATTCCTGGAATACCACCAAATTTATAAATAGGGCAAAAGATTTAGTACATTCAACATCTTCAGCCACATTCACAATAGAAGGCCTCCTGAGGGTCTGCGTCTTTATAACTAACTGATTCTCCATCACATGTAATTTCCAGAACTAAATGAGAGTAAATCTCAACCTGTGTTTGTTTAGGATTTCTCGGTACATTTGGTAGGGAACTAGTAAAGGTTATTTGAGCAGGACTTGGATGATCAGTAGCCGTGTCAGTATCATGACCTGACATGAATATCATCAACAGCTCCCTAACTCAAGGCTTCTTCCCTTGACTCTCAAGACTGGACAAATCCTGCTGCATGTCAAGAAACTAACACGGGACCATGCGGACCTCTGCAACTACTGCCCCATTATGCATCTTCCCTTTCTAGGTAATGGTCTTGAGAAAGCAGTACCAATCATTCATCCAACACAGTGAAACCAAGAACCTACTTCAGTCCTTGCTTCCTGGTTCCTCATTGTCGTAAGCTGGTTCAAATCATATTTTGATAATCTCCACAAATTCTTACAAATGGATTTCTCCAGAACGACAACTTGGCCCATTGCCTGTGGAATCCCACAAGGAAACATTTTCCCCACCATGATCTTCAATCTTTACATTGAATAGCTCTGGACCCTCCTCGCTTGAGATATCACCCATCACCAATACAAGATGACACGCAGCTCTACTTCTAGATACCCTCAATTGAATACATACACAGGCTCAAGGCCTGCCTCACATTGATCCAGTCTTGGATGTCCAGTGCTTGCCTCAAGCTCAACCCCTCCAATACTGAATTCCTACTGCTGACCAGCAACACCAAACACCCTGACATTCAGAACTGACTCTCTGCTATGAACCTTGATGGCTTCACACCCCAGCTGGCAACCTGCATCAAGTCCATTGGCTTTGCCATCGAAAGAGCCCTCACCTTTCAAACAGCACATGGCAACAAAGACACAAATGGATTGGTATCAACATTCTCTTCTGCAGAAAATCTAGTGCTTCATCTCAGAAAACAACTTCCGCTCTTCTGTCAAAACCTTGGTCATCTCCCACCTGGATGGTGGCAATGCCCTTTTACAAGGACTGCTGGTGACTACCCTGGCACCTCCTGAGAAGTGACATGCATGCTGTTGCATGACTCATCAAGGAACTCTGCAAATTGAACCACACCAACCTTACCCTCATTGAACTGCACTGTCTCCTGATGCAAGCTCGCATCATCTTCAAATCCTGCTACATCATCTACAAGACTTTAACCCTGTAGCATCTAATTGAGAAACTCAGCATCTTTCGAGGCCTATGATACACCAGTGTTAATAACATGTGCAGACTTGAATTCCTCAGAACCTGAAGACAGGCCTTTTCTGTCTATTCCCGAAGACTCTGGGTCCACCTCCCATGAGAATCGGGGCTGCAGGTCCAGTAGATGGCCTGGGTGGTTCAATTTCAGAGAGAAGGGGGAACCTTGCCCACCTGCACTTTCTTGCTCTTCACCCATGCTTTTCTCCTTAAGTAATCTTTACACTCCTCCTGCTTCCTGCCTTCTCAGCATGTTATTGTCCCAGCATCATAGGCAGGTGAGTTTCAAGATGAATCAGCAGGTAGGCTAGTTTCAAATGTATAGGACAAAGAGCAGCGCGAGACTGCCGAAACGCTCTTACTCTGCGTATCAGTTCACACCTGACACTCTGCACTACTCATCTTCAGCTAGAAACCTGTGCATCATCTATGACCCTTCTCACACCTTCTCTACTTTCATCTCCAAAACTGGAACAGCAGCTTGCCTCAACCTCCTAAATATTAGGAAAATCGGGGACACGTTTCCTTTCAACACCTTCAAGCATCTCTTAAACACTTTTGTCTTCTCTCAACTGGACTACTGTGCCCGCATCCACTTTGGACTCCCCAACTATGCTTTCTGTCCACTTCACAAGACAATTAACTTTGCTCCCAGGACTCTCTTTGAACTCCATCTTTTCACACATACTTCCTCCTACCGTCACCAGGCTGATTGGTTGATGATGCAAAATAGGGCCAGATTTAAATCTCATCTCTTGGTTCACAAATCTCTCCACAGTGAGACACCACTATATCTATCCTCCTCTATCCAACTCCTTTCTTTTAATCTCTTCTCTGCTTCCTCGACTACCCTTGTTGCAACTCGCCCTCCACGTGCTTCCACTTGCTTAAGCTCTATCTCTTTTCTTACTCCACTTGCATGGAATTCTGTTCCCCGGGAAATCTGAAAACAGTCTGCACAAATCTGTTCAAAACCAAGCTAAAAGCCTACCTCCTCACCTCCGAGTTACCCTCTTACCCTACCCCTCATCTGCCTGCTAGCTAACATTTTTCCCTCTCCTCTAACCTGCTTCTATCCTTCACTTCCTCTGATTCCATTATAGCACTTCACTGATCATGGTCACACCCTGAGCACAGCTGGCTGTACCGCCTACCTGCATTTAAAAATGTTCAATGCTGGCTGTCCTTAATTTATTTATGTCCTCATATGTATTGTCCTCAGTGACTGTTCCATTCACTCCCCTCCACAACCTGGTCAGAATGTCCCTCAAACTCACCCCAATGTAAGAAGCTCACTGCTTCCTGTCAAATCTAATATTTTATCTATTGCATGCTCTTTTGTGATCAAAGGAGCATTGTTCCTCCTGTATATAAAATAAATAAATAAAATAATTGATTGATGTAGCTACATGTCATATTACATATTACAACATTTTAAAATAGTGACCATTCTGTTTGTTCATTTAGACCAGAGCCATGGGTGTTAAACCTTTTTAAGTGGCATTGCTCCATCTTTTTCAAGTGTCTACAATTTAGGCTACCTCTCATGTAGTAAAATGTTCTCCAAAACACTCCATTAGTTTTCATGTTCATCACCAGTTTGTCTCAACATAAATTATGTTGTCAGTTTCATAGTAAATGAACAGACAAATCAATTGGCACATTTAAAGTGGCTGGAAATGGTAGGGAGAAATATATCGTGGGACATCAACTATATTCTATGAGGTGCAGCTCCAAGAGGAGAAATAGCTGGAGAGGAGATGTTCTCTGCGCAATGGGGTATGTCTGAAAATTACTCACTGCATGATGAGCCTGGGCATACTGAAGCCATGCCCAAGAAAACACATGCAGCAAAGCCCTTACTTCCCTAGGTCCCCAGAAACATTAAGGAGGGGTTGTAAGTTAGAAATCTAAATTTGCCAAATTTGCAAAAGCTCCCTGAAAAGCAAGCACAAAACCTCAAATGTTTGCAGAATACTCTATAGCACTGAAGAAGGCTGGAGCATGGAGGGGAAAGGGGAAGGAAATACATATGATGAATAACAACACAAATGCCACTAAAATACCTAAGTGAACACGTGGTTCATGCCTTGCAACACAGTACATTTTCAGAATAAAAATTAACAACAATAGTAGCTGAAAAGCTAAATGTTCAAAACAGATTTTGAGCTGTGTTTGTTTAGTGTTAGCGCCCAGAGAATGGTGGGAATGTTATTCTGAAAATCAAAGATGTTACCTTTTTCTGAACTTAAAGTTATTCGGTTTGAGGCATAGTTCCCACAATAAGGAATTTCATTGTGTGGGTCCTGTTGCATTTAGGCACCTGCTACTGTGCTTTCCATGTATGTGGGATGCCGATGTCAGCTGATTTGCGAGTGCTGTAATGTAGGAATTGGATTGTAATGCCCTTGAAATGTGAGGATTTTATGAATCTGAAAACTAGACCAGTTTTATTTTTTTGCATTTCCTGAAGCTGTGAAATCTCCTTTTTTGAGCGGTCCCTCGAGGATGTTGTTGCAGTATTACAGCTTAGGAAAAATCAGTGTGTGGATAAGGTTTGTAAGTAATCAGATTTCTGTCCTGGAAGAAGTAAAACGACTCTTCTTTTTGACAGCATGGCATATATCCACACATTACTGCTACCTAGTCGTCATCGCTGGAAGTTCACCTCCAGTTCACAGTCACATACGCAAGGCATTGTGGGTATGCAAATTAGCCCAAAAGCAAGCCTTTTGTTCCAGAAAATGGTCTTTAGCTTAGAGCGCTGGGCTTCTATGCACATAGCTTAATCAAACCAAGATACACATTTTGCACATTTGCACATTTTTGGTGGCAAGACAATTACATATCTGGATTCTGAACTGCAGGTGAACATCCAGTGATGGCTAGTAGGTGGTTTGTAGAATGTGTGACTTGGCTCATATGGATTATCGAACATTAACATTTCAGGTGAATTTTCTTTTTCATGCCTTTTTAAACTCACCATAACTTTATTGGTGTTTTGTATGCATACGCTAAAAAGGAGTTATTGTTATGGATTAATTCCTCCAAATCGTGTCATAAATAGGTTTGCTAGGATTTGGCACAAAAGCCTCACCCATTGCTGCTATAATTTTGAAAATGCATCCGCTATTGTATACAATATTTGGCAATTGCCATAATGTCTGTGATACATTCCATGATGTATTATGGGGAGTGGCTCTCTGATTTAATGCAACCTCAACTGCTTCTACTGCTGTCAACTGGGATGGCAGTGTACACATTGCTGCTACACGTTTGTGCATTTTAGGCAAAGCATAGAAAACTGGATGTCTTGAGTTCTCGGCATTAAGAAAAGCATATTCATGCTGCTACTTATGCTTTACCGTACCGTTCATAGTAGCTTCTTGAATAAGTGAACCCATTTCAAATCTCTGATCAATATTAGTATACTTATAAAGTTCATGATTATTTCTAAGAGAGAAGGCAATTTCATCATATTGATTTTTCTCCACAAGGGTAAAGCCTCCCACAGTCAATTAGATTTGTGACAAGGGAGGCGATATTGTTGAGCTTCATAAACGCTTCATGTTCTCAAGTCCAATTCTTTACACTATATTAAAGGTATCTCCAAGTCAAAGTAGACAGCTTTGTTCAAAGGCTAGCACTTACGAGCACATCATACTGTCAATGTTTTAAAGGATGCAGTAGTATTGGGATTAATCAAACTTTGATTTTCTTCAGAATAAAAAATACTTCAGTCTAATCTTATGTAAAAGTGCCTGCAATTTATCTTCTGTCTTTATAATGTTCTAGCTCCCTCCACCCACTTGCTTATGGGCACCCTGATGTGCCTCTGATTGGGCTGTGTGTGTATTGTAGACGTGGGGCACCTGGGTGATAGTTTTAGATGTCTTGTCCAACATTCCTAAAAAGGTTGGGCCTTTTATCTCTTTGTGTTTTGCAGGGTGTTGCTAGGTCTGGATTTTGGGACTGTCAGGACTGGGATCTAGCTAGCCTCTTTGGTTGTAACCCCTGAGCTTCTATCCGGGTCTACAATCAAAATGAAAAGTGAGGAAAGTGATCTACGGTGGAAATAGTGCTGATATCTTGTGGCCCTTTAAGCAGATGTCCCAGAAGGCTGTGCCCCAGCTAAAAGCTCTGTGGCTGACGAATGTGGAGCAAAAAGTCAGGAGAAGTGATCTACGGTGGAGATAGTGCTGATATCTGCTGGCCCTTTAAGCAGATGTCCCAGAAGGCTGTGCCCCAGCTAAAAGCTCCATGGCTGGAGAATGAGGAGCGAAAAGTGAGGAGAAGTGATCTACGGTGGAAATAGTGCTGATATCTGCTGGCCCTTTAAGCAGATTTCCCAGAAGGCTGTGCCCAGCTAAAAGCTCTGTGGCTGGTGAATGCGGAGCGAAAAGTGAGGAGAAGTGATCTACGGTGGAAATAGTGCTGAAATCATCTGGCCCTTTGAGCAGATTCCCCAGAAGGCTGTGCCCCAGCTAAAAGCTCCGTGGCTGGCGAATGCGGAGCGAAAAGTGAGGAGAAGTGATCTACGGTGGAAATAGTGCTGAAATCTGCTGGCCCTTTAAGCAGATTTCCCAGAAGGCTGTGCCCCAGCTAAAAACTCTGTGGCTGGCGAATGCGGAGCGAAAAGTGGGGAGAAGTGATCTACGGTGATCTTCGTGAGCTGAGGCTGCTGAGGCTTCTCCCGATACATCAAAGTCGACGTAGAAGACGGTATTTGAAAAGCACAGTTAAACTACTATCCAGTCTTTTTGTGTATATGAAAACATTGAGTGGCGGGAGACTGCGGGGCTAGTCCCTTTGATCCCGGCCGTTCACACATATTAAATCGCTCCACACAACACTTTCAAATTTAACAACAGTGAGTTATAAGCGGAGCCAGTCTGTGGCAGTCCACTAACGTTTTTGTCTCCAAAGGATTTGTTGGTATTATTTACTGCCTTGTGCTTTTCTCGCACTGCTGCTTTAAGATAGTGAACTGAAGTGGTGGGTGTCCTTTTAAAAGTACACAGCAATGTGCGGAGCGCGCGCAGAGTCGTGAGTAGAGTCAGTCTGCAATTGGCCGCCAGGCTGACTGATACCGCGCAGACAATGACTGCTCAATAGAGCCATGGTGGCCCTGTTTTAAGGCGCAAAACTATTCAGCAGCGCAGGATGCAAAACCCTTGGGCTGCCCTCAAGCCTGACGGCTCGCCTTCAACACACAAGAAACCAAAGGTAAGCGGGCCGAGCAGTACGCTCTTGTCAACTGTTTCTTGTGACCCCCAAGTTGCACCACCACCTGTCACGGCGAACCTTGCTTTGCATAACACTGCCGAAATCATAATCTCTGTCACCGAGACAACTCCATCATTAGCAGCAGCAGGAGAGCAAATAGCCGTGATTACGGCAACAACCGGAATGGTGGATACGACCAGCTCGTTGCTTTCCACACAGGACTTATCATCTGAGCAACCCGTTAATGAAGCTCACAAGCCAGACGCCGCTGTGGTAACCTCGGTAGAAAACGGGCTGGTCGATCATCAAGTAGAACCAGCGGAAGCTTCCATACTCTCAGTCCGCCTAGAAGCCACTCACTGCCCCAAACTCCTTCCCCAAATGCGTCTACTAACTTTAAAAGACTTACCTCTGTTTTCCCGATCACCTTCGACCGCATCTCCACCTCTGGCAAAAACACTTACTGAGCAGTCGTTACTAACAACCGAGACCGTTGATGAGTTTTTCTCTCCATTTGAATTCACCGACGCAGAATTAATGGAAGCTTCTCAATGCGACGAGGAAACTGAGCCGCAAAACATACCTTTCAACACCAGAGTTGAGACTGATAACAAACTGGAAGCTGATGGTGATGTTGATGAGCGGCAGGCGACTAAGACAGTCAAACTCACACTCCCTCCGACGCTTACAAGCCCTGAATCTATGCAGCCTCAAATTAACTCTGAGGAAAGCTGCCTAATGCTCCAGCCGATTGCCAAAGCCCACCGGCTTTCAAGCACATCAACTGGTGACCTGGAGCCCATAGCCCTTCTGCGAAAATTCAAAGAACAGCAAAATACTAGCAAAAAAAATACCACACCACGAAACGTGATGCGACTAGACGACAGCCTTTTTACCGCGCCAAAAAATAGACCAAATCCGTGTACAATGCCCGATATTGGAAGAGCTGGGTGCGATCTTGCAGTTTCTTCACTGCAAACATCCAGTTCGAAGTTATATCTATCTCAAACCAGAAAGAAACAAGCTAGTACACCAAAAGCTCTGGCTGCAAGCGCTAATTCAGCACAATTACAAAAAGAGAACATCTGTGCCGCAACAGAAAATTCATCCACCTGCAGTGACCTACAGTCGGAGACCCTAAATAACACACGTTCATCCATGGTAGAAAGCTCAGGAGCAAAATCCAAACCCAGCCTCTCCTCTGTGGCTGCAATGCAAATTTATAACAAATGTTTTAGCGGCCTCTTCGACAGCTCTCCTTCATTCCTAAAGATGTACGAAACTCTTCACAAGTCCTTTAAAGATCAGACGGCACTCATTATATGTATAAAAACAAAGATGGAAAAAATTGAAGCAGTCAATGGGCCTCATTACACGATAGGCGGTAAGGGTTTACCGGTACCGGTAAACCCTTACCGCCTTACTACGAGATCCCTTTGCAGGTTGGAAAATTTAACAGCTGCTTTTTGCAGGTGTTAAAAACCAACCCGCAAAGGGACCAGGGAGCTAATTACGGTACTGCAATTTGCGGTGCCATAATTAGCACCTTCCCCATTCCCATTATGCCCTATGGGGCAAAAATGGGAAGGGGGAAGGGGGAATTACCGCCCCACCAACCTTGGAATAGGGCGGTAATTCCCCTTTCCACCAAGGCGGTGCCGGTATTTTACCGGCATGGACCAAGGTGCTAATAGCACCTTGGTCCACCGCCGTCCGTGTAATGAGGCCCAATGAGTCCTTACAGATGCAATTGACTCATGAGGCCGAACAAACATTAAAATGGCAAGAGCGGCTGAGGGATCTCGCCGCACGTCACCACTGTAAAAATGACTCTTTAATGGATGGGCTTCTAGATGCAGTAAAATGGATGAGGCACACTTCGGTTAACGGTAATGCTTCAAAAACTGCTGCCCTATGCTGCTGTCCAGAGTCCCAACCGTTAAATTCTGGCCCCTCATCAGTGGCTGCCACTGTGAAAAAGGACTCGCTAACACAATCCACGGAATTGAACAACAAAATGAACAAAAAATTGAAATCAACAATCACGCAATCAGCTGTGGCAGACAAATCAGTAGTGGTGTCACCACAATCTACAAAAGGAGAGCGCGCAACCGACAACTTCCAACACAGAAATCTCACATAACACTCTTCAACCAGTTGCCGATCAGGCGAAAGAACCGACACCGCTGCAACCTCAAATTGCAAAAGGAGCAGTAGCAATTCAAAATGTCTCGTTTGGCATCTTTTCTGGTCCTGCCAAATCAATACAAGTCGCAAAAGCAAAGAATTTAACCCAAAAAGGAACACAAAATGTTAACAAAACGGCGAATACTTGCACAAACAAACCTCTATTGAAAAGGTCACGTTGTAATGGCGCAAAAAATGTATAAGAAATCTGACAACCCTTCCACGCCCTGACGTTGCTAAAACAAGCGACATGAAACCCAGACAGGAAAAGTCGAAAGAAAAATGCATTTCCACTAAAGAACTAGACCGCTTACCAATTTCAACTGCTAAGTTCAGGCATGAAGAGTCTATTGTCTCAGAGGTACCCTTTCCAAGTGCTTCAATCAAACTGTGTGACCTTTCCACCTACTCAATTGATGACGATGACTCCTCTGCGACTTTCGTCAGTCTGGACGACGAACGTCCCCGGTCCAGGCCAGATCTCCAAGCCGACCACGCAACGCGGAAGCCAATAGAACATCTTTTCAAGCCTCATGTATCTACAAGACCTAAGGATAAACAAAAAGAAAGACCAGCGTCAGTGACCAATATTGCCCAGTATTCAAAAACCTCAAAAAAATATATATCAAAAGCAGCAGAGTCTCCTGCATTGAAGCTTAATCCGAAACAAACATCAGCTCACTTGACAAAATATGCTCGGCAAAAGTCTAACCCAAAAAAACGATCAATTGGGCCTTCAAAATCACAATTGTGGCAATTGGAATTAGAAAATATCCTTGAGGAAAAAAATGATGTGAATTTGAATTGAGCCAACATAATGAAGCTACTACATTATGTCCCAGCACTACGAAACATATCGTCTGACGATATAGCGATCGTAGAGTATAAATCAGAACGCAAAACCGACTGGGTCACTCTTCACATGAAATCAAGACACGTAGCAAAACCACTGCTCGATGCCAAAGATCACCTGTTGTTTTTTGGCTTTGATCTAACGTCATGCGAAGATCAGTTATCACCAAACAGTGTTAACTCAAACGCTTCCAAAACCACCGGCCCTAACAAATCGAAAAGAGACGAACTGCGGAACCAGCTCAGAGAGAAGCTATCATTTTCATTTAACTCAAATAACCTGAACAAGAGAGACTAGGACAACGAAGGGTCAAATTGCGGGACCCAACTGTTAACCTCATGGAACACAAGAGGATTTACACATCTGTTTCAACCAGGATCAGCGGCGGATCTAAGAAGCCCAATAATTTGCCTGCAAGAAACATGGCTCCGTGATTTACCTGTCTGTGACGGCTATTCTGCAGTTTTAAATGCTGCTTGGAAAAATCTATTTGGCCAATTTTTTTCAGGGCTACTTATGTTAATAAAAACACATTTGAATGGGCCGTGATAAACATTTCAAACCCCAACTTGTTTGTGCAAGCCATAACTTTAGAATCCTCATGTGAAGTGCAATTTAAAAAGAAAACACAGCTTTTGATAATAAACACTTACTGGAACCCAGCAATGATTTCAGAATCTGAGTACCTATCATCAATAACGGCGCTAATTGATGCCAGTTTTGTGCAGTTTGACGACCCTCTTGTCCTGATGTGCGGGGACATGAATTATTCTTGATTCAACCAAGACAAAACAAGCACTTCAGGGAACCAGTCCAAACACCTCTCTGAATCAGCCGATCGTGGTCACAAATGGGAGTACAAACTAAGTTTGCGCCACTGCACGATGTTGAATGTCTGCACTAAGGCTGACATCCCCGCTGCCAACACCTGGCATAGAGGTCAACTAAGAAAAACCTTAGATTACATTTGGGTGTCTGAAAGTCTACACGGTTACATCTCGAAGATGACTACAACAACATCGCCCAAGAGCGATCACAACGACTTGACAGTATTCTGGGAGCTGAAAAATAAAATCATCCAATCAAGATACAAAACATCTTTAACAATAAACAGTGCGCAAAATCGACTAAAGGTAAACAACCATCAGATTGACATCCTGACCGCTGACTTTATTCGTGAAAACAAGTTGGGCAATGAGAGTAATTATGCGCCACTGCTGCTGCAATTTTCCTCATGTTCAAACAGGCACAACATCAAAGTGATAAAAAAACAAACATTCTTTCAGTGTGGAACTATCTGAAGCCAAGAAGTCGCTAAAAAAGGACATTCAGCGGTTAAACAAACTAGCTGATGTAAACACAAGCGTACTAATTGTGAAGAGACGATTACGTTACCGAAACTGGCTAAAATCATTTAACTGTATCCGAGGCCAAGATCAAGCAGAACAAATGTTGTGTTTAATAACGCAAAAAGACAGCAAAAGCATCTGGGAACTAATTAACAACGGCCATTTAAAACAAGTGTTCGCATTATCAAATGGTGTGTCTGCGGCATGTTGGGTAAAACATTACACGTCTGTATTCACATCCCTGGATGCTGACGTTATTGGACCAAGGCTGCTGGAAAGCAGCAAATGGAACATTTCCAAAACTGCAGAAGACATCGAAAACACGATTAGAAAATTGAAGAACTCAAGGGCGGCGGGCCCGGATGGCATATCAAATTTAATGCTAAAAGCAAATAGCAAAAATTGGGCAAATTTCATCAAAGCCCTATTTGATCAAATAGCAGCGACACTAACTCTTCCGGCTTCATGGGCATCAGCAGTGATTGTTCCAGTGTTTAAAAAAGAAAACCGCGAAGACCCGGAAAATTACCGTCCCATTGCGCTACTCGATACAACGGGCAAAATATTTGCCACATTTCTACAAAAAAAGCTTGCAAGATGGGCCGAAGAAGCAAAACTGATCGACGAAAGGCAAACTGGCTTCACAAAAGGAGTGGGAGTGGAATTAAATCTATTGCTCCTTAACCTGGTAAAGCTGGACGCCCTTAATCGCAAGAAAAGGTTGTTTCTTGCGTTCGTCGACCTTAAACAAGCCTTTGACACCGTCAACTGACAACTGTTATGGAGAAAACTCAAGGCCTGGGGTTGCCCATTGCAATTACTGTCGCCCCTACTGGCACTCCATTCAAACACCACAATCCGTGTTCACACGAACGCGGAAGGAGTTTTAAAAGATGAAATTGAAACAACAAAAGGTGTGAAACAGGGTTGCCCATTAGCCGCATTACTATTTAAACTGTTCATCTCAGACCTTCCTGCAGCTTTGTCACAAACAAGGGCATTTCCACCGAAGGCGAATGGCAAACAGCTAAACTGGTTAATCTACGCTGACGATATAGTCTTACTTGATTCCACCGAAATTGGCTTTCAAAGACTCCTGACAGCTTTACAAGTCTACTTAACTCAAAACCACCTGGCAATAAATGTCAAGAAATCAAAAGTCATTGCCTTTGGCCAAAAGACGCAGGCAAAGAAGTCAGTGCTCAACTGGAAATTTAATAATGAAGCTCTAACGAAAACCGCAGCAATTCGCTACCTCGGAGTGTTGTTCAACTCCTCAATCAGAGAATGGAGTTGGACCAATGACGTCCTATCGCGCATGAAGATTTTGCGCACAACAAGGAGCGAAACTGCATGCTAAATATGGTAAATTCACTCTGCAACCTATAATTTTCTTTTACATGCAAAAATTAGCTCCTGCAGTTACATTCTGAAGTGAGGCAGGGTGGAATATAAATGCATACTTTTGTACTCAAATCGAGGGTTTTTTTCTGGCGGAAAGTCTTGAAATTACCTCAGTGTCTTTCAATGGTCGCAATCAGATACGAATTGGGCCTAGATTTGCTACACAATCTAGTGGTTTGGAAGTCACTCTCAGCGCTTCGAAAAATGCATTTATCACCATCAGAAAAAGCCTATGAGATCCTAAATGAAAAAAGCAATGACCCATCAGCTGGCTTATTAAATCAATGGGAAGTAAAACTGAAGGCAATTTTACTTGACGCCAACATCAACATGAGCCTGCTACTGTTGACTCTGCAGGTAGCGAAAAAAAAGTTCCACTAATGGAACTGGATAACAAATATGAACAAAGTGCTTTAACTTCGTCAATAGACCTGGGATTGTCATCAAACAGGCTCGGAGATCTGCCAAGATACCTTGCAAAATTTCCATCTCGACACCACAGAAATCAATTTCTAAGATTACGTCTAAACCTCTACAAAACTCGTGAGGTTCTGACGCAAAGAAAAGATCCAACAACTTTGAGTAACATCTGACGGTTTTGCACAAAAGACGTGGAAACGAGTAAACATTTGATAACGGAGTGCCCAGAAATCGTTGCCCAACGCTCTTTGCATCTGGCACGTTTCGCGCCAAAAGAAACATGCAGGATTGGTGGAGCTACCTAATTTCAGGAATAAACAGCCAACTAACTTGTGCAACCATTAACTTCATGGATTCGATTTTACGAAACCGGACTTAGCATATTTCCGCCTGTTTCCATATTTCTGCTTGTTTCCACAGTTTAATTCATTTCATTTTGAACCTTTTGTCTCGTTGAAGAGGACCTCAATTTGCAAACCATGGAGAGAATGACAAAAAAGTTTGTTTTCATTTACAAAACTAATGTCAATAAAATATATATAAAAAAAAAAAACAATCAAAAGACCCAGGGCTATAGCTCCCTCTGCCCCCCGCCCCCCAGCAATACCTCTGGTGTTTTGCAAAGCTGTGCATTTGTGCCTTTTCAATGGGTCATTTCTGTCTGCCTGTTATGCAAGGCGAGTGTGTGAACCGTAGAGTACTGTAGCTACAGTAACCACATATATGCATAGCTGTTGCAATCTGTTTATCAAGACACACATTTATGATGTCATCGGATCACACACTCACCTCGATAACTGCATCCATTGTGTAGTTTCCTCCCTACTGACAGCCAAAGGCCACTTTGCAGCTTTATTTCTGCAGGCGCGCATTTAAAACAAATGGCCTGAGCGCAAAATGCAAAGGTGCAGTATTTAGAACTTCACACCTTTTTCTGGAATTCTGATACATTTGCTTGTGTATTACATGCTTTCCATGCTTCTGTGACCAGGTATATGCAAATTCCTATTAGTAATTACGAAGGTATACAGTATAAGGCATGTGGTTAACTGTTTAACGTTCTATCTAAAAATCATTTTGCAGTCTGATGTCATGCGCCCCCACCATTCATCAAACCCTTATGGTAAAAGAGGTTTTTTGGTATAATGCATTATTGTACCGCATTATGAACAGCACAAATGCGTTTTTCCACCTTGTATTCAAACAACCTCACAAGGGGAAGGTCTACAATGTAATAAGGACCTGCTCATTGTGCCAGATAATGGCTTCAATGGTTAGTCAAGCAAGGTCACACAAGTGGTGTTCTTCCCTGAAACCATGGGCACGGATGGCCTTTCTCCAACTCAGTGCTTTCCATCACCATTCACTTGCAACTATTCATCCAAGACAATACCCAGCATCGACAGAGGTGTGCCTCTAAAGAAAAGAACACACAGCATGCTGATGTCAAGCGGCCTCACACATTGAAAACATATGACTCTACAGTCCTAAACACTTCCAGGGGCAATACAGAATACGTGAAAACATTTGTAATGGAAAGAAAGAATAGAGCAAACATAACTTTTCAACCCTTGATGGCAATAGCAATAGAAAACGTAACACAGTACTTTACAATTACAAAGTACATCAACGTTCTGGGGCCGATGCCTAGGGCCTCCTTCTGCATTTCACGTACGCACATTTGTTGGCCTTTGGGGTCTCAATCGCCTTCATTTTATGAGGTCTCTTCCATTTCATGACAGGTTTCCGATGTACCAATGTTGGACTATTGACAAAGGAGGGCTCTCTGCGTGGTATAAGGACAATTTTGATATATGTAGACCTTTTCACTAAGCTCCCATCCCTAATTAAAAACTCACTGGAGACAGTCTGACTCAGCAATTCTGGGACAAAAGACAAGCTGTTTGATTAGAAACCTAATGTAATTCAATAAAAGCAGTTGGAATTGGTCCCATTAATTTATGCAAGAGGAGTCACCACAAAACATAAGATACATATAACATGGGTTTACATATCCAATTAGACTTGGTTTGCCTGTGACAATCTCGCTAAATAAACTACACACATTCCAGCACACAACAGAACTATTAATATTTTTACCAATACAATCATAAATAATACAAGGCCCCACTTAGCCTTACTTATTTTCCATGACCATAATGCTGCTTATAACATTTCTAAATGACACATACAATTACATGACAAATGATTCAAAAACATTGCTGTCCCCAATATCGCCAACGCATGCAGATATTAAAGAACCTGTGCATGGATCACATTTCCCTTGTACATATGAAGCTGTTGGTTGCTAGTGGTTGCTTGGGGAGGAATGATAGTTCGGAAAGCACTTGCTGGTATTAAGCGTGGTATAAATGAACAATAAAATAAAGCAAATAAAATACTGTATGAACGAAATTTGAAAGCTAGATTACACTGAGCTGCAACACAATTGTGCAGATTTTTTGGTTCGAGAAGCAGGGTTATTTATTCAGAATACGCAGAGCTTTGATTGATTCACTGAATATTGGAACATGTTTTTGTGATTTTCTGATACAAGTATAAGTGCCCACAAACACGTTTTTATTTTACAGATTGAGTCATAATGACAAGACATTCCTTTACTCCATGTTGGAAAGTCAAGAGTGAAGTGATTATTGAAATGACACTACAAGGTTCTTTTTCAATTCCCAATCTGGTTTCAGTACCTGCGACTTTCAAAAACACACATTATCAAGCAATTCTTTATTAGACTATGGTATGGACATCTTCAAATCCCAGCCCAATGCTAACAATGTTAGTAACTGGCCCGTTATTAGCTCCTTGGTCCCCACGCGGGACCCGGAAAGGACGTCTGGTTTTACCAGACTCTGTTCCGGGTCCCGCAAGGGAACCTCGCAATAGGGCATCCCGTAATTACGTCATTACGGGAGCACCTATGTTATAATGAGCCCCAATGTATTTTAGTAGCAACCATTCCGGAATACCAACCCTCTGAGACCTAGTTGAAAAACTGTTCTAAAGTGCATATGTCATTTCATTTCGGGAATTCTTATGCTCATTTTCAAGTCATCTTTTTCATTGTTTTGGGTCATCATGGTCCCTCTCACATTGAAAAACTCCCCTTCACCAAGGTCCATTTGATCTGCCTCCATTAAGGTAGAACTACCTCAATGCAGGTTACCTTGTGGACAGGACTCATCCCTTTTGAACAGGGACCCTACCTTCTGCAGCCCTTAAGTTGGTCTGTGTTGGACTCCTGGGGAACAAGACCTCCTAATCTTTCGCAGAAGATTGAATGAATTCCACAGACCCACCATTAACCTTAAACTCTCCTATTTTTCTGAAAAGATACCTTTCCTCAACACCACCATAACAATAAAGTATGACCAGCTACAGACCGCAATATATCTCAAACTAATAGACCAGGTTAGCTATTTGAAGAGTGGCAGCTTCCATCCAGTGTACACAAACATTGATACAATATTCAGCTAAACACTAACTTACAACCAGACATGCTCAGTCTACCAGCTTTGGGATCAGACTTCATAAAGAATGCATACAGCTGCAGAACTGTGGACACTTAATTCCACTGCACAAGTATCCCCCAGAACAACTTACTGGAATACAGACAAAGAAGACCCAAATCCAGGGGCCACTGGTCATCACATAGAATCCTGAGTTGGAAGCCATCTGCAGGATTGCTCACTAACTACAACACATTATGTGACAAGAAAGACAACTGCAAGATGTTTTCTATGAGATGCCCTCCCCTTGCTTCCTGACAAACAGCCAATCCAAAAGAAAATATGGTAAGTGGAAAACAGAGAGTCTTGAACTTGATCCTTGCAGCCACGGGGATCCAGCAAAGGGATTTCAGCACTGGAGAGATGCAGTCCATGGGCTTGAGGCCAAGGAAAAGTCTTGTGGTTCTATTCTGGATAGGTTGCAGAGGGCGCAGGCCAGAAGAAGGGAGGTTTAGGAAGAGGCTGTTGCAATAATCCTGCCTAGAGATAACCAAGTCTCTGGAGAGAGTGAGCCACTGGGGGAAAGTGAGAAAAGTTAGAGTACCTCTGAGAAGGTGTAGCTGATAGTTAAACGTTTTAGAGATGTCAGAGATATGAGAGGAGAAGGAGAGAGTGGAGTCGAAAATGACCCTGAGGTTTTTGCATTGCAGGCGCAGGGCCACGGGAGGCCAGCCAGAGTGAAAGTGGGAAAGCTGGAGCCCCGGTCCCAATGCAAACTATCTCAGTTCTACTGGTGTTAAGGCAGAGGTTGTTTGCAGCACACCATGACTGAATAGTGGACATACAGTCAGATATGATTGAGGGGGAGGAGGCGGCTGAGGGTAGCCTGAAAGATAGTTGTGTGTCATCCGCGTAACACTGGAAGTTAGAGGTGAAAGTGGCAATCACACATGTCAACGCAGCCATACAGACAGACAGAACCAAGGGGAGAGGTTAGATCCCTGGGGAAATCCACAGGGTGAGCGAGCAATAGTCGAGAGAAAGGCTCTGAGCTCCACCTGGGATGGGCGGTCGGAGAGGAAGGAGATTAACCAAACCAGAGCCTGAACTGTGATTCCCAGGGTGTCACGGAGATGTGCAATCAGGATGTTGTGGTTAACCATGTAAAAGGCAGAGGAGAGGTTGAGGAGAATGAGGACAGAGGGAGTGTTAGTGTCAAGATTTGAGAGCAGGTCTTCATGGGTGTTCAGAAGAGCAGTTTCCGTGCCTCAGGATGCTGTAAAGCCAGACTAATGGTCATGGAAGCAGCCAATAGATTCAGTGTGGTGGGTCAGCTGAGTGATAGCCAATTTCTTCAGGAGTTTGCCCAAGAAAGGAGTGAAGGAGATAGGGCGGTAGTTTGCCGTAATGGAATGGTCAGCAGAGGGTTTTTTGAGCAGAGGGTGCACAAGGGAGAGTTTAAGAGTAGTTGGGAAAACTCCACTAGAAAGGGGGGATTACAGAGATCAGCCAAGACTCGGGTGAGGGAGTCAATATTGTCTTCAATGGTTTTAGAAGGGCAGGTGTCCACCTGTTTGAATGAAGCCTTCATAGACCAGACTCATCTGTTGACCTCATCAGGTGAGATGGGTGAAAGAGAGGAGAGGGAAAGAGGACGGTGGACCAAGGGAGGCTCCGGTTGTGGTGTATGCTATGGAGTGGAAGAGAGGGAGGAAATTATGTCTTGAGTTTTTGGGATGAAGTGTGCAGCTAGGGTCGAGCATAGGTCCAGGGTGGGTGTGACAGAAGAAGAGGCTGCTGCAGGATTGGCCAGTTCCTTGCAGACTTTGAAATGTTTGCCGTGTTTGAAGCCACAGAGATGCAGGCTTGAATAAAGACTCTTTTCTTGGAGTGGATGCAGAGTCGATATTGCCTTTGAGGGAGGCTGCAGGCCAGTTTGTCCGATGGCCCGTCCGATGAGTTCCATTTCCACTCAGCTGCCCTACTACAATGTGACTGAATGCCATACTCGTTGGACACAATGGGTGACTACGGAGTTACTGTGGAATGGCCATAGACCATGCCTCAGCAAAGCAACCACTGCATGGTCACATGCCATGCCTCATGTGCACAGTGGGTGGTTTGAATTTGCCAGAGCATCACCTGCAGCCTTGCTCTCAGTAAATATATAACTGTGCGTGGCCACAGCCGTGCCCAGTAATTACTGTAGGGGTAATAGTGCTCATCATTCAAAAACCTAAATCATTCATAGTAAAAACAATTGTTAAAGTGCTGTGGGACCATCAGATGGGTTTGGAGACCCTCAACGTACATGGCCCAGGCAAAGATTAGCAATTGCAAGTGGGCACATGAGGTAGCTTGGGGGCTAAAGTCCACGCCTGGAAAAAAGCCCGTTTGTATGCTCAGAATGTGTACTTTAGGTTCAATAGGTTATGCCTCTTAATACCCCTAGGCAATCAGTGAAAAACATTGCTTAAAGAGGCATTGGAGTTCATATTCTGTATAGCATAGAGTAAAAATCATGCAATTAAAGCATGTGCAAACAATGGATGATTGATTATTACCCCATGTGATATTTGCATTAATATCAGTGAGGACTGCAATATCCGTTTCCGCCACCAGCATATATGCTAGCAAGGCTTGTGTAAATGTGTGGAATTCTATTACAACCGATTGTAAATGGTGCCTGCCAAGTGTAAATAGCAGGTGACATTGACTCCATTTGCAGTGTGAAGCGCAAAAGTGAGACAAAAAGGCGATTTTGAACTTTGCATCGCATTAATAAGTTGCATTCTCTATCATTGTTCAAGTAGCCATTTTTCCACAGGGAATATCATATTTCTGTAAAGTGTTTGCATTATGACTTCCTCACTCATTAAAGCACTGTTGCAAAACATTGACTGTTAATACTACATAACAACTACTCATGGCGGGGTTATCCTTGCAGTCAAGTGCACCTGTTAGTGCAGGTCGCAAACAAATATTTGTAGACAATTCTTAACTTGCTACGATGTCTCATTAAAGGACCAATGAAGAGCTGTGGAACTTTTAACATGCAAAATGTTGCATATTAAAGCATCGGAACAATTCACTCTGTTCATTTTTTACAACTAGATTTATATTAAACAGGATTGCAAATGAAAAATAAATGGTGTTTTTCTCCCAGATCTAATATTTACAGGTGCTCAAATATATTCAGGAAAGGCTACAAAAGTTCACTTGCAGCTGTAGGAACAACAAGTAGTGCAGCATTTTAACCAGACAAGAATTTTAGCAGGACCTCATACTCCTATAGAAAGTATATGCTAGGGCATTATAGCTGATGTGTGACTTAGCTCTGATGTGAGACACTGATGAGAATTCTTACAAACCAAAGAAAGGTGCAAGCATAGTATCGCTTGAATGGCTTGAACTACAGGAGCATAGGGTGTAACAAATATAATCTTTACTAATTTCTTACCCATTAACAACTAACCCTAACATACTAAAATAATTATTAGAATGGTGCAAACTACGGGTGCACATAATGAATGCAGGCACAGACTCTGAGATGCTGGTTTGGAAAATAAAATGCACAAATTGCAAACTGATCCACAGAGTGTGTCCGGAAGGCTGCGTGATGAAGAATCATTCTACCCAAAGCAGCCATTGTTTAGAGCTTCCAGTGCACAGAAATTACAATTACATTTTTTAAAATATCTTTCTGGGGCTACCAAGCCCTACGATGTATAAAGTTCACTGTGAAGAAGCAGAGAGTTTTTCTGAAAAATGATTGGGCTGGCTTACGAGGAGAGGTTTGATTGATGAATGATTCTTATGAGAGGTGTGACATTTTCTTTAGGCAGATATAAGTAAAAGGGAGAGAATAAATAGGGAGTTAAAAAGGCTGAGGAGAAAATTGAAGGGGTGCTGTATGCTGGCTGTCTGTGTGCCGAGCTGAGTTGCTTGGAGACTGAGGGCCTTTTCAGCTGAGGGAATGCAGACAAAGTGACATCAATCACTAGGTAAGCATTAAGTGCCAAATAAAGAAAGATTCTTACATGTTTTAGATAAACGTACACTAATTAGTGAAAAGTCGAATAAGTACAAAAGAGTAATTTCCCTTTCTTCTTCATTTACTGGAGAACAAATGTATTTTCCTGTATGAAGATAGCCACTTGCAAAAAGGGAATTTACTGAATTCCCAAAACAACAGTTTAATCTAAGTTTGATTATTACAAGAAAGGTGTGCTCTGCCAAGATTGCAAAAGTAGAGGCCTGCTTCGCCTGGCACGGAGGAGAGCTTTAGCCTGGTGTGAAAGAAGCCAGGGAAGTGATTCTGAAATAGCTGTGAATTTGAACGCATTGCATTGACAGGTTGTGAATGCTTTATTATCTGCTAAGCAGGAACATGTTTTTGTTTCCAATGTTTTACACGTATCTAATGAACGTACATTGTTGTTACTATGTGTTTGTTTTTATTATGATCTGCAGAACGCCTATACAGTGAATTACAGAATGACAAAAGCTGTGCATGGTTGGTTGTTGTGTGATCTGTTTATACTGGTGATGTGAGTTTAAAGCTTGGGGCGGGAGGAGGGAGGGAGGTTGTTTGATACTGCCAGTGGTAAAATGAGTATGCCCAGCCCTACCCTAAGTCTGGCAATTGTAGCCAGCGAGGACCCAAATAAAAGAAAGTGGATGCTAATTCCCCATGCTTAGATGCATGCTTTAGCAAACAAAGGCTAGGTACATTATTGCATGAACTTGCAGGTGACAGTAGCAAGCTGGTCAAGGTAAGCAGAGCTATAAAAAATCCAACACAGCTCAAACGCTCATAGATGTATATGCTTTTTCCCAAAGCATCTCGTTTTTGAAGTAAACAGCATTTGTCTTAATTTATGCCAAGGACTGGTGTGAACCTCTAACCGCCTAAATGGTCTTCACTAGGAAATCCAGTATTGTTTGTGGATCCACATGAATGCCTGGTTTATAGCCAATATTGGTGGGCAAGGGTGGACTGAGAGCTAAAGCGGCCCTTAACATTTTTTTTCAAAGTGGCTCAACATAACAAAATATGAGAAATCCCAAACCTTCTAAGTAGAGATCGGGGATTCTCCCCACAAGAATATTTGGAAAACATGGGTCCAAATAGTGAATTCTAAAGGATACAGGAATAAAAAGTAGTAAAACATTAAAACACTGACATAAAGCATCTGTTAAGAGTGAAGAATAACATACTAGAACACCTACTTCACAAGGATTTGGGTGAGGAGGAGACATGGAGGGAACAGGCCTGGTCACACCTGGGAGAGAGGGAGGGAGGAACAGGAAACTGTGGTGCCCACACAAACGAGGTCCATGATGCAGATGGCCACTATGATATCTCTAGAGTTCCCTGTAGGCAAGGCCAGCCCTGTTGGTTGACCACTTTGCTCCAGGGTAAGTTTAACCCATGTCAGACAGTAACATAATACCATTTTACAAAAATAATTCTTAAACCATTTGACTCTCAAACCAACATAGTTTTTCACCATATATACCTTTGATCTCTACACATACTACAAACGTTCACAACTCACATACACCACAATCATTAGATGCAATTTGAGTGTGTTCAGAAAAGTGTCTTTGTCACCTTATATATTTCTGAATATACAGTAAGATACACCTTAGTTGCTATGCAATTTTCGTTCACACTCACTGATTCAGTCATAATTCCTAGACTCTCCCCTGCGAATGTCCACTTATTCCATTCTGCTCCAACACGTGTGTGGGTGTGTGTGTGTGAGAGAGAGAGAGAGAGAGAGAGAGAGAGAAAGAGAGAGAGAGAGAGAGAGAGAAAGAGAGAGAGAGAGAGAGAGAGAGAAAGAGAGAGAGAGAGAGAGAGAGAGAGAGACCGCATGCCAAATGTAGACTTGGTCAAACAAAGTATCTTGTGTTAGTATCATAAGCTGTTTTGTATGTAGTGTAACTTGTTGCTTCTTTACATGTAAAATATGTTATTCAATTTCTTTGTGCATTGCTTGCTCTAAAGACTGGTCTATGGGTATTTTGAATTAGACTGAAAGACTGCATACATGTCAAAGAATCAACAACTATGTGTGCACACATTTTCATTATCAAGATGTTGTGGCTTGTACTAAATCATGAACTATTGAAAATATTATGTATGTTAAATCAATTTAATTTACACTTTCTCGTCGTAGATGTTCCATAATGTGTGAAGTTCCACTTTGTGCCATGAAGTATCTGACAGGGAGTGCACCTTCTGTGACTGGGAGACAGGTAAACATGACCGATGACTTCTTTTAAGTATCTTTGAAACATTATTTTGCCAGAGCATCATATTGAATGACAACTACACATTTTCTCCCAGTGGAATTTTTTTCTTTGCTCAAAATTCAGAAAACTATGAAAGCTAATTGGAACCCGGAAGTGGCCCGCAAGCGGGCTGTTTGGCTGTTGGATTCCTCGTTGCCTGGTTGAAGTCCTGGGAGCTTGCGTCAGCAAGAAGAAGTCTTGCAGTATTGCTGAGCCGAAACTCAGACTATTTCTGTTTTTATTTACATTAGTGTCTCTGGGTGACTGGTGACTCCTCCCACTGATCCCCCTCTGGGCCATCTACATAATCCATCGGGCTCGCTCAACCCCCGCACACGCACCTGGAAGTGGTCCGCAAGTGGGCTGTTGTGCTGTTGGTTTCCTCGTTGCCTGGTTCAGGTCCTGGGAGCTTGCGTAGGCAAGAAGAAGTCTTGCAGTATTGCCGAGCTGAAACTCAGACTGTTTCTGTTTCTATTTACAAAAGCGCCTCTGGGTGACTGGTGACATCTCCCCCTCCGCCCCCTCTGGGCCATCTACATAATCCATTGGGCTCACGTGTGTGCAGCCGGAAGTGGCCCACAAGTGGGCCGTTTGGCTGTGGGATTCCCCGTTGCCTGGTTGAGGTCCTGGGAGCTTGCGTCGGCAAGAAGAAGTCTTGCAGTATTGCCGAACCGAAACTCAGACTATTTCTGTTTCTATTTACAAAAGGTGATTATACACGTGACTTGTGTTGGTGTTTAGCTGTTTGGCTGTGCGCAGTGCACACAGTGATCAGCTTGAACAGGGTCTGCCCGTCCAGTGACACACTGATTCTGTAGGCGGTCTCACTTCTCATTATGTTCACAGATTGTGAATCATTCTGTGGGATATTGTCTACATCTGTAAGTAAGTTTTGACTACAAACTTTGGACATCATCCTGTATTGATATGCTGGTTATTTATTCCAGACTTAATCACAGTTTCTGTTTTTCTAACTGTTGGTAGGTTATTATTGCTCACGCTGCTCAAGGTCCTGCCAGAGGTCCCATTTTCCTGGGTTATTGTTGATGTCTCTCTTATGAAGTTTTAGGTAATAGGGGATGTTAGATTGAATTAAAGTGGGAAGTGAAGACCGTTTTAGAAAGTGTGAGAGAGAGCTTGTGGACCGGCTCAGTTGTACTCTTATTAGTCGGCTATCATTTTCTCTCCCAAATTGGAAAAGTGTGGGACTGTCTATGTCCCCTGCAAAATCAAAGACGATGCGGCATAAACCAAAGACTGTGAGATATACCTACACTCGTACAGGGCCAGTTACTAGAAAAGAAAGTATGTCAGGGTCTAGGTGTTACGATGACATACTTTCTGCTCCACTTATTTTCATTCCGGTTAAAGGCACCATGAAAATGGCAGGAATGCCTCTACCTCCGTCTCCCTCGTCCCCTTCTGATACAGCCTTACTAGCAGCTTCGAATGGTGGTTGCTCCCCTCTACTAATTGTCTCAGAACCACTGGACGAATCTCGGGGCATCCTGCCCGTGGAGCTTGCAGATGTTCCTACAAAAGAATGAAATGACAGTATCGCCGGGACTGCTCCAATTCCAGTGTCTTTTTTAGGCCCAAGGAGCTTATTGGATAGCTCTTTAATGTTCCTCTGCCAATATCCACAAAGGCAGAAAAGCATGTGGGAAGTAACGTCTGGTGAAAGAGAATCACATATGGCTCTAAAGACTTTGGGGAAGGATTTGGAGGCCAATATTTTTGGGAGTATTCTTTGGGAGCTAAAAGTCCGTACATTACTTTTAAACAAATTACTAGAAGGGGCTGGATTGGACAGACAAGGGGCTAAGCAGGACATAATGAAGATACACCATAATATATGATTACAAACAGATAGCTACACCTTGCCTAGTGATGTATTATCGAAACTCCCTGTTGATCTATTGATAGACTCAGACTCTAAGTCAAAGGACAATGATTCTTACCCGTCCAACTGTGCTCAGAAAAAAGGTAGCACCTTAGTGTGCTCATCCCCTATAAAAACAACAGTTAGAGAGACAAAGGTAAAAAGTAAAAAAAGGTAGAAGAACATACATTAAAGGCCCAAAAAAAGACTGCTAGAAACAGGCGTGATCTGATTAAATCTGACTTGAACTGTTTAGATAAGCCATTTTACCTTGACTTGTCAGGGGAGGGAGATGGTATCTTTAATAGAGAAAGCAGTGTTTTGGCTCAGGATACAATAACAGACAATATGAACAAGAAGAAACCCCCCCAAAAAAAGGCTATAATTGGAAATGCAAAGGGCCAAACGCGTGTTAAGGATCTTGGGCAAGAGAAAGGTATCCTCCTAAAATATGTCCCAAAGTTAGTGGATGCGGATAAAGTGACCAGTGTAGTTGGAGGTCAGGGGAAGCCTGATGTGTGTGCTAAAGACAAAACTCATGTGGAGAGAATCATAAACCAAGGACAAGTAAGTGTGGGTATCCAAAACAAAGAGACAGAGCCCACAAAGGCGTGTCCCTCTACAACAGTCACACCCATGAAATATGTGGACCTAACTGAACTACCAGGTAAGGCCAAGGTGCATATGGCATCTAAACAGAGCTGCATCCCAATGACCCCGGGGCATAATTTTAGGATGCAAACAATACAGGGTACTCAGAGCGGCAGCGGGTCATTGATCCCCTTATGGAAAAGATAGTTAAGAAGGTGGTAAAGGAAATAATGGCTGATTACAAAGATGATCTTAACAAATTACCTGGTCTACCCTAGGTTCTAGAGTCAACTGGACGAGTGCACGCAATAATAGAGGTTGCTTCGCATGGTGTAGAGTGATTGGACTTACCAGATATGGCCAAAATCAAGGGTCCACAAGAGACCAAAACGACCAAAGTGGGTTGCCAGGCAAAATTGTGGCTCAAAAGCAAAGCAGTATGAAGGAGGTTTTCCATACTGACAGCCAAAACTGTAGCCACCCAAACAAAGGTTTGGTGGCTAATACCATGCATAGTCAACAAGAACACATATGTTATGTTATGTTATGTTATGTTACTTTGTATTTCTATAGTGCCTTATGTACCATTGGTATGGTCTGAAGGCGCTGGTAGGTTGAACGCCCTTGGGAACTGGAGTTCAGGTCAGTAGGGAGAGTAGAGAGAGTCAAAGGTGCATGTGAGCACTGGATATGTGTGCAGCTGGTGTTGCATTTGTGTAATAGCTGCTTCTTAGCGGTAGGTGTGGTGGTTGAGAGATCAGGAGTATGTGTTAGTTCTGGCAGGATTTATCCAGACCGAATGTGGCTGCGTTAGGCCTGAGGAGAACGCCTGGCTGGGGGTGTGTAACCAGCAGTGTTTACTTAGAGTGATGGGGAGTATGCGGCAGAATGTTAGTATGAGAACAGTTATACCGAATGGTGTCATAGTCTCTCTGTGTTCTAGTTGAATGGTGGTGTAAAGAAGAAAGTAAGCGTGGTGATGTGATATGATGGGTTACGTGCTCTTTCAAACTTTCCATGCACTCCAAAACATTCCATGTCTGTCAGGCAATTCTATGCATTCCAGTGTGCTCTACGCACTTGTGTCCACCCACGCACTCCATTCCACCCCATGTACTCTAGTCCGCCCCACGCACTCCAGTCCGCCTCACGCACTCCAGTCCGCCCCACGCACTCCAATCTGCTCCACACACTCCAATCTGCTCCACGCACTCAGTTTGCTCGACGCACTCCAATCTGCTCCACACACTCCAATCTGCTCCACTCACTCCAATCTGCTCCACGCACTCCAATCCGTTTCATGCATACAAATCTGTTCTATTTACTCTGATCCGTTCCGGGTATTCTAGGTTGTTTTATGCATTTCATCCACATATTTCACCAGTACCATCCACATACATCCTCCGTTTCATCCACATATGTCACCCGTTTCATCCACATACATCATCCGTTCCGTCTTCTCTATGCATTCAGCGGCTCTATGTGCACATACACTTTTCGCAACCATCTGTTCTACGCATTCTTTCGCTCAAGGCACTCATTCGCTTCTCGCAACTCATCCGCTCTACGCAGCTCATCCGCTCTACGCGACTCATCCACTCTACGCAACTCATCAGCTCAATGCAACTCATCCGCTCTAGGCACTCGTCCGCACTAGGCACTCGTCCGTTTTTATGTCCTCGCACGCTCTATGTATTCACGTTGAGCGTGCTCTACTCACTCACCCGCTCTACGCATTCACCCGGTCTACGTACTCACCCGCTCTACGCACTCACCAGCTCTACGCGCTCATTTGCTCTATGCATTCACTCGTTTTACGCACTCACTCTTACGCACCCCTCCTTCCATACGCACACAATCACTCATACGTACTCGCCTGCTCCATACACTCATCGGCTCTACCCACTAGTTTGTTCTATGCAAGCGTCAACTCTACACACTCTTCCATTCTTACAGACTCTTCGCTCGGCGCACTCTTCCGCTCGGCGCACTCTTCCGCTCAACTCACCCATCACGCTCTGCTCATCCATCACGTTCTGCGCACTCATCCGCTGCCTACACTCATCCACTCTCTGCACTCATCCACTCTCTGCCCTCATCCACTCTCTGCCCTCATCCACTCTCCACCCTCATCCACTCTCCGCCCTCATCCACTCTCTGCACTCATCCACTCCCCACACTCATCTGCTCTATACATTCGTTCTCTCCACGCATTCATCTGCTATATCCACTCATCTGCTCCACCAAGTCGGTCGTTCATACGTAGTCATCCGATCTGTACACTTATCCGCTCTATACACTCCTCCGCTCTATCCGCTCATCCGCTCTATACACTCATTCGGTCTGCACATTCATTTGCTCCAGCGTTCAACACATTCTTCTGAACTTCCGCACTCATCCGCTCTGCACATTCATTTTCTCTATGCACTCCTGCGTTCTACACACTTCTCTGTACTTAGACACTCATCCGCTCTACACTCGTCTGCTCTACACATTCATCCGCTCAAACATACTCATCCGTTCTACACACTCATCCCATCTACACACTCATCCCACCTACACACTCATCCGACTACACATTCATCCGATCTACACACTCATCCGATCTATACACTCATCCGATCTACACATTCATCCGATCTACACACTCATCCGATCTACACACTCATCCGGACTCCACACTCATCCCACCTACACACTCATCCCACCTACACACTCATCCCACCTACACACTCATCCCACCTCCACACTCATCCCATCTACACCCTCATCCCATCTACACACTCATCCAATCTACACACTCATCCCATCTACACACTCATCCGATCTACACACTCATCCGATCTACACACTCATCCGGACCCTACACTCATCCCACCTACACACTCATCCCATCTACACCCTCATCCCATCTACACACTCATCCGATCTATACACTCATCCCATCTACCCACTCATCCAATCTACACACTCATTCGATCTACACACTCATCCAATCTACACACTCATCTGCACAGAGAATTTATTCGCTCAGCGCATTCATCCATTCCGCACGTCATGTATTTCATCCATTTAATTAATTTAAATCTTGTTACTGTTTTTGTACGATTTATTCTTATTATCCACTTCACTGCTTTGATCTACATTACTCGTTCTATACTGTTTGTCCTTTTATTTTATTTTAGTGGTAATTAGATGTTAATTTCTCACATCTAGTAGATTGGTGTCATTTGAGATGCTGTTATACTGTTTGGGTTCGTTTGCATACAGGTTGGTTTTAGGGGAAAAGCCAGGTTTTCAGTAGTATGCGGAAAGGTATTAGATCGTCAGTTAGACAGATGTGAGGTGGGAGTGGGGCCAAGGCTGGGAATGATGACCCTCCTAAGCTGACTGAGTTGGTCTTAGGTATGACTAGGAGGCCGGCTGAGCATGATCTTAGAGTGCGTGGAGGGTGTTAGGGTTTTAGCTTATCTTGAAGATATTGAGGTCCGGTTTTGTGCAATGCTCGATGGGAGATGCATAAGGTTTTGAAAGTCACCCTTCGGGCCACTGGGAGCCAGTGCAGAGCCTTAAGGGCTGGGGAGATGTGGTCTCTTGGGCCGAGTGCAAGTAGCAGTTTGGCTGCAGCGTTTTGTGCCCTTTGAAGTTTATTCAGTTGGTAGGCATGGAGTCTGAGGTAGAGGGGGTTTGCGTAGCCCAGTCTTGATATAACAATTGATTGGACCGTGGAGAGTCTGTTGGGAAACGAGAGATATGGAAAGATGTGTCTAAGGATTTTAAGGTGGTAGTGGCAGGACTTTGAGATGTTGTTGACTTGGCGCGAGAGTGTTAGGTCAGAGTCAAGGGTGCATCCCAGGTTTTTCACTGAGTTAGAGGGGGTCAGTGAGTTGCCCATGGCGGATCGCCAGGGTAGTGGGTGTGGAAGAAGTTCGGAATTGCCACATACCATGATTTCAGTTTTGCAAGGGTTTAACAGGAGGTGGCTTCGGGTCATCCAGATCTCTATTTCAAGGAGGCAGGCGGTGAGGTCAGGTCGGCAGGTGGGTTTTGAGTGCAGGAGTTTTAGAATTAGTTGAGTGTCATCAGCGTAGTTGTAACACAGGATGTTGTGTGAACAAATTATTGGTGGGAGGGTGATCAAGTAGAGATTGAACAGGAGGGCAGATAGGCATTCTCCTTGTAGGACTCCCGTGTCGACTGGTCAGGCTTGGGAGGAAAAGTGGAGAGTATCGTTATTCGGTACCTATCTTTCAGGAATGAAGCTATCCATTTAAGAGCGGTTCCACGATGTTGTAGGGAGTGGAGACGGTCAAGGAGGATTGAGTGATTGATTGTGTTGAAGGCAGTGGATAGGTCAAGAAGTATTAATGCGGCGCATTCCGTGGAGTCTGCAGTCATTTTAAGGTCATCCCAGATTGAGGTTAGGGTGGTGTCAGTTCCGTGACGGGCTCTGAAACCTAATTGTGCGGGGTGTAGGAGGTTATTGGCTTCGACAAAGGCATTTAGTTGGAAGTAGGCGGTTCGGTCAATGAGTTTGTCAAGGAACTGGTGTTTGAGAAGGGGCGGTAGTTTTTGGGTTCGAGAGGGTCGAGGGAAGGTTTTTTTATTAGAGGTTTGACATGAACCATTTTGAATGTGTCTGGAAAGATACCCGAGGAAAGGGAGTCATTTATGATGGATCTTGCGTGTTCTCCTGCGCAGGTGGAAGCTAAGATTTCTTTGCGGGTTGTGGGCAAGGGTCTAGAGGAGAGCCAGAAAGTTTGTAGGCAGATAGAAGTTTGAGAAATTGGTCTGGTGATATTGGACTAAAGGATTCGAATGTTGGTTGCGTAGTCGTCACAGGCAGTGGGTTGGTCGGTATGTGGGGAGGGTTGCCTGGTGGATGTATGAGAGCCAGTTTTGTGGTTATAGCATTTGTTCTTTTGAGAGCCGTGGCATAAAAGTGGAGAGAGAGAGAGTCGCACAGCGATTGTGAGGGGGTCGGGACGTTTGTAGTGCATGCCGGTTTGGTGAATTCGGAGATGATTTTGTGAAGTTCTTTGCTGGGGTTTTTGCAGTTTAGGATTCGGGAGTTGTAATGGGCTTTTTTTGCTTTCCGGATTTCGGCCTTGTACTGATGAAGGTGTCGGGCCAAGGTGGCTCTGTTCTCATGGGTTTTGTCTTTCTGCCATTTGCGTTCAAGATATTCATATAGTTGTTTAGTGGTCTTCAACTCAGGTGTGAACCATCTAGGGAACAGGCTACGACAGGCTTATGGTTTGCAAGAGGGTGTGAGCTGCACTACTGAGGAGTTCAGCCATGAGTCAAAGGCGTCTGGGTCGTTGTTTATTTAGTTGGCCGGTAGGTGGTGAGGACTGGAGGAGTGCATCAGCTAGGTCAGGAATGATTAGTAGTTTTTCTCAGCATTTGCTTAGCTTCGGAGGTTCAGGTTTGAGTAGAGGAAGGGGGTCGGGTGAGTGGATGGCGAAAGAAACAATGAATTGATCTCACCAGATGATAGGGGTGGGGTTTTTTAAATGTATCCGGTTGTGTGAGTTAAGGATGGCATCAAGAGTGTGTCCTTTGTAGTGAGTCGGGCCGTTTATGTGGGGTTGGAGGTTTATTGCATCTAGACCGTCAACCAGAGAGCGTGTCATAGGGTTGGTGGGGATGTTGAGCCATATGTTGAAGTCTCCAAGGAGGGTGAGGTTGGGATGGTTTAAGGGTGACAATAGAGTCACAGAGGTTGTTTGAGAATTGTCTATCATAACCTGGGAGTCTGTAGATTATTAGGAAGCTGTGTGGGAACGACGGGGAGAGGGATAGTTTAACGAGGAGTGATTCACAGAAAGGAATGGAAGGTTGGTTGTCGATGATTGAGGCGTGGAAGTGAGACTTGAAGACGAATTCTATTCCCCCAACCTCTAGAGGGATGGTTCAGTGGGATGAGGGAGTAGATAGGGGGGAAGGCTTCATTGGCAATTGGGGCAAAGTCGTCAGAGAACCAAGTTTTGGTGATGAAAACCAGGTCCGTTTTGTCAGATGCGAGGAGGTCAAAGATGCAGTGTCTGTTTTTTGCTACGGATCGGGCGTTAAATAGGATGCAGTTCACTTCGGTAGGTGAGGTTGGTGACGGAGCTGGAGCAGAAGGGGTTGGGGGGAGAGTGCAAACTGGAGAGGAAGAGGTGTAGGGTGGTTGATGATCGATGGGAAAAGTGGGCGAGCAGAAAAGTTGGGGGTATGGATTCAGCCTTTTTTGCTTCCTCATACAACAAAAGGCAGTATTACAGCAGACTGGAGGCCAGGTCAGATGAAAAACAGTATACAACAGTGATTGAAGGGATGTTCCCTGAGGTAGCCAGGCTTCCTTGATCACCCAAGTGTGTTAATGTATTATTTGTTTGAGTATGGGGGACCCGACTCTTTGAATAGGTGGAAACTATTAGCACTCCTAAGCGAAATTCCAGCATTGAGAATTATATCCTCAGCTGATATTAAGTTGATGGATTTCATCCATCCAGAGCGAATAGATTGTGTACGGGTAGTTCTTAATAGAAGAGCTGTTTATGAAGCGTTTTTTAGGGCAAGCTGAGATTTTTAACAAGATGGGTTACGACTTGTCATTCTCGAGTGGTTTTTCAAAAACAGACATCGTTGACAGTACTGCTACACCAAGAGAAGCTATTGCTATGGGCCCCCGTGCACTCTCCCCCCTCCCTAGTCCCTGAGGAAGACATATCGAATTGGCGTTGGCTGGCCTTGTCCCTCAAGGACTCTATTCATCAGTTCAAGGAGTTAAAAGTGAACCTTTAATAGTGGGGAAATCCTGATCCTCTCATGGAACACAAGGTGTTTCGGTTATCTATCCAACTCATCTGAGTTATGCAATAAATTATTCTCATACTTGCTCATGTGTTTCCAGAAAACATGGATGGTGTGCCCTATGTTTTGGATGGGTTTGAGTGCTTCTGTGAACTTGCCACCATACGCATGTGTGGTCATCCTTTGGGTGGATTGTTGATTGCGGTTTGATTTAACAGCAACCTTAAAGTCGTGAAATGCTCTTATATAGTGCAGGGTTTGATGACTGTTAGGATTGACATTGATTGCTCTTTCAGTACAGTGCATTTATTATTGGTTAATATTCATTGGTCTCCAAAAAAAATCTGACTGAGCATTTAGATGTTTTGAATAGATATGTGTCTGATGAAATGATCAACTGTGATGGTTTACAGATTGTGGTGGTGGGGGATTTAAACACTCATATTGAACATGTCTCAAATTCTCTTGTAGCAGTGGAGAGGCCCGGTCCTGAAGGGAGAACAAATAGAAAATCAGAACAGATCAAACAATGGGATGCTTTTTATCGTGATGGGGTCTTTTTTCTGCTAGATAGAGTGACGAGGCCATCTTCCGACCTGGTCGGATGGTAAGAACTCTTCAGTAATAGATTACATTTTTATTACCCAATACTTACTGGAGATGACAGCCACCTTCCAAATCCTACACTCTGACTTCAGTGATCATAGTATGCTAACAATAACTTGGGATTTGGAACTGAAAAAGGAGCAATTTCAGTGCCAAGCTATTAATCTTCAGCTCAAACCAGCTAAGACTAAGACAAGGTTGAAGTGGCACCAAGGTAATATCTTGAAATTGAATAAACTTTTTGAGAACAATTATGCTCGGTACACAATAGAGGAGAAGTGTTCTCTATATACACATAGGTCTTTTGGTGCTTATGTGGATGGTGTGATTGGTTCTCTGCTAAGCAAAACTGTGAATAAGTCTGTGCCTGGAGGCAAGCATAGACATCAATACAACATCCAAGTTACAGAGATTAAAATCGTATACAACAGACAGATTAGACGTATAAGGAACTCTGGTCTTGAATGGAACAACATAACAATCGAATTAAAGAGATTGAAACAGATACATAGAAATTGGTTAAAGAATCATAAATCTAATCTAATACATGAAGATAATGGAAATATGCTGCTCGCCCTGAGAGACGGCTCAAGCAGAAGTCTTTGGCTGTTGATTAACAATTCTGAGACCTTATATACCATCACACAGACAAATCCCATCAATGAACATGTTTGGTCGGGACATTTCGGGAAATTTATGTCCGTAATGGACCTGACTAAAATGGGGACACCATATTATCATTGCCATGGAAAGTTAAATTATCTGTTGCAGACATAGTAGCACAAATCAAAAAAGCGAGTGTCTCCAGAGCTGCTGCCCCAAATAATATATCTAACGCCCTGATGAAGGGGGACTGTGGGCTGTGGGCCAGGGTCCTGTTATTCCTGTTCAGAAGATATTGTTAGCACAAAGAGCATCCCTTCCAAATGGCATCTTTCATATATCGTTCCAATCTGTAAAACAGGGGACACAAATATTGCCAAGAATTACAGGCCAATTGCAATCTTAGATGCAGACTCTAAGATTTTTGCAAGCCTGGTATTGAGTGAAGTGGAGGACTGGGCGGAAAAGAACAAGATCTTGAGTGCCCTACAGTTTGGCTTTAGGAGACAGCTAGGGACTGATGCAGGGGGCCTTTTGTTATGTACCCTACAGCACAATGCATGTAAAAAGGGAGTACCACCTTTATATCTTTCAGCTATTGACCTATCATTGACTTTTGATTTGGTCTTATGTGCAGGTGCGTCTGATTTTGGAGAGCCTGTTATCTAAAATATGCAAAGGTTTACGGCAGGGATGCATTTTTGAACCAACGCTGTTTAATTTATATGTATCCGATGCAGGGGACTGCATGGATGTGGCCACTTTCATTCCACCTAAAATTCATGGAAGGATGGTTGCATGGTGTGCCTATGCTGATGACTATCTTCTTTTTGATCAGTCTTGCAAAGGATTGCAGTGTATGATTACAGCGTTCTGTTCTTATACAAAACAAAACCATTTGAAAATCAACGCTAGTAAAACAACAATCATGAAATTTAGATCTAATTAAACTTTAAAGAACTATGTTTGGCAATATAGATAACATAAAGCTGAATGTCAAAAGTGAAATGAAAGTTTTAGTGTTTCCTATCTTTGACAAATGCAAGAAGAGCATCTATTTAGCTTTTTTGGAGCATAAAATATCCCTGCAGATTGTCCAAATGAAGAAAGCGGACAGGAAATGTGGTCTTTACTCAATGATTTCCCTCATTCGCTATTACAACCTGAAAGTTATACCAAAGATTATATACGGACTGGAATGTTATCCAGAGTCGAAAATATCCATCCTAGGAAAAATAGAAGCCACAATTTGAAAAGTGTATTGTTTTTCCTCCCAGCTGCAGTTCCAATCGTGGCAATTAGGTATGAGTTAGGCCTATTGTTCTTGGGATATCATGTACTGTGGAGCAAACTTTCACTGTTCAGAAGGTTAATAGTAGACTCTGGGGATAACCTATATAGAATAATGGGAGGTGTTCTTCTACATTGAAGTACTAAGTCCAATGTACTCGTAAAATGCAAACATTGAGCTATGAAATTCTTGAGAAACTGGGCCTTTCCTGTAAAACCCTGATCGAGAATCCGATCAAGATAAAAAAATTCTTTACATTTTTCGATTGGTCTGAGACGACACAACTTGTCACTCACTAAAAAGGTCTAGGTGAGCTGGAAACCTATCTAAAAAGATTCCCTGATAAAAACTGGAGACATTGCTATATGAGATACTGTTTCAATGTGTGTACAACAGGAGAAATAAGGGAAATTAGATCTGGTAAAGGGCCGCTGAGAATATGTTATCCATGTCACTTTTGTAATAATACAGTGAAGAAAGAAACATTAAGACACTTGCTTCTTCATTGTAAGGCCTTACTACCGGAACGTATCAAATCATTTGGGCATTTTGTGCGTAACCAGGGGTGGGTTGACGCTGATAATCTCTGGTGGAGGATGATGCACGGTTCTGCAATATCTCTTAAAATTGCAATATTAGATTTTCTATCTAGAGTTTGTGGTGTTGTAACAATTGGGAAGGGTAATATATCTGTGTGATGGACAACCATTTGTCTGTAAGCATTGATATTATTGGAATTGGAAATGCTATGTGCTGATAGATTTGTGTACATATGAGTGTTTAGGCCTTATATTATGTTTTACACAGTTGGAATATATATGGGAAGCCGGGTCATTAATGGAAAGCACTATGTTCTGGGCATCTGGATAGTACTTTGTGTTATTGTGGGTGTTTATTTCAACATTATTTTCTTTTATTAGGTGTATTTATTATGTAAATGTATTTTAAGAATTTGTAATTTTATTGCTGTATGATCTAATTTGAATTGTTATTTGTGTATGTGAAATCGCTTCTTTTTTTTTATAAATGTTTGCTTCGCAAACAAAAAACAAATAAAAAAAAAAGAAAGCTATTTGAAATATGCTGTACTGTGTAACGCGGGGAGGAGAGCTTGCTAAGTAATGGCACATACTCACTGATATAATGGTGCCAATGACGGCCCAAGAAGGCAGAGGGCTTTTATTGTGAGCAGCACGTCAAGTCCATCACATGTTAAATCACGTGATCGCTAGATGTTACAACATCCCTCCTCCACCATAAACAAACACGCACACCTCTTTAACTTTAGAAAGGACAAAATATAGACAACTTTTAACATAGTCCATTGATGCTGGTGCACACACCATCGTTTTAGGATTCCATTACATAATCTCTCATCTTTGCGGGCATACTTCTGGCATTTCTCCTAGGATAGCTGTATTCTAGGACTTGCCAATCCTTTCGTTCAGGGGGGGAGGGGGGAGGGCGGGAGGGGATGACATTATAGGGGATGTCATTGGTCCGCCCATGTTCATATCTTGGCCCACAGAGAGTCGTCCAGCTTCAGCATGTGGCACACTCTCTCCTTTCTCCATATCCAGTGGTGTTGCACTCTTTCCAGAGGGGAAAACCGTTTGAACCGGCAACGGTGGTTACCCGTCTGTGTCACTTCTTCTCCCTGTCGCGTGACTGTGACCCGTGGCTGTAACCATGGACCCTTTTCAACTTGTGATCTTCCAAGGAGCCGCTTCAATAGGCAGGCATAGTTTGTGGGTGGGTTTCCTTTTATGCAACAGTGCTTGGTCGCCTATTTGTATCTGGGATGCCATCAGTCTAAACCAGCGATCAATTAATCTCCTGGGCCTGTCTCAAGATATGCTCTGGCAATAGCATTCTGACCTTCCTGCTCTGCTGAAGACACCACGATGGCAGTGTGTGGGGTTGTCCTGTTAACAACGTGGACAAAGCTGTGTACATTGTAGTTCTGTATTCAAAACCAATGATGAAAGCCTTGCTTAACGTTCGCATAAACCTATCATCATCCCCATTAGCACTGGGCCTGCACTAGTTAATGCAGGGGTGCTCAAGAAGGATTGTTTTGCTGACGATAATAGAATAACATGACGTCCTCAAAGTCTGCACTGCGGAACAGTGGTTGGTTGTCTGTACGTACTGTTTGCAGAAGTCCTTAGAGCAATAAATGTATCTTCTACAATAGGTAGAACACTTTTCACAGCCGTAAATGATACAAACTGCACTTCCGGATACTTGGAGATCTCATCCAAAACAACCAAAAAGTGTTGGTTCAGTTCTATTGTTCCAAAGTCCATACTCACTGCCTGCCATGGGACAGGTGCTATTGTCTCGATAGGGGGCGGTTTTGGTGTTTCCCCTGTTGTTCTGGCATCGTCAGCAGCTGGATAACATTTCGTCCACTTTCTTCTCAAGCTTGGGAAACCAAACATCTTCCCTCAGTCAGGCCATTGTTTTATTCGCCCCTTCGGGTCCACTGTGGGCTATTAACAGTCCCAGAAGAATGCCCTTTTAAAAACGTGAGTCCAAATTTGGGGGAAATGTGTCAAATGGATTTATTGTGTTTGTATAGCGTTTTCACAAAAGCATCGAATTTGAGGAGCAAACAGTACAACAAAAAACAAAATGCAAACTTAGCAATGACATGATCAACTAAATCGGAGTTGGGAGGGGCAATGCGGGTTAAATTCATGAAGAGAATGAAAGAATAACTGGAAGGGTCTAACCACACAGAAAAATTGCGGGAGTTCCAGATATTGTAATCTGATAGCAAAAAAAGACTGGCTGTCGGATTGAGCCGTGGGGAGTAAGTGACACTTATCAGGAAAAGCAAAATGTTTCGGGGGAAGAGAGTGATGGGGTTGAGCGTTTGGTAGAGATGAGTCAAGCCCTGACTGAATTTATAAACAATCCAAAATTCACACAGGAGAAAGGAAGCCTGTGGAAAGAAACAGGGGCAGGCGAGATGTGCAAATGACAGAGGAGTTGGCAGAGGAGACTGACAAACAAGTTAACAATGGATTGGAAGGGGAGCAGGGTGGTGAAGGTAAGACCATGAGAGCTTGCGAAGGGGAAATACACAGATTTTTCATTTTGTAGAGTTGGAGATGGGAGGTGCCAGCGAAGAGAAGACATATGAGAAACGGAGGAAAGTGCAGAACCAAAACGTATCCCAAGATTGTGGGCTAAATCAGAACTTCAAAGAAAGTGGGGGAAAGAAAATGGATGATGCAAGCATAGGAGTAGGCAGCAAAAAAAAAAAATGCACTCATTGTGGCATATCAATGGCAAGAGTGAGAAGGCAACTGTGTTTAATAGCAAAAAATTAATTAGAAGTAGAAAGTGGAAATTGTTCAGAAGAGGACATGAAGAAGAGAACGAGTTTGGAGTTGTCAGCATAGTGGTGACTCAAAACTTTAGAAGGATTGAGGGGAAAGAAGGGGAAAAAGAACAAGTAAACTAACTTTTTATTTTTTACACAGTAGGCGTTATTACACAGCTAAGAGACAAATCCAGACAATGTTGAACCAGAGATACCAAGAGTGGAAAGTGAACAACATTGCCGACAAATCATGGAACGCACTACCCACAGATATTAGAGCAGAAAACTCGCTCCTTGCCTTCTGAAGAAAACTCAAAATCTCCCTTTTTACTCAAATCCACTGAATGCTCTGCTCTGTCATATGTATGTACTGTAAACTGCAACTGTTCACCTATCTGTAACTAAGAATTGTCTGTAACAAGTGGCACAATGCCCCCGGGCTGTTGCGCGCTTTACAAATCCGAATAAATTAACAAAGCAGAATGAAAAGGTCCATCGTGTGAATGGTGGCAGATGCCGAGAAGTAAGGATTTCTTTTAATTTCCAATACTGCAAAAAAAACTCTCTTTATGCAACTCGATACTACTATACAGAGGGCAACATGTATACACTTAATTCGGTATAGCAAAAAGTTTTATTATGCACTTGGTGGCGGTTATACAAAAATAGAGGGATGACTGTAATGTCACACAACCGCAGGGGGATTTTAGCATCTGTCTCCAGGATTCACGTTCTCTGCTTCAAGCTAGCTGCTCCCACTTTATAATTGCTATAAATGTCATGGATTTTACATGTTATTTACTAACTGAAAATCAAAAAAGGCACTGCAAGTGGCAGCAGCAGCTTCATTTTTATGACTTTTTCAACTGCGGTTGTTAATTCAGAAAGCAAAGGTTGACATGTCAAGACTTTGAAGGAAATTTAATATGGGGAAATGGCAACCTGCAACTTACCTTTAAAATGATAGAAAGCGACGTATTTCAGTGGAAGCATTTCCATTTTGTCTCAATAGTTCTGATAGTTGTTCAATAGAATCTGGTCAAAATTATGATTGTTGTTGTGTTTGCTCGCTATTAAAAAGCAAGTTTAAATATAATCATAACCTGTCAATGAGTATAGTAACACGAAAATAACATTTTTACACCTGCTAAAAGGTCACTGCTTCTCGGGTGGATAGCTCAGGGGCAACGTGTTCGCCTTGGAAGCAAGAGGACACAAAGCAACACAGGTTCGATCCCCAGATCCGCGCTTAGAAACCTCTGGGTATTTAGCGTGTTATTAATAACCTATCATATCATATCATATTAACCTAGATCCGCATATTCCCTGATGTGTGAGCAGCTCTGCATGCAGTGTTACATTGTGGCTACAGCAATACCTCAGATACCTGGTGATCTGCACACTGATCCCACATGCCGCATATGTGTGGCGATTCTAATGACATGGGAATCATTATCGATTCCCAGAATGCCTAGAGAAAACCTGCACCACCCCATACCTGATATAATGGCATACACAACCCATTTGCGAGGCCCTATTTAGATTCACAAATGCTTATTTTAGCAGATTGGAGAGTTGAGTAGCACAGAAGCGACAGGTAGTTGGTTGAGTTGGTTGATCAAGGAATCAAATGATTCTGGTGAGATGTTCCTTCTGCTGTGCTCATGCTCCTGACATCACACACAGCAGATGGAATAAAGACACTTTTTGCATGCATCATAGGAACTCTTTGCCATGCAGAATTCCATGCGGAATCACAGTATTCATGCAGCTGACCCATAGACACCCTCAAATTCACAAGAGGCCCCTCTGGGTTAAGAGTACCCTGGATCTTGCTTTACCATAAACGGTATATTCAGCCTAAACTCTAGGGCGGAGGATCCAGCATGTCACCCTCAAGATGTGCTTTCCTATTTCTCCCATCAGCCCCGAAAGCGTAGTCAGTGGTGGGAGATCATGGGAGTTATAGGCTAAAACATCTGGAGGATGACTCATTGGCTATCACTGCTTAGGGTAATCTCTCATTCTCGAGAATGTGGCTGTCTGGACTACAATGAGAGATGTTTAGGGAAATCTTCAAGGCCGGATTGGTCATGTGTGTGAATGCAATGTGATATGTTTTATAGGTATTTGGAAACTGAAGAGCTGTTTGCTGAGCTCATAACCACTTTGCCTAAAGGCATGAAGAGCCTGCAACAGGAATGCTAAAGTATCAAGACCAACAAAACACATACAAACCTCGTATTCATTGTCTTGCCATAAGAGAATCATTGTTTCTGTTTCAAATATTATTTGTGATGACACTCACAATATAGAGAGGAATTGGTTTAATGGGAGAAACAGTTCACACCATTGTATCCTAGTAGTGTCGGACAGCGTCCTACTTTGCCAAAGCAGCTTCTGACATCTGACATTTCATTTCTTTTCCATTTTGTTCAGTTTTCAAGAACAAATGATATCTTCTAACTGAAACATACTTTTGTCATGTTCTTGCTTTTCTGCTGTGTAATTATTTTGCTGGTGCTTTCAACCCGCATAACTCAACTGATTCGCATTACACTAATAATGTCCCTGATGAATCTATATCGCATTTTAATAGTTGCGGATTGCATCTTGAAATAGATGATGGGAAAAGCACATCTTCCCGTTTCTCACAGATTCCCTTAACTCATAAGCACCCATCATTGGAATATGAATGGAAAGCTTGCCGGAGGCAATTAACACATGCAACGTGTTATTGCCCTGGAGTATCAGGGCCCAGGGCTCATTTACAAGACTGCTACATTATTCCACGTACATTGCATCATGGTTAACAGATGTAGCTTGCTGCAATGTGAAAATAAGTTGCTGCCTGACAGAAGGCAGATTCGAGCTGCAGAACATTCTTGCAATTCAAGTAATGTGATTCACATTAATTGCTCAAGGAATCTGTGACCTCATTTGTTTGAATTCTATTTGTTTTATAAAGGTTATTCTTAATTAGGACATTTCTCACACATTTACAATAGATTCAGTACATGTTCGTGAGTATCATGGTATATCTGCTGTATGCGCATCGCAAGTTCCTGCCTGCAAACCTGTCATTAGATCTCAATGCGTCCGCAATTTTGTTCCACATGGGCAAGGTTTGTGTATGCGTGGCGAATGGTTCATACGGCATTCGATTTCTTTCCTGTGCATGCTCTACAGACGCATGGGGATTCTTTCTCTAAGTCGAACTTCCCCTGAAATAGAAAACAGTGTTTGCACAACTTGGGCACATAAATACCACCACCTGCAGGTATACACGTGTTTGATTCTTTGATGTGTGCTAACTTTGTGGCTAATGTGGTGGCCCGCCTCCGGTCACCGGGGCGGGCCATACAGAGTGTCGGGGCACCCGACACGAGTCCCAGATGCTGCCGCTGCACTCACGCAGCGGATAGTTGCAGGGTTCACCCTGCTATGCCGGGTCACCGGGGTGTTTGCTTCCATGCTGGGGGGCACCCCAGCAACAGCAGTCGAGGTCCTGGGGGCACCCAGACACGGCCGCTAACCAGGCCGCGACCACGCGGCAAGAGGACCTGAAATGATGACCCAGACACGAGTTGCCGCTTCCTGTGGCTCTGCTGCACTGCCTTGTGCGTGCCAGCAGAGCCCCTTTTATTAGAGAGGCGTCATGACAATGTCATGAAGCTCTCTCGTATTCAAAGAACTAGAACCACACATAACATCCCTCCTTTATTATAAACAACAAAAATTACCCCCACTGCAAATGGGGACCCTCTACTTGGTCTCACTTGGTGCATTCTAGTCCGCGCACCCATTGTGCTCCTACATCATCACAGCAAACATTGGGTGCATTCCAGTCCTAGCACCACCTAATAACTACTCCCAAACTTGAACTTTTGGCACTGCAAACAAACAGGTGTGTTCCAGTCCGCACACCACGGGGCCCGAAAGCGGCTGTTTGAGCTCAGAATATTCCGGGATCAAACTGGCCAGCGGCGCTGCTGCCGGACAAAAAGAATAAATTGTCTTCATCTTCCTCCTCTGCCACATCATATTGCGTTCTTCTGGGATCTTCCGCCACTTGGACTGCCGCCACTCTGGGGGTCTTTCTCCCCTTCGACTCACTCCCCCCGGATGTCCTCACCATGCTGGCTGGTGTCGGGGCGAGGCACACCCGTGCAAAGTGATCCACCTTCCCGCCCCTCCCACAGATTTGTCCTTTAGGAGGGCAGTCCTGCAGGAGTAGAAGATCCCACCCGCACTGATGGCATATTGTGGCACTGAGGTCTCTCCTCGGCCAGTCTCCCCTCCTCATCGGCCTTCCTCCTTGCCACTTGCCCACAGCGGCCACCTCCTCGAGCTTGACTCGCTGCATTGGGGCCTCCAACTTGAGGTGGTGTCTGGACGAGTCCATGACTGAGGCCCGCACCTCTGCCATTTCCTGGGCACAGCCGAGGTTTAGTATTCGGTCGAGGGTAAGCTTCGGGTCCCTCAAGACTTGTTTGCATAGCTTCGAGGAGCTGCAGCCGTAGATGATCTGCACTCTGATCTCGTCCCCCCCAAAGTTTCCCAGGTCGCAGGACAGTGCAATTCCGTGCAGCTTCCCATGGAACGCATCGAGGCTCTCCCCTTCCTCCTGCCTCGCACACCTCATCCTGAACTGTTCATAGTCCATATTGACCATGGGTCGGAAATACTTGTTCAGGGCTGGTTATGGCTTCACCGTATGACCGATCTGCAGGCCTTAATGTCTTGAATAGTCTCTGAACAGCTAGTCCGGCCAAGTACAGGAGTGTTTGGCACTTGGCTGCATCCTTGATCTCCGCCACCTCAAAATACAGCACCAGGTTCTCCATCCAGGCTGTCCACCGGGGTCCCAAACTAGCGGGCGAGCCCATCACATCAAAATGATGCAGTGGCGCTAGCTGTCCTCGACATATCCCCTCGTTGTCGTCTTCCGCCATGGTGAACGCTGGGCGGGATGCCGGTCGAGGCCACTGCTGTTGAGTATTTGGGGGAGTGTGCACAGTCACTGGGCCTCAGGTGGCTTGACCCATCGGGGGGGGATCCTTTGAATGCGCACACGTACTCCCCGTGCAGCCACCACCTATGGGGATTTTGAAGTTGGCAGAGGTGACAGGATGTGTCCAGCCTGTTGTCTTGCTCACTGGAATGGGCTCACCAGTTCCTGCCGCTGTAGGCCATGTCCTTGACACTCACTGGTACAGGGCCTCAGCAGTGCCACCCAGCATAGGCTCCCTGAGGGCGCACGAGCAATTCGGATGGAGCCGCTAACCTCGGGTCTGGCCCAGATGTGGCATGCAGGAGGGGATGATGTTACCCTTTTCTTTGTTCATGGCGGGCTATGACCTTGCCTTGCAGCCCTGCTCCTTAAACCACGCCCCCTGCACTGCTGGCCGCACCCCGGTGAAAAGAAATATTGCTTTTATTCCTTTTTTTTACTCCTTCCAACAATTTCACCCATGTGCAGGCCCGGGTCTCAATGGGGCTTTCACTTCCTTCACTTCCCCTATCCGGGCAGGTGTTTGAATAGCCCCTGCTGTGGACCAGCGGTGGCGGAGGCTACGCCCCTTCTCGGCGTTCGCTGTTGATGCCTGGGAGAGGCGGGCCGTGGACCACTGGAGGCCACTCCTCCCTTTTGGGCCACATCGCCGGCCACACAATCCACTTTCTCATAACAAAGCGAGGAAGAGAAAAGAAAAAGATGTTTGTTTCTTTTTTGCCTTTCCAGGCCCTGGTGATGATGGGCCTTATCTTCCCTGCCCAGGCTCCGCCCCCCTTCATTCACCCTCTTGGGGCGCTGTGCTCGAGGGGGAGGCGGGCTAGAAGTCCAGACTACTCACCGCTGCGACCTGGGTACGGGAATGTTTGTCCCCTACCCGCGCAGAGCCAGAGCGTCTTCGTGTGTGCCTTCCCCTCGCGGCCGGTGCCGCCGCACGCTGCAGGCTTCCAGCAACCCACACCCTCGTGTGTGTGTGAGCCCGCCTCGTTGCCAATGTGGTGGCCCGCCTCTGGTCACCAGGGCGGGCCACAGAGAGTGTCGGGGCACCCGACACGAGTCCCAGATGCTGCGCTCACGCAGCGGATAGTTGGCAGGGTTCACCCTGCTATGCCCGGGTCACCGGGGCGTTTGCTTCCATGCTAGGGGGCACCTCAGCAACAGCAGTCGAGGTCCTGGGGGCACCCAGACACGGCCGCTAACCAGGCCGTGACCACGTGGCAAGAGGACCTGAAATGACGATGAAGACACAATTGCTGATTCCTGGGGCTCTGCTGCACTGCCTTGTGCGTGCCAGCAGAGCCCCTTTTATTAGAGAGGCGTCATGACAATGTCATGACGCTCTCTCGTATTCAAAGAACTAGACCCACACATAACAGCTAAAAGGGTCAGTGGTCATCCTGGTCAGTCTGCTTTAAACAACGTTGCCGATTACAAATTCTTAGAAAAAGTATGATGGACATCCAGGTATTACACAATTCCCTCACCACTTTTATCGAATCTCGTTTCACAGGAATTTATAACTGCATTTTACTGCAAATATGTAGATGAAGGTTAGCTTTAGGTAGTTAGAAAGGTGGGTGGGGGGTGAAACGGAAGTCCGTGAAATTCCTGCAAGAAAATTACATAGATCCGGACTGCCCTTTGACGTGGTAGTTGATCATTAAGAGAACAGACTCACTGGTCTTTTTTTGTTTGTATTTCAATAGGCTGTATCTAGGTATTCTAGTCAGTCAATGTGTCTAGTTTGCCACACTCCCATATGGCGAGGAAATACCCTTCAAGCTCGTTTGTCTAGTTCTCCCTGTCTACTCAACAGGGTATTTGGCTGTCACATCAGGTTCCTTAGCAACATAGAGTGACATGATTGCAGGTTTGGGGTGAAAGCTTTAGTTTGAGAGTATTTGTATAACGTGCATAACTAGACACACTGAGCAGAATCTTCTGCATCTGGGTGCTGGTGTAATATTAGTTTTATTAGATCATAGTAGCAAACTGAATGGCAGTTTTTTCCAGCGTTTTTCATTTACAGCCAGCTAGGAGGGTGAAATAATTCAGACACCGCTTGGATACAGCCAGGCTCACCTGCTACTTTGTCTCGCTAATGTGTGTGAACTACAGCGAACTGCAAAGGCGAAGGCGTTTTGACACCGCTTGGACACAGCCTGCTTCACACACTACTTTGAATTGGCAGCAGGTGCCAAATATAGCGATCTGCGTGGGAGCGGGAAGCCTGTGGCCCATTACTCCATGTCTGGTGTAAATCAGACTTGACTGCAACATTGTTGCAGTGGAGAGAGTTTGTCGCTGAAATACTGCGCCATAGTTGGAGTTGCCCCACTTCAGCTCAGTCTTGATTTGTTTTCCTCGCCTGTCTGAAGGACCGCTGCAGCTGGGGTCCCTGGTATCTGGTATACCCTCCTCTGGGTCTTCTGCCGTCAGCAAGATGGTGAGCCTGCCCCAGCATTTCTGGACAACTCTATGTACATTTTATACACGTTTTTAGTGCATTTAGTTATGTTGCAACCTTTTTCTTTAGAAATGCCCCCTAAGAGAATGTACTAATTGAGGTGTAATAAACAAGGCTTACGCACTGGCAAAATGCCTGCCACCAACCCTGTGCATTTTGGAATCTTCACGGTCTTAGAGGCGCCGCAGACCGTCGGCGCAACAACCCAATGTACACACTGGTTCTAAGATTACCAACTGTTTCAGAGCGCAGGGGTTGGGTGCCTGATGTAAGTTCGGACCAGAGACTGGGCTTGAGCCCAGAGTATCAACAGTAATGGGCATCGTCTACACCGAAATAGATAACAACTCTTTGCTGAACTTGTGTTTATCTTTGCAAGCTGAAGTGTAACAGCTACTGTATGCCGCTGGTCCAAATGCCAATGAAGACTCTGAGATAAACAATGGAGAGGCATTTGAGGGGGAAGAATAAACACCCTATAGACCAACGCCTTTGAGCCTCCTTCCGTTTGATGTTTCTAATTGAAGATTCGATATTTGAGGATTCAGAGCAATGTACACCATCGGGACCACAGGATATAACTCTTACTATTAGCCATGTGGAGGAATCGATCCCACCAAGCTTGGCGAATGAAGCAACCCATTTTGCATTGAAGATCATAATAAAACTGTTTAATCATCTATCCAATGATTCCCAGAAACACTCTCTCTGTTGAACCCGTTACTAACGGTAGTCGAAGCTACGGCTACTGCTCTCAGTGTAACCAGCATCGACCATAAGGAAAAAAAGATAGCGCCCCGTAAAAAAAGGGAAAAAAGGGCTTTAGTATTGCTGCTCCCGGATGAGGAGGAGACATAGCACAGGGTCCACCGTTGGAGTAAACTTTGGGTGAGAATCCAAATGGGGAAGCTGGCAAGCCAAATGATGACTCTGTCCTCTCCAGGAAAGCCAGCGAAAAAGGGCAAAGGCAAAGAATGGCTCACAAGCTCAGGGCTCTGATCAAGAGACCATCATCGAAGTGTCCAGAGCCTGGACTTAACGAGGAAGCACCAAAAAAGTCCCCCTCTCAAGGATGTTGCCAATACGTATTATCCCGAGAAGGAATGTGTACCACAAGGCCATGAGACTGTACCAGGTGCCTCGGCATGCACAATTTTAGCAGCCAGGCCAGCAACCTGGCCCAAACCCCCACCCAGCCAACTATGAGTTACAGTCTCTATGACTGCCCCAGTCCCAAGGCCCCTGAATTCCACGATAGTAGATGACCACGAACCATAAACTCACTGGCCATAAAAGATCTAAAGAACACGGCCATACCATCTTATTTCATAATGACAAGATTTGTAATGCGAGGTACAGAGAGGAATACATTATATTCCAAAGCGAGGGTGGAAGCCTTTGGTGCAGATAGTGTGATACAGAATGAGTGAAGGATGTGTGTGTTAGCCTGACCTTAAGACTCCCCCTGTGCCTGTCCCCGTGGCTCCAAGGTGTAAGGCATAATAGAGTAGCATTGTCTCATATTGTAACTAATTGCCAACCTGACCTTGGTTGCCTGGAGATGATGAGCCCAGCAGACCCCATGTGATGGAAAATGGATGGACAGGGCTATGATATGATATGATATGATATTTTATTTATATCGCGCTCATACACAAGTGTTTCAGAGCGTGACCAAGCAAAGCGAGAGGAACACGGGAGAACAAAAACAACAATCTTACTAGGCCCAGTGACATTAAGAAAGTGCAAGTGAATGGAAAAGGGAAAAGAGGGAAAGTGCGAGGAAGGGGGAGAGGTGGAAACTGAGTAACAAAGGAGAGAACAGAATAAATAATAGGTGCAATAAATAAATAAATACAGGAAATGAAAAGTGGTAGTGCAGCCAGCGAGTGGCAAGTGCGTGATTAGTTAGATAGGGTATAACTGATAAGTGAAAAAGAAAAATGGGGCACTGTATGGGAACAGATACAGATCCCAGTGCAAGGGGTGGCTCGGAGGCAGTACGGGAGGATGAGCAGATACCTGGGCCCGAGGGACAGAGGGTGGTCAGGAGCATGGTGCCAAGAGAGAAAACAGATCAGCAGGGGAGAAGAGGGGCAAAGGCAGAAGCGAAGAGGAAGGTCTTGAGGTGCTTCCAGAACTGGAGATGGTTCTCCTCAATGTTCAAGGTGGCCGGGAGGCTGTTCCAAAGGGAGGCCTGAACCAAAGTCAGAGACAGATCTGCCCCCAGCTCGTTTCTTTGAAAAATGACCCACGCTGAGGGAGGCTGGGGCCGGCATCTCCTATAGAGCAGGCTGACCATGTATAGGGTCTCAGCAACCAGCTGCACATGTTTTGACTATATACTGATGATGCGTTGCCCCTTTTAAGCTTTTTGTTGCCCCCTTTTTGCTCAGAACGTTCCTGGGCAGCAGAATTCTTTGCTGGCACATCTATTTTGTGTATAATTAAAACTTGTTATCCTTGCAAGAATCTCTTGATCTTTTTTTCTGGTGTGAACATTCAGGGGTGTGCCTTCATTTGGTGACCCTGACGTGATCCCATCACGCCTCATCCCTGTTGAGGTGGCCAGATCCCTTCTCCGAAGGAGCCGCACCCACCTACAGTGACCAGCCCCAAAAAAGCAGACTCCTAGTGGCTGTGCAGAGCTGTCTTTGCAGAATTCCTGCCTGCTCTTTGGAGCTTAGAGCGGCTCCAAGGCGAGTGCAGGCCAGTGCTGTTTGAACCCCATGACGGGGGAGCTCGGGTGAACACACACATGTGAGTATAGCCTTGCAATTGGTAACAAGTAGGGGGTAAATGTATGGGAGAGTGTGAAGACTGAGTGCACAGAGTGTGAAATTGTTGGAGTGTGGTAGGTATGGTGTATTTTGTTTTTGGTCTTATACATTTTTGAAAGGATAATATTAAGGAAATGAACATGGAATGGTAGGGAGCCTTCCTGAGAAAGGGGAAAAGGTGGTACCACTAGCAGCATATAATGGAGGAAAAAATTAAATAAATAGGAGCCCCGTATAATTAGAGGGCTTGGGATAGTAGTTGTTATTTTAGCTTGTTTTATTTGTGTTTTTATTGTGTAGGGTGAAGGCCCAAGAAGGTGCACAGTGTGATTAGTGATTTGTTGAGAGTGTGTAGAGTGTGTGAGCAGGAGTGTGGGAAGGGAAAGGGGGAGGAAGAGTATTTTTTTAATATTTGAAAGGAAAAGTGGGATGGAAAATTAATGGAAAATTGACTGTGTTTATTGATGAAGCAGTAACAGTGTGTGCAGTGCATTAGCACAGACGTAGGACACTACCACCATTACCATGGGAGGAGAAATCCCAATAGAGTGCATGTGTGAAGCCCCACCACTGTACCGAGACAGACTTGAGAAGTACCATAAGCAGTGGGAAACAGAAACAAGAGAAGGGGGGATGCCCCGATCATGGCCAGAGCAGAGCTCCCATAACAAGGGTATGCTAGAGCACATGTCCATATTTCTAGCAGCTAAATTTAAGGGGAAACAATTACAAAGAAGGGAAGAAATATTAGAACTTTGGAAAATGTTCAAAGACACAGAAGAGTGTAAGGGTGAGGACGGACAGGAGGGTAACAAGGGTGATTGCCCAGGGAGAGAGGGTGGGGCAGAGATAGAGCGCAGAGGGATATACCCACTGACAGCCCGCTCCAACATATGTATCCATAGCAGTGACAGCCCCACCATATGTGTCCCCTCCGGACGTCCCAGGACATGCCGATGTTAATAAGAGAGATTTAGAGGTGGCATTGGCCTCAGCAAGAGAAGAATGTAATAGACTGCCAACAGTGCAAAACAAAGTGAAAGCTGACAGACAGGTAGAGCAGGCACCAGATTAATGGAAAGCAGAGATTTCCTTTTCAGGAGAGATAATACACCAATAAAAAACTTGCATGTGAAAAAGGAGGGAGAAGGAAGTGAATGGGCGGATATCCTAGAATATGACAATGCTGACAGGTGGAGTACATTTGACAAGTCTGAGGGTGACAAGGATGAGGAGACAGAACAAGCGCCTGAATGGACACCTCGGGTGGAAAGCTTATGGGATGGGAGGTTAAGGAATAGGTTTGGCAGGATGGCGGTAGCAAGGAAAAATGGAACCGAGAAGAAGGCCATGGGGAACATAATACGAATGCGAATGCCTCTGATACATAAGGGAGCCGGCAGGCCTCATTATGTGCCATGGGCACAGATGGACAAAAACAACCTAATAAAAGTGCTCCCAGCCCTTACAGTGGGCACAGGTAAGTGGGTCTATGCATTTGAGAAACAGACAGGAGGAGTGCCCCTAGAAGTCGGGGACATCAAAAGCCTATTAGTAGCTACTAATGGAGATCAGGCGGCCAATGTATGGGTAAAAACAGGGCACCCGGGAGTAACTCTGGGAAACAATGCACACGATGGAGCATCCTTCAATAAAATCTGAGGAAAAATCTGGCCCGTGCTTCGGCAAGCATTTCCTGGCACACCCGACTTACAGTCTATTATGCAATGTACTATCGGCGATGATCAAGACCTCAATTCATTCTTAAAGTTCAGGAGAGGTGGAGAGTGGAGACAGATGATTCATGGGATCAATCAATACCCTTCTTCTACTTTATTATTTAAAAGGGCTTACCCAAGTTGGTGCAGAAAGCACTAGAGAACTTTGTGGGGGTTGAAGCAAAGGGGTGGTCTGAAATACAGAGCATAATAGACACCATTGTAGAAGACTTAAGGAGCGTGAAAGGGAAACGACTCAGAGCCGGCAGGCAGAAGAAGCAAAATTATTACAAAACAAACTAGCTCAAGTCACTGTGGAGGCATCAGTGTCAACGCCAGCACAGATGGAAGTGGCAGGATATACCCCGAATTTCACCAACGCTAGAATAGCCGCTCCGTGGTCAGAAGTAGGACAAGGACAGTGGGGTGGGAATACACAATACACCGGCCCACAGTGGAAAGGAGGACAGCAGCGAGGTAGAGGTGGGTTCTGAGGGTCGAAGGATTTAGAGGAATGTGATAGAGGGGGGCTGGAATCGGGCCTTTGCAATGTTGGAACTTTGGAAAATGGGGGCATTTTTCAAGCGAATGTAGAAGCAGACAAGGAATGGGGTACAGTTACGGTCAACATAATTATGGTCCTCAACCTCAAGGGGCCACACAAGGGGCTGATGCCCTGAATGACCTCAATACCCCATGAACAACAATATGTAGCACAGAACACTTTCCAGCAAGCAGGTGGCACAAACCCATTTAATGGAACACCAAATGGTGGGTTCATCCCATTTCAAAGCGCAACTGTGGTAGGGAGGTACCCCTTCTCATTTCCAAGGACAAAAACATACCCTGACTTGTACAGCCCACAGAGAACTCTTGCGTGTCCAGTCCTGTAATTACCCTTAACCCTGAAGAGAATCCCTTGGTGGGGGCAGAGATAGGAAACAACCAATTTATTTTTATGGTTCAGTCGGGACCTGAGAATTCATGCATCAGTGAAGGGGACTTCCCATTATCTTGCAAAACTCTCAACATGCAGGGTTTCTCTGGTACTATTTCTATGGTTCCATACACTAAACACTTGGAGTCAACGGTAGGGGGAAGGGTGGTGCGCGTACCCTATTGTGCTCTGAGAGTTCTCCTGTCAATATGCTCAGCAGGGATCTGCTTAGCAAGTTAAACATGACAATCTCATTTACTGATCACATCATTGTCTGCGCACTTGAAGTATGTTCCCGCACAGTTGTGGACCACCAATTCACATGACATTGGGCTTCTGAAGGAGGTGACCCCAGTACATATCACACTGAAGGCTGGAGCAGTATTATCCTGTTTGAAACAATACCCACTATCAAGAGAGGTGGAAAAGGGGATACAAGATACAATACAGACCCTACTAAATCAAGGGATGATTTAGTACCATCGACCTCACTATGCAATACCGTGATCTACCCTATCAAAATGCCATGGTGGTTAATTGGAGAATGATCCAGGATTTACGCCCCCTAAATGATGTGGTACAGAAAGAATTTCGTTTGGTTCCCATCCCGGTCAACATTTTGTGTAGTATCCCCAAAGAAGTGACCCATTTCACTGTGGTAGAATTATAGAACACCTTCTTTTGGATACCCTTACATCTTGACTCACAGTACATCACTGCCTTTACCCATGGCAGAAAGCACTACGAACACACTTGTTTGCCCCAAGTGTACTGCAAGAGCCAATCATCTTTAACAGAATACTACACGCTGACCTAGGTAACATCCACGTACACAGTAGGGTCATCCAGAACATGGATGACTTGCATGTGTGTAGCAACAATGAGTATACCTGCTGAAGTAACTCCATCACCCTATGACAGGGCCAAACTCCAGTATTGCCAACTGGAAGTCATGTACTTGGCTCAATTAATATCAGCAAACGGCAAAAGATTAATACCAGACAGAGCGGCATCCGTGTGTGCCATGCCCAGACCTGTGACAGTGAAGAACATGCAAAAGTACATGATTTCAATGATTTAAAGGAAGTGATATCCACAGACCCAGTTCTCACTACCCCAGATTATGCACAAGAATTGTACATATTCTCACAATCTAATAGCAAACTTATTACCTCTGTACTGGCACATAAATGTACCATGGGCCACAAGCCAGTGGCCTACTACAGTGGTACACTCAACTCAGTTATGCAAGGGCAATTCATGTGCGAACAAGCACTCGCTGCAACTGCCTTTGCAATAGAAAAAAGTTCCACGATCGTAATGGGATGCTCAGTAACTTTGTACGTGGAACATTCACCGTTTGCCATTTTAGAAAGGTCAAAATCTACCCTAAAAACATAGAGAGCATCGGCATATGAGATTATCCTCTCGAGTCCAAACATCCATGTTGTACGATGTGAAACAGTAAACGCTGCCACTTGTCAGACAGAAGTATGTACAGAAGAACAAATGGAAATACATGACTGTGCCACATATGAAGGTGTTACGCTCACCTGACTCCCACGGAGGCGCTGGCCAGGATCGTGCTGCTGTGACCTCTTCTAAGGTGTTGCGCGGGGCTCAGAAGATGGACTGGACCGGACTCCCAACTCCTGCTTGTCCGGCTTGCAAAAGTATCCTTCTTAGGGTCTTGAAGGGCGAGCTCTCCTTCCTGCTTCTGATGCAGGGGCGCGTTGGTATCCAGTTACTTCACTGGATTCTTGGTTTTATGAGAACCAAACTTGCTTGGCTTCCAGGTAAGTTCCTTGAAAGGTTCCCCTTTTGTCCTTGCATCAATATGCTAATGTCAATGTCTTTTTCCCCATAGGGGCCGGGGTACGGAATGCCGGGGAAAAGGCACCGACCCGAGATGCGAGGTGCAATCCCTGTAGAAATCAGGTAAGTCTTGATGAGCGTTTTTGGGTAATGTCTTTTCATTCGCTCATTGACGCTAATGTCTTTTTCCCCATAGGGGCCGGGGTCCGGAAACGCCTGGATGCGGCGCGGACCCGAAATGAAAAGGGAATGACCCAACAGGTAAGTCTTAACATGGAGGTTTAGGTTTCCTCATTCCCTTCTCTCTCTCACCTTTGCTCTTGTCTTTTTCTCCCTAGGCGTGGAAGCGTGGCTGCGAATCCGGGTGATCGCTGCTGAACATGGAGGCGCCCTGTGAAGGTGAGTGGAATGCGGCGCTGCGGCGGTCGATGCGATGTGCTTTTAAATTAAGTGTCTTCCTTTGCAGGATCATCGGCGAGCTGACTCCGGAATGCGGATCTTGCAGGTAAAGTCTTTTCCTTCTCCTATTCTCTCTTTCTCTTCCTTTGTAGGTGATCAGGATGCTGGCAGGCGTGGCAGAAGTCCGAATGCAGGAGCAAACACGGTGAGCGTCCAGCTGCTAGATGCAGAACAACGCGAAGCATGTGCTGCTCTTCGGGTGTGGTTTAAATAGCCTGTAAAGTAGTTCCAGGTATGTATCCTTCCACTCATATATGTATTTTTCCTCAGACCACACCCGAGTGATAAAGTAGTCCAAAAGATAAAGTAGTCCCATTCAGTCCTCAAGAGGGCCTGGATGTAGCAGCACGGTCTGCTTCAGGTAAGTGCACATTAAAACACTTACACACATGTCTTGCTTTATGAGCCTGGCGCCTAAGGCACCAGGACTGGGGTCCAGAATGAGCCTGGCGCCAAAGGCGCCAGGACTGCGTCCAAAAGGCCCCAACTTGGGCCTGCTGAGATGTCCTTGGGGAAAATGATGTCTGCCTTTGGGGTTGCTGGGCTGGGCCTGGCTCCTTGGAGGTAGGCATCATGACAGAAGGGGAGAAGGATGACATACCTAAAGCAAAGGACAGCCCACTGGAGCTGGGGGGTGCTGTTTGGGGATGGATCAGTGACAATTCATCAACATACGGTATGGTTCCCGATACTTGATCGTTGTGGTATGCCCTTTCTCACGATGTGTTCAGGCCGGATCTTGTGCACATTTGGATGCCAAATGCGCTGCAGAATTTCTGGTGTGCAAGTTTATTCCTCGATGGGGCATGTCCGATGTACTAAAGTCCGACAATGGTAAACAATTTTTTCAATGAGCTCTTCAAGGAGACCACAGCACTACTTGGCATTAAACACCAGATGTGTTCAATTGACCTCCCCCAAGCCACCAGTGCCATGGAGAGGATCAACACCTCCTTAAATGCAAACTGCTCACGCTGTGCACCACATTAAACATAAACTGGGTGCACTGCTTACCCTTGGCCCTCTTCTGCTTACTCACACAACCCAGCAAAGACCACCACCTGTCACCCCATTAAGTGGTCTTTGGCAGATGCATGCACATGCCCATCCCCCCAATTAGAAGGGCATCAGATGCCCATAGGGCAGCAGAGGTCTTCGGAGAAGAATTCAAAGATTACTTGACAACACTAACATGTCAATTTAATGTGTCTCCTGACAAATTGCACAGCCTCCATCAGAAGACACACCACACACTTCAGATACGACACCAGTTGCTTCTACACCAACTCAACGCCTGATGCCCGGGGAACTTATTTACATAAGGCGCTTCATTCGAAAATCGAACAATCTTAGATTCCACAACCCTTACAAAGTGATGTTTCCGCCCATCTTGCTTTAAAAGTGAAAGGGCTTAGTGATTGGATACACCTCTCTGGTATTTGCAAAGCACCCCTAAGTAATATCCATTAACCATAATCTACCTCACCAGTTACTGATATAATTGTTTGCTGCTAAAAGCATCAAGCGCTTTATATAATTATTTCTCTCTCTCTCTCTCTCTCTCTCTCTCTCTCTCTCTCTCTATCTCTCTCTCTCTCTCTCTGCCTCTCTCTCTCTCTCTCACTCTCTCTATTTCTACTCCACCCCTTTTTTCTCTCTTCTGCAGGTGTGAAGAAAATGGAACCAGCAACCTAAATATGATGCTCATCCTAGATGCTCATATTCTTGTATGTGCGGAAAGCATTTTAGTACAACGCTCTTTACTATTTTAATGTTTATGTTAGGATTATATTGGGGGATATCTTTTATCTGGGCAAGCCATCTAAAAGAGGAGGCAAGGGGCAAAGAGAGGGGAGTACACATGTCAACAGTAACAATGTTACTGCAAATATGCTTAGCAACATACGTGAGAGCAGCAATGCCAGCTATAATATCACACCCAAAGTACCTGTGCCCACTGACCAAGTATTTAATCGTGACAGAAACAGTGACCGAAAGATCTTCCCAATAACATCCAAGAGGGCAGTAGGGCAATATTTATTTGTGTCATCCCTATTGCCCTTCTTAAATATTGGGACCCGTTTAAGCATGGCATTAGTTAAGCCATCTGGGACCGGTTCTCTTAGTCCTAATTTCGTCAATGTCACGTGGGACATACAGTTTCACCAATGCACTTTTCTCACAGTTGTCTCCGGGTTCCTCTTTGGCGGAATACAGATTTTTAAAATGTTCCACCCAGAGGGACTCTGATACATTGTTTATTTGCAGCGCATTTTGGTGGGAAACTTTTTTACAAATTACTCTCAACATCTCATAAGCATTTTGCTGAAGCAATGTTGCCTTATGCCAGCAGATCCAACTTTTATATTCTTTTTCTAGCTTAACGACTGCTAGGTCTATCCACTCTGTTTTAAGGGTACTGTCGGGGTGATTATCCCGGGTCGGCAGAGCTGTCCGCCGACCTCCGGGCTGGGGAGGCCCCAACTCCTCCCGTGTCCACAAAAATGAGTATGAGACACACAGAAGGAGCAAGGCTGAGACTGCTGTTTATTTCAACGGCAGGGATGGGTTTCTCGTATGCATCCGAGAAAGCACACCTAACCTCTCAGAGGGGCTCGCAGGCCCGTTTTACTACAGTATGACGCGCTACCCGCGTCACCTGGGAAAGTTAGTACAAAAACCTATTGCCACTCAGGATTGGTTCTTCGAGTGGTAGGGTTAGTATGGTTAGCATATAGAGACGTGGGTTATTGGAAGGAACCAGATCAGGTGGTATACTTGGGCTGTCCCTAACATTTGTTACTTCAGAATGGCAACAAGGGGACCCTCGGTGATTGGCTATGAGTAATGGCGTCTGTAGTGAGCCCCTCTGTATTCTGATTGGTTCTCCCGTGAGCCCCCAAGCCTGGGACCATCGTTGTTCCCAGCTAGCGGTGTACCTGTCATTAGCAACAATGTGCAACTATGTGTTTGAGCAGACAACGGACAGGTCTGCTCATAGGCTCATAAGCCAGTCATTCCCATCGCTGTAGGTGTCCATCTTGCCGCTTCGTTGTTGCAACCTGTGAGACCCTGGCGGCTTCTCTGTCTTGTAGGCTTGGCACCTTGTCAGTTTGGCTTGGTCACTTGTTGAGAGACTGTAGCTGGTGCAGAATTATGAGCATTTGATTTTGTATTCGATGTCTGGAGGCTTGGTGTTTGCAGGTGTAACCTTGGTGCTGGGCTATCGGCATGCGGGTTGCAACATCGTGGCCTTGGCTGCAGGTCCTCGTTAGGGGCTTGTTCTGCATGTCAGCACTTGTATTTCGTTCTGAGAGGGTTTTCGTTTGAGAGGCCTCGGCCTGGGGACTCTTGCTCGCGGCCTACTCGGGCCTAGTTCATGGGTGGCAGTACATAATCCATAGTACGGTGGTAGCGGAATGACAAATCATCATATGCAGCACTAGATATACATGATGGCGTCTCATAGAGATAGGTGGGGAGGAAGCATCAACAAGCATATACACGATCTCTCAGGCGTCTTGCGTTTCTGCGGTGCTGTAGAAGGACTATGTGAAAAATAAAAACGATGCACGTCCGTGGGTGTGACAGTCCGCTACATCATAGCACTGAGTATGTTCTTCGTGTAGACTGGTGTGTGAGTGACCAGTGTGCATGATGGCGCGTGTGCTCTTGTCTGTTAGCTATGTCGTCATGGCATCTCTAACGATGTGGATACTTGTAGTCGTTGTTCTAGTCGAGTTCATCCATGCCACAGATGTCGTCATCAGTCGTGCGGGCTGGTGTTGGTCGTACTGGTGGGCATACTCCTCTTATGTGTAAGTTCCTGAACCGGGGTATTTTGTCATCTGGCAGGTAGGCAAATTCGTCTCGTCGAGTGTGTCTGGGCCGTGATCCCCTAGGCCATGGTCTGGATGAGATTGGGTGGAGGGTATTATCCCATTCTCCCATTTCAGTCCCCCCTCTGGTCGACTTGTCGACCACAAACTCATCCTTTTCCTTATCTCCTTTTACTTTCCATATTTTAGTTATTCCAGCCAAGGGTCCGAGTGGTTTACATGATCTTTAAACAACCAGTACATGTAGACGCAGGTGCCGCCGGGTTTGCAGTATACCCACCTTCCTACATAGCTTCTCGGGTTCCTTAGGTTCTCAACCTTCACAGATGATGGATCTTTGTGATTGTCGATAATCTGTTTGCGTAGCCTCTCTCTTTCTTGTATTATCATATCCGTGTGTTGGACGTCATCAGCCGGTAATAAGGCGTGCATGCCGGCCATTTCTATCATTTTCTAGCCTTCCAAAACTTTATCACAATCAACACAGCTGCACCCAATATTATTACTCCTACTAGTAGTTTTAGCCCATCTAACAGCCAGGAAGGCAGCCATGACCAAAGAAAGGAAAACCAGCAGTTGTCCTTTTTCACTCCTTTGCTTTCTTCCTCCATTTTGGAGTGCATTAGGGCAAGTTGGGATACTGCCTCAGTAAGTGTCCCATTATCCGCGTCATTAGCTGGAATGAACGTGCAACATGATTGTCCAATTTTTGCGCAAACCCCTCCTTCCATTGCCGTGAGGAGGTCCAGCACATACCCGTTCTGTAGTGCTACCATTCTTACTGCTCACAGCTCTTCTTTGATTGCGTTGAATCCATTGACTGTTGAATTGATTGTCATCATCAGCTCCCACTGTGTTATCTGAAGCCATTTTGCATTTGCGTATGCCTATAGTCCTGGGTGAATTATTGATGAGAAGAACATTGCCGCTCTACTGAATAGTCTATGTTCTGGTAGTGGGATGGAGGTGAGTGCCCCCTTCTGACCGTCCCCACAGGTAGTTTCCTGTGAGCGTTTCCCCCTGTCTTTTTGCTCTTGATAAGACATTATTGTTGTTGTTCTCGTCACCTACTGCAACCTTCAGTGACCTCTTCTTCCTCTTGTTCCCTTCGTCCATCTTGGGGAAATTAGCCAAGTTGACGTGTTTCTGAGGCACAACTAGTAATGGCACGTTGATGTGCATCATGGTGCATACTCCATTCCATGAGGAGGGCAATGTATGGTATGCCTTGTCACTGCAGGCCCAATAGTGATCCATTATAACCGCTGTGCCCGCACCCCCCTCAGGTATTTCCACTATGCCTTTACAGTTGGTGTTATACCCTACATCCACATCTCCTTTATGTTGATAGCACAATGTGGGTGCAGTCAGTGGTAGTATTCTTACTGGGTCTTCATCCTTCTCCACCCACGTCAACATTGGAACATACGTACCCCACGTCGTCCAACATCTGTCATTGTGTTCTTGTATGGTGGTAGTATTTTCTCTTGTTACCATGTTACTCCCTACTACTCCTATCTCGCATTCATTGTTCATGTATACTTTTCAAGTTATTATTATGAGAGGTATTTACCAACACCCTTGTTCTCCAGGAGTTTCAGTTGCATACCAGTCGCATGGCAGGTAGTCCAACGTAACCTTCTTCGTTTCTCCTTTGTCGGGGCCGTCCGTCATGTACCTGAAGGCTTCAGTATGTAGGCTTCTCTTGTGGTAGGCCGAATATGTTTTGATAAAATTATTTTCGTATGGATACATGTCCCTCGTTTTCCATTCAATTCTCACCACCGTCCCTTGGAATCGTCATCTCGTCTGAAATAGTGCTAAATATATCAGACATAACATTGTTTTAGCTGGTACTTCGGTGGCTACGAATGTTCCCGATGCGCTCATGGCGTGCGGAATCAATGAGCAGACGTAGCAGTTGTCCTCCGTTTTCTGCCTACCAATTCTGGTCATGTGCTTATACCACATGTTGTTTGAGACGTGTGCTGAATCTGTAAGATATGTGTTAATTTCCCTCTCCTCTGCATATGTGCTGTATTTAACTCTACTACTCTTACCTCTAGTACTATTTGTGCCGCCTGATACTGTACCTGTTGCAGCCGTGGGAGGGGGTATGTTAGTTTTGGGTACAGCCATAGTTTGCAAAGCATAGGTGTTCTGCCAGACAGAGGCAGCCAATAGACCAGTGATCACCAACACACCTAAAATCTTTATTACAGTCGCTAATTTCACTGGCATTTTGCTCTTACCTTTGCTGCAGTCCTGCAGCTTATTCTTGCGATGTTAAAGTTGCCCGCCTGAAAATTCTGAAGGTATGCGTTATTGTGGTTAGTACTGTTAATTAAGCACTCCCTATCAGATAATCGTTCATTGCCCAGGTGAAAAGCTGTTCTCACATTAATCTCAGGGACCTATCCCTCAGAGCTGTTAGGTGCTCGTGAAGATGGGGAAATGATTGTTCTATGGCCAAAAAGAATTCTGTGTAATACACACGTACCCTCCTTCTTTTCAGATACTTTGATCTCCTTATGTGGTATACAAATTGGTGTGACAGGGCTTCAGGGTTATTATCATCTGCGGGTAGCATTTACTCCTGGGCAGAACACCAGGTTAGTTATTGCACTTTCTAGACAATACAGTAATATACGGTACCTGCATGTGCGAGACAAAAGAGAGAAAGAAAACATACAAGTGTTTATAGTAGTGTATGCAACGTTCTACTTCATTGTATAATGTCCTTTACTCAGTGGTGAACTGGGCATGGCAGGGCTGAGCAGATGTTTGTTTCATTTGGGACCTTGTAACCATGGGATGGGCTAAGGGTGATTGTTCAAAATCTATTGGCAAGTCCGTGGCTAGGGGTAGCTTAGGGGTAGAGTCACAATAGTCCTCCTTGGCTGTTGCTGTGTCTTTGTCTGCCGATGGTGCTGCTGAAGGTGTCACCTGCGCTGTGGCCCTACTGTCAACGCGAGGGCGGGTCTGGCCGTTGTAGGGCTTAACGTCATGAAGATGGGTCCATGTGTTTTTGTTAGCCAACTTAACTGCTCTAGGAGCTACTGCTTCTACTAAGTGGGGCCCAGTAAAACGTGGGTCATTCTATTTACGATTAAAGTTGCGGAGGAGTACACTATCGCCTTTCGCTATGTTACACAGTCCTTGCTGTTCTTGTTCTTCTGTTGCTTCTTCCAGTTGGGTGTCCTTTGACCCGCCCCATGTGCGTTCGAGCTGTTGAGAGATAAAGGCGACACTAGTAATCAAAGAAGACACATATTGATGCATTTCATCACCAAAAACAGTTGCAGTACTTTCACAATCAGTTAGTACCCTTGATACTGGCATTAATGGGAGGCACATTTGATGACCAGTGACCACCTCGTGGGGAGTGAGGTGGTGGTCGGACCCTGGTCTGTTCCTCAGCGCAAATAGTGCCAATGGGAGACAGTACAACCAGCTCTTCTTGGTTGTCTGCTGAATCTTCGCTATTTGTTCCTTCAGGAGGCCATTCACGCATTCACATACGCCATTGGCTTGCGGATGATATGCACATGTAAACTTGTGCTTAATCCCTAGGAGGGCAGTGATGTGCTGAAATAGTTTGTTTGCAAAGTGCGGGCCGTTATCTGAACGTAGTACTTCGCAGACGCCCCACCTAGGGAAAACCTCCCTCACTAAACATTTGGCATCTCTGAAAGCGTCCACGTGCATGCAGGGCCCAGCTTCGATCCACCTCAATAATGGGCACACCACAACTATCATGTACTTGTGGCCTTGACATACATTGATCATGTCAACGTAGTCAATGTGGAGATGTAGGAATGGTCCTTCTGGCCGGGGTATAGTACCATTTATCACTTGCAGCGTGTGACTGGCCATAAATTGTTGACATGTTAAGCAGTTGCTGATGAAGTTGGCAACATGGGAATTTAAATCGGGACAAAACCAGTCTTCCTTAATTTGTGCTGCAATCATTTCCTTTCCTGTATGTGCTGGATAATGTAGCTGAGTAAATTCTGTCTTTAACAGTGCTATCGGCATGACTACATTTCCAGTGTTATTTTGATGCCATAGTGCATCTGTGGGAGACATTGTGCACCCTCTTTTTACCCACAGCTCCTTTTCTGCCATTGGTGCAGCTGCTTGCAACTCCATAATCTGTGTTGCAGGGAGATGGGTGTACCCGTCCTTTAACAACATTTGTCTTGCTATCGACCTCCCTCTGCCTCTTTCTGAATCTGGGGGAATCCATATCTCACCAAAATACGCAGCATGTTTTGCATGTGCGTCTGCTACTTCATTACCTTTCGTCATCACCATTGGTGTGTGCCTGAAACTTAACCAACGCTACTTCTTGGGGGTCGTTAATTACTTCTATTAATTCAGCTAGTAGGAGGGCATGTTGTACTGGGGTACCATCAGCTCTTCTAAAACCCCTCCTTTGCCACTTAACTAATCCCGAGTGCACAGTTGATGTTACATATGCACTATCAGAGTATATAGTAACCTTCTTGTCAGAACTTTCTTTTAGTCCCAAAATCAGAGCCACCAACTCCTCTGCCTGGGCCGAATAATGTTGTGGTAGTTGGACACATTTCACCGGGACATATAGCAAATCCTCCATCATTCTAAACACTGCTGCTCCCGTCCTCCTGACCCCATCAGGCTGGTTGATAGTTGATGACCCATCAATGTACAGTATCTCACCCTCTTTTAGGGCATCCTCCTCAACCTTCCTTGTGCAAGAGTACATTTCAATTGTCTGTGTGCAATCATGGGCATAATCACCCTCTTCAATTACTTCTGCTATGAACCTGGCTGGATTTACAGTACTACACCTGACAATGGTCAATTCCGGTCTGGATAGGATTATTTGCGTGGTCAGTGTAGATTTGGGCTTGTTCAAAATTGCGAACAGTGCATGCTCAACAAATAGTGTGGCGGGGCACCCCATTGTATTGATGAGGATTTTTCCAACGCAAATGCTGCTGCGGCGAGACCTTGTTCGCATGGGAAGTGATGTTACGCACACCTGGTTCCCACAGGGGCGTTGATCGGACCCGGACAGCTGCGGTCTCCACCAACGTGATGTGTAGTGAAGAGATGACAGTCTGGACTGGCCCGGCCTAATCTTGTCTGCTGGACTCGTAGAAGTATTCTCCTGCAAGTGGAGAACGGTATTTAGCCACCCCTGGACTTTAGTGATAGCCCCCCAACAGTTCTCGTTCTCCCCACTAATCACCTCCGATATCCCCTTTTGGTAATCTCACCTTATGTTTTTAAATTATGAGCTCTCCATCCTGCACGGCATGCAGGGGCGCATAGATACCAGTTACTTCACTGGGTCGAAGGTACTGAAGGAGTTCCGGAGGAATATTAACTCCAGTGTCTATAAAGTTCAAAGAGTTCAATATGTCCGATGTTCACTCTTGTTCCATTCCCTCGTTAATTTGCAGCTGGGTCCAAAAGAATATTGCCTGGAGGCAGCTGATGGCGTCCAGGTAAGAGTCTGTATTACCAAACACTGTCCGGTAAAAGTTGAATGAGTTTAACTTGCTGTTTTCTCTCACTTTATAGGTGCGGCATAGGAAAATGCGGCGAATTAAAGAATAATACCTCCTGTGGCAAAGCAGTTAAGCCTATGGTGGAAAAGAGTTTGTCTTTGTCGGTTTTCTCGGCTCACCTTTTTAATTCTTTTGTTTTCCCCCCAGGTGCTTAATTTCGACGAAGAAAATGATGGAGGCAGCGCCGAGTCGAAAGATGCGGTGGACTGGTGAGTATAACGCCGCGCTGCTGCTGGCGAAGCGACGCTTGCTGAAATAATGTCCTTTCCAGGCTCGGAGATGTGCTGGGTCCGGAATCAGGTAAGGAATCAAAAAATGTCCATGATCTAACCTTTTCTCCTTTCTTTTCCTTTTGTCTAGGAGCTCCGGATTCGAGGTGGGCGTGGCAGAAGACTGGATGCTGTTCTGGCGTGGTTTAAATAGCCTGCAAAGTAGTCCCAGGTAAGAAGTTCCCCAGAACCACACCGAGTGAAAAATAGTCCCTGTAATAAAATAGTCCCATCCAGGCCTCACGTTGGCTTGGACTCATTTGTAGCATGGTCTGCATAAGGTAAGTAAAGTCTATGAGCCTGGCGCCTAAGGTGCCAGGACTGAATCCAAACAGCCCCCAGCCGGGGCTGTTGGGGTTTTAGTGAGTATCTGGATGCCTGCTCCCGGGGCTGATGGACATGATCCGGATGCCCGGGGGTAGGCATCATGACAAGTGACCTAACATTACAGGGTCCAAGTGGCCACTGAAAAATGCTATTGGTTTGTGCCCCATGCTCGTTTTCTCAGTCAGTACTGCCTTCATTACTGCTGAGTCGCAATGTGAAAAAATGAAAAATTGGTGCTCATAGTTTGGAATGGCTAGTACGGGTGCTGAGGATATGGCATGTTTCAGCTCATCGAATGCTTCTGTCATTTCCCTTGTCCACTTTAACCTTTTGTCCCCTTTCTGTGCTTCCCTCAGTGCTTCGAGCAGGGGTCCTATGTATGAACTGTAATCAAAAACCCATGCTCTGCAATAGTTACATAAGCCCAGGAATTGTTGCAGTTCTCGCACCGTTTGTGGTTGTGGTGTGTTTCTTATTGTTTGTGCTCTCTGTGGTGCTATGTGCCTTCCATGCTGGGAAATGAGTTGGCCAATATATAGTACTTGTTCCTGGCAGTACTGTAACTTTTCCTTGTCCACCTTGTACCCCTTTTTGGCCAACAATGTGAGCATTTTTTTTTAATCTTCCCTGCATCTCTCTTCAGTGGTGCTGCAAATCATGATGTCATCAACATACTGCAGCACTGTGCTTTCCATTTCGATGTTGCCTAAGTCCATCTGTATTACCCTGTTAAAAATTGAGGGTGATTCACAGTACATTGGGGCAACCTGGTATGCTTCCACTTTGTGTTCCTATAAGTGAAGCTTGTGAGATCCTGTGAGTCTGGGTTCAGAGGTATGGAGAAAAAGGCATTTTTTAGGTCAATCACTGTGAACCGTGATACCTCAGGTGGATTTCCACATAGTATAAGGGCCGGGTTTGCTGCTATAGGGTACTCTGCCTCTACAATGTGGTTCAAGGGCCTAAGGTCCTGGATGAAACGCCAAAACCCTCCTTTCGCTTTGCGTACTGGGTAAACAGCTGTGTTGCATGTTGATTCTGATGGTACCAATTTGCTGCTGTTTATCAGGGCTGTTATCGTCTCGTATATGCCCTCATCTGCCTCCTTTGACAATGGGTACTGCTTCACTCTTGGTAGTATTGCTCCCTTTTTCAATGTTATTTTTACTCCCCCAATACTCTTTATGCAGCCCACGTCATATGGACTGGTGGTCCACAAAGATGCTGGAACCTTCGCCATGTCTTCCTCATAGAATGGTACTGGGGTAGATGTAGGCGCTTCTAGTGCCATTGCCATTTGTTGCGCCACTTGCTTATATGTTACTCTTAGCCAGATGTCGATACTCATCATGAACACCATCTCCCCTTCTCCTCTGTCATCTGAGAAAAGCTCTTCGTCAGACACCTGCGTGAGCCTGCACCCCTCAGCCAGTGCTATTACTGTTCTCCATGCCCTGCCTTCCCTGTCTTGGGCATGTACCGCGATTGCCGTGATACTCTCAATTTTCACTGAAATCACCTTCCCTTCGGGTTCATCTGCTTGCGTCTCTGGCCTGAACAAGTATGCTGCTCCTCCAAATTTTGCCTTCAATCCCTGGCATCCATGCAAATGCCATATCTGTTCCATACTGGAACATTTCTCCATCTACAGGCTAAGCCCGAACTACTGTTTTGCCACAGTAAGCTTGCAATATTTGTCGTGCTGTGAGCATGTTTATTCCTGGTGTGGAACAAATTATGCCGTTCTCTGTGAAAGATATAGTCATGTTCAATCTGCTCATTATGTCCCTCCCAAGTATGTTTACTGGCGACTCCTTTGAGTACAGGAGCGGAACAGACATTTCATTGTCTCCTATAGATAAGGAGATGGTATCAGTAAAGGAAACCAACCCTTGAGCCCCAGAGAATCCTTGAGTGTGCATAGCTTCACCTGACATCTTAAATTTACCCTCCCTTATACACAACCTAGTTGCCCCAGTGTCAACAAGGAAGGAAACCTTTTGTCACCTATCGTCACCTGTATGCGTGGTTCCTCCGCACTATTGGATGTTACCGACAGGATGGGACACATCAAGGACATCTGTACGCTGTCCTATTACGGGTATAGGGAGATACCACCCCCTGTGTAGGGGTTGTGTCCCAATATTGTCACCTTCCCTAACTGTGTTTGTGGTAGTGGTGTGTCAGTGGTTGATACATTGCTGTCCTGTACCGGGGGGTTGTTGTGCTGGTTGCACTTGATGTTGATGTGTTACCACTACCTGTTGTTGCAGTGACACGTAGCTCTGTGTCTGTGGCTGTGGAGCGGCATATTGCTGTGCGGTATTCTGTTGTGTTCATTGCTGTTGTTGGTAAACCTGTTCCTCCCCCATATGTCCTTGTTGCCCCTGCTCTCCCCATGATATAGGGGCGGGCCTTACTCTACATGTGCGCGACATATGCCCTACCGTCCCGCAAATCGAGCATACTTGTGGTTACCTGGCCTGCCATGGGAAATTCCCTGTGTTATCTTGGTACCCTTGCTGCCCATTAGGGTAGTAACCTCGGAGCCATCCTACCTGCTGCTGTGTGGGCTGGGCATATCCTCTCCCTCTCATCACACCGCCTCTTTTCCCGGAAGGTATTATAATATCCATTTCCTAATGTCCCGTATCCTCCCATCCGGGAGCCGTGTACAGTGTGGGCAGTGGCATCTGTTGTGGTATTATTTGCGTTGATTGTGGTAATGGGGCGATATGTTGCTGTCTTGTGTCCTGCGCAACCACTACTGTTGTGGGGGTCTGTGTTACTGCTGCTGGTGTGGTAATTAGTGCTCCCTCCATTGAATATTTGGTAAGTTTCTTCTGCACTAATTTTTCTTCTTCCGCTTTCCTATCCTCTTCCTTTTGCTTCATCTTCTCCTGCCATATTCTACAGTGGTGTATTATGGTTAGTTGTATCTCTGGCCATGGCTTTGCTTCTATTCCCACTACTTTCTTCAGTTGTCTTTGTACTGCCTCCGGGAGCCCTTGTACTAATATGTGGTAAAAGATGGCTGGTGTTTTATCCCACTGCTCCATAGTTTCCAAGCGCCACTTCTCCTGAATCTCCTGGATGTAATCAACAGGATCTTCATTCTCACGCATCTTGCGTGAGGTAATAACTCCTATGTCTGACCTGTCTGGATACTGGACCCTCAGGGCCTGCCATAGTGCATGCCTACAGTTGGCAAATGGCACCCCATCATGTGACGTGTCTGTAGTCGTGACTCCGGAGAAGCCCGCCCTTTTCCAAATGTCATCTGCTGCATCCCCCAATATTGATATTAGTAGTTCCTTCACATCTCCCACCGCTAGCTTCTGTCCCGCAGTGTGCCCATTTCGTATATCCACTTCCCTGCTCCTCCGCTTAGTGATGGGAGTCTACATTTTATGTTTTCCTTATCAGCATGCTTCCAGGGAACATATTGCGGTCTGACCCCTCCCCTTTCCAATAGTGGCATTAAATTATAACCCCTCTGTTCCCCCCGTGACTGCGGGGTAGTGTCAGTGCACTCGTCTTCGTTCTCCGTATCAGGGAACTCTGTTACCATATCTATACTACGGCTACTTGTCATTTTCTCTCCTTCATTCTTTCTCCCTTTCCTATTATTGTCTTGTTTCACTGCAGGTGTGTGTTGCCGTTCTTCCTGTCTGCATCTAGGGAGATCCCTAAGCCTGTCAATGTATGGTGTGTGCTCGGGCGTAGGCGTGAGTGGGTGTGGGGGGCGCGTTGGCGTGGATGTTGCTGCGTGCGGCATTCCTCCTGCTACCTCTCTTACCTGTTCTTCACCTATCTTTCCCTCTTCCTTTCTTCTGCATGCCCATAGTGATTCACCGTTACCGCGCGTGAGGTATAATTTATCCAAGCTTTCCTACCCTCATCTTCTTCACTGCAAAATCCGTCCAACAGCGACGACCCCCATTCTGTTCTTTTACCTCTCACTGTCACTGTTTTTAAGTCTATTAGGTCCGTTCCTCTCTCTTCGCCGTGCATTGATGTCATGGGTACTTCCAAGTCCTGGCATGTGTATATTCTTGCTCCGCGCCCGACCCTCCTGCCTTCGCTCTCCTCGTCCTTCCTTGCTGTTATCTCGCCCTCAATTTCCTCTCTCTTCTTCTTTAGTCCTCCATCACTTCACTACTTACCCTTGCTAATATCCTTTCTTCCTCTTCCTTTCTCTCCCATTTCTCCCGTTCCCGTGGTAGTATGCTCTCTATTACTTTACCTTCTTTGTATTTCCTGGTGCTTTCAGATAGTATTTTCTTCTTCCACAGTTCCATTTCTTTTTCCCTCTCTTCCTCCCTTCTTTTCATGTCACGTTGCTCTGCATGGGACATCCTCTCTGCTATTGCTTTTATCCTCTCCGCCTCTCTCTTTTTCTCTTCCATACGTTCTTTCATCCTCTCCCGCTCATCCTTACTTTCCTTCCTTTCCTTCCTTCTTCCTCGTGTCTCTTGCTCGAACTGCCTGATCAGCGCCTGATCAGTGCACGCCGCGCATCCCTCAATTCGGCCAACCTTTCCTCCAACATTTCCTCCTCCTCCTGTGACAGTTCTCTTTCCCCCTCCTTACTCACATCGTCCACTATCTGCGTGTCGCCCTTGTTGTCCTTATACACTCTCCTCACCGCGTCCCTCGCTTCTTTTTCCTCCTTTTTCGTCCATCTCTGAGGAACCGGAACCTACCGTGCTCGTCGCCTCCCCCTCTGGTAGCTACCTGTAGCAGTATATGGCGGAGGGCTGTATGTGGGGTTTGAGTACCCCTCGGCTGCCGTTAATTGCTGCCTCGCTGCTTCTCGTAACTCCGTCACTGGATACAGCCCACCTTCCTCCTTTTTCACGACCTTCGCTAAAGGCATTTCTTCGATCCTTTCTTTCTTCACCTCCACATCGCGTGTGGTGCCAGGCCCTTCGCCCTCCCCCTTGTTCTTCTCACTGCACTGTGTGTTGCTAACCGCCATTCCCATGCTCCTTTCTTCTTCCTTAACTCCTTTGCCCTCTCTTGTTTCCTTGCTCCCTTTCTCGTCTGTTGTTCCTTCCACAGTAAACATACCTGTTGGTCCTGGCCTGGACCCCTGGAACATTCTCCACAAGTTGAACATTTCCACATGATGAGCTAACTTCTTCCCTTTATACGTGTTATGTATGTGCGATGATAGCGAGTGTTGGACGTATGGGTCAAAACTGCCGTTAGGCAGCCATGGTGTTGTCATTTTGTTGTCTGTTCCTTGTGTCCATGCTATGCTGTATTTGATAAGTTTCTCCCTGTGTGGTGGTAGCTTCTTACAAATGTGTTGGAGGGGGGTAGTTAGAGTATTTCCCCACCCTCCGGACCCTGACTCACAAGACATGGTTGTACTTTATGTTATCACTCTTTAATTGCAACCTTCTTTACCTGGCCCCATAATTTGGGGACTTCCGATTGTCCGCTGAAATGCAATTCAGTTCACAAATATACAGTCTCTCTTTCCCCCCTTTTTTTTAATATCACTTGTACGGCCCCCTGCGGCCGTGGTACCCGAAGCCCACTGCGGCTGTGTGCCCTGTGTGACGTGCTTGTTCAGCCGCCCCACCTTTCACTCTCCACCTTTTGACCACTTCACTCAGCGTGACCGGCGTTCTCCATGCACGGCCACCTCTCCCCTTTTTCGCCCCTCCCTTATCGAGGGGTGCCGGCGTTCTCCGTGCTCGGCCTCCCCACCTCTTCTATTCTGCCCCTCTCCCTGTTGTTTTACTCCCGGTCACCTCCTGGGCAAACCGAGCGAAACACCAGGCAGCCACGTTGTCCTATGGTATCTTACAGGTGATGTCACCAAACTCGTTACCCTATTACCGGTAAGAACTTTTACACTACTAAAATGCGCAATATACTTTAATTCTTTGACCCCCACAACCCCACAGCTGTCTTCTTGTTACGCCTGGAAAAAGAGAACCAACAATACAACTCTTATAATCGGACTGCGCACGCGGCGTCGCCTCGCGTGTGACACGCCCCTCACCTGGGGAGCTTAACCAGCCAATTATCTTCCGCACTCTGCAACACTCTAGCTACCTCCTACGGGAAAACATCATCTACTTAACGAGCTTCAATACTCAATTAGTAGGTATTCACATCTACTCATTGACCTAAAACGGCAATTCATAGGAAATCCACACCCCCTTCCCTACAAGTGCTCTCGATCTGAACAAATCAGTGCCTTCTAACAATCACGTGTGCCGCCTTTTGGCTCCACCTACCTTCATTCGCGACATGGTAGGAGACGGCACTCATGCCTGTCTGGTCACCACTCGCTCACCTGTCGTCACTTAGTTTTCAAATCCTTAGCACACACCGTAAATACCTCCCGCCACCCTTATCGCAATTCCTCCCCCCTCCCCCACAACATCACGTTGCTTGTTGGATGTGTCATATTCACCAAGTTCCCTTGATGCGGGGCCGCTCGACTGCGCTCACCCCTCCAAGCGGCTCACCACCTCCCCTCGTCTGGACTCGTCCAGACACTCGCCAACCGCGGGCAGGGTACTTCTCAATCGGCTCCTGAGGGCCAATATCCGGATTGCGCCGTCCGGTCTTCTCGCAGTTCCGCGATGGTCCTGTAGTCCTCAAAAGGGGGCAGCAGCAGAGGCAGCCACGCTGTCAGGCCGCCGCGCAACGAGAGGCCTTGGAATAAAAATGCAAGTGGTAGACCTTCAACTTGTCGGGGTGATTATCCCAAGTTAGTACAAAAACCTATTGCCACTCAGGATTGGTTCTTCGAGTGGTAGGGTTAGTATGGTTAGCATATAGAGATGTAGGTTATTGGAAGGAACCAGATCATGTGGTATACTTGGGCTGTCACTAACATTTGTTACTTCAGAATGGCAACAAGGGGACCCTCGGTGATTGGCTATGAGTAATGGCGTCTGTAGTGAGCCCCCCTGTGTTCTGATTGGTTCTCCTGCGAGCCCCAAAGCCTGGGACCATCGTTGTTCCCAGCTCGCGGTGTACCTGTCATTAGCAACAATGTGCAACTATGTGTTTGTGCAGACAACGGACAGGTCTGCTCATAGGCTCATAAGCGAGTCGTTCCCATCGCTGTAGGTGTCCATCTTGCCGCTTCGTTGTTGCAACCTGTGAGACCTTGGCGGCTTCTCTGTCTCGTAGGCTTGGCACCTTGTCAGTTCGGCTTGGTCACGTGTAGAGAGATCGTAGCTGGAGCAGAATTATGAGCATTTGATTTTGTATTCGATGTCTGAAGGCTTGGCGTTTGCAGGTGTAACCTTGGCGGTGGGCTCTCGGCATGCAGGTTGCAACATAGTGGCATTGGCTGCAGGCCCTTGTTAGGGGCTTGTTCTGCATGTCAGCACTTGTATTTCGTTCTGAGAGGGTTTTCGTTTGCGAGGCCTCGGCCTGGGGACTCTTGCTCGCGGCCTACTCGGGCCTAGTTCATGGGTGGCTGTACATAATCCATAGTACGGTGGTAGCGGAATGACAAATCATCATATGCAGCACTAGATATACATGATGGCGTCTCATAGAGATAGGTGGCGAGGAAGCATCAGCAAGCATATACACAATCTCTTCAGGCATCTTGCATTTCTGCGATGCTGTAGAAGGCCTATGTGAAAAATAAAAACGATGCATGTCCGTGGGTGTGACAGTCCACTACATCATAGCACTGAGTATGTTCTTCGTGTAGATTGGTGTGTGAGTGACCAGTGTGCATGGTGGCACGTGTGCTCTTGTCTGTTAGCTATGTCGTCATGGCATCTCTAACGATGTGGATACTTGTAGTCATTCTAGCCGAGTTCATCCATTCCACAGATGTCGTCATCAGTCGTGCGGGCTGGTGTTGGTCGTACTGGTGGGCATACTCCTATTATGTGTAAGTTCCTGAACCAGGGTATTTTGTCATCTGGCAGGTAGGCGAATTCGTCTCGTGGAGGGTGTCTGGGCCGTGATCCCCTAGGCCATGGTCTGGGTGAGATTGGGGGGAGGGTATTATTCCATTCTCCCACTTCAGTACACTTCTTTTTTAATCCTTCTAAAGCATGCTTTAACTACCTTCTTTTTACCACAACACCTCTATCATACATATGCTGATACTTAAACCCACTCCCTCTATGAGTATCACTTCTAACCATGAGTTTTTGCAGAAACTGAATGTTATCTACACACTTGATGTACTCAAACCTCTTTCCTAAACTCACACTGCTTACAATCTGAGCTGCAAAACTCTCAAGGCCCGATTCAAGGAATCTTTTGCACGGTTCAAAATGAATTCCACCGCTGAAAAGTGACTTTGCACTGCCGACACAAACCCTGATTCATGCAACTTTACAAAGTGTATATTTGCAGTGCAAAGTCTGTGAACTGTATTCCTCTCGTGTTTAGTTGCTGAATACCAGCCAATGACCTGGTAGTGGGGCCACAAGAAACAATACTGTTGCCTTCATCCTCATGTCGCCTTATGACTTTGTTTTGTTCAATGGGTTTAGACAAGTTGCAGGCTAACTGAGCAATACAGTGGTTTCTTCCTATTCCTCTATATGATGTTCCCATAAAGGGGCCAGGTCAAAGCCTAAAAGCCTAAGACTCACACTTACTTCAATAAGTCAATATTTCACAATTGGGGAGTAAATATGGAGATATACTGCATGTTAGGCAGAATCCTGTGCAGATTTTTAAGAGTTCAGCCATGTTGATGGACATGCAAGATACTCCTGCCTGAATGTGGATCATTTTTATGGCATGGATAGAGAGTCTGTAATGCTTTTGGAGCAGGCAGCAGGCCATTTTGTGCGAGGGTGAACCTGAGGTACACACAATTAAGACTACAAGTGGTAATACAAGTTCACATTTGGTACAAGCCTGTACTACTATGTTAAAGTGGTAGCAGTAGCGGAGCAGCCAGGCTTATCTCAAGAATATAGGAGCAGTAGCAGAGATTACACAAAGGGACCACAATTACTGTGACTCAAGCAAACACTGACTCAATGTTTCAGGTAAAAAATATAAGTACATTTATTTTTAAACCATTTGTTATAAAACACAACACTTGTATTCAAAACCACACGTAAAATACACTACAAGCAACCAATTCACTTGGTACAGTATAACTCAAGGTAAGTACCCTATGTTTTAATGGACCAGTGTTGTGAAACAAAAGACGTTACCGGGAATACATACGCGATCAGTGTTTGACAGTAATGACAGTTCGGTCTTACTAAAGAAATGCGTATCCGCGGCAAGAAATGTTATTGGGGCAAAAGCACACTTAGCACCTGAGTTAACCAGAGAGAGTTGGGGGCAAAAATCATAGGCAATACTTTTGTCAGGGCAGACAGAATCAGAGAACACTCGTTGACAGAAATACAAGAGTCAATAGGCCGGAGCCAGTGTCAAGTGAAACCGGGTTCCTGTTGTCAAGGATCACACAGTCGGACAGTTCAAGATTCAACGTTGCCAGGAGTACTTGGATATTGTCAACAGAGGAAGCAAAAGTTATAAGAAGGAGGGAAGACAAGGTCAAGCCTTGGAGGAGGAGAAAAGGGATTCACCCTAGCTCCTCGAAGCAGAACACAGTACCTTATTCAAGGAAGAAGCGGGTGCCATGGCAGTTGTTCCTGGTAGTTTCCTGCAGACCCGCGGTTCCTGGAGCTTCGGCAAGAAGGAGGACGTCTGCAGGGGTCTGCACTACGCAGGGATGAAGCCAGCAGCAGCGACGGTGAATAAAAGGTGCGCTCCTTAAAAACAGGAGAGTCTCTTCATATGGCTATCCGGACCACTACAGCAGGGTGCAGCGATTTCGACCATGAAGAGGATCCTCTGGCTGTGGAAGATTAGCTGGTTGACCCCACCAGGCTCAAGGGAAGAAGACTCCAGACTGGATCTTCTCTGGTCGTTGAAGGGTAGATAGCTCAGGACTGCAGCAGGGCTTCACCGGGATGGGATAGTTGCAGCAGCCGTCTTCTTCTCCGCTTCTCTTCGGTTCCTTGTAGTTCCAGTGGTGACTCTGACTTCTAGCCCAAGAGTCCTACCTTTTATGCGAAAATCCCCCATTCACACAGCCTGGCTGTCAATCACGCAGCAGGGGGGTTGTCCAGCCCGGACAACCACCTCAGTTAATCATGGCAAAGTGCGACTTGGGTTTCCTAGGATAAGCTGTGCAGGGGATGACTACATCCCTCCCTCACATTCAGCCCACCTAGACACCAAGGTGCCTAGAGGAGGGCTTCTTGGCAGAAGCCTGCCAAAAGACAGCGAACAAAGAAGGCATACCTGGTTTGCAGCGCAAAGTAAAACACAAGAAGGACTTTAACAAAAAGAAATGGCGAGTAAACCCGACCGGAGCCAAAAGAAAGAGTATTTGGTCAAACGGGTTTATGTTCGAGGCTAATATAATAGCCTAAAACAATACCAGGTTTATATAGTATAAACGCAGTAGAAAAGTTAGGGTAGATACCACTGCCTCCAGCCAAGTCTAAGGGCCTCATTACACGGAAGGCGGTGATCCAGGGTGCTATTAGCACCCTGGACCATGCCGGTAAATTACCGGCACCGCCTTGGCGGAAAGGGGATTTACCGCCCCATTCCAAGGTTGGTGGGGCGGTAAATCCCCCTTCCGCCATTGCCCTTCCCCATTCCCATTTCTGCCCCATAGGGCTCTATGGGAATGGGGAAGGCGCTAATTACGGCACCGCAATTTTGCGGTGCCGTAGTTAGCTCCGAGGTCCCTTAGCGGGTTGGTTTTTAACGCCTGCAAAAAGCAGGCGTTAAAGCACCAACCCGCTAAGGGACCTCGTAGTAAGGCGGTAATGGTTAACGGTCACCGTTACCATTAACGGTGGCCGTTAACCATTACCGCCTTCCGTGTAATGAGGCCCTAAATGTTAAAAGAGCAAAACAAGGCTCTAGGAGGTACACATAAAAAAGGGCTAAGAATTAACCCTTTCCAATACTCCATGTAAGATGGGGTGTACTGGATCGGTGGTTAAATGACTATATAAAGTTAATGGCAACTTTACCCTTTTCTGGGGGACAGTAGTCAGCCTCAGAAATGGAGTTGGTGGGTAGTCTAAAAGACAACCCTGTGTCACTGCACTGAAGGTGCTGTGTATCACACACAAGAATGGGGCTTCTGAATTGGTGTACTCCAGAGTCCACAATCACAAAAACAGATGAAATACACATGGCAAAATATGGGTAAGAGTGGGGGAAAGCTCACACTCTTACCAAGGGAAAAAAAGAAAACTCAAGAAATCCAGCAAAGCTGCTGAGGGACTCACTAGGTAAGGGAAATTAGCCACTGAATGAGAATTCTCCCTAACACTGCGTCCAAACAAACCTCATCTACAAATTCAATTAATGCCAGCTCGTCAGAGCAAATTTGTCTTAGGTTTGGTACACAGTGTAGAAGGTCCAAGACATTTCTTCTATTCAGAATTAATTACTCTTCTCTGTCCACAAGATTTTCTAGTTTCAGGGGTCTTGACTTGTTTCTATTGGGGGGTTTGTCTGGCCCTTTGCCCCCCCACTCTTCTTTTGCTGAGTAGGCATTCTGTCGTTCCCAAGAGAATTCATCACTTCCCTCTTATGGAGGGTTTTAGCATCTTGGAAGTCTGCAGTTATCTCTATAGCAAAACAAAAATCCGTATCTGCACAAGCCACTTTCTAACTTGAGAAGAATTTCCTATCTGCTTCTGCTTGTTTCTCTGCTAAGATCTGACATTTCACTTCCTCAGTGTCCAGGTCCGTTTTCCAGTTTGATGGTTCGAAGTTCAGACGGTCAGCCCTAATTTTAGGCTTGTTTGATGTGGGCTCACTCTGGGGCTGGTTGTTTTCAGTCCAGGAAAAGGACAGGTCCAGTAAATAGATCAATGACTCTCTATCTATAGCCTCCTCAGGGCCTGTATCCACCATGAAGGGTTCCAAAGTTTGTTCCACTGGTACCCCCATATTCGTTTTAATGGATTTGCTATTTTTGCACACATTCTGCCCAAGGGTCAAAACTGGGTTTGGTACATTTCTCAGAAATGTCCTTGAGACGTTGGATCTCACTGACAACTGGAGGTTTTCGTTTTTTTGATTTAGCAAACTGCAGAGGTGTTCCCAATCTTTTTTTGCTTCTACGACCAAAGATAGGATAAGGTCTTGAGTTCTCCAAAGGGTCCTCAGCATCCTCCTTGAAGACACTGGGGGTCATTACGCGGTTGGAGGTAGCCATGGTGCTGTTAGCACCATGGCTACCCCCTTACCCCATTCCAGGTCTGGGTTCCCGAAATAGGGACTTATCGGCCGCCAGGCGCTTCCTCTCTGTTTCTCTCTGAGTGGGCCAATTTCTGTTCCTCCTTACTCTCAACCACCTCCAAACTTCTACTCCTGGATGACTTTAACATCCAATTAGACTCCCCGTACCCAGCATCCACCCTCTTCATTGACCTCTGCCTCCCTTTCCCTCTGCATTCTCCCCTGTGGTCTAACTAACTCTGCCGGAGACACGCTGGAAGTCATCATCCATTCTGACCTCCCTCTCTCATCTCTGGTCATCCCTCTCTCTTGGTCTGACCACTCTCTTCTCTCCTCCCATCTGGGTCCCTATCACCCTGTGACAAGTCCTCCAAAAGCCCTGCCAACCTAGTTCATGAACATCTATCCGATGAAACGAGAGTCAGCTGCTGCCTTCTCTTCCACCTACATTCCCCCTGCCCCACCCAATTCAGACTCCACATCTGGCCCTGCTCTCAGCAACCCCAATCTCTTCATTACCAACAGCCTTGACATCTTTATCCCAATCATGTAGATCAGCCTGAAACCTGCCTCCAAGCGTAACACCTGGTATGACTCTGAACTTGCAGACTTGAAACATAAATGCAGGTCTGCAGAACGGAAGTGGCAAACCTCAGGTTCACCCTCGCACAAAATGGCCTGCCGCCTGCTCCAAAGGCATTACAGACTCTCTATCCATGCCATAAAAAGGACCAACATTCAGGCACGAGTATCTTGCGTGTCCATCAACATGGCTGAACTCTTAAAAATCTGCAGCGAACTTGCCAACCTGTCTGCAGTATCCTCTGCCCCTATTCCTTCCCAGGCAGCTCGCAATGCACTCGCCACTCACTTCACCACCAAAACCCAGGATATACTGAATAGCATTGTCACGCACTCTTCCAACCCATCCCTACCACCCTTGACTCTCATACACAATCAACCTCCCCTTCCTCCTTTTTCTCCTTCGCCTCTGTCTTCATGGAAGAAGTCACCAGAGTTCTCAACTCCATGAGGTCTCTTGCAAGCAGTTTGCCCCTTGCTCATCCAGAACCATCAAGGACAACATTTTCTCTCATGCCCCTGCTCTAGCTTATCTTTCTAACCACTTGTTTGCTACTGGTTTTTTTCCTTCCTCCCTCAAACACTTCCTTATGTACCCCTCCTTAAACAAAATGTCAGACACCCTTCCTGCCTAGCCAACTATCACCCTTCCTCCATCACCTCTATCCAGGGGAAACTGCTAGAGAAGCTGGCTCTGCCCCAACTTAACTCCCACACTGAGGTTGTTGGAGGTCTCCAAGACCATCAATCTGGACTCTGAGCATCCAGAGGTACGGAAACTGCTCTTCTGAACACCCGTGAAGAACTTCTTGCATCCCTTGTTTCCAACTCCCCTGCTGTCCTCATCCTCCTTGATCTCTCTTCTGCATTTGACACAGTGAACAACTCCATCCTCATAAAAAGGCTCCATGATGGCCTTGGCATCTCAGAGTGGGCACTGGACTGGCTTACCTCCTTCCTAACTGACTGTTCTTCCAAAGTTATACTGGTCACCTTCTTCTCCCCTACCTACTTCTCCACATGTGGCACCCCCCAGGGCTCCATTCTGTCACCTTGGCTCTTTAATATCTACCTTACTCTGCTAGCATGCCTCATTTCTTCCTTCCCCTACAAATTCCAGTCCCAGAACTCTTCTTCAGACTTCCTATAAACAACCTTACACCATCCATCATCTCCGACTGCCTCTCAGCCATCCAGGCCTGGAGTACTTCTAATGATCTCTGCCTCAATGCCAGCCAAAGAGAGATCCTCCAGAGATCCTCCCTACTGGGACCCCGGCACTGGACTACTTCCCTTCACTCTGGCTCTCCCCCTGCTCCTTCTACAGATGCCAGAAACCTTAGTGTTGTCTTTGACTCCTCTCTCTCCTTCCTGCCTCATAGTCAGGACATTTCCAAGAAGTCCCACTTTCAGTTTTTCCTTCTAAAAGGAATTCTACCTTTCCTCACCTTCAACCAGGGTCTCAATGTTACCCGGGCTCTGGTTCTCTCTAGGCATGACTATTTCAATAGCCTCCTCCTTAATCTATCTTCGTCCACTCAGCACCCCCTCAGCTAATCCAGAATAGGGCGGCAAGACTTCTCCTTGGACTCAAGCCCAAGGACTGCATCTCTCCTGCCCTACAAAGTCTTCACTGGCTCATGATGACAGCTCGGATTAAGTTCAAATCCCTCTGCATCATCCACAAGGATGTCTGGGGCCAGGGACCACTCTATCAGCAACTCTTTATGTCTAAATATTCCCCCCTCGAGACACCTATGTTCCTCTGGCACCAACTCCTTGTGTGTAAAGCGGTTTGATAAACAAAGAGCAGGTGGTCGGTCGCTTTCCTCAGCAGGCCCCCTTCTTTGGAAAAGCCTCCCGCTCCCTCTTCATCTGGAGCAGGACCTCCTTAAGTTCCAGAAAATCCTTAAGACCTACCTTTTTACCTCTTACTTCCCTCCCTATCGCCCCTGCTAATCGTAGAGTAGCTTGATTGGTGTGCAGGTTCCTTATGCATCCTCTGGGCCCTGACCTCCCACATCTTATCATCCAGCTGCTGTCTATCCTCTGCTCACCTTCCACCACTCAAGATTGCACTTACCTTTCTTCATAGCACTTCACCTGCTGCTTGCCATGAGCACCACAGCACCTATCCCATACCCCTCTTCCCTCTACACTTGCACGTTCTGAACACTCACAAGGCATAGTAGGTTTGTCTTCCCCTCCCCCTTGTCTCTTCATATATTTTTGTATTTAATTATTCAACATTATTGTAATTGTATTGTCTATCATACCCTGCCCCCTCCCTGTTGCCTGTGGGTGCCTTGAAACAGGATTTGCTTCCTGTATAAGCACCTAAGGAGTGAACAACACATAAAATAAATAAACAAATCACAGCTGTTTTCCGTTTTATGTTCGCTGAGCCTGTATTTGGGGATTTGTTTGCTCCTACCAGAACTACACCTAAAATGGGGGTTTCAATAGGTGGGGTTCCCAATGCTGTATTCATGTTCCCCACTTATGGCTCTTTTTCTGCCTCCTCCATAATTATTCGACAATCACCAGGTTACTTTTCGGGTTTTTCTATAGTTGTTTGCCGCACCGATTGGTGTGATGGTGATTCACCCGATATTGCTGTGAAATCATGTTAGGTACATCAACCACTGTATTTTTGTCTTTCAGCTGTGTTTCCTTTTGTTTAATTCCCCAATCTTCCATCTTGTTGGTCGCTGTAATATAGCCCTCAATAAACAGGATTTGTGAAAGTAACATGGCAATTAGGGTTGCCTGAGCCTTCATATTGTCATTGATGGATTCATAGAGTTTCAGGAATGGGACCAAAGCGATGGACAACATGGACATCACACTCAAGAATCCACAACAGTAGGCCTGTCCACACCAATATGGCTTCTTCTTGAACCATTCCCCCCCACCTGTCTTGTATTAAATATGAGGAATCAGATGAGGTTAATTATTCATTAAGTGTAGGGGAATCCCCTTCACCTTCCTCTTCCTTTTTCACTTCCACATCTTCATGGCTAATATACAAGATGTCCTTTCCTAGGTCACCAAGGGTTTTTTGTAGTTGCCTCTGGATAGAGTAGATCCTATGGCCACCCTTCACCCGTTTTCCATTTGATTTTGTTCCTGACCCCTCTATCTCCAGGCCTCTGTTGCCTGGGCCCTTAAACAGCAAGAGCGCACCATTATAATAATTCTTCCTATCCTAGCAATGTTCATCCATAGTGAAGTTTCAAATAATCGTTCATTCAGAGCCTTCTTACCTCGGAGTGCTAGTGCAGGGGGATATGTGTTTTCCCGCAGCCCCGTCCAAGGGATCTTGGGCCTCATTACAAGGATGGCGGTAAGGGTTTACCAGTACCGGTATTTTACCGGTACCGGTAAACCCTTACCGCCTTACTACGAGGTCCCTTTGCGGGTTGGGGAATTTAACGCCTGCTTTTTGCAGGCGTTAAAAACCAACCCGCAAAGGCACCAGGGAGCTAATTACGGTACCGCAATTTGCGGTACCGTAATTAGCACCTTCCCCATTCCCATAGAGCCCTATGTGGCGAAAATGGGAATGGGGAAGGGCAATGGTGGAAGGGGGAATTACCGCCCCGCCAACCTTGGAATAGGGCGGTAATTCCCCTTTCCACCAAGGCTGTGCCGGTATTTTACCGGCATGAGCCATGGCGCTAATAGCGCCATCGTTCACCGCCATCCGTGTAATGAGGCCCTATGTCCTTCCAGTCCTACTTGCAGTGGTTGGTTATTAATCCCCAGCCATTTTGATCTTCTCATACGAAACTGCAGCAGGGGTCTTGTACGGCACTTTATTGGGGGATTCAGGCAGGGGGACAGTGCCGTCTTTTCCCATGGCATTGTTACAGCTAAGAACCACACTAATCCCCCACACCTTTTAATAATTTGCCATCTGTAATGTCTTCCACATTTTTCGATGCACATTCTGGTTTTGTTATCTTTGTTTAAAACGTTATTTTGCCCCTGCCTCATCCAGCCGCTCTAATTTTTGCCAGCGTTAGTTTCACACCCTCCAAGTTCGGAGCCTGGCTCTTGTTCTCAATACTCTTCTGGAGGATGCAGGCACTCTATGACGCTTCTCGCGTCACCCCCTGCTCCCCCAATTTGAGTTCCGGCACTGTAGAGAGTTGACATACTGCTCCCTTTGGCTCCACAACACCATCAACTCCTACTCCAGAATCTTAGCAGGGAGTCTTAGAGCTCACCCCACCTGCAGTGCCATCCGATTCACTTGAAACCTTTAGCCCATTTGGGCTCTGTGCTGTTAAATCACCCCAGCATAGTGCACAATCAATAGACCTATCTGGTGAAAGTGAGGGTGAGTTGGGGAGGGAATTTGGGGGTCCGAGTTTATCCGCATGTATCATTACTTGTATGTCCAGTGGCCTTCTTCAAACATGGCTGTCTTCTTCCAAGCAGCAGTGGTTGTGGCCCGTTGCATCCACTGACCTCAGCCACCCTTCCCTGATCTCAAAGGGTTATTGTCAAGTTTGGATACATGCTGGTTGCCTGGGTAAGCCACAACCGTTGTCTCAGTGTCAATTAAGGGTCGGCTAGAAGGGGCCCCCACACAGGCGATTTCCCAAAGTCCCTAGGTGCCAACCCCCTTTGCCGTCTCCAAAAACACACTTTCGGGGGCAGTAGCAAAGACGGTGACTTCAAATTGTTTGCATGGGAGAGGCAATAATACATTGTAGTCACATAGATCAGACTCATTTTTTAGTTCAAATTCAAGAAGCTCTTGAGGGTTCTTACCTCACGTCCAATAGAAGAAACTGTCCACTTGTTATGTTATGTTATGTTATGTTATGTTATTTTGCACTTATATAGCGCCTTATATACCATTGGTATGGTCTGAAGGCGCTGGTAGGTTGAACGCCCTTGGGAACCGAAGTTCAGATCAGTAGAGAGAGTAGAGAGAGTCAAAAGGTGCGTGTGAGCACCGGATATGTGTGCAGCTCGTGCAGTCTTCGTGTGATAGCTGCTTCTTAGCGATAGGTGTGGTGGTTAAGAGATCAGGAGAATGTGTTCGTTCTGGCAGGATTTATCCAGAACGGATGTGGCTGCGTTAGGCCTGAGAAGAACGCCTGGCTGGGGGGTGTGAAACCAGCAGTGTTTACTTAGAGTGATGTGGAGTAAGCGGCGGATGTTGGTATGAGAACAGTTATACCGAATGGTGTCATAGTATCTCTGCGTTCTAGTTGAGTGGTGATGTAAAGGAGAGAGTAAGCGTGGTGGTGTGATATGATGGGTTATATGCTCTTTCAAACGTTCTCTGCATTCCAGACTATACTATATACGTCATGCAATTCTATGCGCTCCAGTCCATTCCGTGCGCTCCTATCTGCTCCATGCACCCACGTCTGGTCTATACACTCTGGTCTGCTGCATGCACTTATGCATTCTGACCCGCCCCACGTGCTCACGTCCGCCCGGCGCGTTCCAGTTCGCCCCGCGTGTTCCACTTCGCCCCGCGCATTCCAGTCTGCCCCACGGATGCACTCTTTTCCACCCCACGCATGCACACTTGTCCGCTTCACGCATGCACTCTTGTATGCCCCAAGCATGCCCACTTGTATGCCCCATGCATGCACTCTTGTCTGCCCCACGCATGCACTCTTGTCTGCCCCACGCATGCACTCTTGTCTGCTCCACGCATGCTCTCTTGTCTGCCCCATGCAGAACACTTCTAAATGGAACTTTCTCAGAGAGGCTATTGGGCACAACTTCTAAATGCAACTTTCTCAGAGCGGCTATTGGGGGACAACTTCTAACTACACACATAGGCACTTCTAAATGGAACTTTCCTCAGAGTGGCTATTGGGTACACTTCTAAATGCAGTTTCTTTTCAGAGAGGCTATTGGGCACAACTTCTAAATACACACATAGGTTATTGGGAACACTTCTAGATTGGACTTTTCTCAGAAAGGGCAATTGGGTATAACTTCTAAATACACACATTGGGCACAACTTTTAAATGCAACTTTCTCAGAGAGGCTGTTGGGCACAACTTCTAAATACACACATAGGCTATTGGGTACACTTCTAAATTGGAAATTTCTGAGAGAGGGTTTTGGGGACAACTTCAATGCAACTTTCTCAGAGAGGCTATTGGGCACAACTTCTAAATGCACATATAGGCTATTGGGTACACTTCTAAATTGGAAATTTCTGAGAGAGGGTTTTGGGGACAACTTCAATGCAACTTTCTCAGAGTGGCTATTGGGTACACTTCTAAATGCAGTTTCTTTTCAGGGAGGCTATTGGGCACAACTTCTAAATACACACATAGGTTATTGGGAACACTTCTAGATTGGACTTTTCTCAGAAAGGGCAATTGGGTATAACTTCCAAATACACACATTGGGCACAACTTCTAAATGCAACTTTCTCAGAGAGGCTATTGGGCACAACTTTTAAATGCAACTTTCTCAGAGAGGCTATTGGGCACAACTTCTAAATGCAACTTTCTCAGAGAGGCTATTGGGCACAACTTCTAAATACACACATAGGCTATTGGGTACACTTCTAAATTGGAAATTTCTGAGAGAGGGTTTTGGGGACAACTTCAATGCAACTTTCTCAGAGAGGCTATTGGGCACAACTTCTAAATGCACATATAGGCTATTGGGTACACTTCTAAATTGGACTTTCTCAGAGAGGATATTGGGCACAACTTCAAATACAACTTTTCTCAGAGAGGCTATTGGGCACAACTTCTAAATGCAACTTTTCTCAGAGTGGCTATTGGGCACAACTTCTAAATACACACATAGGTTATTGGGAACACTTCTATATTGGACTTTTCTCAGAAATGGCAATTGGGTATAACTTCTAAATACACACATTGGGCACAACTTCTAAATGCAACTTTCTCAGAGAGGCTATTGGGCAGAACTTTTAAATGCAACTTTCTCAGAGAGGCTATTGGGCACAACTTCTAAATACACACATAGGCTATTGGGTACACTTCTAAATTGGAAATTTCTGAGAGAGGGTTTTGGGGACAACTTCAATGCAACTTTCTCAGAGAGGCTATTGGGCACAACTTCTAAATGCACATATAGGCTATTGGGTACACTTCTAAATTGGACTTTCTCAGAGAGGATATTGGGCACAACTTCAAATACAACTTTTCTCAGCGAGGCTATTGGGCACAACTTCTAAATGCAACTTTTCTCACAGAGGCTGTTGGGCACAACTTCTAAATACACACATAGGCTATTGGGAACACTTCTAAATTGGACTTTCCTCCATTGACTTTGATCTTAAACCAGTGGTGGTGCTGCTGCTGCTGCCAACAGCAGCCCGCTTTACAAGGCCGCTTCTCAGGCTGCAGCTCTCATCTGCCATAGCAGCACACACACTCTCCGGTCTCTGCTCTCTGGCCACTCCCGGCTGACTGGTGAGTGACTGGACTCGCCACCAGACTCCGCACCAGCTCTGTGTTCTTTATAGTTATGTCATGTTATTTGGCATTTATATAGTGCTCTATATATCATTGGTATGACCTCAAAGCGCTGGTGGGTTGAACGCCCTTTAGGTGTTGTGTTATTGATATCAGTTGAGTGTGTGCAGTCTGGCGGGTGGACACCAAGACTGGGTTTTGTCTGGGTTAAGCCTGTAGGACGCTTATGTGTGCAGCTAGGCCGGTTTGCCATGGGACATTTGTGTGTTTTATTAGAATGATGAGGTGTTTATGGGGTAATGTTTGTATGTGAGCAGAAAGGCCGAATTTGATCGAGGGGTATAGCTGTATTCTAAATGAGTGATAGTATAGAGTAGAGAGTAAGCATAGTGATATGGGGGTGAGAGTTTGGGTTGAGTTAAGATCTAAAACATAGGTAAGTAACTTACAGAATTATCTCAGGTGGCCCTTTCTAGTTGTGAGTCAAGCTACTGAGAGCAATTCTAATTGTGTAGCGCATGCAAGTGAGGCATGGTGCTGTCTCAGGGGTACTTCAAGATGGGAGTTAAAGTTGCTTTCTAGAAGTGAATCATTCTAACAAGAACAATTCCTAAGCTTGTTTATAAATGACAGTCTCATCATAGTGTGTATCCTCTAGATCTGAATCAAGGTAACAAATCCAATGGAACAAGTTACAAAGTGAGTGACGCAGACTAGGAGATACACAGTAGTATCACTGTGGGCTTTTTCTAGGTTTTGTTCAGTGCAATGCTAACAGTTTCTAAGTGGTAGGGCAGTGCACAATTCAAATTCTAACTTTGACGCAGACTAGTTAACTCATAGTTCTATGACAGTGGCCCCTTTCTAGGTTTGAGTCGTGTGGGTTTATGTGAGCCAGTATTCACAGTTTTATCTAAATGTGGCAAAGGCTAACACTTATAATCTTGCCTAGATGTGATGCAGGTTAATATTCACAGAACTGTCTGAGTGTGGCAGTGGCTAGTGTACATAATTATATCGAAGGGTGGCGCTGGCTAACATTCATAGTTCTGACTAGAAGTGGTGCAAGCTAGCACTTACAATCTTCTCTGCAGAACACATTGTAACTAAATGTGGTCCTTGCTGTCATTCACAATTCTGTCTAGATGCGAAGAGGGCTGTTGTTTACAGTTCAGACTAAATGTGGTCATTGCTATCATTCACAGTTCCATCGTAAGTGCAGTATTTGTTAGCATTCACTGGCTAACATTCACAATTCTAAGTGTGGCACATGCTGACAATCACAATCCTATCTAGATTTGACGCAGGCTAATTTTCACAATTACATCTCGGTGTGGCACATGCTAACAATCACGATTCCGATAAGTCTGACATATGCTAACATTCACAATCCTATCGAGATGCGACGCCGGGTTATGTTCACAATTCCATCTAGGTCTGGCACATGCTTACAATCATGACTCCAGCTAAGTTTGGCATATGCTTACATTCACAATCCTATCTAGATGCGATGCAGGCTAATGTTCAGGGTTCCATCTAAGTTTGAGAATGCTTACAATCACAATTCCAGCTAAGTGTGGCATATGCTAGCATTCACAATCCTATTTAGATGCGATGCAGGCTAATGTTTACAGTTCCATCTAGGTGTGGCACATGCTAACAATCACATTTCCAGCTAAGTGTGGCACATGCTAACATTCACAATCCTATCTAGATGTGACGCTAATGTGCACAATTCCATCTAGGTGTGGCGCATGCTAACAATCAGGATTCAAGCTAAGTGTGGCATATGCTAACATTCACAATCCTATCTAGATGCGACGCCGGCTAATGTTCACAATTCCATCTAGGTGTGGCACATGCTAGCAATCATGAATCCAGCTAAGTGTGGCATATGCTAACATTCACAATCCTATCTAGATGCGACGCAGGCTAATGTTCACGGTTCCATCTAAGTTTGGCACATGCAATCATTCACAATTCCATCTAAGTGTGGCATATGATAACATTCACAATCCTATCTAGATGCGACGCAGGCTAATGTTCACAATTCCGTCTAGGTGTGGCACATGCTAACAATCACAATTCCATCTAAGTGTGGCATATGCTAACATTCACAATCCTATCTAGATACGACGCAGGCTAATGTTCACGGTTCCATCTAAGTTTGGCACATGCAATCATTCACAATTCCATCTAAGTGTGGCGCATGATAATATTCACATTTTATCTCGATGCGACTCAGGCTAATGTTCACAATTCTATCTAGGTGTGGCACATGCTAACAATCACAATTCCAGCTAAGTGTGGCACATGCTATCATACATGGTTCCATCTAAGTTTGGCACATGCTATCATTCACAATTCCATCTAAGTGTGGTGCATGCTAATATTCACATTTTATCTAGATGCGACTCAGGCTAATGTTCACAATTCTATCTAGGAGTGGCACATGCTAACACTCACGATTCCAGCTAAGTGTGGCACATGCTATCATTCACAATTCCATCTAGGTGTGGCACATGCTATCATTCACGGTTCCATCTAAGTTTGGCACTTGCTATCATTCACAATTCCATCTAAGTGTGGCACATGCTAATATTCACATTTTATCTAGATGTGACTCAGGCTAATGTTCACAATTCTATCTAGAAGTGGCACATGCTAACAATCACAATTCCAGCTAAGTATGGCACATGCTAACAATCACGATTCCAGCTAAGAATGAGTGTTGTAAGTGATGTTTGCCTGGCAGTCTATTTTTTGACAAAGCAATGTAGAGTGGCAGGGCTTTCTGGAGTAGAGTGATTGCTTTACCCCCCACCTATGCCACACTTACTTTTTAAGTTGCTGTCGGTTGATGGCTGGCTTCACTGGCTTCCCCTGCTGACACCTGAAGACACTATCTGGAGCTGAAAATGTAGGAGCCGCCCTTTGCCTCAGGGCCCTTAGCCGCAGGGCTGTGATGGGCAGAGGGCTGCCCTGGGAGGGTCACAAATGGCCAGTGATCTAGCCAATCAGGGGAGGTGGGAGGGGAAGGGACAAGAAACATTGTACAAGAAACATGGCAGCAAGGGAGGACGCCGAGGCCGGGGGGGTTTCCAACATATTTTCTAATGGCAAATCAGGCTCAGGAGGGTAAAAAACAGCCAGCACTCACTGCAGCATGCCAGATGAAAATGGTGTGCTAACGGTGGTGCTGGTAGCTGGCATGGAAAGGACTGAAGGATGGAAGGCCAATCAGGGGAGGGGAGGGCGGGCCGGGAGGCGGGAGGAGGAGGGGAAGATACATGAAACATCGTACAGGAAACATGGCGGCAATGTAGGACGCCGGGGCCAGGGTCCTCCAACAGATTTTCTAATGGCAAATCAGGCTCAGGAGGGTCAAAAACAGCCAGAACTCACCTACAGCACACCAGATGAAATGGCATGCTAACAGTGGTGCCGGTAGCTGGCATGGCAATGACCAAAGGATGGCAGGCCAATCAGGGGAGGGGAGCTAACTGGGAGGCCAGAGGGGGGAGGGGAAGGGACAAGAAACATCATACAGGAAACATGGCGGCAAGGGAGGACGCTGGTGTCTGGGGGTTTCCAACAGATTTTCTAATGGCAAATCAGGCTCCGGAGGGTCAAAAACAGCCAGATCTCACCTGCAGCACGCCAGATGAAATGGCGTGCTAACGGTGGTGCCGGTAGCTGGCATGGAAATGACCAAAGTATGGAAGGCCAATCAGCAGAGGGGGGCGGGCCGTGAGGCGGGAGGAGGGAGGGGAAGGGACAAGAAACATTGTACAGGAAACATGGCGGCAAGGGAGGACGCCGGGGTCTGGGGGTTTCCAACAGATTTTCTAATGACAAATCAGGATCAGGAGGGTCAAAAAATGCCAGAACTCACCGGCAGCACACCAGATGGAAATGGCGTGCTAACGGTGGTGCCTGTAGCTGGCATGGAAAGGACCAAAGGATGGAAGGCCAATCAGTGGAGGGGGGCTAACTGGGAGGCCGGAGGGGGAGGGAAAGGGCAAAGAAACATTGTACAGGAAACATGGCAGCAAGGGAGGACGCCGGAGCCTGGGGGTTTCCAGCAGATTTTCTAATGGCAAATCAGGCTCAGTCGGTTCAAAAACAGCCAGCATTCACCTGCAGCACACCAGATGAAAATGGTGTGCTAACAGTGGTGCTGATAGCTGGCATGGAAAGGACTGAAGGATGGTAGGCCAATCAGGGGTGGGGAGAGCGGGCCGGGAGGCAGGAGGAGGGAGGGGAATGGACATGAAACATCGTACAGGAAACATGGCGGCAAGGTAGGACGCCGGGGCCAGGGCCCTCCAACAGATTTTCTACTGGCAAATCAGGCTCAGGGGGTCACAAACAGCCAGAACTCACCTGCAGCACGCCAGATGGAAATAGCTTGCTAACTGTGGTGCCGGTAGCTGGCATGGAAAGGACCGAAGGATGAAAGGCCAATCTGGAGAGGGGGTGGGCCGTGAGGAGGGAGGGGAAGGGACAAGAAACATTGTACAGGAAACATGGCGGCAAGGGAGGATGCTGGGGTCTGGGGGTTTCCAACAGATTTTCTAATGGCAAATCAGGCTCAGGAGGGTCAAAAACAGCCAGAACTCACCTGCAGCACACTAAATGGAAATTGTGTGCTAACGGTGGTGCCTGTAGCTGGCATGGAAAGGACCAAAGGGTGGAAGGCCAATCAGGGTAGGGAGGCTCTCTGGGAGGCTGGAGGGGGGAGGAAAAGGGACAAGAAACATCGTACAGGAAACATGCCAGCAAGGGAGGACACCGGGGCCTGGGGGTTTCCAACAGATTTTCTAATGCAAATCAGGCTCAGGAGGGTCAAAAACAGCCAGCACTCACCTGCAGCATGCCAGATGGAAATGGTGTACTAACGGTGGTGCTGGCAGCTGGCATGGAAAGGACTGAAGGATGGAAGGCCAATCAGGGGAAGGGGGGGCGGGCTGCGAGGCGGGAGGAGGGAGGGGAAGGGACAAGAAACATCGTACAGGAAACACGTCAAGGTTGGACGCTGGGGCCAGGGCCCTCCAACAGATTTTCTAATGGCAAATCAGGCTCAGGAGGGTCAAAAACAGGCAGCACTCACCTGCAGCACGCCAGATGAAATGGCGTGCTAACAGTGGTGCCGGTAGCTGGCATGGAAATGACTGAAGGATGGAAGGCCAATCAGGGGTGTAGAGTGGTCCGGGAGGCGGGAGGGGGAAGGGGAAGGGACAAGAAACATTGGAGTAAGGAAGCATGGCAGCGAGGGAGGACGCCAGGGCCAGGGGCCTCCAAAAGATTTTCTAATGGCAAATCAGGCCCATGAGGGTCAAAAACAGCCAGTCTGGTGCTGTCTGTGAGGACCTGCACTGTATGACCCTGGAGATGTTGCTGAAATGCTTGAAGAGCCTTATGGACTGCCAAGAGCTCCTGGAAGTTGATATGTCTCTGGGCAGTGGCGAGTGTTCACTGTCCGTGGGCTTTGTGGTGGAGGTATTTTCCCCCAACCAGCAAGTGAGGATTCTTTTGTTAGAATCACTTGGGCTGGTGGAGTGCAAAAAGGTTTTCCTTTTAACAGGTTGTCCTTGGACCTCCAGCAAAGAGCCTGAAACAGGGTTAGAGAAACAACCACTAGATTGTCCCACTGTCTGCTTGCCTGAGACCACTGTTCCGCTAACCGTTCCTGCATTGGACGCAGGCGCAGGCACACGTGAGGAACTAAATAAATGCAAGAGGCCATCCTCCTTAGTAAGCGCATTGCTTTGCATACCGTTATCTGGCAACAAACCTTGTATTGATGTACCTGCAGCATATTTCGTACTCTCTCACTTGAGGGGAATGCTAGCTCCTACTTTGAGTCTAGAATAGCCCCCAGAAATTGCTTTGTTTGGCTGGGGATTAGACTTGATATCTTCTAGTTGATGGAATAACCCAGATTGAAAAGGAGCTCTATATGGTTTTGCGTAGTTAGTCTGCAAATTTGAGGAGATTCCCTGGTGATCAGCCAGTCGTTCAGATAAGGGTATACTGGGATGGACTTTCTGCACAGGTGTGCTGCCACTACTACAAGCACCTTGGTGAACACTCTTAGTGCTGAGGCGATGCAGAATGGGAGTACCTTGAAATGGTAGTTTACTTGCGCAGGCATTTTTATTTTTGGGCGCCAGGTGCATTAAAATATGAAAGTATGCATCTTTCATGTCCAATGTCGCCACATAGTCCCCCCGTTTCAGCAGTGGAATCACCTCATGAAGCGTGGTCATGCGAAACTTCTGTGGTTTGACATACTTTTTTGCAGGACGTGGATCTAAAACTGGGCGCATGGTAAGGTATTTTTTTGGCACAAAGAAGTACATTGAATTTGTTAACCTGGTTCACCGGGACAATTCCTATTGCGTCCTTCTTGAGCAACGCCTTAATTTCCTCCAGCAGTATGACTTTCTGCTGTTAGTTTCTTCGATCTTGGTGGGCGGTAAGGTAGTTTTTGTATCAACTCGATGCAGTACCCGCCTGCTGCGGTGGACAACATCCATTTGTCTGATGTTATCCCCTCCCATGTGCGGGTGAATTGAGAGATTCGGCCTCCTACTGGAGTTGCATGGGAGAGGACCTGTAGCGTTGTGTCATTATTTTGGAGGTGCTGAACCTCTGCCAGGGGAGGTTCTGCCTCTACCTCTTTTATTCCCTCTTTGAAAGCTGGCCTTGAGACTGGTTCCAAGACGAGGACTGTCCTCCCTGAGAGTAGTTTGAGGAACGTTGACCGCTCTGTCCCCGAAATCTTTTTGAATTTGGGGAACCCTGTTGGGAATAAGGTCTGTTAGTCAGCTGCCCAAGGGACTTAAGAGTGTCGTACTCGTTCTTGGCACCCTTTAGGTGTTTGGTTCAATGGGCATGTTCAGGTGGGTAGCTTTGGTCTCCAGCTTAAACCCTGACTGCATAAGCCAAGCATGTTGATTAATGAGGGTCCCTTCGGCTATGATGCGTCCCGCGTAGTCCGCCGCATCAAGATTATTTTGAGGATGCAGCTTGAGAATTGCTTGCCTTCTGGAACTGTTTTAAGCAGCTGGGTCTTCAGTGGTTTTGGGACGGCCTGTAGTTGTTGTTCAAGCTCGTCCCATTTGTGTCAGCCGTAACTAGCTAACAAGGTTGTATTGCTGTCAATTCTTGTTTGGTACGCTGCAGAGGAAGCAACCTTTCTCCCAAATGTATACATCTTTTTACTCTCCTTGTCTGGCGGGGCCTTTGCCGACACCAGGGGAGTGCCTGCCCTCTTTCTGGTGGTAGTAACTACCAGAGGATCTGGTTTGAGCTGGCCTCTAAATGTACATGGGGTCAGTGGGTGCAGGCCTGAACAACCTTTCTATTTTTACTCCTGATATCTGTATCAGTAACTGACATCAGTGCCAAATAGAATCCAGAAAGTTCTATTATTCTATGGTGAACAGAAAGGGGCCGATTCATGGATCAAATGTGTGCCAAAAATCGTGGCAAAAAAGCAAGCGCGTGCGATTCATGGAAGGCCCTGCGCATGTTTACCCTGGGATGTGCGCCAAATCCGCGGGTGGCGCACATGGGCACACACGTCACTGCAACATCCCAAATGCCGTGCGCGATGTGCACAGGGAAAGCGCACAATGTGTAGTGAACACACAAAAAGGGGGCGGAACATGGGGCAGAACGCACAGAATGGGGAAAAACGTGTGAAAATAAGGGCATAACTGGGGATGTACTGCTGGGAAGTACACGGAACGCCCACACGCACGCGAACTACACATATTCATGGAATCGAATAGGGGAAACCTGCGCATGGCTCCGCCACACGAAGGCTGGCAGTAGCGTCCCTGCGCATTACAAAAGTGTGCGCAAACAACAAACACGTATATACAGCTACCATACCATGAATGTCCAATTCTGTGGCTCCCAAGGAGAAATGACATGTCACGCAACGTTCAGGCATCCCCAAAAAGCAAGAAAAGAGATACGCAACCCCTGTAGCCGACGTGCGTGTGAAAAAACACACGCAGCAGGCAGGAACACAAAAAATGCATGCGTGGTCAACACGCAGGCTTGTATGCTCGAAAAAAAGGGGTACGCGACTAACAGGGACACACGCAGTAGGAAAAAGAGCATGTGCGACTCACTGTCTGCCACGTGTGTAGAAGAAGAACACATAGGCAACACCCCCTCCAAAAGAAGAAGTACGCACTGTGGCCGCTGTGAAGTAATCGTGTGTGAACCCCAACGCCTGGAAAACACAAGCACCGCTCTCCACGAAAAGCACATACAGAGTGATGGAAACCCACGTGGGACCTATAATCGGTGCCGAGGTAAATGCCCACGCGTGTTACATCACAGACGCGCTTATGCGCTAAGGGCCTTTCCTCGAATTACACGCTGACGTGCAGTTTTTTCACATGCCAAATCACTCTGTATCAAGCTGGCCACGCGACAACACACGGAAGACCACGCACCTGCCCAGAAGGCCAAATTACTGCCCCCCAGAACCCTGAGCAGCCTCCCACCAGCCATCTGCTGCTGCCTGCTTGCCTGCCTGCTGCCACCGTGCCCTGACATTTGGTGCCTGCACATCTGCCATCTGCAGGGGTCCAGTTGCTGTGACCACCCCTGCTGGAACAGAGGACTCCCGACTGAAGTTCCATCGCTCCACAGCTCAGCCCCAGGACCCAGTTGCCCACCCACACCTGCCTTGGGGGTTTTCCCATGTCGGGGCAAACACCATCAGAGACCACTGGTGACCCCCAGCCAGAGAGGCAGAGGGCTACAAGCTTCAGTGATAAGGAAGTTGGTATCCTGGTGGAGCAAGTTCTGGGTCATTATGATGACCTCTTCACACCATCGCGCGCTGACAATGAAGGATGGAAGAGGATCTGGGAGGACATAGTGGGTGCCATCAACACGGAGGGGTGGCACCCCGTGACATCAAACACGTCCGGAAGCGCTAGAAGGACTACAAATCCAGGACCAGCAAGAAGGCCCGTTGCCTCTTGGAGGCAGCGGATGCTGTGGGGCACCGGGCCCAGTTTACCACCCAGCAAATGAAGGTCCTGGAGTGCATTCGCCAAGTGCTTCACCACCAGATCCTCAGGATGCCTGCCCGTCTGGAGTCGAGTGGTAAGTGCCCATGCATTCACGTTTGAAACAGTGCATGTTGAAGTGTGGTGGTAGTTAGCTACTCAGCTGCATGTGTGACATGGGTCATGTATGGATGTGTGTGCAGGGATATGATGGTGCTGCATGTGAGTCCAGTCAGGCGTGGCCCACATGGATGGTGTATGTGTTACAATGCATCATGCGCAGCAGCATGCGGAATGCACACATGTATGCATGCCTGTGTGTGTACTTTGACATGTTTGGGGTGTGAGAGATGTGTGCTGATGTCATGGACATGCATGATGTACATGTCTGTGTGTCTGAGTAGTGTGTGCGCCATGGATGCATGACACATGTCTGTGACGATGTGTTGAATCACTGATACAGCCTACTCATCCTTGTATCCACTGTGTCTGTGGGCATACGGGGCCAGATGCATGACCCTCCAGTGATGCGTGTGCATGTGATCAGCATGTCCCATGATGCATGTGAGTGTCAGCCCACCATTGGATGTTTCTATGGTGTGGTGGACATGGATGCAAATGTTTGTTGCATGTGCCATGCCGGTGCCTGCATGTGCCTTGCCTGCACTGACCCATGTGTTGTTGGGAGACATGATGGAAGTGACGTTTGACAGTGCCACTCATGTGCTATTGCTTTCTGTCTAGGGACTATTGTACAGTACCCTGATGCTTGTGTTCAATGTCTCCATTTACACAGTGGCAAGTGAAGAAGAGGGCGGAGACAGCGCTATGGAGGAAAGCCGCAGGGATGCCTCCACTGGCCGGCGATGCAAGACCTAGTCACGCTCCCAGGAAATTCCATCATCTGGGAGCGAGGGGACTAATGCCGCGTCTGCTACTACGGCTGCAGCGGAAGGGGCGGTTGAGCCCCCACAGGGGCTTGCAATGGCGGGAGATGGTGCAGAGCCATCCAGGTTGGTGGTGTGTATAGAGGAGGAGGAGGCCGCTACAGAGCCGCACATGGGGCCTGGTGGGGGTGGTACCACTGGTGCAAGTGGTGCTGTCAGGTGCAGGGGCAGGAGGCAGCACAGGTCGCCGCGGAGGTGCTTCTGCATGCCTCTGTCCCTGACACTGTGACTGCACCACCATGCACCAGCAGGGATGCCCCGTCCCAGGCCCGTCCGCAGGTATTGGGGAGGTCCACGTCATCTGGCATTCCTCTACCTGTGGATGAGGGGACCTGTGACCGGATGGAGTCCGTCCTGATTGGTGTCGCGTTGCGCACACGTGACATTCATGATGATGTGCGTGCTTCCTGGGGGGACCATGCACGTCATCACGAAGAGCTGTGTGCCAACGTGGCCCAGTTGGGACGGTCAATGGTCGGGGGTTTCCTCCATGTGTTGGCCAGTCTTGTGGCCCTCTCCTCCTCTGTGCACATTATACGCCAGTCATTCTCTGTGCTGTCTTCCGGCCCAGATGCCACCAGGTCCCCCTGTGGATCTGCCCCAACCAACGCAGCCAGCCAGGTGGAGATCTAATCCCTGCCACAGTCGGGAGTCAGAGGTCCAGCAGGGGTGGCCACCCCACCAACTGGACCCCAGCGGATGGAGGATGTGCTGGCATCATCGGGCAGGGCACGTGCACGACGGCGCCGGGGGATTCCATCAGCCCGGATGCCGTTGTGGTGGCAGAGGCAGTTGCGTCAGAGGCAGCAGATGGCTCAGTGTGGGAAGCATCATGGCTCGGGGCCATCAACCCCCTGGGGGCAGGCATCGGCCGAGGGGCAGGAAGACCCCGGACTGGGAGTGTCTTCCGTGTGGCAGCGGTTGGGCCGGCAAATAGATGCAGAGAGGCAGAGGGCGGAGAGCGCACGGCTCAGGATGTTCAGGGCGAAGAACTCCATGCACCGGGCTTTGAGGCGGGCGGAGGGCCTCGAGGATACTCGAAGGGAGTTGAGGGATTCAATGGCTGCATCTCTGCGAGACCTCAAGTCCAGGGAACAGACCCGCCTCCGGAACATCGACATGGAGTTCAACAACGCCCTGGGCCGGAACATCAAACAGTGAGCCATGGGACTAGCCAGTCGCCTTTGTAAATAGTTATGTAGTAGTAGGTTTCCTTTATTTATTTTTTCGTTTGGGGCGCATGGACTATGCCCCGCCTTTTTGTTAATAGTTATTTATTAGGTAGGTTTTTTCTTAGGTTTCCTTTGGATTGTTGGGCACATGGACCCTTGATTTTTACATTGTATATAGTTATGGACCTGATTATACATATTTCTTTTTACCACGGAGGAATGGTTTGGTTTTTATTTTGACTTTGGATTTGGTGTTATGGACGGACACGTTGAAGGCATTTTTCTTTTCATTTTATTCATTTCACCATTCATAATTTTTCCTTCATTTCAGACATCCTTTTATTTATCATTTTATTCTTGTGTAATTTCCTTTCATTCATTCACTTTTGTATATAATACATTTTTATTTTTTACTTCATTTGTGTGGTCTTCTCTCATTGGTTTTGTGCATGTCACGATGTGGGTTTTCTCATTCATGTGTCGCCATTGTGTGGGTCTGACGGACTGGTACTCATGCGCATACTGGTTATTTGGGATCTATCATGACATGGGGATTTCAATGTGGAGTGGATGGAATGCTTGGTTGGGTGTTTGGACTGGGGTGGCGTGGGGTGGGATTTGGGTGGCCATAAGGGCCATGGATCTGGATTGTGATCACGTGTTGGGTGGGGGACTTAAGTCGGGGCCTGCTGGCAAGTGCCCGTTGTTAGGTAGAATTCTCATTCTATGGCTAATTTACCTTGCCTATAGAGTCCCCCCAGCAGCTTTGCTCGATTTGAAGGGTTTGTTTCTTTTTACCTGCGAAGAGTGAGACTCTTTTTCCCACTCTTTGGCATTTTTGCTATGTGTGTTCTAGGCTATTTTTTGTGTTTAATGCTTATGGGATTTTCTCAACCCCATAGGAACCATCTTTATTCACATGTGTTACACAGCACCCTCAGTGTAGTGACACAGGGGTGTCGTAGCGACCCCCAAACACAGACTCCATACCCTGGGACTGACTACTGTCTCCCAGGGCATGTAAAGTCCCTATTGACTTTACTAGTCAAATCCGATGAACTAAACCAGTACAACCCATCTTACTATGGAGGTACTGGAAGGGGTTAATAGTTTTTCCCCTATGTTCATTTTCGAGAGTGTACCCTACAGTACCTCTCTCAAAAGTTTCTGGCTGGTGGCACTGGTTACTACCATAAATATTCGACCGCAAATATTTCCCTATGGGATTTTCCCATTGTTCGAGGCTACCACTTTTTCTGACAGCCTCTAACATACCGCTGGTGCATTTTAATATTAACTTTGCTCCGGTAAGTTTTATTTGCCAGAACTTTAATATAACTTCTTTCTCGTGTCTTTCTCTACGATCCTAACCCAGGTCGGGGATCCTTTGTTCGTCCGTTTGGCAGGCTTCTGCCCGGAAGCCCTCCTTCCGGCGCCACTGAGTCTGGGGTGGGTCCATTGTGTGGGAGGTGGAGTAGGACCCCTGGACAGGGTTGCCTCAGCAACCCATGTTGCAATCTATCCGGATAGTTTGGTGGGTCTACCGCCTGGATGACCACTCCACTGTGTGAGTGACAGCTAGGCTGTATGAATGGGGATCTTTTTGCATAAAAGCAGGGTCCTGGGGACTGGAAGAGCAAGACGTCGCCACTGGAACTAAGAAGCCGAAGTAGAGAGAAGCCAAAGACATCTGCAATGACTGAACCACCGGTGAAGCCCTGCTGCAGCGTCTCACCACTTTTCTCCACACGACGAGAGAAGATCTTTATTTGCAAGAGCCTTCTTCCCTTGAGCTGGTGGGGCCAACCAGTTTGCCAATCGCATTCCCGGACCTGCCTTGGTCGAATCTCCCATACCCTGTACTCGGAGGCCGGATAGCCAGGCACCAGTCCACCCGGACCGCGATTTAAAGGAGCATACCTTTTATTTGTCGGCAAGCACTGTGGCTGGTTTCATCCCTGGGTAGTGCAGTAACTCGAACCTTCCTCCGCGAGGAGAGCCTCTCTTCCTCTACTGGATCCGCCGAACTGCAGGAACTACCAGGAACAACCGCCACCGCAGGAGCCACTTCTTCATTTTAAGGTACATTGTTCCGCCAGGCCGCCCTTTCTTCGCGGTAATGCTAAAGGTGTTTTAAATCATTTACCTACCATTTGGGTTGGCCGCCCCTCTCTCCTAACATTGTCTTTCCTTTGCAACCACCTCTTCAAATATCGTTAACCAAAGACTTGACTGCAGCGACAAGAACATTTTGCTCCTGGGCCCTTGCCCTGTACCACTAACTCTGGCACAGGCCTACTGACTCTGGTCACATTTGTTAGACCTGCCTTCTCAAGATTGATTCTCCATTCGAACTGTGTGTGCACCCCTTTCTTATAACCACTCTTTCTTCCCACTGCATAATCATTGTGAAATGCCATTTTCCTCAGTTTTCGTTCAAAGTATTGCTTACACTGATGCACTGTCGTGTTGAACTGGTTCACAACTGATGGGAAGTATTGCTAGGGTGTATAAGAACCTATTTCTGAATAACTTGTGCTTTCCCTCCCTTGTGAGGAATTGTTAGAGGATCCCTTGTGTGTAGTTGTCACTGTGCCGTTTTGCTCAGTTTTCACTCTGGTTCACTTGGTCTACAATTTATATAGGGAGTGTGTATATTTTTCCTTGACTTAATTTAACTTGCTTGATACTTGTGATACATGTACTTTCTTAGAAGTGTATAAAATAAATATATATATATATATATATATATATACTTTTTAACTACAAAGCTTTGATCAGTGTACTGCTCATCTCCCTCTTGAGATAAGTCTGACTGCTCAGCCACAGCTACCAACTAAATCTCTGTGGTACAGATTGATACCAAAGGGGCTTTATTGCTCTCACCTGTAGTCCTAATCTGGTGTAGTGCTCCCTAAGGGAACTGCACTGGATTCTGCCTAACACCCCTCACTGTGGGTGGGGTGGGGACATGAGTCGGGGCTCCCAAGTGCATGGTGCCATTTTGCCTGCCTGCGGGTCATGTTCAGGGATGATGGGCTGCCTGCGGGGCATGGGTAGGGTGGATGGGCTGCTGCGGGGCATGGGGAGGGTGGATGGCTGCCTGCGCGGCATGGGGAGGGTGGGAGGTGCACACCGGGGAGGGCCGACACTGTAAAATCGCATGTAACACTCCCTGCGCACCCCACAGAATACACGTACCCCGCTCGCGCCAGCGAAATCACGTGTAAAACTCCCCGTGCACTACTCGGAATACACGTACCCCGCTCGCGCCAGCCCTATCGCGTGTAAAACTCAACACGCACCCCCGGAATACACGTACCCTGCTCGCGCCAGACCAATTGCATGTGGAATTGTACGCGCACCCCCGGACTACGCGCAGGCAGCCCTTCCACCCTCCCCATGCCCTGCTGGCAGCCCAGCCACCATGGCCATGCCCCGCAGGCAGCCCAGCCACCATTACCATGCCCCGCAGGCAGCCCAGCCACCCTCCCCATGCCCCGCTGGCAGCCAAGCCACCATGATCATGCCCCGCAGGCAGCCCATCACCCCTGGGCATGCCCCGCAGGCAGCCCACTCCACAGGTGGGACTTTTTCCACGTGTTTTCGCTGGGGCGAGAGGGGTACGTGTATTCCGAGGGGTGCGTGTGATGTTTTACACATGATAGGCCTGGCGCGAGTGGGGTACGTGTATTCAGGGGTGCGCGTGGAGTTTTACACGTGATAGGCCTGGCGTGAGCGGGGTACGTGTATACCGAGGGGTGTGTGTTAAGATTTACACGCGATAGGCCAGGCGTGAGCGGGGTGCATGTATTCCGGAGGTGCGCGTGGAGTTTTACACGCGATAGGCCTGGCGCGAGCGTGGTACGTGTATTCCGGGGGTGCGAGTGGAATTTCACACGCAATAGGGCTGGCGTGAGTGGGGTACGTTTATTCCGAGGGGTGCGTGGGGAATTTTACATGCGATTTCGCTGGCGCGAGCGGCGTACGTGTATTCCGAGGGGTGCGCGGGGAGTTTTACACGTGTTTTCGTGATTCGGGGGCTGTATGCTGGTCCACTGGCCTTTGCGCCATGTAATGGATTTGTGTGATGTTTTTGGCGCACGGGACGGGGTTAGGGGCGTAACTGGCGCCGCTGTTTATGGATGTATAAATACATGAATACGCTGTGCGCCTAAATCGGTTTTGGCGCACACGACTGGCGCAGGCTGTCGCACGCGCATTCTGTGCGCCAGCCGTGTGTGCCACCTGTGCGCCGAATTCTATGAATTACCCCCAAAATGTTCAAACACAACTATATCATACACAAACAAGAACAACACATTGAAAACTACAAATGATGAGAGAGGACGGTTGGCACATTCTAACCTGAAAATGAGCATAGTCCAGCCCGTTTCATTGTTCCCCATTTTACAGCTGCATAAACTGCCTATTAATTTGAAGGTTATTTAATATTCTACTTCAATACGGCACTCTGCTCCATCGATAAGACTTAGAAAATGAAAAGCAGGACAGCATTAAAATCAGCACTTCATTACATTATTTTCTAGGAACCCTTCACAATTTATAGAGGTCACCATAGACATTGACAACCACACAGTCAACAACTTAACCACTCTCCTCGCATATGCACATCGCAAGGAAATCGTGGCATGGAGTTAGCACCTTCTATATGCAGTGGGGCCAATGTGTTCCTTGAGTAAATAAACACGCACCTCATTCTCAAGCACTGTGGACATGTTCATGCACACTGGGCTGAGTGACACTGCCTCCGACAGTGTACACATGAAGTGTTTTATTCTGCTGAAAAGGCAGTGCTCTCGTCAAAGGACCAGGGGGTTAGCTCAAGTATACGTTCTAGTGAGCTCGTGGCCCGTTATTTTAGAATTTCGATTGTATGTACATGTTTTCTTACTTCTGTCATTGGTGCACCTTTGGATATAGATGTCGCCCTTACTGAAGCTTCCGGAGAAGCACGGTCGGATGCAGTGGTTTAGGTGAGATACTAAATCGCGCGCGGCCTCTAATGAGTGTGAATAAATATTTGGCAGTGGGGCCTAAATGGGTTTTGCGCAGCCTCAGATCCCGAGTAAATAATAGATTACAATATTAAAAATTAAGAGAGGTTGAGCCTATGTAATTATGGAAGTGAACAAACAGAGCCAATCGAGTTTTCACATGCGGAATGAAAGGGAGTCCATTCTACTTTAAAAGATGCATTAAAATATAATAAATGTGCATACACATATTGACCAAAATAAATATATTCAAATCTAAAATAGAATATCAAATCACAAATAGTCAGTGTACGATGGAATTCCGAAGTTCTTTTGAAAAAAATCCATGCTTCGTACTTACTAATAAAAACCATTCTGAAGACAATGGGCCTCATTACGACCCAGGCGGTAAGTTACCGCCTGGGTCGTACCTTTACCACCATGGCGTAAACTACGTTTACGCCATGGTGGTTGGCGGACTTACCGCCCCATTCCGAGGTTGGCGGGGCGGTAAGTCCCCAATTCCCATTTACCCTTCCCCATTCCCATTTTTGCCCCATAGGGCATAATGGGAGTGGGGAAGGCGTTAATTACGCCACCGTAAATTACGGTGGCGTAATTAACAACAAGGTCCCTTAGCGCCATGGATTTTAACACCTGCTAAAAGCAGGTGTTAAGTCCGCCATGGCGCTAAGGGACCTCGGAATCAGGCGGTAAGGGTCGGCGCTGTTTACGCTGCCGTAAACCCCTTACCGCCTGGGTCGTAATACCTCAATACATAAACGTTGCGAAATAATACAATTTCCCGTCCTACTTTGAAAACAATCTAATTTTACATTTCTTTAACGGATGTTGTAATTTTAAACGTGGCTGAAAGGGACCTCTACACTTGAAGGGCAATATCCCTCCTCATATTCTCATTTGCGTCACTGCCTGGAAGAAATCTAGTTGTGGAAGTCATTTCCGAGAACCCCGACAGAACCTTGGTTCAAGAGCAATATTTGGAGACTGCCACGGATGAGCCCTGGCTAGCCGCAGCACACTTAAAGCCCTGGCTGGAGGGTATCTGTGAAATGGAGACCTGATGAAGGCAGCTCGCTGTGGGGCCTTGATGCCGGTCTCCGTTTACTGTACACATCTTGTAAAAGAGATTACCAATTTTCAATGTATGGTAATACCCCAACGCGCTTTTTTTTTTTTTCTTTCTACTTCATGCACATCTAAACTACTTTTTCTACAACCGTTCTGCGAACGCAGAAGGTCCCTACATTGCCTGACAGTTGCAGGTAGAACATTCCTGTCAATTACTGGAACAAGTGATTGGGTGGCTCTCTCAACTATAAGTCGTGCAGTATCTACTTCACTTAATACAGATATTAATTAGGCGGGACTCAAGGCGCTACCTTTTGAAAGATGACCACGTTTTCTTTAGGTAGCCTCGAATCGAATTATCTCCTATTTAGGAGATTAAATAATGTGAACATCCATGCCATATTATTCACAGATGTGTTAAGTACCTGCATATAGATACCTTCCCAGCTATACAGATCCAGGCTGCTTTGTTTTTCACTGAGAAGTGTGATTCAACTCCACCTTTTAGTTTTTGGGACATCCACTTAAAGTTGTGTTTCTACAGCACGGCATTTGCGGTCAACCCTGTTTCTTCTGGCTGCCCATAGATTACGATAAAAACCCATCCTTACCTTGACAGCTGTCTAATCCAAATAACTTTTGACACTCGAGTAATCTTCATTGCTAAGGATTTCTCTTCAGTCAATCAAACTCTTAATAATTGAACAATAACAATTTTGTTTACGAATCTTGTTCCATGAAAGTACATACCATACCCATACAAATGTAACACTGTAAAACATAAAGCGTTATTCATTAAAAAGAACACCTTATGAAAACTGGCATAATAGTGAAAGCTGTTCAACTGTATAAATACAACTATAAACACTATTCAGATATATATGTTAGAGAATATACACCTCCCTCCCCGCCCCAATTAGGTCATTGCTGAATGTTGGTTATTGAAAAGCTAGTTTGACACATCCTTGAATTTGTTCTGCCATATACATAAAGCAGACAGTAAAAATGTAGCCAAGCAATTGCACGTTAGAATGTCTGTCAGCAAAACAAGAATTAAAGATGCCGACCTGGTATACATTGTTTAATATATTTTACTAAAGGTAAAGAACGGAGATATAACGTGACTATACCAAGGGCAAAGAAAATAAAATCTGGATTATTGCTTCCACTTTACCAGTGTCACATGTGCAGGGTATTTCAGCGGCACCTAAGCCCAGCCATCTATCATTATTTGTATCATATACTTTGTATTCATATTAATATTATTTATATACTGGAAGGAACAATGCTCTTTTGATCACAAAAAAACATACAATAGATAAGAAATACGATTTGTCAGGAAGAAATGAGATTCTCACAATGGGGTGAGTTTGAGTTTCTTTCTGACCAGTTTGTGGAGGGGAGTAAATTGAACAGTCACAGGAGACAATACATAGGTGTATCAGAAGAATTGCCATCTGGACATGGTGCAAAGCCCTGCCTTTTTTCATTTGTATGAATACATAAAATGATGCAGGTAATTGCATCGACATAAGAGTAATATATATTTACCAGAGTCTCCTTTCCGTCCAGTCCATGCCAAACGCATAGTGGTGTTGTGCCCTGTTGAATCGCTAGCCGAATCCACAGCATCTGCTCTACTCATGGTGCAGAGCAGGTTCAAAGATCACAAGATGCCACCTCAATAGCCGTAGTGACAGCAAAGTATCTGCAGCGCTGGGGCAGCATTTAACATATGCCCCCCTGTCCCAAAACCATGATGATCATAAGTAAGCATGCTAGTGGTAGGGTGAACTACAATAAACCTATGCCACAGTTTAGGCATGGTGCATGGCACTACATAAGATCATGGCCGCCACATCCCAATTGATATCACACAAGTGGCAGCTCCTGTAGCTGCGCTGTTGAAGGTGTTGTGTATTCTGATCAAATGGGTGGACACTGCTACATGGCAGGACAGCGACCTGGAGGACTGGACCTCTTCTTTGATCTCTTACTCAGGGCACATAACACCCTCTGTCAGAGACAGCTGCACAGCAGGCAGCTGTCCTGTGTCCATGCATCAAAGGAGCACACCCATTCAAAAGGAGTAGCCTCACACCAGGGTGCTGCATCTCTAAGGCCTGTATTCCCAGTCAGAAGGGAAAGAGGCAGGGTTACAAAAGGCAGAAGTGCTCTCGTCAATGGTAGGATACTTCCATCCTCTTGTTTTTCTCTGCCTATCTTTCTCGTTCCTGTCCCCTTCACTTCCTCTTGATCAAAGTACTGTGGGTGTGATATCAGAAGGGCAAAGATCACTATGTTTGAGAGCAGGGATTGGATCACTAAGGCAGGCTAGCTTTAGGCCAATCACCTGGGGGCTTTTGCATTTAAGATGAGAGATCTCCCATCCATTCTTTAGATTCTCTCAGATCCTCTCAGATGCTCTCTAGATGGCAGATTCATTCTGGACAAACTTTCTGCCCTTCCTTTGGGAAAGTTGTAATTTATAAAAGTCGTCAGCCTGAAGTGAAGAAGGAGCCATCAAAGGCAGAAGGAAGATCTGTTCCCTAACCACTCCCAGGGCACATCAGGAGTGACCTTTGCTTTGGACGAGGAATCACCACTACGCACCGGGATCTCCTAGAGCTGGGAGAGCATACCCTGAATGGAGCTATCTTGTCATCGAGTCATTCTGAGGCCTCACAGCAGCCAGAGGGCCAGAAAAGCCGAAGATCCCTTGTTAGGGAGAATTTTCAGTTTAGTGCTAAATTCCTCCCAGCTTAGAGACCCCCAGCTCTTTTGCTGAACTTTGGGACTTTGTACTTTTAATTCTATATGTTTTTTGTGTTCATTTTGGTTGTGAAGTCTGACAAACTCCATAGGCATCATCTTTTACATTGTGTCACACAGCACCTTCAGTGCAGTGGCACAGGGAAGTCTTTCAGATTTCCCAAAGTTTTAAATACTTTCTCTTGGATAAACTACTGTTTCCAAGAGCAGTAAAGTGAAATTGACTTTACTTACATTTGTATCTTTCTAGACCCAGCACACACTATCTTGCAATAGGGTGCTGGAGAGGTTACTTAGTATCCACTTCGTCTAGCTTCTCATGTAATGATTATATGTTATGCTTTCCTCAATGAATAGCTGGTGGCAGTGGTTTCGTTTGAACTACCATGGTGTGCATTTACCGCGTTCTGCGTTTGCAGCTACAGTAAAGTGTACATGGGAGCCATCTTTGTCAAAATGGCGCTCTGTCTTCTTTTTTTCGCCATTTCTTTGTGGAAAGGTCCTTCTTGAGATTTGCTTTGTGCGCCAAACCAGGTTTGGGATCTTTGTTCATTTCGCCTTTTGCGGGGTTCACGGGTGAAACCCGCCTCTGGCTCCAGATCGTCTGTGGTAGGCAGGAAGTGACGGAGGTGCCTGAAACTCCCTGCGCTTAGTCTCCTAGGAGACAAAATGTTGCTATTGCTGGCAGTGAAGTCTTGAATGTGCCCAGAAAAGACACAAAATCAATCTCACTAAGACCAAGATCTTTGTGGTGAGAGCCCGCCAGGAATACTTGGCCACAGAACATCTGGCGCCATGAAGATTACTGTAGACCCTCCACAGAGGTTAATAATGTTGGGATGGCATAATGGCCCCATAGATTTTAGATACATTTTTGAAAGTATGATTATTTAACTTGAGAATGCTGAGGCAAATGTTTCCATTCCTATTTTACCCCCTTGAAGATCAGACAGTCATTGGTCGTGTCTTGTCTCAACTGGATTAAACCAAGAACGTGACTCCCCTTCTGAGGATGGTGAATGTGCTCACTTGCACATTTCTGCACTTGAGCACATCATCTTGGCACTAATTGAACTCAAGTGCATTTCCCCAGTGCACCAAATCTTTCATGGCATGGAACAGGCCTTTCTTTATGCCATAAAGAATCCAGGTTAGTACCATGCACCAGGGACCCCGCAATCGTCTTCCGCTGTGATCAAGAGACTTCCCAAATGGAAAATTGGCAGATGCCGATCATGGGTAGGTTGCTTTTGGCAAATACCTGTAATATTATGGAGCTTCCTCTCATATGATCTTAGGGTCAACAAAGATTGTTTAAAGTTTACAACGCAACTAAAAACATAAAATGTCTGTATTTAATATAAAGTTGCTCTATGTGCTGTATAGTGTCTGCAGCTTTTCTTTAACGCTAAGGGCCCATGAACTGTGGTGACGGTTGCACTGTAGAAGAATTTATTACATAACTTAATGGTCGCTGTTTGCAAAGAAAAGGGCTCTAGGATATCTTTGTCCTGCTCCCCCTTCCGTTTTGTCTTTTGTCGTTCTGCCCTGTTGCAGGAGATTACAGAAAACAAACAGGAGTCTTCTCAGACCCCGCTGCCTGTCCCACAGTGCCTGAAATAGAAATGTCTATATGAAGCATTAGTGTTTCTATTCTTATTTAATATGTCTGTCCATGAAGTAGCGGAAGAAAGGAGAGCCCCTTAGTGCACATCCTGCACATAAGTGGGTTGAGGTCTGCCCAACAGCACCCACTCACATGGGTTTAAACTCCAGTACATATCTAAGTGCTGGACCTCTGTACAACTCTTCGATAGGCAGGGATGTCATTTGGGGGTCACCAGCGGTCGCACCTGCGACCCCTGAAGTCTCCCTTGCTACCAGTGTGGTCTCCCTTGCTACCCCTGTAGTGGCTGGCTCTCTTGCCAGGCCTCTTTAAAAAAAACAGGGGATTTCACAAGTGTAACAATTTGATTGTAATTGCTAGATGCTTTAAAGATTTATTTCAAGCACACTTCAGGGGAGTGTGTCACTGATTTAGTCTGTTCTTAAACACCTCAAATTCACAATTCAGAAAAAAAGTCCAAAAAGCATTTAGAGTAGAAAAAGCATTCATTTTGGACTACGTATTTTGCTTTTCACAAGTTGCAGTTATAGCATGTTTTTTCTGCCGTTGTCTCTGTTACTATCATCACAAGACACCCCATTCCGATGTCTTTGGTCCCTTGACAAAACCATTGTGCCTAAAAGCTTGTGTGCATTGTAGAAATGTTTGGACATAGCACATAAAGTGGCCCTTGATTTCATTGTGCCATAATTAATGCTTTGTTGTGATGTGTCTATGTTTCCTATCTCCATGGTGGGCTGTTCAGGATGTTTTTTGCATGCATGAGGTAACGACTGCACAGAGTACAAGATGCCGTGTGAGTGTCCTGCTCTCCCTGCACTACTCTAAATTCTTTAATACACAGTTATGAACCCACCCAATGGTGTGTATTTTGCCAATCTCAGAAGCCTGAAAAGAAGATGCAGCAGGCTTCACATTTTACCAACTTTGCACCAGATCTGCAGATAAATGGGCTGTTGTTAAATCTCAGTTACCAATGTAATGGTATCCAATACAGAGTGAAATTTGCTCTCTGACTTTGTGACCATTCCGACATGTAATTTCTCATTTTACTATAGCCAGTACAATAGCTATTTCCTGTAAAATAGCTCAGTGGGTTGAGTGTTCACTGCTGCAATGTGTGTGTTTGTGTGATCTGCAGATTTCAGGTTTGAATCCCGGCAAGGCAAACTCAGCCTTTCCTTCTTCTGACGTTGATAAATGAGAACCAGCACAGGTCAAGTGATATTGTATGTATGTTTGTTCTATATGAAGCACTTAAGCGTAAAGGCTATGTAATAACACATCATTATCATTTCTCCTTGGACGTCTGCTTGCATTCAAAGTAATTTGGTAATATGGGCGTACACACTGATATTAAAAATACATATGGTGATCTTTCCTTGTATGAAATGTATATCACATTACAGCGATATCGTAACCATATTTTTCGTAGTGTACTTAGGAGCAATGCTATATGATGCCACTTCCTGTTTTGTCAAGGGGTGAAAGGTCATGTTCCATCACTTCATGTGATGTCACTTCTGGGTGGGGTCAGATGACATCACAACCTGTGATGTCATCAGAGGTCCAGGGTCGTGTGGTGTCACTTCCGCTACCCCTGGCATTTTGGTGAAATTACGTCCTTGTAGATAGGTCTGGCGGTACTGGCTTCTAGAGATTTGCTATGTCTGCTGGGCCGTCCTTTTACATTCAGGCTCCATTTGTAAATAATAGGGCCCGTGTGTAGTCACTAGTGGCCACAGTACGATGCTCATCACATCACGTGATGTCTCCAGTTTCTAAAACGGGTCCAGTCGCATTCTTCAAAGTAGACTCTGGGCAAGCGTGACAATGTAAGTGCAGACCCGTGGACACCTTTATAAAATGTACTTGATCCATTCAGAGCAGACCTGCTAGAACCTGTAGCCAGCACGCAGATTGCAGAAATAGGAAGTACTCAATGACACAGCATGGCAGGAATAAGATACTGTTGGGCGGGGGAGTATAGCGAAGTTAGTAATTAACTTAACTACTGTGGAATACCAATGCAAGATCAGTTTTAAAGGGCAGCGATGGCGAGCATGGGATTTGTTTCCGAGAATAAATTAGTATAATGCAATTGCTGCAAAATGGTTTTATGATTTGCAAAGAAGTGCTAAGTGGATTTTCCTGCAATTTCCAATGCAGCATTATCATATTCTTAATAACAAAAAACAAAGCAGTAGAATGAATGAGCTCTTTAACCAGATGCTTGTTATGGTCATTCCAACGCTGAAACATGTTAATACCTAAATTTAAACCTAATTAAATGCACATTGGGAGACAAATGTATCCATTGAGAAGGATCTATGCCATTATGCAGACCTTTAAAGTTCATTACGCTTGACAGATTTCTTAAATAGAAAGGCAGCCTGAGTTATCTCTTTAGCATGGTGCACTTTTCCTAACTTAACATTTAAGAGTTTAAGATTATCAATAATTCTTGATTGCTAATGTTGTTCACTGCTGAATGTATTTTAGTTTTATCTTTGCCTCTTTTGCCCACTGCTGGAGGCTAACAGGGGCTATTATTTGTATTTGTTCTTAAACGGAAACACAGAGATTATTTTGTAAATGTATGTTTGTTCAGCCTACGAAGTATCTTATACATGTTTAAAGTTCTTCTTTGTCAAACCAATACGTTTCCCATTCTCTAGACAGTTCATGTTTGTAAAAAGCAAACAACAAAAGGGATTGTGTAGGTTGACATCTATATTAGACTAGCATATTTGTTTTGGCCGCAGTCAGTTTTTTTATACAACAGAAGCATTTTCCAACCAGTCAATACACAACTGGGACATATATTCTCTTTGTAGCTGAGGGAATATTATTTGTACTTTACAAATGTGTAAAGAAAGTTTGACAGTAGGAGTGGCTCATGGAGCTGCCTTTGCTTCCGGCCTAAGCAGCTTAGCCCCTCATTGTTTACCTGAGCTCCTACCAGTTAAATTCCATTCCAAGGAAGATCATTGTGCACTGGGTTTCAACTTTCACTGCGGCCTGTACAAGGAACAAAGGACTAACTATGTGACTTTGCTGGAGCTCCTTCCCTTTGAATCTAGGGTTACTTTCAAGACATCAACTGCTTTTCCATTCTATTTTAAGGATTGGGGTCAAAGGCTTTCATTCTGGCACCGCTTTTTATGTCCTTGGACAAGAAGTGGTGGTGTGATCCTTTTTGCAAATCTTACTCTCTCTGCCCTGAGCTTCCCAGCACTACTGCTGGACTCGCTCGGATTTGTTCATTGACTTTGTAAAGGCGTGAGACGTTATCTCAATCCCCTCCTTCATTTCCTTATTCTGTGAACACCGGATCCTTCTTATGAGGTTCCAGTTTGGGGACACAACTCCCCTTAGTTTTGGTTCCATGCTTTCCAATGTCAGCAGCCCACAACTCTTGTGGTGTGCTGTGTGGGGAGTTTGCAATGTCTTTTTTGGGTTCAGTGGTGAGTTCCTAGACAACCCATTGCAGGAGTGGTCGTCTCTCTTTTATGTCTTTTTTATTTTACCACAATCCATCTTCAACAGATTGCTGTGTGGAAACATTGAGTGCCCTTCTGTTTATTCTCTGAAGCTTTTTTTTTTTTTTTACTTTCCAGGCACCCTACTCACAGACTGGTGGCAGTCGTTACTTTTGAACCTATTTTTTGAATGCATTGTCCCAGGCTGCTTTTGCAGCCACGTTAATCCATTTGAAATGGCCCTCTTCATGTTTTATGTCCTGCTCAAGGTGGCCTGTCTTTGTTGGCTTTCCTTCTACCTTTCCAGGTGGGAGAGGGTTGCCTTTCTCAATGCACCTTGCCAGGCCTCTTGCAAGAACCCGCAAAGGCTCTTCCATGAGCTTGGATGTTGTGGGCAGATTCTGGAAGGCTGGCTGCCCACCACTGGACAGCTGTTTCTAAGTTTGAATGTTGCAAAGCGCCCTTATTGGAGAGATGGGGTCCCCCCAGTCCATTTCCTGGATACAAGCAGATGAGTTGGACCCAAGAACCAAGTCGACCACTGGATCTGAAGCTAGCGAAATTAGAAGAAATTGGAGGGATACTGGAGGACTGATGGAGGACTGCTACAGGCTTAATAATTGGCTCAGCCAACACCCCCACATGGGGGTATCCACTTTAGAAATCTGCTGTGATGCCCTCCACCAGGAGAGTAGCCATCGGGAAGATTGTAATTAAACCTCAGGTTCCTGAGTGCCTCCTGACTCTGTCTGGGATCAATGCAGAAGGGCATCCATGAAGATCTCTGTGAGGGTCCCTGGAACCAGAACTGGCAGACCCTCCTACTGTCTGAGGTCTCCAGAGGAATATAAAGATGACAGCGGTAAACCCCCTCGAACTTGTGACCCAATGGCCCTCCACATCGACATCACCGGAAAGACTTGTTTTCTCCAGCCTGGGACCATTTCTAACTTCCTAGGAGATGGGGTTTTGACATCCCTTAACACTCCACCTACCCATTCGATTTGCATTGGGGGCAAAGCCCTTCGTACCTTAGCACTAGACAGGGCTGTCCCACGACAGTGGTGTCCGTGTCAATACTTCTGTAGGTCATCCTTGAGAATATGAGGGGTGGATGCTGCTCCTCCTTTTGCTGGAACTCAATTTAACATCCTTAAGTCCCACTTTCGCATGGTTGCATTTGCCCTGCACTAACTGAACTGTACTAAGTTACCAGCACTAGCAGAGTGGGCCATCCTTCCCACTCACCTCTTCCCTCAGGAACCTTTTGAGACACCTAATTACTATCATAGACTTGGCACCGGTTATTGCTGGACTTCTGAAGATGAAGTATATGGCACTGTGTGCCTTATATTTATACAGCCTTTGTATACTGTGTGCTTAATATCTGTTCTCCTTACATTCGTGAATGCATTTATTGTGTCAATAATTGCTTGAGAGTCTAAAGTAACTATAAGTGGGATATATGCACTAACGTATGTTTACTTACATTAAGATATTTAAAGTGTACTTTTTGTTGTAATGTATTCAAATGTTATTTTTATAGCTCACCTGTGTGGGTATGTTCCTTATCAAGTCTTCTAAGTATTAACTGGTTTACACTACCATGACACCTTTTGCCTTAGTTCATACTTGCTGCAAATTCAACACTGTTTAAGAGGGTGGCTTTGCTCAACTGGAGTTATGAATAACATTGCTAACCCTAAGTTGCCCTTTCCAAATCCTACCCAGCTAGTTAATTAAAAAAAGCCTCATAACAATTGCTTCCTATATGATCATCTGTGAGAAACCATAAGGTGTCTCACCCTCTAGTTCCTGGGGGCCTCTATCTCTCAGGTGGCCATGGCACGGCCATAGCCTTTGAATCCAGACCCTGGTGGTGGACCAATGCAGGAGGATCACCTGGGTGAGGGGTCTCCAGGAAGTGGGAGTGGAACACCTTATGGTGAGTTGTGGTATCCCTCAGTTCCCTGTAACACATTTACACCATCCTACAAGGTAGGCTACGTGGGAACTTTACCCACCCCCACTTTCCCTGCACAACCAGTTTCACATGGGAGCCTGCTCTAGGAGAAAAAAGACTCACATCCGAGCAGTGTACCTGACATGTCCCACTGCAATAGTCAGGAAAGGTCAAGCAATTACAGGTAATCACCCTCACCTGACTTCAATTAATCTTGCTCCAACAGATAAAAGGCGGAGCACGAGAGCACACTCTGAGCGAGACAAAGCACACGATGGAACAGCAGTTTCAAAATGGCAGCTGAATGAGGGTAGAAAGATGGCAAACTAAAAAGGGTTCGCAAGGAGGGAAATACCCGTGACCTTTCCGACAAGAAACCGTTACTTTCTAAAACCCTGCAGATTAGAAAGTGTAAACACAGGAAACCAGACTGAAGAATCCTGTATTGTGTGTTAGAGATGCTAGAGGCCCTCCCGCGAAGCTCACCAAGCCGGGGAGGAGCAGCAGCCACAGTGGTACTATCCTTGGCTCCAAGAACAATGTAGCGCCAGAGAGATCAACACAGCCAGTGAATTGGGTAGACCGATGCAAGCTCGATCTGTGTTGAAGTCAAGTATGCAAGTGGCAACATTGTATATCAAGATCAGGAGTGAACATTGTTAAACGCGTGTGATGAAAGACGTGAGTAAAGATACATTTCTGATGAATGTTTGAACTTTGAGAAGGATAGATATGATACCATTGACAGAGTAGTCTGGCATCAGGAGTGTGCACAATCAAAGGTCTCTTTAAGGTATCAAGCCAAGAAGTGTCAGAAGCGAAGCGTAAAGAAGAAAATGAAAAAGGAACAGTGAATTGAAGTGCTCCCACTACGGTTTAAGCCAAATCCATTGCACAATCAAAAGTCTTTGATATCTGAGAGAAAGAGAAAAGCTCTTTATAATTGTGGACTTTGCAATTCAAGTGGTCTGAACCCGAACGAGGGAGACCATTTGTGAGCATTGTGTTAAAGAGGGTCTGGGCCTGACAGAGGGGGACCCGTGGGGAACAGTGAATCACACAAGAATTTATGAATGTGCTAAATCCTAAGAAGAAAGGAACTTTGATGTTTTTTGTTGCATCAGGCCCTCAGTAATAAGAGTCTTTGAATGGTAATGAGACTTTGGCACAGAAGGCCCTGATACTTATATTTTAAACTGCATCATCGTGGCTGAGAAGCCAGAGTGCATGCAAACCTCCAGCGTGCCGTTTTGTACCGTGCTGAAAATGTAGAGAAGGGAAGCCAACTGCTCAACTATCCTAACATATCAGTTCTTGAACACTTTTCATTTTGCATAGGATTGTTTTCCACACAATTTGTATTTAGAAGTAAGGATTGGAAATAGGTTTCTTAGTATAGGCCCTTTTATTTTGACAGAGACTCCACAAGGACTGCATTATTATTATTTGATGGTGAAGCGTGCTCCCATCTTAAGCTTTAGGGTTAGATATGCATTCAACCAACCCATGTAAAGTTCAATAACACCCTTGTACTCTGATCACTTGTGTATGTCTTCACTGTTTAATACCATGCCTTCCTTACGCATCTCTGACAACCATGGTATCCATTGTGAGCATCTGTCTGTTCATTGCCAGCAAGGTGCCGAAAGACAGCAGTCCCAAGAATAGGCAACATGAGCCAGCATCATGAGTCTCTTAGGTTTAACACGTCTGCAAGTACATACCTGTGCACACAAAGGAAGTCTATGGGTTAATAAAGACACGTTTTTCATGCTTATGCAGGCTTCTGTGATCACCAAACTCCTTTCTGGCTTCACTATTTAGAGTGCTCATGCTCTCACACACTTACTTAAACAATACGTCACTGTCAGAAATACAATAATGGCAGTGAAACTGGATGATCTAAAGCTGCTCCTACAAAAGATGCTGTGACTACAAATGAAAAGTTACAAACACAGGAAAACAATGGCAGATGACTAGCATTGGGTGACTGCAAGACCCATGCCCATGTACGCTGCACACATGTTTCCTTCATCCAATGCATCTGAACTTGTAGCTGTGGCTGGCACTCTTCACTAACTACATGAAGAGACTGATCTTGGGGGAGATGAGGTTGATGCTACTCCACTAGACAGGTGGAGAGATGTGCAAGTTAATTCTGTCCTTGGCAATCTCCAGAGGAGAAGAAGAGCATGACCCCCAACCCCATGTGACAAATACATCCATAGGGGAGAGTATGTGGAGATGCTTGGAAGCATAAGGACTTTAAGCCCAACAGGGCTCTGAGAATGTCTGTTTACTTGAGAGACCTGAGTGCCACCATGTGCGAAGATCACCACCTTTTGGCCAACATTACTGACATGCTCACTGTGATGGAATCTGCATCGAGGATCACCTTGCTTGATTTTGCCCTCAGCATGGCATCTCATTTCATTTCTCATGCCTTTGGGGGCATAGAACTATTGGCACATTCCATTTGGCCTAACATCAGCTGTTCTGGTATTTTAGGGAGACCAGAGGTCACCATTTTGCCAGGACTGTCCCGGCTCCCACAAAGGTCCCTGTTTTGCCAGGATTGTCCTGGTTCCCGCATAGCACCCTTTATTTGCTATCGGTGATGAGGTGCCACCCGTGACTGGAAACAGCCTGGAAATAAAAACAAAGGCATGCTTAGATCAAAGAGCAAGGGGCTCGAAATGCGTCTGGGCCGTAATTAAGGAAACGTTTAGGGCCATTAAGCTTTGAGCTCCCTGAACTGAGACAACCCACCCCACTACCCCCGCGGCACTCTCTCTAGCAGTGGCTGGCCTTCTCACATTCAATGAGCAGAGGTCCAATAACCTCCAGGCCCCGACCACTCACAGATACATAGAATGGCCATGCTGCGCTTTTTTAAATACACTTTCCTGGCACAGAGTTTGCAGCAACATAGATTCACAAGAGTGACAAACGTTGACTTTGAAGCTCACCCATTTCATATTTTACTATCTCTTGCCATACCATTGCTCCATGGTATTATGGATGGTTTACTATAGATCAAGAGGGGGAATCCCAAAAATATCACTATCTAGTGATTTCCCTATTTTATTTTGGGAAATATTGATAAAGTATACAAAGGAGGTCGTTGGATATTATCAAAAGTTATGCCAAGGACCACCAAATTATCTACAAAAAATCAATTACAGTTATTCAGAGTATAATGCTAATAAAACAGTAAATCACAGAAATGTTTAATGCATACAATATAAAATCTATTATTATAAAAAACACAATAGTCTTTGTGACAAAAAACTCCCTAGTATTAGGAGACTGAGTATTGAATCCAATCAGTTAATTATGAAACCAACATCAAGATTGTTTGTAGTCTTCCTGTTATTGATGGTTTGTCACCTTCTTTTCTGACCCTGTCAAAGCATCTCCCCACCCACGAGCTGAGTTGTTTTGTGCAGCCATTTCCCTGGTTCGACCAGTGGTGGGCTTCTAGAGCCAGGCCTCACCTCCAGGCTCTGCTATGACTCGGCCCAAAACTTGAAATCTCTGGCAGCCAAACCTCTATTTGGCAAACCCTCCTTAACTTACTATTTAATACATAAGCAATGCGTAGTTGTGATCTTTTTACATCTATTTTGAGTGGCTTCTAAAATGTTTTTACTTACCCAATATTACATTTTCTGAATCATATGGATTTATGTTTCATTCTGTTATATTGCTTGTCTGCATGAATTTGATGCAACTACATAAAAGTGAAACACATGTGCTAACTACTCTACATAGGAAAACGTTACTTTATGTGTTTGAATTTTGTCATGTCTTTCTAATCCATAAGATTATTTTTTTTTTATCAGCAATTTCTTTCATTCTCGTCTGATGGGACTTACATTAATGGTCTCTTGATGTAAGGAGCCAGGTCGGGTGGAAAGAATCACACTGTTGGCGAATCTCTGCCCAAAGTATTGTACAGAAGCCTTCCGATTGTATCTTCACAAGCAATAGTTGCTGTATATAAACACCAAAATTAGATCATCTCCTATAAGCAGGGAGCTTCCTACCTCATTATTCAAACCGATTGTGATATTTACATTGCAATTTCTTTTACAACATAGCAGTTCCACATGTCTTCACCGGTGGATCTTCTCGAACCCTTGAAAAGTGGCCCCTGATAGAAAAAGAAAATGTTGTATCCAACATGGGCGGATCATTTGATTTTTCTCTTCCTAGCTCAAGGCCCACCTCCAGTGAGAACAAACACATAATGTTGATGGCAAGATGCACTCCCCTTCTCAACATTAATCACCTACATTATTCCATAATTTGTTGAACTATGAGACGAGAAAATCCAGCTAGCTTAAACTACACTGATCAGGACTTCTTACAACCCAGTAATTTTGCTAGCTGCCATTCACTGTGAGCAATTGAACACGTTCTTATTATCGTCTTTGTTGGTCGCAGTCAGAAAAGAGCTCTTTGGACTACAGAATACAGAATGACAGCACTATCCAAAATTACAGCAGTCTTAGACGATGCATGTGATTGAAAGGAATTTTCTAATTCTATGTTCAAAGAAAAAATCTTTACATATCTGCGTTCAAAGCCAAACCTCCATTGCAACATCTGTCTGGCTTAATTTCCTGAACATCTATACAATGTTTCCTGTCTCACATTTCTTTGTGTCAGATAACGCAACTCCACCTTGGTCCTCGCGAAGGTGGATTACTGCTCCAGCCTTATATTGAAAATTCCCATATACTCCTTTGCACTTCTAAATAAGGTTTTGGATATTGCAAAAACCATGCAAAATCAAATAATTACCCAAACACTTCCACTTGTGTTTAAAACCATCCTTGGGTGGCCAAACGCCAAAACCTGGCCGAATCTCCCAATGCTACCCCCTCACAGTGCTCCCAACCTCCCCTCCACATAATTGTCCATGTGCACCCAATGTTGCCTTCCACTATTACTCCTTAACCCTTCTGGCTTCCCAGTAATGGAATGCCTTAACCCTGCAACTAAGAACATTCAAACAGTGCCTTGATTCAAGACTAACCTTATTAAAACACCTTCTCTCTCTTAAGGGAGCCCCATGGTGCTACAATACCATTTTCCCTACAATGATAACCCATCCCCATTGGATTTCATATCTGTAAATACTAAATATGAGTTTAAAGTCAGTCATGGGCTGTCAGCCCATTCTAATCCCAAAACACCTACAAACGCTTGTTTAATGTAAAAACTAGCATATCATTGCCTTTAAAGGTTGTGGAGAGTTGCGCTGATCAAAATGATGGTGTTGTCACGTCTACTGTACTTCTTTCTAATGTCTTGTTACTCATACCATGCTGCTTTATTAGATCCTTAGATTTCCTTGTGATGGGATTCCTCTGGGGAGGGAAGAGGCACAGAATAGTGTTTTCTACTTTAAGACTGAGGTATGAAGATGGTGGGCTCCAGCTGCTGTGGTTTGAATTGTACTACTTGGCTGCTCATGCACAGTTTCCCTCAGGGTATCTGGCGGATGAAGGGACGTTGGATATCTCATTGCTGAGTGTGGCAATAAGACTGGTTGTTTTCAACGAAGCTTTGTGGGTTGAGGATAGATGCTTCCTGTGCAAAACATACCCACTGGACCTGGGGGTAGAGTGTGGCATAGAATACGAAGAATTATGGGATCAAATAGTGTGTTTACCCCACTGTGCCAGAATATGTAGCCTATCCACATTTAGGCGATGGGATAGGGAGGTTCTTGCTATGTGTGGGGATATTTAAGGACGGAGTGTTTAGGGACTGCTTGGAGGTTTATGATGATTATGGGCTGCCCAATGAACAATTCCTGGGTTACATGAGAATTTCCAGGTTTTCTAAGACACAATGGCCGGTCTGGCCGGAGGAACCTGAATGTGAAGCCTGTTACCCACTTATACCAGAGCATGATAATGAGTGTGAATGTACTTGTTCTGCGCATTAAGGTTGCCTGTGATTCTGACTTGGAGTTCGAGTTTGATGGGAAGCAGTGGGATACTGTGTTACTGTTTATCAAAAAGAAATCTAGGAATGTCTGCTTTTGCCTTCTGCAGTTGAATATGCTCTATAGATGAATACACATAAAATCGTTTTAATAAACAAGCGTCCCCAGAATGCCCATGGTGCGGCGGCAAGCCCGCTGACTTCCTGCATATGGTTTGGCTTTTTCAGAAGGTGAGTACCTTCTGGTTCAATATTCAGCAGGCACTGGAGGATGCGGGTGTTGGAAGATGCAGGTGGACCCCTATGGAGTACCTGCTGGGTATGTACCCTTGACCTGACAAGGCCATACATGCAGTAAAATGTATGGATATCGCTTGTATACTTGCTAAACGGAGAATCACTATATCCTGGAGAGACTGTGCTGGACCCAACTATGCAATATGGCGGGGGGACTTAATGAAGTGGTCTACGACTGAAACAGGGGAGTGGTACGGGGCACTGCAGAAGGGTATGAACGAGGGCCTGTAAGGCCCTCCTCCAGGCAATATTTGATCATTCCGATGAGCAGCCCCCTTGAGGTTGATGTAGTCGTCTAGAAGGGCCCCTTACTGTCGGGTTTGTGGATGTGTCTGGCACACCTTATTTGTAATAGGGTAATGTGGGGCTGAGCTTTCTGTAATATGTTACTTTAGGCCGCCTGCTCTTCTAGGTATACCTGTTGTATATAATTAGGACAACTCAATGCCTTTGCCCTTGCTGTCCCATTATTTGCCCTGTTGCTGTTATGTTATGCTGTATTTGTTTAATTTGTGCACATTTTCTCAGGTATTTGCTTTTGGAATTAATTAAAAGATTTTAAAATAAATCACTGCTTTTAAAGGTTTGTAAAGCAGCCTGCAATTGGAAGGCTCAAACCATCAATGTACACTCTGTACAGTGCTTCTTGGCAATGCACCTTTCACACTCAGTTAATAAGTACAAATGCATTAAAACATTCAAAATAACTTGATGGTGGAAATGGGCAAAATTGGCAACAAATCAAGATGAGTCTGTGTTCATTTATTTTATTTCAGTTGTGCTCTACTCGTGAGGAGCTCAAGAGTAGAGTTGTGATTTAAGCCTTCAGAGCAGAGAGCCGTAAAGAGGCGGTGCACGTAGCACGCCTATGTTTATGGTGGTGAGCCCGAGAGGGTAAGAAAAGATCAGTTATATTGTATTGTTTACATTTTTGATGTATTGAAATCCTCATTTAAGGTCAAGCAAGTATTGATAAATTGTTATAGTAAGGTAACAAAATGAGGGATTCACCCCGTCAGCATTTGTGCAAGTCCCTCCTGCGATATCAAGAGAAAATATGCAAGCATAATGCTGAATGGACTTGCGACACCAAGGTAAAGTTGGCAAAGCCATAGCCCAAAGACAAAGGTTTTTCCAAGTTTGTCCAGCAACAAATGACCATTTATTTGTAGACAGCTTATAAGGGAAGCAAACTAAGCAAACAAATTGGTCATAATAGAGTTTTGGAAAATGTTTCAGGACGAGGAAGTGGACTTGACTCAGCGGCATAAAATGTTCAGCCAATAGGACCCGAGGGACGAACAGCCTTTGGCTCCCCTGCCCCTCCTCCTCCTCCTCAAACAACAGACACAGCCACAGACAGCAAGGGATTTTACCCCATGAAGGATTTGAAAGCAGCAGTGGGATACACCAATCCCACTTTTCCACCTCCAGTGTATACCAGTGAAGGCGCACCTGATGGCGCAGGGCAAGCAAGTAAAGCAGCGCAAGACATTTGCAGCGAACGTAGGGAGTGCAGTGAGATGCAAGCAAAGCTAACTGAGGATGGGGAAAATACAGCTTAGCGAGGGCCAAGATTCGGTAGTATCAAATGAATGAGGACAGATATTGATCAAATTGGATGGGAAAACAGCAGGTGAGACACGGCATGTGGGAAACAAATTATCGAGTAATAAAGATTCGGTGGAGGAATCAAAAGATTGGGCAGAGATATTGGAGGAAATGCATAGAAGGGAACGGGAAAACAAGGATGAGATTGAAATATTGCAAAGAGAAAGGGAGCGAATGGAAGCACCAGACAGAGAGGAAAGAGAGAGAAGAAAACAGAAAGAACTATAAGACATAGCAAGGAGAAAAGTAGAAGAAGAGTGGGAAAGACAATTGCAAATAAATAAAGAGAAAAGGACGTTAGAAGTCTAGTGGCTTGTTAAAGAGCACCGACACAGAAAAAGAGGAGCACAGAAGTGAGCGAAATAGAGATGAGAGCATAGAGATGCATGCTTTGAAAGCGGGAGGGATTAAGTTGACCGTGGCACATTTACATGATGAGGAAGGGGAAGGTATATGAAGAAGGTTTGGGGACGTCTATAGGAGCAGTAGAAACAGCTGGGCTGTCCCACGGGCAGATATGAGTGCTGAACCCTCGTTGAGAGGGGAAGCGGAGTTACAGATCAAACAAAGGGGAAGTAGCAAGAAGACATGATTTTAAGGAGACCTAGCTTTGGGGACAACAGAGGAGGGGACAGGGACAGTAGTATTGGGACCAATGGGTCAGACAAGGATTCACAGGGGAGAGAAGACAATGAGGAGAGAAGACACTTTCACCGCTCCAGGGAGGCAAGCCCAGACAGAGTCACTTTATGGGGAGGGCAAAGATAATATGGGTTGAGGAAACGACATCGAAGAGCGACTGTTGCATCCTGAGGATGGATCGTGGAGTGCGGATAATATCACTCTACATGCACGGAGGCTAAGGGCCCTGCCAGGACAGAAAAAGACAGAGATTATGAGGGCATTCACCACTACTAAAGACACGGGGAGACAGGATGGAGGGATGAGACTGACACAGTTCCCATTATTGGAGAAGGTTGTTGGATGACCCCAGTATATACCATGGCAGCAAATGGACAAAGACAATTTAAGATGCAAGCTACCTTTGTTAACTGAGGGGGCTGGCAAGTGGATTTTTGAAATTGAAAGACTGACAGCAGGGACAACATCATCGGTGGGAGACATGAAGATTCTACTCTCAGCCATTCTTGGGGAGGTAGCTAACGATGTATGGAAAAGAGCAGGGTACCCTGGAGTGACAGCACAGAACATGGCACATGATGATCTGCCATTTAATAACTGCTGAACAGCCATATGGCAAGCTCTAAGGGTGCAATACACAGACACCTCAGACATAAGCGCGATCGTGGCATGCAAAATGTGTGAGGACGAAGACCCACTACAATATATTCAACAGATTCAAGAAAGATGGTGTCTTGAGATGAAAGAACCATGGGACAAAGCAGTGGAGTTATTTTACCACATATGTCAAGGGTTACCAGAGCAAGTGTAAAAACAGATCACGAAGCTGAGGGGGTTGGAGGCTAAGCCATGGTCAGAAATTCAGCTAAACATAGTTCACTATTGCAGGCTAATCCAAGAGAATGCGAGAAAGAAGCATGAGGAGAGCAACCAGGAAGAAGCAAAGTTAGTGCAGAGGAAATTGTCAAAGTATACAAGGGAAGGGGCAATGTTAACCCACGAAGAAGGGCTAAAGGCTCAGCATGTGCAGGACCAACCACACATGACAGGGGGAGGTTTTGCAGGGCAAGGGGATATGAATCAGTGGTCAAGGGGACAAGAGGGGATACCTCGAGGAAGAGGGGTTGGACAACCAATTCAGCAGAATGCAGGAGGGTTTTGGGGGGACAGCAAAAACCAATGGGGCTCCTGCACAATGTTGGGTTTGAGGACAAGGCAAGGGTAAGATATCTTGTATTTAATGACGCTGCAGCATTAATTGCTCCGCATAAACAACTTTAGGGACAACTAAAAGTTTCCACCATTGAATCTATGATGCAATGAATTTATTGAATTATTACCATGCATCTGATTTTTCTTCCTCCCCTTTTAATATATGTCTTGTTAGTGATTTAACTAACCAGCATTGTTTCTTTGTCTTATTCTCTTGTTTCTGCTATATGCATGTTTTATAATGTCTTATGATATTCTCTTGTAATTTTGAACTTTATTGTCAATTGTACTTAATTATTTGTATCATGTTGATGTATTTATTCCTTTTTTATGCTCTTGGTTTGAGATCATAACCATGTTGACTTTCTGTTATGCTTTTTGCTGAAAATATCTGATTTATGCCTTTTTGGAACCAGGAATTGTTCTTTTGTTTTCCTGTCCATGCATTTATTTGTCAACCTTAGCAATAATTATGTAAACACGTGTTTTAGAAACATATAGCAATCCCACTAAATGAGTGGTAATCTACAAACAGCAGATGATTCAGTCGTAGGATTTCTAGAATAAGGAAACCTATCTACCAAAAAATTAAAGCTAGTGGGCAGAACTAGAGAACTAAAATCTGTTCACCTAAAAATTCTGTGGCTAAATCCAGTATCAGTAAGGGTACACTTCTTCATTTAGATTGTGGACAAATTGGACACATATCACGAGTGTGCAGATATAGGGGGGGGATGCCTCAGAACGGGGGAATGCAGCAACAGCCCACATATCAGACAGAGCAGACTCACTATTATGCACAAGATCACATGCAAGTGCAGATGTACTCATCACAACAGGAGCATGCTCAGGACATGCAAACCCAGCAGTATCATCCCATGACACATGCATTACAGATGCAGGGACACATGCAGCAATCACAACCAGCACAGCAGGCACTGGTTCAACAGAACATCATAACCACAACACATGCAGGCTCAATGATGCTGGCTCCTGTGAGAAAGCTTGGAGGGGTGACTGTTGTAGGGGGCAATCCATTCACGGGGACAGGAATGCACTTATATCCACAATAGGATAGCCTGCAGACAGACCTGATGTTTTCAATCCTATCTGTTACACACAATCCGGCTGAGAAACACATATAGGTGTGACTATAGGTGACACAACATTTTCCTTTCTCGTGGATATGGGGGCAACTAGCTCCTCTATAAGGGAGGGGAGATACCCAATGTCTGGCATTGCCATGAATGCACAGGGATTCTAAGGGGACACAGATTTGGTCCCTTTTACTGACGAATTACCACTTTCTGTGGGAGAACACGACCTGGCCATGCCACTATTGTATTCCTGACAGACAAAAAGTGAATACAACTGGTAGAGACATGATGAGCCCAGTAGCTGAAGTGAGTAGGCACAGTTGGGAGCAGTGTTCCACTACTTTCATTTTTTAGTGTTAACAGCTCCACTACTTTTTGCAACCAATTTCACCATTCAGAAACTGTCCTTTGTGAAGTTAAAGCACACTTCTCCACTTTACCACCGGATATCAGTTACAGCAAAACTGAAATCTATTTCACCTCAATTGGCTGTCAATCAGCATGATTGCAACCCTTGAAAATGTGTTTCACATTGCTCCTTTCCTTCCTACGCTGTCCCCACCACAGTCACAGTTCCACTACTTTTCCTGCTACACTTCTATCACTGGATGAGCTGACTGAACATCACAATATCATTTATAGATGAAGGTATAGTGTGCTTAAAAACAGGAATTGTTAAGGATACCACTCGGGCATCACACACCGGATCAGGACACTTGGTCTTATCCTGTAAGAGCGCTCAATAGGAATGCTTTTTCTTTAATTTCAATTAATTCAAATTGAGCCGATACCCGACCCATCTCACACCCCCTTTTACATATACCCGGGTTTTTAGAATTCACAAAAATCACACACATTTTAATATGGTGCAGCAATCACCCATGGGGTGATAATTACAATAAAGACTACTGAACTACACTTGGTTAACCTTCTACATGAACATATCCAAAGCACAATTGAATAGGAGCACTTTTTGAATTAGGATAGATAGCACCCAAGCTAAGGTTTCCCCCTGCAATATCCCCTCAACCCACAAATAATCAATGAAGAAAGAAGCAGCAGGTAGTCAGGGATAAGAGACAGTGAACAGAATCAACCCTTTGCAATGGCATAAAATGACACACGGAAATTGACAAATAAATAATTAATGTGCGGTTAAATGTATGAGGCACATGTGATTTCTCACAAAGGCAGTAAGTCATAAACACTAGCAATCACAAGGCAATGGATCAACAAAAGGAATACAATTCTAAAACATGTGGAATGCTAGAACCTGCTGCAGCCGAATTCACCCGTATAAAATGACACAAACTCATTGTATGAAAAACGGGTGAAAAACTTGGATTTTCAATGCGTTTTTTGGGCTGGAGACATGTATATCACAGGGATAAGATAGAGGTGACAGGATGTCTCCAGCTACGAACCTTGATGAGATATGCAAGATAGAAAAAGGTTTAATTTGGGTACAATGAAGCCGTGAAAGAGGATAGAAAATCAGCTGAGAAAAGTACAGGTATGACATAAACTAGATTATCAAGACTATATTGATAAAGAAGGACACAGTAAGATCCAAGGTTGATTTGCAATGTCAACCCTGTCACCCCAGTGTTCAACCGTATGTGGAAATTACTCTGAGTACTCAAAATATGACTAAGTATTTATGATCTAGTTAAGACAAAAAGGAATAACAAAGTGGCGCTGACGCGTGGAGATAAATGACAAGATGCACAGAGAATTCTGACAGTTGGACACATTATCAGGATATGGATAGGGTTGCTTAGAGAGTGGAACAAAGACACAAATTAAGATGGGGTAGACTATGTGTGAAGGGATGTGGATACTCACAGTCGGCTCTTAAATTTTGGATTAGGCACAGTCAACCGGATTCTGGACTCCAGGGCTCGGGTCACTGGATGGCAGACTCTCCTGGAAAAAGACAGCTCACCAACGGTCTGGTCACAGCACAGCGATGCCTCAGCGGGATGGAGGAGGTTGCAGCGGGCATGCAGTTAGTGGGCAAAAAGCCAGGCTGGTTTCAGGATGCTTCCCAAAAGAACACCACAGCTTTCCCTTTGGTTATTGGGATTTTTAGATCTGGGATCTCTGGGTTGAGGCCTTGCTGGGATGGTCATCAATGCTTTGGCCTTGCAGTGGAATCTGGAATCAGCTATGCTTTGGCTTTGTACGGGGATCTGGAATCTGGCAAGATGAATGTGGAAAATCAGGAACGCAGGCGCAGGAAATGCAGGAAAGAGTGTGCGTCAAGAGTCCTTTCAGCCATGCTTTATATAAAGTATGGTGACATCATAGAACTATATGGTGGGGGCAGGCTTAGCTGAGCACGCCTCTAAACAACTGGATTGGTCAGGGGTAATGGTTGACGCCTTGCTCTCAGCTGGTTGGGTTTCAAGGGTAGGATGTCAGATTTATAATGTGAGTTTTACAATGTTCAGGCCCTCCCACAGTTACTTTAGCTACAATCCAGTTTTGCCATAAACGGCACATTTGTACAGTGGTAGCATTTTAACAAATTACATAAACAGGTTACATATTTTATGTAGCACATGCCAGTCCAGCTATGCAGTCTGTAAGATATTGTTTCGCCCTTCTAATAATTTTAGTTAATTTTTAGTGTGAAATATTTGGCCTAAAATTCTATAACTTTATACAGGTGTGTAAATTATCATTAGGCATGTCAGCATTGAAATTCGCAGCCGCCATAGGTATACTTTCCTTAGAATACCCAATTCTCTGCCATTTCAGTTCCCAAGGTGGCAGTGAAGGCTACAACACCCCACAAAATTACATTAAAACTGTAACTTCTAAAGTTTTTGCAAATTTCTGCTGCAAAAATAACCGTCTGCAAAGTGTTTTAATAAAATAGTTTTTTGAAACAAATGGGCTGGGTTTTGTCCTTCACTGGACAATTTTCTTTCTTCAGCTACCACCAACTGTCACTTCAGCTCAGTGTGGGGATGGGGGTCTCCCAGTTTGTTTGAAGGTTGTATGGCCGCTTCCACTTCACAGGTTAGTGTCCCAGGTTTCCATTGTTCCATCCTGGAGCACAGACGAATGTCTGAAGAGCGTGCAAACTTTCTTTGTCTTGGTCCATTTAAAGTTTTTCAAGCTAGCAATTATCACTTTCGTGTCTTGGAAGTTTATGGTGGTCCCTTTTGGGGTGAGTCTTAGCTTAGCCAGCAGGGTACAACCTGTTCTGGAGCTTGCAAAATTCAGCCAATGCAATTTAATTATTTTTATTTTATTTTATTTTGTCCTGGAACAAAACAAGCCTGTTTGATAAAACATCCCCTCTATGTTTCCTGGCAACAAACCCCTTTACATTGCTAGGCACGGACAATTTGTTGTTCAACATGGTACTTCTAAAACAGGCTTTTTTTTCTTTTTTGGTTTTCAAAAGCCCCTTTTTCCATGTGTAAAGCCAGCTGCCATTTTCCTTGCAAATTCAGTTTGTCTCTTCCATCTGCACTTCCACATTGTTTTGTAGCCACAGTTAGTTTCTGGTAGGCAGCAATTTTTTTTAAACACTGATGCACTGAAATTGACATTGGCTCAGAGCCAGGGCCTCTTTGACGCATTGATCTTTGATATTTTATATTCCAAAAGTAAAGAGTTTACTTTGTGGCTGAAGTAAAGCTTGTTTTGATTCCCTCTGAACTGAACATCAGCCTGTCATTTAGGGATACTGCTCTTGTCTGCTGGTGCACAATGTGAATGTGAATGGGCATGGCAGAGTTTCCTTAATAAAATAGTGTGATGAGGAATCAGAGAAAAACGCATCAGAGCGGCATCATTTTTAATGTTAATATTTCCCTTTTTAACTGGGAACTGTAGGTTTGCAAGCAGCAGAGCAGCGCTGCTTTGATTTGCTTCTCTTGGGTGCACCCCAGAACGCACTGGCATCTTTCTTGTGTGCTCCCTGTTCCAACTCGTCTATTTTGTGTTTGGCAAGATGATGCAGCCATCCTTTCATCGCTGCAAGGTGCAGTTTTCATGCAATGGTGCCCCAAGGAGCCAGTGCAGCCATTTTGCTGTTGACTGCCAAAGCGCAGCTTTGTTATGGAGAAGAATTTTGTTGCGTGGGTCAATATAGCCCACAGAATTCACTACATGAATGTTAGGGAACAGATCCAAGCATATTGTGGCCAGATGGTACAGAGGGGGTGCCAGTGTGCATTGAACTGTTTTCATATGGGGTGGAAGTGTTGATAGCATGGCTTCCTGGGATCCACGGTAGGCTGCTATGCATACCCAATGAGTTCTTATTTAGACCAGAGTTTCCCTTAGATGAGAACAATGGAAAAGCAATCCCAATAGAACTCTGTGTAGTTACAGTGAGGGACGAGAGAGTAGTATTACATGGAACTGGTGATGCAGGATAATCATGGAGGAATGTAATAGCCATGGGGTAAGGGTACAGATTTACTGATGTTGGTCAGATGAAGAGTCATTTCAAGATGATCGATCAGATAGCAAGGCAGTGTTTGACATAAACATTAAACACTGGGTGGAAATGCATTAAAGGGAAGTGTCACAGAGAATGGATGTGTTGCCAAAACTGCCACCACCATTTCTCAAGGAAGACATAGGGCAGGTACCCAGTGTTTTATGGGCCAATAGTCCCTATGATATGGGTCTTTTAAAGGGATTGGAGCAGTTAATATAAAGCTTATACCATGGGATATTATACCAAGAGCGACAGAGAATCCCCCATCGAGGGAAGCAAACACGGGTATTTATGAGATGATTGCCGCATTAGTGAAGCAAAAACAACAAAAACTGTCCCCACAGGAAAGTGGTCTATAGGTTATACAGTGTAATAATTTGCTGCAACCTCACTCGCTCCAAAGAAAAAAAGATAAAGAAAAAGGATCACTGCTAACCGAATGCTCTAGTCACTGTCTCAGGTAGTGTCCCAACCTAGGCTATTCGCTCAATGCAATATCACATGCATGTTAACTACAAACATACATTTGAATTTACCATTCTTGCCATTTTATCAAATTCATTAGACATATATATGACTGATAATAGAAAAATAAAGTCACAATTTATTGCAAAAAATCTCATTTTTTTCCACAAACTCAGATTTACATATATTTCATAAAAAAACATCACAATTGTACAAAGTTCAACAATAATAGTTGGTATCAGCAAAAAAGTGAAGGAAAAAAGGAAAAGAATCAAAGAGAGGTAGCAATCAACATGAAGACTTCCTACGAGTCAAAATATTCATTCATAGGGATTGCTTCCCACTAACTTCTGCAGGTCTATTTATTCCCAATAGAAGCATCAAATTACATCAAAGTGGTAGTTCATTCATTTGAGAACAATGTTCCACTGGTATTTTAACTCTACTTCAGTTAAAGATCGAAAATGGTCCCACAGCAGTATTAATATCCAATTGCTTTTGTGGGACTATTCTTTCTCACTATTCTTACAAATCTACTAAGGGTTAGTGAAGCAAGGCATTCTAGTGTCTTCAGAATCGCAGTGTAACACTGCAGTGTATCCCGTGAAAAAAGTGACAGGGGGGGTCATGGACTTTATTCTGGATTTGCATCCTTTGAACCAAATTGTTGAAGCAGAATTCCTGTTAGTTCCAAATCCAGTGACAATTCTGTGAAGCATCCCATCAGAAACTACACATTTCACAGTAATAGATTTGAAGAACTCCTTTTCTATGCCACTTCATGAGGAATCACAGGACTTCACATAATTTCTATGTAGAAACCAGAGTGGAAACATACAAGATTACCACAAGGGTACTGTGAGTCACCTTCCATTTTCAATAGGGTCCTTTAGATGGATCTAGGCAACATACAGATAGTGAGCACAGTTGTACAATGCGTGGACGACATTCTAATTTTTAGCAAGTGAGAGGAACAGTGTCGAAATGTCTCAGTATATTTACTGACAGTCTTGGAAGAAAAGTGTTACAAAGTGGACAGGGCAAAATTACAATATTGTCAGAAAGAAGTGCTTTATATAGGGCAGTTAATATCACAAGAGGGACAAAAGGTGATTCCAAAAAGGGCTGAGGTGATCTGTAGAACGCTGATGCCAAAGATAGAGGGAGAAATATAGCAGTTTTGGGGCCTTTGCAATTATTGCAGAGCATGGGGTTTTGACTATAGCACATACACAAGACCCTTGTTGATCGAGCTCAGGGAAGCATAGAGAGGAAATAACAAGTTGCTATGGACACATGAAATGAATGATGTACTTGTAGAGCTGAAGAAGGCGATAAGCACAGCTCCAGTGTTAGGGATCCCAGACTATCATGACACCTTTTATTTGTTCTCACACTCCAATGGAGTAGTGATGACTGCGGTACTCAAACAGAAGACTACCTTATGGCACGCAACATTAGCTTATTATAGTGGGTGTTTGGACTCAGTCATGAGCAGACATTACCTTTGTGAACAAACTCTGGCTGCTGCCATATTTGCGGTAGAGAAGTCAGCGAGTATTACTATGGGGTATAGCACCACACTTTACGTGGAGCAACCCCTCTTTGAAATTCTCGAGAGACCCACAAGTATGTTGCCCAGGCAGAGAGTTTCTGCATACGATATAATTATATCCAATCCGGCAATCAAGGTATTAAGGTGCAGGACTGTCAATCCAGTGATGTTTTTAGCTGAACCAATAGAATAGGGAGTCTATGTACATGACTGTACCATATACATGGAACAGTACAATGACTTTCCCAAGGTGAGGGAAAAGCCACTTGAGTGGGGAGAAGTGCTCTACATTGACGGGTCATCAACGATAGATCAGATAACAGTGGAAAGACGTATGGGAACAGCAAAAGTAATAGCAAGCATGAGCTTGCCTTCACATTTCTTCGGTGCATGCAGCAGAAATAGTGGCTTTCATATTGGCCTTAGAACCGCAAAGACACCAGGAAGTGGCAGTGCATTCAGATTCAGCCTATGTGACATCTACAGTACACTCTGGGCTGTCAAGTCCGCAGAGGAGGGGCTTCTGACATGCTGACGGCACACCAGTGCAGCACGCATCCCTATTGGGCAAGCTCATAGATACGCTATAACTCCCAGCAGCCATAGCGGTTGTAAAGTGCCATGCCCACATGAGTGGGGTGGATGCAGTCTCCCAGGGCAACAAAGCAGCAGATGCAGAAGAAAAGCTTGCAACAAATTTTTCAGAAATAACAGACTTCGATACCCCATCAAACACAAATATCCATGTATGCAATATGATTCTAAGGGAGGGCAATAATACCTTACCAGCCACATAGATAATGGAGTTTCAAAGAAGAGCTCCCACACAGGAGAAAGACTGATGGGTGAGAAGGGGATGCTCAATATCCCCTGTGAATTATTTTTGGTGAAAGTAAAGAACAGGCAAACTAGTACTCCCAACAGCATTATGGCAGATCACACTTATGCAACAGCATTATCCTACTCATATGGGTAAAGATCTTCTTGCTGTTCACATTGGGGAAAATTGGTTCTGTCCTAACATGGCCGAGCATATAGCCACATTTATGGAGAACTGTGTTACATGTAAGAACTTCACTGCAGGACATATTTTAGGTGTAGTCGGAGGAGCCATACCTCACCCAATTGGACTGTTAGAACATCTCCACATTGACTATGTTCACATGACGAGAGTCTGCCAGGGCTACCGTAACATGAAAGTGGTTGTGTGCTCATTTTCCAGATGGATTCAAGCTGGGCCCTGTTCATAACCAGATTCCCGTAGGGCTGCAAAATTCCTTGTTAGAGAGTTATTTCCAGGATGGGGGGTTTGCGATGTCCTGCAGTCAGACAATGTGCCTCATTTTGTGAATGAGACTTTTGAGCAGATCATAACCCTACTGGGGATACAACACAAATTCGCCTGTGCTTATCACCCGAAAGTAAGGGTTTGTAGGCCTAAATGGTCTGCTCAAAGAAAAGATACCAAATATGAAAGCCACTTTAAAGAAGATTGGCTCCACTGTTTACCCTTAGCACTGTTTCCATTGCACAATCAGCCTGGGTGTGACCACCACTTAACGTCCTATGAGGTGGTAACAGGACGGCGCATGCAACTACCCCTGGCTCCTCCCACTAGTGCATTGACAGATGCAAATGCAACCTCTGATATTTGTAGTAATGGAATGTTTGAATATGTGGCATCTTTGATGGCTAGTGCATCTTTTCTTTCTCGTCAACGGCAGGTACAGGGTGAGAAGTCAAAGAACAGTGAGGAACATATCCACCCAGCTGCCAGTGAAAGGCTCCTCAAGCAACCATTCCTTTATCGGGGGGACACAGTCCTACTGAGAAGTTTTTTGAGGCTATGGTTTGAACCTAAGTTTGAGGGTCCCTATATCGTAGAACAAGTCACAAACCATGCAGAAATACTGAATGGGAAGAGATGCTAGAATTACATTGAAGACATTAAGCCCTCCCGAGGTTCGACCTCTTCCCATCTAAATGAAGATGATTTGATGCAAGAAGAAGACAACGACAAAGAAGTAGAACAACACTCGTGGATAACATGGTCCAGAGCAAGATAGTTAGGGAAGTACTGTATGCACACCTAGACTAGGCGCACATTCTTTTTCTGGCAATAGCTATTCATCAAAATAGCAAGGACTGTCCGCGCCACAATATTTTCAATCTACGCAATTCATTTCAAGAATGTTTTATCTGCTTTGTGATACGGAGGGAAAGTAAACAAATGATTCCTCCAAGGCTATTCTTTTATGCATTTCTGTCATATGTCATATGTAGCCCAGACCTACCCACAATTGGCCCATGAAAATCTATCTATCATTACATTGCTTAGTATTTCGAGAATCTGTATAGTGTGGGAGTGATTGATCTTAGCAGCACTCGCCCAATACTATAGGTGTAGTGCTTAATCGAACGTACACTAACACAATAATAACACATTTCTCAGGCTTTTCAGGTGAGTGCACAAACCCGTTGAACCAATACAAAGAAACACTCAAGGATAACATGGGATATGTAATTCAGAATATCGTGAGCCTACTGCTATCTCTATCTCTTTACAGAGACCAAAAGAGTGAATATGACCGATTCGCTGTGTTCTCTAGTCTGAAAATGTAATTGCAACTAGAACTCTGATGCTCTACTCCCAACCTCAAAGGTATAAAGAAACTATTGTGAATTGGTGCTGGTTGGTCATGCTCGTCTGGTATAATAAGTGTAAAAATAGATAATCTTTAAGTTATTTGAAACAGGAATACAGGGCAGCCCTATCATCATCTATAATGAGTAAATATTTGCAATAATGTGTTTCTACCTCTTTACACTACTTGTGCTACAGAGGTTTTTGTTCACACATGCACAAGCCTGGACCCTTGATAACGTAACTCTGATCCATGCTGCTACGGAAACCATATCTGGACAGGCAATAAGCACTGCTAACGAAATAAGAAGAGTCAGGCGCAGTGCAGGAGTAAATTCGTATATAACTGATTTGGCTTGTATATCAAATAACATGTCATATAGCCACCTGGCCAAAGTGGGGAAACAAATGACAACGGTGAGCTGTTATGTTTTCCCTCTCATCCCCTATGCCATGAGTGCATCCAGAACATTCATAGCAACTGAAATTCCAGTGGCAAGAGCACACTGCCTTATGCATTTATCGCTCCGCACCAAAAGAGGACGATTTCAAGGGAAGTGAGCAACGTTAAGGTGGATGTCCACGAAAACGTTCACATACGAAGATAACTACATAAAGACCCAGGAAATATTAGATGATTACTGGAACCTAGAACCTAGATAAAGGTATAGAATATATCACAGAGGGGTCACATAAGGGGGAAGTGCAGACAGTAACACATAAAAAGTTACAGTGTCCCAAAACAGGACCCATAGATATAGGAGGAATGCAAGGATACCTGGAAAGACCACAGATGATGGTGTATTGACAAGTATACACAACAGACAATGGAAAGAAGGAGAGGTTGGGAGCAAAGCATATGTTCTCCTAACGGTTCCAGTGGAGGTAGTGGAGCAAGAAAATGACAAGTGCCTCAAGGAATGGGTAGCAAGCACAAAACTGCTCACATGGGTAGAAAACGAAGCAGAGCCCATACCCATCATACTGCTCAAGGAAGCAGCTTTATGTTTCCAGAATGATGGAGAAGTAGAGGTTGGGAAAAATGAAGGATGCAAGCATATTCCGAAGATTCCAGGCATGAACTTGGAACAGCAGTGCTCATGGACCACTAATGGGCCTGCGGGTTGAAGGCATACTTTCAGCTCCCACCCAACTTGGGAGGAATATGTTTACTTGCACATCTGAATACCCTAGCATTAGTAGTGTCTGAGAAGGACATACAAGTTGAAGGGTTCCCTAAAATGAATACTATCAGAAGAAAGAAGAGATCTTTAGGGCTGACCAGAGTGAAAAGAGGAAACTATGCCTCCTCAAACATGGAGAAGGCATTGGATGTGATACCACCAGAACACAGGCTGTTCAGCAGAACTGATATGTTCTTTGTATCTATCGGTCCAGCAGTACATGCAAGCACAATTGCCAAGCGACTCCAGATTATACTTTGAGCTAATGCAGACAATAAACTCAACCATCAAGGGGGTCAATGCCATTAAGGAAGAGCTGAGAGCAGTTAGGCTAATGACACTAGAGAATAGATATGTTCCAGATCTCCTCACAGCCATGGAGGGAGGCGTTTATGCCAAGATCGGTTCTTCTTCCATACATATGTTCCTGTCAATGATGAAGGCAATGGGATGCTGACAGAGGCCCTCACCAGGCTTTCTGAACTGCACACGAAGATGGATGCAAAAACAAAGAACGTAGGGAAGGACGAAGATTGGCTGTCAAATATATTCTCATGGATACCAACATGGATGGCCAATGGACTGAAAGTACTGGTAGCAGCTTTGATATTAGTGTTGCTGACATTTTGTGTCATCAGGACAATCAATCATCACACAGTGTAGCAAGACAACTAAGAAAACTTTAGTAATGAAAGTTCCCATAGACGTAGAGACTGAAGAAGACAAAGAAGCAAAAACACAAAATGCACTTAAAAACACAATTGACGCAGTGTCCCCTGTGCCTGACAGGAACAGTGTTCTAGTATCCACACAACACTTGTGACTACTGGCGAAGCTGGGTTTCGTGCAACCCTGATGGGGACTGCAGTTACCTGACATGGAGTCTAGATGATCATGCAAAATACTATGGACATCTTGGTGGGATAACAAAGGTCTTGCTCCTGAAATTTCAGATTAACCAAGAGAGACATATAGGTGGTGAGGTTGACAGGTCGACCACAGGGAGGATTGTAGACAGGGGACCAAATCTGACCCTCATGCCATCCACATGACTCTCAACATGAAGGCAGAGACATAACAGATGTGTCTCACTCTTCGGCCCCTCACCACAGTTTTCGATGTATCATAGGTGTGAGAAGAGCTATTCTCTCAGAAAGCCATTCAAACCATACCCAATTGATGATTTGGACGATATGGAAATGATATTGATCGAACAAGTTGACTGACTGCAAAGCTAAAAAAAGAATGACATCATCACTGACATCATGATATAGCCACGTTTATACATGAAGTACATATTCATCCATTCATGAGGTTACACAAACATGCACTAGTTTATTGCATTTAGGCATGAAGCACATGCTTACGACTCATGTAGGTATAGGGTGGACACATATTCATATCTCTATGTTTATATCTTTCACCAAAGCCGAATCCTCAAAATGCAAAGTATTCATACATTTAAGTTGTACATGCTTGACTGCTTCTAACAGGAAGAAGCCATAAGGAGCTATATGTTACTAAAATGGATGGCAAAGGAAAGACAGGCTTCGAATAATTGGAGCAGCTGACATGATCACCACAGCCAGAGGCGTGCAGACACATGTGGAGACGGAATGTTTCCGTTACCAAGACAATAAGCCACCTGTAGAAACTCAGGCTAAAATCCTCACAATTACAGGCAAGAGGGCTTAATTTTGTAGTCTTGGCACAGGTGACCCATTTAAACAGGACAATGCTCATTCAACCAAAGTAGATAGAGATGGCCATTCCCATCAAACCAGAAGAAGCTACAAGTGTTGCATCTGGACGATTGACTGACTGCACTCTCATAGGCTTATGTGATCAGAGAATGGCAACATTAGGGAACGCTTCACACCTCCATGTTCTTTCTCATTGCCTTGAAAAAGGTCCACTCAGACTGAGAACCGTCTGGTGTCCCAGGGATGGGAGGACTCCTTCTTCCCAATCCAAATTCAATTTTCCTGTGGGGATATAATTTGTTACAAGGGTCAATGGTATTTCTGTGAACCTGCAACATTGTAGACTGATACTTTTAGAGGTGGTCCTAAGAGGAACCAATAGATATGGCTATCCAATTGTAGATCTAACCTGTATATTGTCTCTATGTAGCTTACCCAAACCAACCTATATAATTGGCTGATGGTTTTAAGCTTGAACTGTGAGTTTGTTACATCACACTGGGATAATCCTGGGTGACACATGCTTAGACGATGAGAGCTTCAGAGGATACTCTTATACTTGGTGTGATCGCTGTCATTTGTGTTTGCTAATAAAGGAGAGTAACTCTGCCCCATGGCTGAGTCTTCTGATCTTGTGGTGGGGAGTCTTTGATGGGCCCAGGTGTTCTCTACTACTAATTGGGGCAACACATTCCTCAGATTTGGGCCCTCCGCCTTCAAGGACGACACAAGCCCAGGGAAGAAACATGGAGAAGTGCTGTGCCTCGATGAGCATACACCGATGTCCACCTTAAAGGACATTTTTGAGCCAGTCGAATCTCTCAACCTGCAACTGACTACAGGGCTGACCGTTGTTATGCCGCAGTCGCTTAAAGACTCCCAAGACGCCTCGACCAGTGCTTCAGAACCGCTGACCAGCACTGAGACACTGATTCTTGACCAAGAGTCACAGTGTAGGTCAGCCTGCAGCTGTCTGTCCAGCTTTGCTCACTAAACTGGTTCTTGCCTCCTACCCACAGCTGTCTACCATCTTGAACTGTGTTGCAAAAGCTGCCAGCACCCTAAAACTGAAGTGACCCTGTCGAGCATCAAGAACACCATTAGCATAAGGTACATTGTGGTTTTGTCTCCCGGGCCCTTCTTCGAAGGCCCCTACAGACATCAAAGGCCCATTGCTCCCTTTGTGCTGAAGCCAAGTCATTTTGAACTGTTACGATTATTTACTATACCGACGACTCTCCTGTCAGTATCCAGAGTGCATCGCTTTTCCTTCTTTGAAACTGTCTGTCCTCTGCTTTCCTTTACAGGGTGGGATTTATTTCATAGTGTGCTAGAACTGTCTGTTGTGATAATAAAGAAGTAAATATTTGTATACATCCTTGACTGGACAGTCCCTTTTATTATTGTGTAATAAATGTATTTTCAGTGTGTTGCAACTGAACAACTATCCACAACCTTTCCGAGATAAGCTTGCTGGTCCAACCACGTTACCAAAATTGGACAAGGAGTTTTATAATTTGCTTGTATTTCCAATCCCTCCATATCCCTTCTGGTGTACTAGAGGTGTGGGGCTGATTGATGGTTAGAAACCGATATCCATTCCTGGACCCCTTGTGCCCCAGAAGTTTATTCGTCACAGTCATGTCGAGGGCTTACATGTTGTCAATGAGTGGATGGGTCATGGGGTTGGAAGGGGCATCAAACAAGATGTTGAGGTCCTCTAGCATGTTGATGGAGGGGTGAGAAATCAGTATGGCTGATAGGGAGTCACTAAAGCTGTCTGCAAAATTTGTATTGTAGCATGGAGATCTGTAGAGGAGTAGGAAACTGTGAGTGAGGAAGTGATTTGGAACAGGGATTTGCAGTCTGAATTTCACGGTTGTTTCTATGAGTGTGAGACTGTGAGATGTAGTTTGTGGAGAATACCTAACCCGCCTTGCCCCAATTCTGTTGTGCACGATCAGGGTGTAGCTGGGGGGCAAAGATTTGTGTGCAATGGGGTGGAAGTCTTCAGAAAGCCAGGTTTCAGTGATAAAGAGGATGTCTTGACTTTCAAATGAGATGAAGTCAAAGTAGTTGTCGATGTTTCTGGCAACAGATCTGGAGTTAATAAGTGTGCAAGACAGAGGGTACAGTGGGCACGGGTGGAAGGGTCTCGGGTAGAACGCTAGAGGAGGGCCATAGGAGGAAGCGAGTGTGTGTTGTGGCGGGGTTGGTTTGCTTCTAGAGGAAACACCAGGGGTCAGTGTGAGGTTCGAGGGGAGTAACAGGGTTAGGGGAAGGAAGAGATGGAAATAAGGAGATGTTATTCTGGTGCATCATTCAATGTGTCATACAGGAAAGAAAATAACTTTGTACAGGAACCTGAACCAAAGCATTGTTAGAGCACTTTCATTTGTACTAACACGGATGCTAAATAGGAACATCAACCTCGCAATAGTGTGCAGTTAGCACTTTTGTTTGAAGAAAAAAGTGTGAACCATGATTTACTGAATTTAAGGTGCAATATGATATAGTTAATAAAGATGTTGCCAGAAGTTACTCTCAGACCCCTATCCTGTGCACCGTACATCTTTATGATCAAGAAAGTAGACACCAATGAATCTTGGTTTACAATGATTGCACAATTGAATCATGGGAAAGTATTATTGGTGACATCCTGCATATATTGCTGGCCTACATTTCTGTAAAATATATACTTAAAGTGAACATGTTGTCAACAGTATTTCTGAAATCATAATGTAATATCTCGTCTCTATATAGTTGATAACCCACCCCATCTATAAATTGCGCACATACAAGACTTGGAAATCAATAAATAATACATAAAGCCATTGATATGTTCATACAAAAGTGGAGTATGCTTATGTGGATGCTGTTGTCGCATAATATTTATGCAGTTATGGATTATATAGACAGCACAGTGCACACAAATTATGGCATCAGAACAGGAAAGGGAGAACCTGAGAAAAACACAAGCTGCTTCACTTTTTTGTGAAAAACAACCTTTCACCAAACCTTTACCTCAGGTGCCAACCCTGGACACACAATATAATAATGAAGTTAGATTGCTTAGAGAATTAGAGAAATCACACCGTCATGAGATCAGCAAGTGGTGGGAGGAACATTCCCTCCAAAACTATATCAACGTGGGACGCATTCTGAGAGGCCTGCGTATCCTTACCACACCCTCTTTTGAAGAGCAAGATCCAGCCATGCTGCAGGAATGGGGAGAATCCAGCAATACATGCTCAGTAACATTCCTGAACATATTGATTAGGTATGCCCGAATGGACCGACATAAGATCCTGGCCAAGATCCAGGACATAGAGGAGGAACTAAAGAAGCTCGACCAGAGTGAAGAGGGCAAGACCATTCGAATCAGCATGGGAAATGGATATAAAACATATGAGGGAGATATAAAATTAAGAAAACAAAGGAAATTCATCAGGGACAAACAAGATTATGAACAGGGAAAAGTACGAACTTTTGAAAAACGCTTCGATACTCTGCGACAGAAGCTCCCTCCACAACTATCCAATACTACTGATACTATTTCCACTGATGTATCATCCTCAGATGTTGAAACTACTAAAAGTGAGGGCGAACAACCATCTAGAAAGCTTACTTTTTTAGAGGAAATGAGACTGTTAGGTATGGAGGGCAGACTCAATAGCGGCAAGAAAACCAAAGGCAGAGGAAGAGGAAAATCCTCGGGCCAAAGAGGCAGAAAAAAACAAGTCGGGGTAGGCGTAGCATCTACATCAAACGTGGACAAAACAGAGCGAAGAAATGACTCACATGACCACAAACACATCGGACATGTCAATCATTAATTTGTCCACCCACCAATTTACCGCTGAGGAAACCAATGTACTGCAAATGGGCCTCAGCTTCTGCCCCTCGTTGAGATACGACTATGCTGAAACTCGAATTGACTTCGATAAATACATGCGCAAAGTTAGATTGAAAAAATTCTTTGCCATGTATCCACCAAAACCTAAGCCTAAATCTAACCTTCAGGGAGGCACTGACGTTTCGATACAAGATATGTTCACTTTGAGAGATTTGGAGCATCTAGAAACTGAAGGTGAAAATGTCACTGAAATTTGGGACCAAGAATCTGCATCAATGTACATCGATACTGATTGGCCAGGAAAGACTGAACTCAAAGTCGAGTCTCGCTTGAACCCTGTATTCCATCCAGGAGGGCATGTTGAGACTTTTCAAGATCTTGGTTGTCAATGACCTGAAAAAAATCAGGAAGAAATGGGTGCCTCTGAAGAAAACTCTAGCTCCATCACAACAATGCACCATTGATCGATTAGGTGCCATGACACAGTATATTATCAAAGCATCAGATAAAGGTATGAACATAGTCCTCATGAATTGTGGGAACTACATTAAAGAGGCCCACAGACAACTGTTGAACAAGGACTGCTATGCTAAACTAACTGAGGATCCATCTGAAGCCATGAATAGTAAACTAGGCCATCTCCTACAAACATGGAAAGAGAAAGATTTGTTGGATGAGGACATGTGTTCTTTATTACATCCCAAGTTCCCAGTCATTCTGACTATCTATTTTCTGCCCAAAGCACACAAGAGCCTAACAAGACCTCCGGGCAGACCAATAGTTACACTATGCGGGCATGTTAGAGAACACCTCGAGATTTATAGACGAGACTTTGGTATCTTTTGTTACTACTCTGCCCTCTTATCTCAGGGACACTAAAGATTTTGTTAGTCGCACAGTGTTATGACACGCGGGAGACGGGGGTCTGCCGCTCTCTTCCCCTCCTGGCGAGTCTACCCGCGCATCTGCTTCCGGGGGCTCGCCGGGAGGGGAGTGGCGGGCTACAGGGCTGGCGGCCTTCGGCGCATGCGCGGAAGGCCTCTCTCTCGGCTCCGCGCGTGCGCCGTGGGCCGAACTCATCTCCCTAGCGGGGCTTGCTTCTCAAGCCTCGTTATGGGTCCGCCGGCGTCCGGAAACGGAACGGCTTGCGTCCCAGGCCTTACGGGCGCCGGCGGCCCATAAAAGAGGCCGCAATTCACAGCGAGTCGCGTCTCAACGCGGTTCGCTTCGCTCGCCTCGTTGTTCCTGCCTCTTACTTACCTGCGGCCTGTCCTGGGCCAGCTTGCCTCCTGCACTTACCTGTGGCCAGTCCTGGGTCAGCCTACCTCCAGCACTTTCCTGTGGCCTGTCTTGAGCCAAGCTGCCTCCTGCACTTGCCTGTGGCCTGTCCTGGACCAGCTCTCTTCCAGTCTTACCTGTGGCCTGTCCTGGGTCAGCTTACCTCCATTCCTTACCCGTGGCCTGTCCTGGGTCAGCTTACCTTCAGTCCTTACCTGTGGCCTGTCCTGGGTCAGCCTACCACCTGCCCTTACTTGTGGCCTGTCCTGGGTCAGCCCATCTCCAGCCCTTACCTGTGGCCTGTCCTGGGTCAGCCCATCTCCAGCCCTTACCTGTGGCCTGTCCTGGGTCAGCCAGTCTCCAGCCCATACCTGTGGCTTGTCTTGAGCCAGCCTGCCTCCAGCCTTACCTGTGGCCAGTCCTGGGTCAGCCTACCTCCAGCACTTTCCTGTGGCCTGTCTTGAGCCAACCTACCTCCAGCCTTACCTGGGGCCTGTCCTGAGCCTGCCTGCCTCCAGCCCTGACTTGTTGTCGGCACTGGGTCTGCCCATCTTCAGACTTACCCGGGACTTGCCCAGTACCAGCTAGCCTCCAGCTGTTCTCTCTCTTCCTGTTTTGCCTACCTCCGAACCTAATCCTGCAAACCTCTGGAACTATCAGCACCAACCGGACTTTTCTATCAACTGTAATACCTCACTGTTACATTGGTTCCGGAAGATTCATGATATCTACAATCGGCTCTACCTGAACTACAGTGTCACCAACCTGAGCCATCAATCCTCGAGTCACGCTCATCTGGCGAGTACTTATCGTGACATTGGGGGTCGGTCCAACCTTCACCCAGTTCCTCTTTTGGGTGGTGGAGGGGCTGATTCCTCGTGCCGCTAATTCATCAGTTCCTGGACTCCAGACTGGCGACCTCAGCAAGACCAACCACCAAGATTACAGGTACGCGGTCCTCTCGGGCCGATCAGCTTAACAGATTGAGACGCCTGCCTTCAGATTCGGAGATGGATGAATCGCAAGAAATGAGGAACGAATTGCTGGCACTCAGAGCTGAGATGACCGCCCTGCATCAAGAGAATCAAACATTACGCCAAATGATAACACAAGGAGCACCCAGTTCTTCTCAGATAGAGGGACCATTGGCTCACACAACACCCATCAAATTCGACGGCGATCCTAGACGGGTGGCAGAGTTTTGTAACCACTGTAGGATCCATTTCCTCTTCAGGTCCACCCACTTTAACAACGATAGGGCCAAGATTGGCTATATCCTGGGGAATCTAACTGGGAACGCATTAGCTTGGGCAACCCCGTTTGTGGTCACGAACAGTCCTATTTTGAATGACTTTGCTGCCTTCGAAAAAGCCTTTCTGGAAGTATTCCAGACGCCGAACCTGGCCTCCGTCGCACAGAATCAGTGGATGGACTACAAACAGGGAAGCAATGACGTCATCACCTACATCAGTCGCTTCCGACTTTTGGCTACCGACTCTCAGTGGCCCGAAATTACACAGAAAACGCTGTTTCGTCGAGGCCTGAGAGAGGAGTACAAAGACGAATTACTCCACATCCCCGAGCCGGAGAGTCTTCAACTCTTGATTGATCAAGTACTTCGTATTGACCAAAGGCTAACCGAACGAAAGGCTGAGAGACGTCGGTTTGACAGAAGCGGTTCCCGGACGACCAACTCGCCTGCTAGTTCATTTGGATCAACTGAGTCCGGATCTGAGCCCATGCAAGTAGGAGCCATGAGAGGGCCTTTGTCGGAAGAAGAGAAGAAACGAAGGAGGTCTTTGCGTCTGTGTCTTTACTGTGGAGCAGCTGGGCATTATCTGAGTATATGTCCTTTACGTCCGCAAAAGAAGAAGTCGGGAAACTAGGAGACCTGTCGTTTATAGGAAGGGCAACGACAGGTCCCATCTCCTCCTCAGACCCTTCGGTTATTTGTTCCATTCGTCGGCCCATGCAACCAGTGGTGCTACAGACCCTAAAGGTCAGGATTAAATTACCAGACAGAGACCTGGAGATATCTGGTCTGCTAGATTGTGGGGCTTCCGGCAACTACATCGACGAAACATTCGTCGCCCGACATAAAATACCACTCGTTTCCAGGCCTACTCCCTTGTCGGTGGAGCTTATTGATGGTACCCCCTTGTCTTCGGGGCCTATTAGCCAGTTCACGGTCGGATTGGCTCTTCAGATTACTGATCATTACGAGGAACTCTCCTTTGATGTTATTAAGTCACCTAACTACAAGATGGTCCTAGGACTACCATGGTTACAACATCACAATCCGTTGATAGACTGGAGAACTCAGACTTTAACCTTTTCCTCCGAAAGGTGTGCTCAAGGATGCAAGCTATCTGTTCCCACCATGACCGTTTCGACTTCCCTAAAGACGGACAACAATGGGGTTCATCTATGTTCCACGTCTCTGGTTCCACAGGTATATGCCGATTACAAACAGGTATTTTCTGAACCCGGCAACATACCCCTTCCTCCACACCGGTCCTTTGATTGCTCCATTGACCTGTTGCCGAACCATGTCATACCTCATGGGAAGTTGTACGCGTTGACCCGTGACGAGAAGCAAGTTCTTCAGGCATATTTATCTGAAAGTCTAGAAAAGGGGTACATTGTACCGTCAAAGTCACCTGCAGGGTTTCCCCTGTTCTTCGTAAAGAAGAGAGAAGGCACGTTGAGACCCTGTGTCGACTACCGACAGTTGAATGACATTACAGCCAAGGACCGGTACCCGTTGCCTTTGATTCGTAGTATCCTTGAAACCCTGCACACTGCACGAATCTTCTCCAAATTGGACCTCCGTGGAGCTTATCATTTGATACGCATCAGGAATGGGGACGAGTGGAAGACAGCTTTCAAAACTTCCTTTGGGCACTTTGAATACCGGGTTATGCCCTTCGGCTTATGTAATGCCCCCGCTGTTTTTCAACGATTTATGGACCACATCTTTGGTGACCTGTTAGGATTGTCCGTTTGGGTTTATCTGGATGACATACTGATATTCTCTAAGTCCTTGGACGAGCATGTGGAACACGTTCGTGAGGTCCTTCATCGACTATCCATCAACAATTTGTTCGCCAAGGCAGAGAAATGTAGCTTTCACCAGACCAGTATCGAATTTTTGGGATTCATTATCAATCAGGAAGGAGTTGGGATGGATCCCAAGAAGGTTCTAGCCATACAAGAATGGAAACACCCACACGATATCAAGGCTCTCCAACGATTTTTGGGGTTCGCAAACTTCTACAGGCGCTTTATTCCACATTACTCGCGGATCTCAGCTCCCCTCACCAGTCTTACCAGCAGCAAGATCGCTTTCGAATGGAGTTCTGTGGCTTCCCAGGCTTTTGGTGTATTAAAATCGGCTTTTATGGCTGCTCCCATCCTGCGCCATCCCCACGAGGACTTGCCCTACATTGTAGAGGCCGATGCTTCCAGCTTCGCGGTCGGAGTCGTCCTTCTCCAGAAAAATCCAGCCACATTAGTGGAACATCCAGTTGCCTATTTTTCTCGCAAGTTGAGTCCCAGCGAACGAAACTACGCGGTGATAGAAAGGGAATTGTTGGCCATCAAGACCGCATTCGAGGAATGGAGACATTTTCTCCTCGGAGCCCGTTTTTCTGTAGAAGTGCGAACCGACCATCGCAATCTGCAATATCTTCGCTCTCTGCAGTGTCGGACTCCTCGTCAAGCCCGGTGGGCCTTCTTCTTCTCTCCATTCGAGTTCCATGTCACTTATATCCCGGGAACTTCCAATATAAAAGCAGATGCTCTCTCCAGGTCCTTGGAAAATGTTGATGGGACGCAAGGTCCTGAACAGCCATTGATTTCTCCTCGCCATTTCCTGCTGGCTTTGTCCTCTCACCTTAAGTCCATCGCAGAAGCCACTCGGTTGGACCCCGAAAGAACAACCCTTCTTAGTCGTCACTCAGTTTCTGAACGAGAGGGACTCTTGTTTTTTCTGAAGAGACTTTACATACCTAAAGGAGCCATTAGGAGGGGCATTTTACATGGATTCCATGATTCACCCATAGGAGGACACCGTGGGGTCAGAGCCACTCGAGAATTGATTTCTCGACAGTTCTGGTGGCCAGGTTGGGCGACTGAGGTCCAGAAGTACATCGACAGCTGTCCAATATGTGCACAGTGCAAGGTTCCCAGAAAACGGCCATTGGGTTTATTAATGCCCACTGAAACAGCTCTCTATCCATGGCATACAATCGCTACTGATTTCATTGTGGATTTGCCCCCATCTGAAGGTTACACCTGTATAATGGTGGTCGTAGACTGCTTCACTAAACTGGCTCATTTCATCCCATTTCGGAAGATCCCTACAGCTACCCAAATGGCTTTGGCATTTCTGCATGACATCTACCGGCTGCACGGCCTACCAGAGAAAATCATATCGGATAGAGGAACCCAATTCCTTTCTTCATTCTGGAAACAGGTATGCGGTCATTTAGGAATACATAGAGCTCTAAGCTCAGGCTACCACCCACAGACCAACGGGCTGACCGAAAGGACCAATCAGACTTTGGAGGGGTACCTCCGTTGTTTTGCTAATGCCACACAATCAAACTGGAAAGATGGACTAGATCTGGCCGAGGTTTCATATAATAACACCGTCCATGCTTCCACCGGAGTCAGTCCATTCTTCTGTTCCACTGGTTTACATCCTCGATTGATGCCCTTTCAACCCATTCCATCTAGTGCTGTTCCTTCTGCTGATGATCTGGTCAAACACATTCGGAATCAACAAGAACTGGCAAGCAAGATCCTAAGTGAGGCCAAAGATCGGATGGAGAGACAGGCAGACAGGAAGAGGAGTGTAGAACCCGACTTTCAGGAGGGTGACAAGGTGTGGTTGTCCTCAAAGAATTTGCCACTCCGCAATTTGCCCGTCAAACTGGCTCCTCGATACTTGGGTACCTTTGTTATTACCAAAAGGTTGTCCTCCGTATCCTTTCGCCTACGCCTACCCTCTTCTTGGCATGTACATCCCGTTTTTCACGTGTCCTTGTTAAAGCCCTATGTGGTCGATGCTTATGGCCGCACTCCTCCCCGTCCGGCCTCTGTCCTAGTGCAGGGTGTCCCAGAGTTTGAGGTACACAAGATCTGTGATGCCCGTTTCCGTAGAGGGGTGCTCCACTATTTGGTTGACTGGAAGGGGTACCCAGCCTGTGACCGTACATGGGAGCCACGCCAACATGTACATGCTCCTCGGTTGATACGTGAGTTCTATGTACGGTTTCCCTGGAAACCCGGAGCTCCGGGCCTTCCTGGGAGGGGGCATAGTGTTATGACACGCGGGAGACGGGGGTCTGCCGCTCTCTTCCCTTCCTGGCGAGTCTACCCGCGCATCTGCTTCCGGGGGCTCGCCGGGAGGGGAGTGGCGGGCTACAGGGCTGGCGGCCTTCGGCGCATGCGCGGAAGGCCTCTCTCTCGGCTCCGCGCGTGCGCCGTGGGCCGAACTCATCTCCCTAGCGGGGCTTGCTTCTCAAGCCTCCTTATGGGTCCGCCGGCGTCCGGAAACGGAACGGCTTGCGTCCCAGGCCTTTCGGGTGCCGGCGGCCCATAAAAGAGGCCGCAATTCACAGCGAGTCGCGTCTCAACGCGGTTCGCTTCGCTCGCCTCGTTGTTCCTGCCTCTTACTTACCTGCGGCCTGTCCTGGGCCAGCTTGCCTCCTGCACTTACCTGTGGCCAGTCCTGGGTCAGCCTACCTCCAGCACTTTCCTGTGGCCTGTCTTGAGCCAAGCTGCCTCCTGCACTTACCTGTGGCCTGTCCTGGACCAGCTCTCTTCCAGTCTTACCTGTGGCCTGTCCTGGGTCAGCTTACCTCCATTCCTTACCCGTGGCCTGTCCTGGGTCAGCTTACCTTCAGTCCTTACCTGTGGCCTGTCCTGGGTCAGCCTACCACCTGCCCTTACTTGTGGCCTGTCCTGGGTCAGCCCATCTCCAGCCCTTACCTGTGGCCTGTCCTGGGTCAGCCCATCTCCAGCCCTTACCTGTGGCCTGTCCTGGGTCAGCCAGTCTCCAGCCCATACCTGTGGCTTGTCTTGAGCCAGCCTGCCTCCAGCCTTACCTGTGGCCAGTCCTGGGTCAGCCTACCTCCAGCACTTTCCTGTGGCCTGTCTTGAGCCAACCTACCTCCAGCCTTACCTGGGGCCTGTCCTGAGCCTGCCTGCCTCCAGCCCTGACTTGTTGTCGGCACTGGGTCTGCCCATCTTCAGACTTACCCGGGACTTGCCCAGTACCAGCTAGCCTCCAGCTGTTCTCTCTCTTCCTGTTTTGCCTACCTCCGAACCTAATCCTGCAAACCTCTGGAACTATCAGCACCAACCGGACTTTTCTATCAACTGTAATACCTCACTGTTACATTGGTTCCGGAAGATTCATGATATCTACAATCGGCTCTACCTGAACTACAGTGTCACCAACCTGAGCCATCAATCCTCGAGTCACGCTCATCTGGCGAGTACTTATCGTGACATTGGGGGTCGGTCCAACCTTCACCCAGTTCCTCTTTTGGGTGGTGGAGGGGCTGATTCCTCGTGCCGCTAATTCATCAGTTCCTGGACTCCAGACTGGCGACCTCAGCAAGACCAACCACCAAGATTACAGGTACGCGGTCCTCTCGGGCCGATCAGCTTAACACACAGAAGGAATACCATGGGAATTCACCTATTTACTTACGACACTTGCTGATGGGCTGGTGGGAGAAATTTGTGGTATGGCACCCTAGAAACAGTCAACATACATCAAAGATTGCCTTATGGCTATGATATATTGATGACTTGTTTGTTATTTGGGAAGGAACTAGCTCAGAATGGTTAGACGTTGTTACAGTTCTTAACACCAATGTCCTTAATTTGCAATTCACTGAGAGCCACAGCAGGACTGCTATTACATACTTGGATATTCTTGTTGCCGTGGCTCAAGGTGAACTGACTACTAGTCTCTACAGAAACCCACAAGCTCTAACATTCCACTCCATGCCAAGAGCAACCACACCCACAGCCCTCAAATGGAGTATCCCATATGGGGAGTTAATTTGGATACGCAGAAACTGTTACAAGATTGAAACTTTTGATTGCAAATGTGCTCTCAGGGCTAACAAATTCAAGCATCGTGGATACCCCAAAAAAGTATTGGAGAGAGCCTTTCAGAAAGCTAGAGACACATATCGCTCTGTACTACTGGTAGCAGACACTTTGAAGCCTATAACCACAGACACTAGCTAGACATGACCTGACCAATGGAGAAGGCACTCATAACATTCGCCAAGTCATCCAACGACATTGGCATATCCTTAAATCAGATTAACATCTTAACAGTATTTTGGAAGATAGCAATAATATTACTTTTTGCAGATCTACCTCGTTTAAGGATACTTTAGTACCAAGTTTTATGAGGCCGATTGATAATACACTGTCTAATGGTTGGATGAACATTAAAACATTGGGATTTTATAAGTGTTCAAAATGTAAAGCCTGTACTTATGCTGACAATAAGACATGTTACACACATCCCATTTTGGGTAATAACATCAAGATCATGTCCAGAATAACATGTGACACTGAATATGTGGTTTATGTTTTGTACTGACCTTGCAACATGTGGTATGTGGGGAGCACGAGAGGCAAATTGAAACTGAGAATGCTCCAACACATCACAGCCATAAAAAATGTAGATCCCAATTATCCGATGGCTCTGCATTTCCAGTCTAAACATGGCAGTAAATTGGAGGGTTTCTCCTTTTTTGGGATCCGGTCAGCACCTAAATCACCCAGAGGTGGCAATCGGGAGCTACTGTTGAGACAATTAGAAACAAAGTCCATTCTGGACCTTGAGACAAAAAGACATAGGGGTCATAATCTTGATGAAGAACTGTATACGTTTTTAGGCACCTAAAAGTATTTTTTTAATTTGTTTTTATACTTTTGGTACCCCTTCTTATTCTTTGATGACCCTGTGTATGTCAAACAGAATGTTCCCATCACCCTTGCCACTATTCTGACAACTTTCTCTCTTATGACGTATATTTCAGGTTGTTTTCTTATGAGATTGTGAAGCTTTACTTGTTGATAACTGTTTTTAGCATGATTTTTAGGAGGGATTTTAAAGTATATATCATTATGATAAGCCTTTATAAACAGAAGTGGCCTCATTACGACCCAGGCGGTAAGTTACCGCCTGGGTCGTACCCTTACCACCATGGTGTAAACTATGTTTACACCATGGTGGATGGCGGATTTACCGCCCCATTCCAAGGTGAGTGGGGCGGTAAATCCCCATTTCCCATTTTACCCTTCCCCATTCACATTTTTGCCCCATAGGGCATAATGGGAGTGGGGAAGGTGCTAATTACGCCACCGTAAATTACGGTGGCGTAATTAGCACCATGGTCCCTTAGCGCCATCGATTTTAAAGCCTGCAAAAATCAGGCATTAAAATCACCATGGCGCTAAGGGACCTTGTAATCAGGCGTTAAGGGTCAGCACCGTTTACGGCGCCGTTAACCCCTTAATGCTTGACTCGTAATGATGCCCAATGACTTTTATTCCTTATGCTTTTCTCCCTTGTTCTTTTTGTCAGTAATTGTCATCACTTACTTGTGGGACGCCTACTATGGTTTTACAGGCTACACAGACATAGTCTAATCCTATTTTTTGTCCATCCAGTCCATTATAATTTATTGATATGGTTATGCTAATAGACAATATTTTTTGATATGCAACACTAGCCATTTTATCATAGCAGTTTTGCCACGAACGTTGGCATTTTAACATGAGATTGTTTACATGCAGTTAGCACTTTACTTTAATTCTGACAAACCCCTTGTTTATTCTCCAGTAGTCCATGTATGCACGTTTTATTCTATGCATTTTACCTTAGAGGTTAGAGTACTGTTAACATATTGTTATTATGTCATTTTTTTTGATTTGTTATTGTGTTTTTTGGTAATTAAATGAATTCTTCCATGACACACAAATCATTCTATTCTGTTATACATATGCACATACATGGACGTAGAGCACTATGCACATTATTATCACTGTTGAGAGTACCTTTGCTGCTATGCACTATGCACTTTACTTGCTGCCAGGCACTATGCACTTTATTCTGTTATTATATTGAATAACCATTGCTGCTATAACCATCGTGCAAATCATTATTTAGATTAACATAATGCTGTGACCCTGTATAAAGACGATTTGTGGTGATAATATAGCATTTCCTAACAGCCGTTCGTAACAGTGTAAACGGCCGCTGCATTATAAAACTGAGTAGAGGAAACAGCTGCTTAATTAGCATCTGTTCAGTCCCCCTTACAGATGGTGAATTGATATGGTCGGTGCTTCCTGGCTAGGTGCCCTTTTTGTATATGCATATTTTATTGTTATTCTTTAGAGGCCAGAGTCAGTAAGCCTTGCCCGTATGAGTAATATTACTCTGGTGTTCTCCATTTGGCTAATATAATTTCGAGACTTAGGGCCTCATTACACAGTAGGAGGTAACCATGGCGCAATTAGTGCCATGGCTACCCCCTACTGCCTTCTGGGTCCGGGTAGGCGGTATGGGGACTTACCGGGTCATTCAGACCCTTGAGGACCCGGTAAGTCCCCATGCCAAATGCCATTCCCCATTCCCATTCGAGCCCCCATAGGGCTCAATGGGATTGGGGAGAGAGCTAATAACGGTACCGCTGTTAGCGCTACTGTTATTTGCTCTGACGTCCCTCAGCGGGTCCCTTCCTTAACGTGTGGTCTGACCACACGTTAAGGACGGGACCCGCTGAGGGACCTCGTAGTAGGGCGGTAGGGGATTACCGGCACCGGTGCCCTTACTGGTGCTGGTAATCCCCTACCGCCTACCGTGTAATGAGGCCCAAAAACACCCATTGACATGTTATTTTAGCATGTCTTAGCCATAAATGTGCGTGACTATACACATATACTGTTTATATAAGAGTGTAGTGCATTTTTAGCCACCTCCCCTTTCTTTTGCTTTTTCCTCCTCAGTTTATTAAATTGCAGCATCCGTATACAAGTTCAAATATTTTGAACTACATTGCATTATCATAATGTATTGGAGACTGCTGGGGCCATTTGGCTCTATCAATGCACATGACACTGGGCCTCATTACGACCCTGGCGGAGTGGGTTTACGCCAGCGTTATTCGCGGCGGACCCGTCCGCCCTACTACGAGTTCCCGTAGCGCCATGGAGCCGTTTTCCGCCTGGTTTTTCCGGGCGGAGAAATCCATGGTGCTACGGGACCTTGTTGTTAATTACGCCACCGTATTTTACGGTGGCGTAATTAACGTCTTCCCCACTCCCATTATACCCTATGGGGCAAAAATGGGAATGGGGAAGGGTAAAATGGGGAATGGGGATTTACCGCCCCGCCAAGGTCGGCATGGGGCGGAAAATCCGCCAACCTCCATGGCGCTATCGGCAGCTTTCCGCCGTGCTCCGCGGTGCATTTAGCACCGCGATTTCCGCCAGGGTCGTAATGAGGGCCACTGTGTCATTTTAACATGTTAAAATATGGCTGCTAGACGCTTTCCACCGTCACGGACATTAGGCTTGGGACACTCTATGCACTGACCATAGAGTTGTGTATAGCATTTAAAAGGAGTCCTTCTTCTGTGTTACTCCCTACCTACGTGAACAAGCGGTTAGAATACCGCGAAACGCGTCGTCTGCTATCCAGGTTTATTTCCCTTTCTGAAGCACTTTAACTAATAAAGATACTTCTGTGCTGCCTGGACCTTCTATCATGTCTCTTTCTTGCTGAGACTGGACGTCCATTTCCCAGCTGCTCTCGGGAGTGCAACCTGCTGGATTTGCCTTTTTTTAAAGGGCACTTTTTCTTTCGTTTGAAAATATATATATATATATGTATATTTTTCATGCAGGAGTCTTCTCTCGGCCTCTGAATTTTACACATTCTATGATTTCATTCCATTAATGGCACTGCGAAAAATGCAGATACATATGTGTTCTGCCAGTGATTTTTTTTTTTTGCATCAAAGGTGTTTACCACTAACAGTATTTACGAATAGCTGCAATATCGTGCTGCCTTTGATGGTATAGAATAAAAACACAATTACCACACAGTTGAACAGCAAAAGTTCAGAAAATGAATTGTTGACGGCCAGATTTATTTTCCAGAATGAGGCCCAGAATGTGCAAACACGTTTCAGAAAAAGACATGGGCCCTGATTACAAGTCAGGCGTCAAGGGTTTAACGGCGCCGTCGTCGCCGTTAACCCTTAACGCCTGATTAAGAGGTCCCGGGTTTTAACGCCTGTTTTTTGCAGGCGTTGAAACCCATGCCGCAAAGTGACCTTGGTGCTAAGTACGGTGCCGCAATTTGCGGCACCGTACTTAGCGCCTTTCCCCATTCCCATTATGCCCTATGGGGCAAAAATGGGAATGGGGAAGGGCAAATGGTGAATGGGGAATTACCGCCCCACTCACCTTGGAATGGGGCGGTAATTCCGCCATCCACCATGCCGGAGTCCGGCATGGACCATGGTGCTAATAGCACCATGGTCCAGCGCCGGACTTGTAATGAGGGCCATGGGGCCTCATTACACGGTAGGCGGTGGACCAAGGTGCTATCAGCACCTTGGTCCATGCCGGTAAAATACCGGCACCACCTTGGAGGAAAGGGGAATTACCGCCCTATTCCAAGGTTGGCGGGGCGGTAATTCCCCCTTCCCCCATTGCCCTTCCCCATTCCCATTGTTGCCCAATAGGGCATAATGGGAATGGGGAAGGTGCTAATTACGGTACTGCAAATTGCGGTACCGTAATTAGCTCCCTGGTCCCTTTGCGGGTTGGTTTTTAACGCCTGCAGGCGTTAAAGTACCAACCCGCAAAGGGACCTCGTAGTAAGGCGGTAAGGTTTAACGGTCACCGGCAACATTACCGGTGACCGTTAAACCTTACCGCCTTCCGTGTAATGAGGCCCATGGTTGAACGTTATCACAAGTTTTTTGTTTGCTCAATGTCGAATTCTCAAAGCAACTACTGCAAGCCTTGTAAAAAGTATAGGAGCATGTTCATCCATAACCAAATATATTGAAGCACAGCAGTCAACAGGATGCAACCTTTACTTCAGAAATGAAGAGTCGCTTCAGAGGTTATTGCAGGGCACCATGGCATTTGATCAATGAGTACCCTGCCAGTTGAAAAACATGGAACCGATGGGTGCAGACCCTCTTGTGTTATTAGTATGTGTTAAGTAGAAACATGGTAGATTGAGCTCGTTGTGATTTCAAAGTTATCTCACATCTTGTATCATATTGGATATTGGAGAAAGACAAATTATAATTTGGATGATCATGAATGTCTTCTGTAAAGTAGTTAGAAGCAATATTTGCAAGCAACACATATCAATTATTGTATCTTCTTCCTGTAGGAGATGAATATGAAATATGTTGGTGTTGAACATTTATCATCAAATAATGTGTGTCTTGTAGCGTATAGAACAAGCGCATGGAGAGGTGAAATTTCCACAAACGCTCATTCAACAAACTATGTGCTGTTCATCGATTTGCCCACCGACTAATCACAGAATCATTGGGTGAACCGTGGAATTGCTCGTCTCTGTCAGCTGAATTATTAAACTGACATCAAACTTGGTGACATATGTTTTTTTAATGAAAACATGTCAGTTTAAAGTGTCAGGAAGAGACTGAAAAAGTAGCCAAATATAATACATTATTAACTCAAACATATTTCATTTGTGGGGACTCACTCTAATAGCTTTCTCAGTAAGAACAAGACAAATTTGAACGAGGCATTTCTTATTTTTTAATGTGACATGGATGCAGAAGTAATGGTAGTTCAGATTCATATCTACAACAGTATTTAAGCATCAATGGGCCTCATTACGACCCAGGCGGTAAGTTACCGCCTGGGCCGTGACTTTACCACCATGGCGTAAACTATGTTTACGCCATGGTGGTTGGCGGACTTACCGCCTCATTCCGAGGTCGGCGGGGCGGTAAGTCCCCAATCCCCATTTACCCTTCCCCATTCCCATTTTTGCCCCATAGGGCATAATGGGAGTGGGGAAGGCGTTAATTACGCCACCGTAAATTACGGTAGCGTAATTAACTCCATGGTCCCTTAGCGCCATGGATTTTAACACCTGCTAAAAGCAGGTGTTAAAAGCGCCATGGCGCTAAGGGACCTCGTAATTGGCGGTAAGGGGTTGGCGCAGCTAACGCTGGCGTTAACCCCTTACCGCCAGGGTCGTAATGAATGTGTTTTCTTGAGACAAGAAAATATAAACATTATGTCGAAAATGATGCAATGAAAAGTAGATACAAAAGTTATGACTTGTTAGTTTACAAAAGCAATATTCCCTGACGTTCAGGGGCTTTCCTGGGTCACGTAATGCCCCAAACACGTTGTTAGCTATTAGTGCCCCAGGTATTGCACCAGGATGCTAAGCGTTTTTTTTTTTTTTATAGTTGAGAAACAGTGTGTTTGCTGTTTCTCAACTTGAGTACAAACTACAAGACATGATTTCCACAATGGATCAGTAAGAAGGGAACTAAACGCATTCCTTTTTACCTTTTTCATGATGGTCATTGCCATAACAGAGCAGGCCAGGGACATTGAGTGTTCCTGGCACCAGCAAGGGACAAAGGAGCGCAAGGTAAGTGGGGGAAGAGGTGGCGGCAGTTGGGGATGTGGAAATTGGAGTAGGTTGTCGGAGGAAGAATGAGAAAGTGGGTGCAGGGTCGCAATCACCTGGTTCCTGGCCAGAACGATGATATCCTCCCGTTTCCAAGTAGGCTTGGAGCAGGGATTTTATCATATGGTAAAGCCCCAATCCTGACCCTCCTGATTGGCTGGAAGGTCGCCCCCCCCCCACTGTGCACTATTTCATGATGTCAAATATAACAAAGCATGACTACAAATGTGTATATGATTTTAAAAATGTTTCACTTTCCAAATTCAGAGGGAATCAATTATTTCTAGTGATCTCGCCCCAAGTTACAGCGAGACTGCTTTCCAAATAATACAATTTGTACTAAAGAGACCTATGTATTGCTATTACCCTCCAAAACTTTGGAGCTGCAAAAATATTGACTATGGTTGCCTTTTGAAGGAGTCTCCTTTTACCCTACTTATCCCCCTACTTCTTCCACGTTGCCCTCCCTGACCTAAGCCCCTCCCCCTCCCTAGTCTGCCTCTTTAAGTGAATTGTGGGTGCATATTTGGTAAAAATCGTACATCAAAAGAAATTCAATGTACTCTGATTAATTTAAGCAATAAACCCTGATGGCGAGGGGCTTAACCCAGCCAGGCAATGCCCCGGCAAGTTAGAATCCCGAGCAAAGCGAGATCCTTAACGTTAGACCCGGGGCATTACCTGCCCCTGGTAAAGCACCCGACAGGAGGGGTTTATTGCTGTTAGTATACCAGCACATTGTACCCGGATGTTATTCATTTTTTTTCTCCAAGTTGATAAATGGCATGTTTGCAGTTTCCTAACTTGAAAAGTACACGTAGTCCGTTCTCCCTTTCCATGGCGGCCATTGCCGCAACAGATCTGTGCCACGAATACACAGTGTTCCCAGCACCAGCGAGAGACAAAGGAGCATAAGGTAAGTGGGGAGAGTCTGAGTGTGGGTGGGGGATGTGGAAATTGAGGTTAGAGGTGGTGGAACGAGGGGAAACAGAACCTAGTAGGCACACTTGATTATCGGTGAGGAAGATGGCAGTCTCCCGCTTCTGCAGAATCTCAGAGCAGTGGTTTTACCATGTGGTAACGCCCTCGTTCTGATCCTCCTGCTTGGCTGGCAGTCGCCCCTGGCGCCCGACTTACTAATAGAAAATAACTTGTACACAATGAATATCAAAATTCATGTAAAAATATCATCATGCACTAAAATATATTCATGCACTCCCTTTCCCCTTCCAAAATTATAGTGATGGATATAATAAAGCTTTGCCGTATTCACTGGCTTTTTATGTTATAAACAAACCATTATAAAGAGCAATTCATTATGTTTAAATCTGTCTTCTTTTAATGCTTTATTTCAGCTGTGGGAGGCATTTTTACCATTACTTCTCCAGTTGAGGCTCTTAAAAATCCAGGCAACCAGGTATTCATCTCTAAGCATTTAGTGGTTTGAGTCTGTTCAAAAGAAATACACCAAATTTAGACTTTCATCCCTTCTCGGGAAGGGTGGGAGTGGGGGATTGGAAAATTGGATACAAGCGAGGGTTAAAGGAATGAGGGAAATCATGGGTTTAACTAGAAAGTAGTTACTAGCTAAGGATAAAAGGAACAAGAACATCAAAGGCACAGTGTGGGAAAGAAAGAAAGGAAAACGAAGTGTTAAAGCAAAGGAAAACAGAAAGAAAATTGCTCAGAAAGGAAACGATAAAAGAAATAATTTAGCAATAGAACCCCCTGGTCGAGTGCTTTACCAGGCCAGATAATGCCCCAGGCAAATTAGAAGCCCAAGTGAATTGAGGGCTTCAACGTTAGCCTCTGGTCATTAACTGCCACGCTAAAGCCCCAGACCAGAGGGATTTATTGCTATTAGTATCCCAGCATGTTGTACCAGGATGCTAATAGTGTTTTCAAGTTCAGAAACCACGTGTTTGCCATTTTCAACTACAAGTCCCTTCTCCATTTCTATAGCGGCTATTGCTGCGATAGAGCTGCGCTGTGAACATGTGTGGATGTTGATTCTGCACAACCACCACTCATAGCTCCAGTGAAGAGGGAAGAGTGTATGTAAGTTAAAAAAGGCTGCACCCAGTATGGGGAAGACCATCTTGAAATATTTGAAGGCCCCCGTTTTAGTGCCTTTTTTGCACAGGTTGTATTGGACTTTTTCCATTTATTTTTTGCCACAAAATATGAAAAATAATTTTCTTTAAATGTACTAGTGTTTCTATGTGTCTGTTTTCTGTCCCATGTTCTCCAAGTGTACTCATCCCATCCTATTCTCTCTTGTTCCCAAAGTGTACTTAACCTACCCCAATCACTCTATTGTAATTCTGTAGCATAATGTCCCTTGTTTGTTTTTACCTAGTTTGTATATGTATGTTCATTGATTATGGTAACAGTTGTTATATTTGTATTGTACCTCTGTTGTGTTATTGTCCAGGGGCAACAAAGTCAGGTGGCAGGATTTTCTTGATACACATTCACATTGAGTCCCATACGGACCCATGGGAGTGGGTAGGCAGGAGCAATGTCAATGTTGTTGACAGTGGCAGTGCTTCCATGGCAACTCAGCATGGCAGGACCGCAGCACCTGCCACGAACAGGCCTGTTGGGCACTGCAGCCCTCGCAGCCACTGTAATGGGTCATCGTCATGTGTTTTCTGGTCCTGTCAATGTGTGGCAGTCTACTTACAGGCACCCTTGTTTCAGTTCACATGCAGTCATGTCTGGTGCATTCTCATGTGGTTGTTTATGGGGCATGCATGCGGGTAGAGCATTTGACTTGATTAGGGTAAAATTCACAAAGGGGGGCATGGGAGTGCTGGGTCTGGTCGGGGTGATGTGGCCAATGCTATGGGCATTTATGTGCTTTGATGGTAAGGAGGCAGGATGTGCACGTGTGAGCTTTATATTTGTGCAGTTTGTCTACTCACCAGCTTCATTAGGTGTCCCAGATCCTGTCTCTGCTGTACCGACTCCCTCTATGCCCTCCCAGTGCAGCCGTTGAGGGGTGAGGGTGGTCTGCCACCTGTAGCTGTGCATTGCTGGTGGTGTGCAGCAAGAAGGTTGCCCACCCTCAGTCGGAGGTCATTCCACCATCTGTGGGGGTCTTTCACACTCCATGCTGTCACCCCCACAGCAGTCACCTTCCTGGCTGGTTCTGCCCGAATTGCCATGCAGCGGAGTTGCGTGCTGCGGCACTGGTCTGCTGAGAATATCTCCCCAGCATTGTCGAGTATGTGGTCCTCCAGCATGGTCAGTTCTGCCTCACCAAAGCGTGGCTTCTACTGGTGGGTTTGGGGAATCCTGGAGGACATGTCCCTGGAGGCATTCTGGCAGTCAGTAAGGCTGGATGCCTTCAGGAATAGGGAGATTGCAGTGGATTGTGATTTTTGTAATGGCCGACAGGCTCTTTCCGGCTCCAGTGATCATGTTATTTCCATTTCCGGTGTTTCCGGCTCCATGTGTGCAGTACTGCTATGTCCGGCATTCACACGGCGGAAGCGGATGCACCGCCAACATTGGTGGTGGTACACCCATCTACACAAGTGTTACCGTGATGGTTGTGTTACCGGTTCTGCAGATTAGGGATACGCGCAGCCGACAAGCGATAATCCTACCTTGGTTCCGGCATGCAGAGCTGATAGGACCACCATCACGGTAAAACCATATTTTTACCACCAGACTCGAAATGAGGCCGATTGTCAATGCTGCTGCTGCTATCATGGTTGGACATGCTGGAATGTCCAACTGGGGAGAAAAATGTGAAACAACACAAATTAGACCACTTAAAGACAAAGCCACAAAAAAAGTAAAACAAAAAATAGACAAATTGAACAAATCACAAGACAAGGGTATGGAGGTTTATGTGAAAAGTGGGTAAAAAGGAAGAATTAAACGGTTAAAGTGCCAAAAGTTCTTGCAGGTACTTGGATAACCTTTCACTAACAAGCACTGATAGCAGTTATCAATATAAACCTATGTTGCTGTGGGTGGTGTGATTTTTTGTGGCTACACACTGCTGCGTGCCCAGATTGGACACTTTGGCACGCCAGAGTTCCTCATACAGTGTGGACGTAACCGCGTTAACTCATCACAACGTGTGATTGGACCATTTTTTTGGCGTGGATCAGAGTCACATGTAGGCGTGGAGCCGCAGCACATGATATCATTGGATGGCGCATCAGGCGCAAAGATGCGTAACTGCATTGAATGAGCGTGATGCCTTATTGGGTCTTTTCACACGTGTGTTTTCAGGAGGGCTATGGGGCCCCTTTTGCTCTACTGTACTCTGCTGGCCTCTGCTAAGCTCTCATTGGCTCTCCAGGGCTCTCCTGGACACTCCTCATTCGTAAGAATACTCAAATAGCATACCATGAGACAGAGGCAGGTTTTTTTCAGGGACATCAGGTTTATCCAGACCAGACCGACGCACACGATGCATCATGTAAAGTACAGGAACTCAGCCACTGTACTGAAGTCAGAGCTGTTTTATACTAATTCTGAGAATTAAAATTAACCCCCACCTTTTTTAAATACACTTTAAGCAAAGCTTTCCATTGACATTAATCTCACAACTGGCGATTAGTCATTCTATGCTTAACCTTCAATTTTGAGATACATTTTGGCACTCACCACTGGATTTCCTGTTCCAGCTACGCTTATTTGGGCAGGCAGCTGAGTCCTTTTACTAAGAAACCCAGACTACTGCATCGTTAGTTGTCTGCTCTTATCTAATTTCCACAGGGTACTTTGTCAGATTAGAGACATTTGGCCTTGGGAGTTCTGGTACATGAGGCTGACTCATTTCAACACTGTCTACACGGATGTGCTTCATTAAATACCTTCTATTTGTTGTTAAAGACAAGGTTTGAATCAAACGGTTGGCCAGTACACAAGATGGTGAATTCTTTTATGTCTGGTCATATTTTAACACTTTGTTAAACAATTACTTTCAACCATACCCATGTCCACCCTCCTTAATACATATCTAAAATATATTCTATCACAATCCTGAAATTGTCAAAACTAACACATTATACTCCTTAAAATTAAAACATATCTGTCCCTAAACTTCTATTATCTTCTTTTATCTGACCCCACCTCCATTTCCTAATTTACTTTAAACTAACTATATGTTTCAGAAAATGTATAACCGTTATGCATTTTTTGAGAGATAGTCATTAACTTGAGGCAACCCAACAGTCCCATCATACACTTTAGCCATATTGCAGTTTATCGTCCACATTTATTTCTGCTACTCCCCGCTCAAGACATCATATTTTGCTCCCATTATGCTTATCCACGCATTTTCTTCCAAGTGTAAGAGTTCATTTTTTTTTATTCTCTTCCTGTTGATAAATCTTCCACTCGACTCATCTCAGTTTGGCATCTGTGGACCGCCTCTGTCATGTGGCCTTTGTCCTTTCTTTTGAGCTGTTTTGCAGCCAGTCTCCCAGGCCTTGTTGATGCTTAGGCCAGGAATCCATTGTCTTCTTTGTTTTTCACAAAAAGTTCAACTTTCGCACAATGATCATGTAAGCATGGAACACTTGCATTTGCATCAGAGACACAAGAATGCGGGAGTTTCTGCAGGTTTTAGCATTTCTGATGTTTCTTCAAATGGAGGTCTGCAGTGCTGCAGGCGTTTCAATACTCTGGCTGTTGGTGGCAGCACATTTAGTGTGTGGATGTTGATTCTGCACAACCACCACTCATAGCTCCAGTGAAGAGGGAAGAGTGTATGTAAGTTAAAAAAGGCTGCACCCAGTATGGGGAAGACCATCTTGAAATATTTGAAGGCCCCCGTTTTAGTGCCTTTTTTGCACAGGGTGTATTGGACTTTTTCCATTTATTTTTTGCCACAAAATATGAACAATCATTTTCTTTAAATGTACTAGTGTTTCTATGTGTGTGTCTGTTTTCTGTCCCAAGTTCTCCAAGTGTACTCATCCCATCCTATTCTCTCTTGTTCCCAAAGTGTACTTAACCTACCCCAATCACTCTATTGTAATTCTGTAACATAATGTCCCTTGTTTGTTTTTACCTAGTTTGTATATGTATGTTCATTGATTATGGTAACAGTTGTTATACTTGTATTGTACCTCTGTTGTGTTAGTGTCCAGGGGCAACGAAGTCAGGTGGCAGGATTTTCTTGATAAACATTCACATTGAGTCCCATACGGACTCATGGGAGTGTGTAGGCAGGAGCAATGTCAATGTTGTTGACAGTGGCAGTGCTTCCATGGCAACTCAGCATGGCAGGACCGCAGCACCTGCCACGAACAGGCCTGTTGGGCACTGCAGCCCTCGCAGCCACTGTAATGGGTCATCGTCATGTGTTTTTTGGTCCTGTCAATGTGTGGCAGTCTACTAACAGGCACCCTTGTTTCAGTTCACATGCAGTCATGTCTGGTGCATTCTCATGTGGTTGTTTATGGGGCATGCATGCGGGTAGAGCATTTGACTTGATTAGGGTAAAATTCACAAAGGAGGGCATGGGAGTGCTGGGTTTGGTCGGGGTGATGTGACCAATGCTATGGGCATTTATGTGCTTTGATGGTAAGGAGGCAGGATGTGCATGTGTGAGCTTTATATTTGTGCAGTTTGTCTACTCACCAGCTTCATTAGGTGTCCCAGATCCTGTCTCTGCTGTACCGACTCCCTCTATGCCCTCCCAGGGCAGCAGTTGAGGGGTGAGGGTGGTCTGCCACCTGTAGCTGTGCATTGGCGGTGGTGTGCAGCAAGAAGGTTTGCCCACCCTCAGTCGGAGGTCATTCCACCATCTGTGGGGGTCTTTCACACTCCATGCTGTCACCCCCACAGCAGTCACCTTCCGGGCTGGTTCTGCCCGAATTGCCATGCAGCGGAGTTGCGTGCTGCGGCACTGGTCTGCTGAGAATATCTCCCCAGCATTGTCGAGTATGTGGTCCTCCAACATGGTCAGTTCTGCCTCACCGAAGCGCGGCTTCTGCTGGTGGGTTTGGGGAATCCTGGAGGACATGTCCCTGGAGGCGTTCTGGCAGTCAGTAAGGCTGGATGCCTTCAGGAATAGGGAGATTGCAGTGGATTGTGATTTTTGTAATGGCCGACAGGCTCTTTCCGGTTCCAGTGATCATGTTATTTCCATTTCCGGTGTTTCCGGCTCCATGTGTGCAGTGCTGCTATGTCCGGCATTCACACGGCGGAAGCGGATGCACCGCCAACATTGGTGGTGGTACACCCATTTACACCAGTGTTACCGTGATGGTTGTGTTACCGGTTCTGCAGATTAGGGATACGCGCAGCCGACAAGCGATAATCCTACCTTGGTTCAGGCATGCAGAGCTGATAGGACCACCATCACGGTAACACCAGATTTTTACCACCAGACTCGAAATGAGGCCGATTGTCAATGCTGCTGCTGCTATCATGGTTGGACATGCTGGAATGTCCGACTGGGGAGAAAAATGTGAAACAACACAAATTAGACCACTTAAAGACAAAGCCACAAAAAAAGTAAAACAAAAAATAGACAAATTGAACAAATCACAAGACAAGGGTATGGAGGTTTATGTGAAAAGTGGGTAAAAAGGAAGAATTAAACGGTTAAAGTGCCAAAAGTTCTTGCAGGTACTTGGATAACCTTTCACTAACAAGCACTGATAGCAGTTATCAATATAAACTTATGTTGCTGTGGGTGGTGTGATTATTTGTGGCTACACACTGCTGCATGCCCAGATTGGACACTTTGGCATGCCAGAGTTCCTCATACAGTGTGGACGTAACCGCGTTAACTCATCACAACGTGGGATTGGACCGTTTTTTTGGCATGGATCAGAGTCACATGTAGGCGTGGAGCCGCAGCACATGATATCATTGGATGGCGCATCAGGCGCAAAGATGCGTAACTGCATTGAATGAGCTTGATGCCTTATTGGGTCTTTTCACACGTGTGTTTTCAGGAGGGCTATGGGGCCCCTTTTGCTCTACTGTACTCTGCTGGGCTCTGCTAAACTCTCATTGGCTCTCCGGGGCTCTCCTGGACACTCCTCATTCGGAAAAATACTCAAATAGCATACCATGAGACAGAGGCAGGTTTTTTTCAGGGACATCAGGTTTATCCAGACCAGACCGACAGACACGATGCATCATGTAAAGTACAGGAACTCAGTCACTGTACTGAAGTCAGAGCTGTTTTATACTAATTCTGAGAATTAAAATTAACCCCCACCTTTTTTAAATACACTTTAAGCAAAGCTTTCCATTGACATTAATCTCACAACTGGCGATTAGTCATTCTATGCTTAACCTTCAATTTTGAGATATATTTTGGCACTCACCACTGGATTTCCTGTTCCAGCTACGCTTATTTGGGCAGGCAGCTGGGTCCTTTTACTAAGAAACCCAGACTACTGCATCGTTAGCTGTCTGGTCCCGGCTCTTATCTAATTTCCACAGGGTACTTTGTCAGATTAGTGACATTTGGCCTTGGGAGTTCTGGTACAGGAGGCTGACTCATTTCAACACTGTCTACACGGATGTGCTTCATTAAATACCTTCTATTTGTTGTTAAAGACAAGGTTTGAATCAAACGGTTGGCCAGTACACAAGATGGTGAATTCTTTTATGTCTGGTCATATTTTAACACTTTGTTAAACAATTACTTTCAACCATACCCATGTCCACCCTCCTTAATACATATCTAAAATATATTCTATCACAATCCTGAAATTGTCAAAACTAACACATTATACTCCTTAAAATTAAAACATATCTGTCCCTAAACTTCTATTATCTTCTTTTATCTGACCCCACCTCCATTTCCTAATTTACTTTAAACTAACTATATGTTTCAGAAAATGTATAACCGTTATGCATTTTTTGAGAGATAGTCATTAACTTGAGGCAACCCAACAGTCCCATCATACACTTTAGCCATATTGCAGTTTATCGTCCACATTTATTTCTGCTACTCCCCGCTCAAGACATCATATTTTGCTCCCATTATGCTTATCCACGCATTTTCTTCCAAGTGTAAGAGTTCATTTTTTTTTATTCTCTTCCTGTTGATAAATCTTCCACTCGACTCATCTCAGTTTGGCATCTGTGGACCGCCTCTGTCATGTGGCCTTTGTCCTTTCTTTTGAGCTGTTTTGCAGCCAGTCTCCCAGGCCTTGTTGATGCTTAGGCCAGGAATCCATTGTCTTCTTTGTTTTTCACAAAAAGTTCAACTTTCGCACAATGGAACACTTGCATTTGCATCAGAGACACAAGAATGCGGGAGTTTCTGCAGGTTTTAGCAAATGTGACTGTAGTTTTGGGCACTGAATGGGTTTCTCAATGACTTTGCTCTGCTCCTAGCGCCAATTTTTTCTGCTCCATATATATGTCCCTCATTGTCCATCTGCAATTTAAAACTGAATGAGTTTCCTTTGCAATTTAAGCATGTCTTTTTCAATATTACATTTCCTACCAACCCATCCCCTTAAAAACCCTTTGATTGCATATTCTAGCAATCTTACCCTACCTCCTAAACACACTAAAGGGCCTCATTATGAGTTTGGAAGTAGCCATGGAGCTATTAGCTATTAGCTCCATGGCTGCCTCCAAACTGGGCTCCATTACCGGGTTCCTGCAATGAGGAAAAACTGGGTCATTCCGACATAGGAGGACCCAGTAATTCCTCCTTGCAGGAACCATTCCCCATTCCCATTTGAGCCCCCATAGGGCTCAATGGGAAAGGGGATGGTGGTAACAATGGGCACTGTTGTTACCTCCGTCTTCCCCTCGCGGGACCCGGAAAAGACGTCTGATCCGGGTCCTGCAAAGGGAACCTCGTAATTGGCCCTGACGGAATGAAGGGGGGCGGTCCCGTACCAGCCCCCTTCATTCCGTCAGCGCCAGGGTCCTAATGAGGCCCACAGTCTATCATGTCTTTTGAACTTCCCTGCCTCCTAGAGAAGCTACACCCAACATCCTTCACTGTGTGGTCAGTCTGCTGGAACCTGGTTTGTTTTTGTACAACAGTATAACAGTCTGTCCTTCATGGGACACATTTTTCTCCTAAGGTCGACACATGCAACCCTAAGGAAATAAAAATAACACTCAAAGAAGGACGTCTTCTTCTTTTCTTGTCTTCTAGGAACATCTGTAGTAGATGAAGATGTTCTTGGGGATCCCCGTTGTCTTTAGAAAATCGAAATAGAGACAAAAGTCATTCAGGGATTGGCAAGGGGGTCAAGTTTCCTTCCTAACTTAAACCCCTTCCTCCTTTTTCTGTTAACAAAAAATGCTTTCTTGATCATTGGGCCTCATTAGAAGGTTGGAGGGAACCATGCCGCTTTTAGCGGCATGGTTGCCTCCATACCGCAATCCGGGCCCGGGTTCCTCGAATGAGGAATTACCGGGCCATCACAACATTGGCGGACCTGGTAATTCCCCGTCCGAGGAACCCGGACCCGGTCCATCCCCATTCCCATTCGAGCCCCCATAGGGCTCAATGGGAATGGGGATGGAGCTAACAACGGGCCCGTTAATGACGGGCCCGTTGTTAACTCTCTGGTCCAGTAGCGGGACCCGGTAAGGACGCCTGGTTTTTCCAGGGGCACATTGCGGGTCCCGCGAGGAGACCTTGTAATAGGGCGGAACGGGTTTACCGGCACCGGCACCTTTACCGGTGCCGGTAAACCCATTCCGCCAATCTTATAGTGAGGGCCATTGTCTATTGCACATAAACAACTACTTTTCAACAACCCTAGATAATACTTAATGTTTAGACTTTGTTCTTTGTTCAGTTTAGCAGCACGTTCTTCCAGCTTAGCAGCACATTCTTCCAGTTTAGCAGCACGTTCTTCATGCCTTTATTTCTTCATTTATTTTTGCTTGATTTCGTCAGACCATGGTCTCTGCTTTTGTACTTTACTTTCATACTGTTAAGAAAAACAGAGGCGTTTTGCTGAACACCATCCCTTCCAAACTTAATCTAGTCTACCCCGGTTTTTCGAGACTATGGCACCAATTCTTACTATGTGCCTCCATTTTTTATCGTACACAAGAGCGTTTGCCTATTCTAAATAAGTGTATATCCCTGCCAAATCAACTTTCTTTGGCATTATGAACACAAAAATAATTACCCAACTTCAATTTGACTTCTGTTTTCTGTGGTTGTCTGAAATGGCCATGCTGTCATCTATTTTCTACTCTTTCCACACCTGATTGCACCTATGTTGGGAAAAAACGGCTACACACTCTGAGACATTGGGGGTCATTCCGAGGTTGGAGGTAAGGTAAAAACGATGCCGGTAACGGATTACCGGCATCACTTACTGCTACTGGCTATTCTGACCAACCAGACCGCTATTTACGGCATCGCACTTTACGTTGCCATAAATAGCGGTACAGGCGCGCGTGCGCTACACAACATGCTGGCATTACCGGCATGCCGTAAACCGGAGCTGATCACAAGCCATGCGGACATGCAAATAACGACCTACTGAAGGCCGAAAAGTACCTTACCGGCATGGAGTAAATACCAGCATTTCCGAGAAGGTGTTAAGAACCCTGAGCAGTGTTTCCAAGAGCCACAGGTGCACACAATCAGCACAGGTGGAGGCAATGGAGTCTGGCAATGGATTGTGTTTTTAAAGATGGCCGCCATGCTCCTTCCTGTTCCTGAGTGATGACGCTTTTTCTGGTTCCGCATTTTAACGGTGACCGTAAATAATGGTGACCGCTATTTACAGTCACTGCTAATGCCACGTTGCTATAAGGCGGTAGTGTTTGTTACAGTGCGGGTCATGCCGGTAGAGGGTATTTCTGCCGTTTTTGCAGTATGCCGCAAACCTTGTGCCCGCAAACTCGTAATAGTGCGCTTTTAGTGGTCTATTGCCAGCTCGGACATGCTATTTGCGCCATGTCGGTAATGGACGGAACTTACCTCCTATCTCGGAATGAGGGCCATTGTGTCTCTTACCGTCTCTTTTTCTGTTACTCACCTGGATCCTCTTACTTTTAGTTCTGATCAACTGTGTGTCCACACCCTTTTAGCGTGAACCAGTACTTACCTTTTCCTCCTTTTCTCCTTATTAAAGCCTATGCAGACATTTCTTGTGCTTCCATGCAAGATCCACGACTTTTATCTGTAACATAAATCAAAATCGTTACAGGCACTCAAAAAAATGTTTTTACTTACCTCAGTATATTTTCTTAAATTGGCTTTGTGCACAATTTTCCTTGTTTGGTTCATCCATTTTTTGGTCACCAGACCTTTTTCCTCATTCTCCATGGTTACTGATATCTTTTTATTACTCTACACAATTTTTTTTTGTCAGCCAAGATTTTTCATCAATGCTATTTGTTTTCAATTTTTTTTATTGTTGATTTTTTACCTGTTTTATGCTTCTGGGTTTATTGCCTATCCCTTCATTTATGTGTCCAATCATTCCCATCCTTAATTTATCTTTTATTCATTTTTTATTTAAGATAAATCAATCATTTTCATCATTTCCAAATTCATTTTTCTAGGCCAGTGCCAAAAAGGCCCAAAGTCTACCTAACGTTTTTAATCCTTTTTCTCATCGTCTTTCATTTATATTGAGTACCATTTCATTTTTGTCATCTATACTAAAACATACTTCCTTTTTTTTATTGTGTGATGCGTTACGGAACATACCACTTTATATTGCATTAAGCCCTTCCTAGGTATACCATCATCTGTGACGTTGTTTAGCCTAAATCTTTTTATCTGAACCATTGCTGTCCATCATGATTCTTATTTCATTTTGTTTGCCCCTTAATCATTCGCCATGTTTCCCTACTTTATGGCTGCGTCTAATTACATGGAGGTCATCTGTCTCCTCCTTTTGTTCATAATTGTTCATGGCCTGCACCTGAATTTATTAAATATTTTCATCATTTTTCCACTAGGTCACACAGCTGTCTATATTACCGTGTTTTTTCCACAATAATAAAATCCTTTAGTTTTTACCCAAACAATCTCAACAGCCTTCTGCCTTTTTCACGCCTTCAGAATTATGCCCATATTTAAAAGGTGCATGTCTCAAAATGAACAAACATGCTTTCCTTGATAACCTAAACAAAATCATTATGCTTTAGGCTTTGCATCCAATCCTTTCCTCAACCATCTGAATCCTATAATGACGGAATCTCAACTGTTAGTTCTGAATCAAAAACAGCTTTTCACTATTTTTCAAGGAATTTTCTCTGTGCCAGCCGCCAAGGCCCAAGAAATCATGAAAGACCAACCCAGGTGCAACACCATACAGTCTGTCTTACTACACAAGGTGGAGCTCCTTTAAAAGAAATGTTAAGAGCACCCCAAATAACCTCACTCAGTACATTATTCTATCCTCAAACTCCCGAAAACGAGGTCGCAAAGGACCCAATAACACCTTTCAACTTCTGATAAATCTCTAAATCAGAAGTAATAGAGATCATGAATAAACTCAGACCATTCAGCTGCAAAGGCGATGCCTGCCCCTGCCCACACGCTAATTTAAAAGTCTGTGTAGACCCACTTATGCCGTTTTTCATGACGTTCACCAATGCCTCCTTCAATCCCAACACTGTCTATGCATCTGCAAAAACAACCCCTAGGAGTGTTCCTTGACTCACCCCTGTTCATGTCACGCCGGGTTAATGGTATAAGCTCTTCCGTTGCACTTATCATTAAGTGCCATTTCCTCAGCTTCAGACTCACTACCAACCTCATTAATGCCATCAAAGCTTTATTTTCCCCATAAAACTGGTAATTCATCACCCATGCCACTATCAGAGTTAAGTTGGACTGGTACAATGCCATCCTTGCAGGCACCATAGCAAAACATCTCAACAGACTCTAAATAGTGCAGAACAATGCTGCGTGCAGCTCTCAGCATTCTCAAAAGAGTACACATTACTCAAACCAGGCAAGCTCCTCACTGGCTACCCACGAAGGAACGGGTTAATTTCAAAATCCTAACCATCACGCACAAATGCATGAGTCATACAGTACCAGCACATCTAACTAATACTATCAACAGAGTCAGTTCTACCCGACCCAAAAATAAGTCACCATGCCAACCAACTGCAAGTCCCACTAATCAAACAAGCTAATGCCGGAGCTATAGGCTTCCCCCACATAGCTATCAAACTATGGAATGCTCTCCCTAGCGAATTTAGAGCAGAACAATCCCTCCTCATTTTTCACAACACCCTCAAAACTACCCTGTTCAACTAACCCTACTAGTCCTCTCAGCAAAATCTGTAACTATCCCCTTGTCACTTAATTAACAACGGAATCCAGGAACTCTCACCTTAGAGGCAAGACTAGCTAAAATATATGAGCCTCCTATCAGTTTGTTACCCAGCTTTATAGGAAAGAGGATTACCAAAATCTGGCCCAAGTCAATTCCCAAAAATACCAAGTTAGCCTTTCACTGCCTTTCTGAAACTAAAAACCATACTATCCAACGCCAAAAACATAAAGACCATCCCACTTCCCACCTAGCAACTACTACTCTCACGAACCTAACCAATAAAGGAGCCTTAATAAATGCAAGATCTCTAGTAGCACACGCCACAGAGATTGCTGATGTGATTCTGAGTGATAATTTAGACTTCCTCGCAATCATTGAGACTTGGCTGCATGCGGCAGCAGGCCCTATACTGACGCTAGCAAATCCCGATAGTTATACCATATTAAGACAAGATAGATTAGGGACTAGAGGCGGAGGCATTGCTATTATTTGCAAATGTAGTCTCTCCATGCGATTAGCCCCCCCTCGACCTCTAATCATGTGAAGCCATTACAGTCAAACTACCACTGATCAACTCCCAGACCCTTAACATACTCCTGATCTACAGCCCGTCAGGCACAACTGGGTAATTTGAGGAAGATATCCACACCCTCCTCTCCAGTAACCTCAAAAGCTCAATGCAAGTACTTCTACTCTGGGACCTCAACCTGGAATTTAATGACCCGTTAGACCAATCTGCCTTGGCTAAAGCAAATATTTTATCAGCCCTTGGCTTGACCCAAAGAATTAAAACCCCCTACCCACAACAAAGGTTGAATACTAGACTGGGTAGCAGATTACAACTGCCATGCCAACATCCTCTCCACCTCACCATTAGCATGGACCGACCACAACCTACTTTCCTTTATGCTCACTACCACTAGACCCCTCCCCATACCTGTCCCCAGGGCTCCAACTAAATTAATGAGAAATAAAAAAAAAAACATCACAGTGGATAGGCTTATCCCTGTCATTCTCCCCACCCTTAACTCACTGCCCGACAATACTGACCCTGAAAGTCTGGTCAACGAGTACAACAAAATCATGGCTTCTTCCTTTGATCAGATTTCCCCTCTTAAGCTGAGACCAAGTAAGCCAAAAAACCACTTGAACAAATGGTTCACTCCATTCCTAAAAAACTTAAGGCAAGAAAAAAGAAAGTGCGAGGCAGCATGGAAACTACTACCCTCCGAAGCCAATAAACTAAAGCTCACCAAACTGTCATCCCTCCAGGGGCGCCTCCAAGGGGTGGCCAAGGGGGGCCATGGCCACCCTTATCAAATTGCTGGCCCCCCCAGTGGCCACCCTGTAAAAAAATCAAAAATATACTTTTTTTCGCACTGAACTGTGCATGGGCAGTAATAATATGCCCTGTTCAATGCAGGAATAAAAGTATTTTTTTGTGTGCTTTTATCATGCCGCAGGCTCGGCCCGCAATGGACTGGACTGGACTGGAGAGCCAGAGAGCAATGGTGGCCCTGCCCCCTTTTGATGATCGCAAATGCTCAGTGCCAGTCGATCGACCCGGAAATAAACACAGCCTGAGCGCGTGCATTTCTGCTTTTGCTCGTGCTGGCTCAGGCTGTGTTCCATCCAGGTGCTGGCAGTGCACGGGGCACTGGATTTTGCATGAATACTCTCTCTGAGCAAGATTACAAACTGGTTTGCAAATCAGGATTTTTTTTACATAACCCTAAACAGCCGTCAGGACATGCTATGTATTACTGTGATTGTAGATGAGCTGTGCCAAACAGTAACATCGTGGAAGTTTGCAGAGAAATACTACAGTACAGATTAAGGGAGGTAACAAGGTGCAAAAGTAACATAATAGTACGAGGTCCATGGAGGAGGGTAGATATTAAGGTGGTCACTTTGAAGTATGAAAGGCTGAGTTGGCCTTGCCAGGATTTGAACCTGCGAATCACACTCGGTTTACAAAAGCATGTGCCCAACCCGCTGAGCTATCTGACTGGCTAGCCAGCAAGAGCATGTTTTCTTTCTGTGGCATTGCAGTTTATTACTGGTGTTAAGGCCAAAGGCAACATAAGTATTTTTACATTGGGGTGGGGGCATTTGTGCAGCATGCAACGCTATGTTTTTTTTTTACTGTGGCATGACATGTTTTACTGCCGCTAGGGAGCAAATACAACATGATTACAACATGATGAGTGTTCTTATATGTGGAGTGGGGGATTTGTGTAGCCAGCAAGGATATATTTTCTTACTGTGGCATGGCTTTTTTTCACTGGCATTAAGGCAAAGCCAACAAGAGTATGTTCTTACATGGGGATGCTGGCATGTATTGGGAGAGCTAGCATATGTTTTAGGCTTTGTTATAGTATCGTTACTGGCATTATCGACAATGCAAACATGAGTATTTTCCTATGTGGGAATAGTGGCATATATAGGTGCACCAGAATGGACATGTGTGTGCACAATCAATATGAAAAAGCTTTTTTACACTTGTAGAATACTGGTATAAAGCAGACAAAGGCACTATGAAAATTTGTTTGAAAATGCTCCTGTGCATTGTTGTTTGCTTGGCATGTAACATACTTTTTATGTTTTACCCTACACAACTGATTGTAAAATGTATTGCTTTTTACCTAATTTATCACAAAGTGTACTGTAAAATGCCCTATTTTAACCCATTATTTAAAACCTTTCCTCAAGGGGACAAACCCCCCTTGATTGGTTCGCCCTCCCTCACTACTCTCTGTCACTCCTATGCATTTGGCTGGGGGCAGAACAAGTGCCCTTACTTCTGTGGGCACTTTTTAGTGTGGGCCCTACGACATTAGCTCCAGGCCCCACTTGTTACAGAATCATTGCTTTGCCTCTGGTGAGTTGAGGTGAAAGATGGATCTAATAGGCCAAAGGAAGGCGAGATATCTACTCAGCCTCATGGGCTTGGGGGAGGTGGGTGTTAGGAAGAGGGGGGTTCAGTAGCGCAATAGGTTTAATGTACCGCCTCGCTAACAGTTTTCAAAACTGCCATCCAGCTCAGCCAAAATGCTGAGACTGGATTTGCCCTTGTGTGGCACCCTGTGTGCCACCCCATGATTTCCTGTGGCCTCATCAGGCCACCCCTTTGAAAAATGTCTCGGGGCGCCACTGCATCCCTCTACAAAAAGAAATCTGCCTTGCTAAACTACAATCTTATGACACCAGTATCTCCCAAGCTAACTCTAACATGAAAGAGTTATTTACTATTGTTGAAGAAGTAGGGCCGCCCATCGCTATACCCGACACCTGTACGAAAGATATAAAATGGTGCACAGACATCCAACATGCATTAGCCAACAAAGTATCCACCTTACAAAACAACATATCCCTAAAAAAAGATTCTCTAAACTTTCTCCCCCACACCTAAAACACCAGGGCACACTGTTGAAACTCAGCCCACACGATTTAACTTTTCCAAAGTATCCCTTAAACCGTCCAACTGTCAGGGCGACCTTTGCCCTGCACATCTCTTCAAGGACGCAGCCCGAAACCTATCACTGTTCATAAGCAAGCTTATCAACAGTTCCTTTGCCTCGGGTACCATCCCTATTAACCTCAAAGAATCGTGGGTACTCCCACTTCTAAAAAAAACCACCTCAGATCCCTTAGCACCCACTAACTATAGGCCAATCACAACTGTCCCCTTTCTTCTAAAAATATTAGATAAGGTGGCCTATACGCAAATTCAAAAGTACTTAGAACTACACCAACTGCTAGGAGCTAGACAGTCAGGCTTCCATCCACAATTGGCACGGAAACTGCCCTCACCGTCCTCAAGACACAAGTAGATGAGCTTAGAGATATTGGTAAATCATCTCTGCTTCTTTTCCTGGACCTCTCAGCTGCTTTCGATTTGGTGGATCACACGATCCTTTGTAACCATCTAGACACAGCAGCACACTTCTCCAAATAGGCTATAAACTGGATTAGATGTTTCCTAAGTGGAAGAACAATCAGGGTTTTCTCGCTGTGGTTGATCCCATAGCCATTGCCTGTGGCGTGCCACAAGGGTCCTGCGTCTCGCCCACACTGTACAACATCTTTACTAAGCCCCTTTTCAATGATCGGGACCGTCTTGGTATTACCTACACGAACTATGCAGATGATACTCAGATCCTCCTCCCACTTACAGGGGATTATGACAAGGATTTGGCCTTGGTGAATAGAGTGTACATCATCATCCAGGCATGGAGGGCCATGCATGGTCTATGCCTGAATGATGATAAAACAGAACACATCATCCTGGGTAAACCAACCAACTTAAAAAAATTAGGAACCAGTTACTCCTCCTTCACAATTGATGGCAACCTCATTAAGGTAGCCCAAGAGGTAAAAACACTTGGCTTTTACCTCGACTCTACGCTATCCTTCTCCAAACAAGTCAACACGCTAGCGTCTTCCACGGAGTACATTTGCAAACTTATCAGAACAGGTAGGCCATTTCTTTCGAATAATAGTTGTATTATTCTAGCCCGAGCCCTAATTCTGTCACAGCTGGACTATTGTAATGCCCTTTAACTAGGAGCCAACAAATCTATCATTACTAGAATCCAAACCCTACAAAATAATGCCCTTAGAGCAGCCCTACGTATCTCTAGAAGAGAGCACATTGCTGAGAGTAGACGACAGAACAATTGGCCCCAAACAAACGACAAAATCCTTCTCAAAACTGCGTCACTTACCCACAAATCTATCAACAATGTTGCACCTCTATAGCTCTCTGAGAGTTTCCATAAAAGGACATCCCTAAAACCAACCAGAACAGCAAACCGAGACTAATTGTCCGTCCCCAGATTCAAATGATCCACGATCGGAGGCAACAGTTTCCCTGTTAAAGTGGCCAAACTCTGGAACTCCCTACCCCCCACACTGAGAGTTGATCAGTTATATCAGAACTTTAGATCGAACACCATCCTTTGGTTAAAATATACAAATCACTAACATGCACTTTGCCTGATGTATGCTTGTATATTTAAAATTCAGTAAAAATACTTACCTGCTATCCTCACAGTGACAATCACACTTCTGTACACAATGCCAATAATATCTGTAAATATGTAAATAGTTTCACTTCCGGACTGCACACAATTCTGGTAAGATCTGTAAATATCTGTGTACCCCGTTGTTGTAATTAATGTACTTCATTTTATGACTGTCCATAACTAAGCTTTGCATATTCTTGTAACTGCTGTGCCCTAATACCCTTGGGTCTGGTGTGCCTTATAAATAATAAAACAAACAAACAAACAAACAAACAAACAAACAAACACTATGCCATGTATGTACTCAACTTCTACTGTATCCAATGTAAGCTAAACATGTAATTAATCCACTGTAATTCCATTGTATATTTTTTGTCCTTTAACCATAAGCGAAGCTGTGGCATGTAACCACTATTCATTCCACTTCCTTTGTAACCTGCAAGTCTCTTCTTGTAACAGCACCATAATGCCTAAGTCTGCTGTGTGCTCTAGGGATTCTAATAAATAAATAAATAAAAGGTTAGCCATGCATTTAAGCCTTTCGTCCCTACCAGGAATTGCTGATTCATTGCCAAAAATACAGTAGGCACCAATATTGAATTACTGTAATGCCCTTTTTCTGGGCATCTATGCACAAAACCTCAACAAATTGTAAGTCACACAAAATAATGTCTCTTTGTCGATGCTCCTCCATACATTATCAAGGAGGATCACTTTCAACTCGTCCATCAGACCCACCAGACCTCACCTGGTCAGTCCGATATATGTGCCTGCTTTAAAAGGTCCATAAGTGGGGGGTCCACCTTTCAATACCTGGCTCCTAAAAGCTGGAATGCACTGCCCACAGTACTAGGAAACGAAAAGAAATCCTACACTGCCTTCCTCAAAATGCTGAAAAACCTTCTTGTTCAACCAAACCTCTTTGTGATCTCACCACGATGAATAGCTAAGCTAGATAAATGCTACCTACTAACCTATTTAGCATTTCACTAATGTCATCCATGTACTAATTGTTCCCTTGTTCAATGTATTTCTCTACCTGTACCATTGAATCTTCTGTACCAGCGCCACAATGCCCAAGGGCTAATGTGCGCCTTACAAATTTAAATAACCACCACTGGCAAGTGCCTATTGCAACTATACCACTGCTAATCATAACACATTCTCCGCAAAAACTGCTGAAACAACACCACATTTGTAATCTTAAAAAGCCATCCTCAGCCTTTTAATATTTGTATAGCCTTTTTTCTGGGCCTCATTATGAGTCAGGCGGTAAGGGGTTAATTTCGCCAGTAAAGGTGCCAGCGCCGTCAACCCCGTACCGCCTGATTATGAGGTCCCCTCGCGGGACATGCTCTGCACGTCTGGATTTACCAGACGTGCAGAGCGGGTCCTGCGAGGGGAAGAGGGAGCAAACAATGCGCCGCTCGTATCGGCCCGTTGTTTGCTCCCTCTCCCATTCCCATTCAGCCCTATGGGGGCTAAAATGGGAATGGGGAAGGTCCGGGCTCGGGAGGGCTTACCGGGCCCTCTGAACTCGGAATGGCCCGGTAATACCACATTCTGGGAACCCGGTCCCACTTTTGGCTACCGCCAAAGTCGTAATGACGGCCTCTGTCTTTGCTCTATGGACATACTGGAGGTAATTCATAGATTTAGGCGCACAAGTGGCTCACGCGACACAGAGCGTATTCATGGATTAACACATCCATAAGCAGCCATGGCGCAGAGTGGCGTAGCAACCCTGCAGCAGCACCAGTTATGCCCCCAAACCCACCCCGTGCGCCAAAAACATTGCACAAATCCAGTACATGGCGCAAAGGCCAGTGGACCAGCATACAGCCCCCCAACCATGAAAACAAATGTAAAACTCCCCGCGAACCCCTCGGAATACACATACCCCGCTCGCGCCAGCGAAAATGCATGTAAAACTCCCTGCACACCCCTTGGAATACACATACCCCGCTCGTGCCAGCGAAATCGTGTGTAAAACTCCCCGCACACCTCGGAATACATGTACCCCGCTCGCGCCAGCCCTATCGCATTTGAAACTCCATGCGCACTCCTGGAATACACATACCCCGCTTGCGCCAGGCCTAACACGTGTGAAACTCCACACGCACTCCCGGAATACAAGTATCCCGCTCGAGCCTGGCCTATCGCATGTAAAACTTCACACGCAACACTCGGAATACACGTACCCCACTCGCGCCAGGCCTATCGTGTGTAAAACTTCACATGCACCCCTCGGAATACACGTACCCCACTCGTGCCAGGGCTATCGCGTGTAAAACTTCACACGCACCACTCGGAATAGACATACCTTGCTCGTGCCAGCAAAAACATGTGGAAAAAGTCCCCCCTGTGGAGTGGGCTGCCTGTGGGGCATGCGCAGGGGTGATGGGCTGCCTGCGGGCTATGGACTGGGGTGATGGGCTACCTGCGGGGTATGGGGAGGGTCGATGGGCTGCCTGCATGTATTCCGGGGGTGCGCTCAGAGTTTTACATGCTATTTCACTGGTGCGAGCAGGGTACATGTATTCCGAGCGGTGCGTGTGAAGTTTCACACGTGATAGGCCTGGCGCAAGCGGTGTACGTGAATTCCGGGGGTGCGCAGGGAGTTTTACATGCTATTTCACTGGTGCGAGCGGGGTACGAGTATTCCGAGAGGTGCGTGTGAAGTTTCATACACGATAGGCCTGGCACGAATGGGGTACGTTTATTCTGGGGGTGCGTTGGGAGTTTTACATGAAATTTCGCTGGTGCGAGCAGGGTACGTGTATTCCGAGGGGTGCGTGTGACGTTTTACACACGGTAGGTCTGGCGCGAGCGGGGTATGTGTATTCCGGGGGGTGCATGTGAAGTTTTACATGTGATTTGGCAGTGTGTTCCCTCCCTGATGTGCCTCTGTCCTGCAGCCAACACCACAGGGAACCACCCCACACCCCTGGGCATGCCCTGCAGGTAGCCCATCACCCCTGGGCATTCCCAGGAGGCAGCCCATCACCCCTGGGCAAACCCCCCAGGCAGCCCATCAACCCTGAGCATGCCCCACAGGCAGCCCATCACCCTTGGGCATGTCCCACAGGCAGGCCACATGGCACCATGCACTTGGGAGCCCCGACTCATGTCCCCCACCCACCAGTGACGGACACCTGCCAGCAGACCCTGACAATGGTGACACATGACTGAGAAAACCCACATCGTGACATGCACAAAACCAATGAGAGAAGACCACACAAATGAAGTAAAAAATAAAAATGTATTATATACAAAAATGAATGAATGAAACGAAATTACATGAATAAAATGATAAATAAAAGGATGTCCGAAATGAAGGAAACATTATTAATGGTGAAATGAATAATATGCAATGAAAAATGCCTCCAAAGTGTCCATTCATAACACCAAATCCATAGTAAAAAAAAAACAAAACCATTACTCTATGGTAAAAAAAATATGTAAAAACAGGTCCATAACAATATATAATGTAAAAATCAAGGGTCCATGTGCCCAACAATCAAAAGGAAACCTAAGAAAAAACATACCTAATAAATAACTATTAACAAAAAGGCGGGGCATAGTCCATGCACCCAAAGGAAAAAATAAATAAAGGAAACCTACAACTACATAACTATTTACAAATGTGGCGGGCTAGTCCCACGGCTCACTGTTTGATGTTCCGGCCCAGGGCATCATTGAACTCCATGTCAATGTTCCGGATGTGGGCCTGTTCCATGGACTCGAGGTCTTGCAGGGATGCAGCCATGGAATCCCTCAACTCCTGCGAGTTTCCTCGAGGACCTCCACCCGCCTAAAAGCCCGGTGCATGGAGTTCTCCACCCTGACCATCCTGAGGTGTGACCTCTCCGCCCGCCGCCTCTCCGCATTTATTTGCCGGCCCAACCGCTGCCACAAGAAAGCCACTCCCAGTCCGGGGTCCTCCTGCCCCTCGGCCGATGCCTGCACCCAGGGGGTTGATGGCCCCGAGCCATGATGCCTCCCAGTCTCAGTCTGCTGCTGCCTCTGACGCAACTGCCTCTGCCACCACAACGGCATCCGGGCTGATGGAATCCCCCAGCGCCATTGTGCACGTGCCCTGCCCGATGATGCCGGCACATCACCAATCCGCTGGGGTCCAGTTGGTGGGGTGGCCACCCCTGCTGGACCTCCGACTCCCGACTGCGGTAGGGATGGGATCTCCACCTGGCTGGCTGCGTTGGTTTGGGCAGATCCACAGGGTTCCCTGGTGGCATCTGGGCCGGAAGACGGCAGGGAGAACGACTGGCTTACAGTGTGCACAGAGGAGAGGGCCGCAAGACTGGCCGACATATGGAGGAAACCCCTGACCATGGACCCTCCCAACTGGGCCACGTTGGCACACAGCTCTTCGTGATGACGTGTGTGGTCCCTCCAGGAAGCACGCATGTCGTCACGAATGTCACGTGTGCGCAACGCAACACCAATCAGGACGGACTCCATCCGGTCACGGGTCCCCTCATCCGCAGGTAGTAGAGGAGTGCCAGATGATGTGGACCTTTCCCCTACCTGCGGACAGGCCTGGGACCGGGCATCCCTGCTGGTGCATGGTGATGCAGTCACAGTGTCACGGACAGAGACATGCACAGGCACCTCTTCGGCGACCTGTGTGCCTCCTGCCCCTGCCCCTGGACTGCACCACTTGCACCAGTGGTACCACCCCCACCAGGCCCCATGTGCGGCTCTGTAGCGGACTCCTCCTCCTCTATAGACACCACCAACCTGGATGTCTCTGCACCGTCTTCCGCTGTTGCAAGCCCCTGTGGGGGCTCATCCGCCCCTTCCGCTGCAGCTGTAGTGGAAGACATGGCACCAGTCCCCTCACTCCGGGATGATGGAATTTCCTGGGAGGGTGACTGGGCCTTGCGTTGCCGGCCGGTGGAGGCATCCCTGCCGCTTTCCTCCACAGCACCGTCTCTGCCTTCTTCTTCACTCGCCGCTGTGTAAAGGGAGACATTGAACACAAAGCATCAGGGAACTGTACAATAGTCCCCTAGACAGAAAGCAATAGCACGAGTGGCACTGTCAAACATGACTTCCATCATGTCTCCCAACAACACATGGGTCAGTGCAGGCAACACACATGCAGGAACCGGCATGGCACATGCAACAAACATTTGCATCTATGTCCACCGCACAGTAGAAACATTCAATGGTGGGCTGACACTCACATGCATCATGGGACATGCTGATCACATGCACACACATCACCGGAGGGTCATGCACCTGGCTCTGTATGTCCACATACACAGTGGATAAAAAAGATGAGTAGGCTGTATCAGTGATTCAACACATTGTCATGGACATGTGTCATGCATCCATGTCACACACATGCATGTCCATGACAGCAGCACACATCTCTCACACCCAAAACATGTCAAAGTACAGACACAGGCATGCATACATGTGTGCATTCCACATGATGCTTCGCATGATGCATTTTACCACATACACCATCCATGTGGGTCCCGCCTGACTGGACTCACATGCAGCACCATCATGTCCCTGCACACACACATCCATACATGACCCATGTCACACATGCAGCCAAGTAGCTAACTACCAGCACACTGCAACATGCACTGTTTTAAATGTGAATGCATGGCCACTGACCGCTCGACTCCAGACGGGCCTGCATCCTGAGGATCTGGTGGTGAAGCACTGGGTGAATGCACTCCAGGACCCTCATCTGCTGGGTGGTAAGCGGGGTCCACGCCCCACTGCATCCGCTGCCTCCAAGAGGTGCCGGGCCTTCTTGAGGGTCCTGGACTTGTAGTCCTCCCAGCGCTTCTGGACGTGTTTCATGTCACGGGGTGCCACCCCCTCCGCGTTGATGGCACCCACTATGTCCTTCCATATCCTCTTCCGTCCTTCATTGTCGGTGCGCGATGGTGTGAAGAGGGCATCATAATGCCCCAGAACTTGCTCCACTAGGATACCAACTTCCTTTTCACTGAAGCTGGTAGCCCTCTGCCTCTGTGCTTGGGGCTGCCGCTGGTGCCGGAAGGTGTTGTGTCAGACATGGCAACCCGCGAGGCAGGTGTGGGTGGGCAACTGGGTCCTGGGGCTGGGCTGTGGAGTGATGGAACACCAGTCGGGAGTCATTCTGTTTCAGCAGGGGTGGTCACAGCAACTGGACCCTTGCAGATTGCAGATGTGCAGGCACCAAATTGCAGGGCACGGTGGCAGCAGGCAAGCAGGCAGCAGCAGTTTGCTCGTGGGAGACTGCTCGGAACTCTGGGGGCAGTAATTCAGCTTTCTTGGGCAGAAGCGTGGTCTTCCATGTGTTGTCACATGGCCAACTTGAAACGGAGTGATTTGGCACGTGCAAAACATCACGTTTGCATGAATTCCAAGGAAAGGCCCTTGGCACATAAGCGCGCAGGTGACATAACGTGCACGCAGGCGTTTCCCCGGCATGGGTTGAAAGTCCCACGTGGGTTTCCATCGCTCTGTACGTGCTTTTCGTGAAAAGCGGTGCGCGTGTTTTCCAGGCATTAGGGTTCACACGCGATTACTTCACAGCGGCTACAGTGCGTACTTCTTCTTTTGGCATGGGTGTTGGCTATGCTTTCTTCTTCTACACGCAAGGTAGATGGTGAGTCGCACATGCTATTTTTCATAATGCGGGTGTCCCTATTAGACGTGTACCCCTTTTTTTCCGGGAATACTAGCCTACGTGTTGATCACGTATGTATTTTTTGGGTTCCTGGCTGCCACAGCGTACTGCGTGTGTTTTCTTTTTACACGCACGTGGGCTAGAGGGGTCGCTTATCTCTTTTTCTTGCTTTTTTTGGGATGCATGAGCGTTGCGTGACACGTCATTTTTCCTAGGGGGCCACAGAATGGGACATTCATTTTAGCTGAATATACGTGTCTGTTGTTTGCGCACACATTTGTAATGCGCAGGGACGCTACCGCCTGCCTTCGTGTGGCGGACATGTTCAGGCCTTTGCATGTCTTTGGCTGTGCGCATGTTTCCCCTATTCAATTCCATGAGTACGTGTGGTTTATGTGCGTGTGGGTGTTCCGTGTACTTCCCAGCAGTACATCCCCAGTTATGCCCTTATTTTCACGTGTTGTTCCCCATTCCGTGCGTTCTGCCCCGTGTTCAGCCCCCCTTTTGGTGTGTGCGCTAACGTTGTGCGCTTTCGCTGTGCGCGTTGCGCTTGGCGTCGTGGATGTTGCAATGACGTGTGTGCCCGTGTGTGCCACACACAGATTTGGCGTACATCCCGGGGAAAACACGCGCAGGCCCTACCATGAATCGCACACTTGCATGTGCGCTTGCTTTTTCATGCTTGTGCCAGCTTGCACCACGATTTTCAGCACACATTTCTTCCATGAATCGGCTCCACAGTCTCAATGTCTATCATTAGACCAGAAACTGTTCTTTCTTTGCCATATTTCTCCTGGGCACCTCTAAAACCCTAGTTCCACTTAACACTTCTAAACACATCAGGTCATCCTATGAGGCTATCCTACTGTGAACACATTCATTCTTCTGTTTTGCAAAAGTATTCCTTATTCTTAAGCTGACACCTTTTATTCCTTTGTGTCTCTGTGTATCATGTGTTTACATATTGCTGAGCCTATATGTAAGCTTACTTACGCATCCTCTGCAACAAATTAATTTTTTACGCAGTGCATTTTATTTTTGTTAAAACAACATGTTCATACTCCATTCAAACCCGAACGGTTCCGCGCACTCATTGTGGCGCGTTTCTTTTTTTATGAACACATTTGAAATAATGTGTCTATTTTACTACCTAGCTATACTAACTACTGAGAGTCATAATGCTCGCTCTCATGAGTCTATTCACTAATGCTGTGTGCTGCGCAGGAGTGCGGCAGCTTGGAAGTCACTCCTCCTTTTCCAACATGCGAGATCTGCGCTATTACCCTGATTATTTCTCAAAGAACCGTCAAAAGGAAACTCTTCCCTGCTGCCACTATTTCTTCCCTTATCTCTCAATGTTTTTTTATCAAAAAGTGCTTACAAAGCCAACAACCATGATCTTGCTCGATGTCTGCCAGTGCTTTATGCCGCATCCAAGGCACATTTTCCCTTTCATGTCTGACTATTTGCTCGGCAGTTTGAACACAATCCCCTCATAGGCTGCAGCCATCCTTTGGTGATACCATTTTATCCCCTGTTTTTCTCAAACAGAAAGAATCCCTGCATGTTCAATATATTGTGTCACAAAATCATTCAGCACCTGGAAGCCTGGGCTATGCAGTGCTTTAAAAAATGCAAATAAAATAAAATAACCAAATCTTATCATCATGATGTCAGTCCTCATACTGGCATACTCATCAGCCGTCCACTTTAATCATAAGGTGAGTACCCCCTTACCGTGTACCTGAAGCTCACCCTAACATGAGTCTCTACATCTGTATATTCATGCAATGTCCTTTCTTGATGAGTCAGCTGTGCACTAGGGGCATACTGCCCGCTTCTTCTCAAATATTGTTCATTCTGCATGAATCCCTAGCTTTCATACAAGTATGCAAATATGTTCTATTCATACCGCATGTGTGGTGCACAAGAGCAAGGCTCCTTACTCATCCATCCTGCACATTTCGATCGTCTTTCTGCATAATTTTAAACTCACCCAGGTTATTCTAAAAATGTCCCTGACTGTTTTGGTGCATATCTCAGAAGCCTCCCCCATCTGGCAGGCTCAGGTAATGCTTCCAAGACTACTGTATTTTCAAGTGCTTGAACAGTGTTCCTTTATTCGCAGTAATGCATAAATATTTTTCCTTGACTGCCTGTCATCCATGTGTATCCCCATAGCTAGGAGGCCATTGCTGACTCCTTTAGCTAAATGTGCTTATTTCTGGCATTGTTCTTGTATTTTGCATCTACAATATGCATTTGGCACATGCCTTTGATAATAGAAAGGCCTGTCTGTACCTCATATATTTGCACGCAATTAGAAATGTGTCTCGCAAATGCGCAAGCATTTTCCATTCTTTCAACATGATCCAGTTCCTTAACTCGGCAATGTTATCTCAAAGCCGCTTTATCGTGCATTCCTGTCTAATGAATCTTTGTCTCAGCCCTCGTGTTTTTATCTCAACATTGTTTTTGGGCAAAACAAAAACATAATTGCCATTCGGATGCCTGTTTGCATACTTAAAAAATCACAATGTTATTTATCATGCTTGTCTCATATATTTCTGTCACTTCCCACAACTCAATTTGCTGTGCTTGGTCCAAATACACTCCCTTAACACATTGGGCCTCATTACGACCCAGGCGGATTTCGCGGTGCTAAATGCACCGCGAAGCATGGCGGAAAGCCGCCGATAGCGCCATGGGGGTTGGCGGATTTACCGCCCCATTCCGACCTCGGCGGAGCGGTAAATCCCCAATCCCCATTCTGCCCTTCCCCATTCCCATTTTTGCCCCATAGGGTATAATGGGAGTGGGGAAGGAGTTAATTACGCCACCGTAAAATACGGTGGCGTAATTAACAATGAGGTCCCGTAGCGCCATGGTTTTCTCCGGCTGGTAAAACCAGGCGGAGAAAACCTCCATGGCGCTACGGGAACTCGTAGTATGGCGGAGAGGTACGCCATGCACTACGCTGGCGTAATACCCTCTCCGCCAGGGTCCTAATGAGGCCCATTATCTTAGTTGCATTCTGCACATAAAAATACTGTTTAAGTCTTAGTCACATCTCTCTCAATTGTGTTCTCTTGGGCAGTTTTCTCTGACTTCATATTCACATGCTTTTCAATTTATAAACAAAAAATGTATTTATGTCACCACAGAGCATATGTGTCCTTTTATCATTGCATATTTGTTCTATAAAAAATGCCAACTGAGTTGTAAACACTGTATTTTCTTTTAACCAAAGAACACAAGCCTCATACATGACATCATTTTTCCAGCCTAGTGTTCCAAAAACACAAGCTTTTTCAATCTATGAGACACTCTTGTCAACACCTTCAATTCATCTCTAAATAAATATGTTTAGTTCTAGAAACAAAACCAGACTGGAATTTCACAGTACTGCGCTTCTTATCTCAACCCATTAAAGCATTCCTTGCTTAACAGTCAAATGTCTCTAGCGCCATGCACTTCACATTTCCACAGTTAATTCCTTGTCCATAAATCATTGTAAATACAATGCAATTCTTATGTGGCTCAAAGTTTCTAAAGGCCCTCACCTCTTATTCTGCCTTTCAACACCACACCATGCCTTTTCCGTGTGCCCATGTAAAACACCACTTCTGTAAATCACTTTATCTCAGTTATTTTAACGCGATTCTCTATCATTTATGACACGCTTCATTAATTATCTTGCTTAGTCTTAGGAACTCAAAAGTTTAACTCCATAGTTGCAGGCTTTAATTATTTATAATGACCTAAAAGGGAACAATTCTTTTCTCATTTATCACATTCTGATGTCAGAGGTGTTGGACGTAGTCTGGTGGAAGTAGGCAGAGAATTATGTGACCAGTTCTACCACACGTTGTCATAGTCCTTGCTGTATTCTGATGTGTGCAGGTAGCCATGACTGCATCCATTGTCCACTGGAGTGGTGCGTTATACGCACCTAGCAGATTCAGTGGTGATTTTTTGTTGTTGTTTATGTGCCTGAAAAGGTATTGGGCCTCATTCCGAGTATGGCGGTAAGGGATAGCGGCCACCGAGTTCCCTTTGCGCCCTCGCCCTTAACGACTGCTTTGAGCAGGTGTTAAAGTCGAGGGCGCAAAGGGGCCTCCAAGCCAATAACGGTGACCGTAATGAACGGTCACCGTTATTTGCATCTTCCCCATTCCCATTGAGCCCTATGGGGGCTCATTTGGGAATGGGGAAGAGCCTTGGTGAATGGGGAATTACCGCCCCGCCAACCTTGGAATGGGGCGGTAATTCCGCCATCCACTAAGGCGCTGCCGGTCCGGGTACAGCGTCAACCAAGGCGTTAATAGCGCCATTGGTTAGCGCCGTACTCGGAATGTGGCCCATTGTCTTCTTCTGTCCATTCTTGCACCTTTGATAAAATGGTTAGCAACAGCGACAGTCTATGCTCCAATTATTTGCAACTAGAGGAGCATGATTGTGCTTTCAGGTTCTAGGCAGATAGCGTGGCTAATCTACCCAAATGTCTAGCGCTTACTGATCTTCTCAATTTTTACCTTTACCATGATTGGCCGAACCTATAGTTCATACATGTGCAATATCTGCCCATCCCTCATGTCCTTCCATTGCGATTCTGGGGCTAGTTCTTCATTCCCTTCCTGGAGTAATGCGCAAGACACCCCCACCTTGGCTTCTGGCATGAGACATGGCCATGGCACAATTTCTCCCATGACAATTCCCTGCAGTGCCTCCCAATCTGTCCGATTGCAATGGTGGTGATTTTATCACAACCACTTTGAGTGTGATTTGCCTGTTTTCCCATGCATGCCTGGTGCAGTGACGTATCAATCCTGTGACATTACATAGTGTGAAAAAGGGTATAAAGGCCTGTGTTTCAGCTAGTGGTGCTTGTGAGAAACCATGGTCAAATAGTGTGTGTGGTCCCGGCTGCTGCGATTGTGGCTGGCACTGACAGGGGCTGTGAGGTTGATGCTGCCGTGAATGCAGCAGGGTTGCCTGGTGGTGAATATTCCTCTGTTCAGAACCAGGGATTGGAAGGATTAGTGAGGGGTTTCAGGATACTGTGGCAAATAGACAGGTGTTGAGAACTTTTTTGAAGGCAAGTTAGTTCTCAGTGTGCCGGATGTGCAGAGAAAAGGTGTTCCAGATGGTGGAAGTCAGGATAGAGAAGGCAGAATGACCAAACCTGGTGGAGTGGTAAGGGGGAATAGCAGGAGGAGAACCAAGCCCGATCTGGGGTTTCTGGTGGTTGGTAGTGGATGAATTTATTCTGTAGGAACTCTTGTCCTGTATTATGGAGGGCTCGGTGCGTAATGCACATGGTCTTGAAGGTCGGTTTTAGGATAACAGGGAGCCAGCATAGTACTCTGAGTGTGGAGTGATATGTTCTCTGGATGAGAGAGCAAGGAGCAGTCTGCCTACTGAGTTTTGGATTCATGTGAGTTTCCTAAATTGGTGCACTGGGACGCTGAGAAAGAGGGAGTTAGTGTAGTCTAGGTGGGAAATGATGATGGTCAGTATTGCAGAGACTCTTTGAGGATAGGAGACATAGAGAAAGATTTGTTTTAGGATGTGTAGGTGGAAGTGAAAGGTTATGGAAAAATAGTTGATGTTTTCTGAATCCATGGTGCATCCAAGATTTGTCACAGAGGTTGAGGTGGCAGGTGCAGCTCCCAGGGCTATTGGCCATGGTAAATGCTCAGGAATCAGAGCAGTTTTGCTGCTTATTAGGATGTCTAGTATACAAGGGTAAACAATTCATATCTGCTTCAATAGTTCATAAAACATTGATATTTTGGTCTTGATGTTTTTGTTTTAAGTGTCCCATTGCCTTCTCGAATTATAGATGTTTCTTTTAGTTCAGTCCTTCTGGCTCTGGCAGCCTCAGAATTTTTATTTTTGGGATGTGGTCTTAATTCTTTACTCTCCTCACTTTGGACCCACTCACCACGCTGGAAAAGCATTAATTATTCATACTTTGAGAGAGGGACAGAAATGCAGGTTTAGTATACGGCAATGATACAGAGGTTATGTGTGCATTCTACTTACTTTTTATTTTGACATCATTTTAAATATGCAATCTGATCTCTTTTCCTTTCACCGGAACAGTCTTACTTATCAAGCCACCTTGACTATGGGTTTAGATGATTACTGTATTTATTTATTTATTCAATCTGTGTATTGAATCTATAGCAATCATACAATCAGAGAAACAGTTAATAAAATAACAGATATAACAGTAACAAGCAGCGACAACCAATGAATTCCTTCAAGATACAGTGGAATCATAAATAATTGAAGCGATACCTTTCGGTTATCGGAGAATTGTGTCATTAGCCTGCATATATAGATGGCAGTGTGATGCATGCAATATTCATTTTGCATATACTGTAACCTAGTGTTTGTGTTCTAACTTTGTTTCTAAACGGTCATGTAACAAGTCTCATTTTGAGAGCTAGTGTGGCATAAAATCAATTGGGTATTGCAGCAAATTTAACAGCTCATCCCGTCCCAAATATTACCTCTCTGATGCTGCTCTGGTGGCATTCTGCATGTCAAGTGAACCATCTTATCAAATCACCGACCCATCTTTTGTAACTCGGTGGAGTAGGTCTTTTCCAGTGCAACACAATTTAGCGTTTAACTAGTATAAGTCCTGAGGCCACAAATTCCCTTGCAATTTTGTAGTTTTTCCTTCTCTCTAGTCTGCGCAATAAACAAACCAGGTTCTAGCCCAATATTTCAGCCACGCGTGCCACTGCTAAACATCACAGGGGTTGCAGGTGAGAACAACTTCACACCATGTGAATAAAAATGTCAGATAGCAGCTGGCATCTTGGGCATGTGACTGAGCTGTCAGAGAAGAATGTATTCACCCACTCAGGTGCATATATGCCCTATGTACATATGTCTACTATATCTGTTTTAGTCATGCGTTTTTAGACACTTCCCTCACATGTTGGCATATTTCCAGCCTTTTATCATTGTCTATACTTATATCCATATCCAATTACCACTTCCCCCTAGTCCTTAATACCCCTGGGGTACAGTGGGGGAGCAATGCCCTGTACAGATTCAATATCTTTTTCTCCCTCGATCTGGTTCTGACTTAATTGTCTCGACTATCTCATGCTCTGGTGCTATACTAGGAAAGCCCTCCAAGGTTGTGCAGATGATGGCCGTCGTTGCAGCATATCAAAGTGATGTGGCAGGATTTCTATGCTATGCTATGATATGCAGAATTGCTATCCTATGCTATAGTGTGCAGGATTGCTGTGCTATGCTATGATGTGCAGGATTGCTATGCTAGGATATGCAGGATTGCTATGCTATGTTATGCAATGCTGTTAGGCTCTCCCATACAGTGAGGCCTCAGACCCTCCATGTCACCTCCCTCAGCCTCCCTGGGACTGCTCTACATGGAATGCTATATAAACCTGCAGTTGGGTGGGGAGGGCAAGAGCAAGCTCCTTATGCTGGCTGCCAGACGACTTGCCCCCTGCATGCTGTTTTTCCCTGCTGATAACTCTGTATCCTGTCTATTTGAGATGTAAATACATGAAGCTTGTTTTACCACCCGGCTCTCTGACTCCTTATTTGCTGCAAAGTGAGGCTGGCCGAGGAGGCCATATCTTGTCCACCACAGAAATGGTGCTGTAACTTCTGGTCAGGAATGCAAAGGAGTTTTTTTTCTGTGGGCTGCCATCGACCACCACCACCGTTGGCCGGATACTTTAGGTACTCATCATACTGAGGGTGTTGTTAAGAAGCACACCTGTTATCTGCAAAGATGTCAAACTCAGTGCTGTGATTGGGAAGTGGCCTCCGGAAAATCTCTTTCGCATAGCACGATCGTGAACCAATCTTGATTTTCTTTCCTCAGACGGAAAGTAGTAAATATCATCCTTCGGCTTATGGCACAATGATTTTTCAGCACTGCATGTTATTGTGACTATAGTTGCTTTGCAATGTCTTATATGCTTTTTCTCTCGCTCCTTACACGCCCTGACATTTTGTGTTGAGTCATTCTATGTGATAGCAGCACGGCAGATAATTTCAGCTGTCGAGCGCATTCATTGGTCTGTCTGTCTGTTGTGGGCTTCTAGGTGCTAGATGCTGGCTTCGGTGTAGAAATAAAATTGAGTAACTACGATTGAGTGCAGCAAGCTATCTTGCGCATAAGGATTTTTTATATTTGTATTAGCCATTTACTGAGAGATAAATAGTATTACAAGTTGTGTACAGTTTATGTCAGCCAAATAGAGAAACAGATAGTGTCCCATAGTGTCCCATAGTATAGCGGACCAGAGCAGTGCCCCTGTATTTGCCCATGACCCCCTCTTCCCTGTATCAGTGCAGCACGATCCGAAGGTGGAAAGCACTGGCACAGCTCAACATCGAAGCCTAATGTTTAATGTTCTGTGTTTAATGTTTTCGCAAATGTTCTCGACAAACATAAAACAATGATAAAGCTAAGCTCTGGACTACAGAAAGCAGGAGAGGTGTAGATTTCTTTAAAGGGCCATTCTGGCGAACAACTGATCTATCATGTCATTTCTGTCTATTTGCCATGTTCTGGATAAGAATGAAGGAAGTGTTGTTTATACTATTGGTAAATTTGGTATCACTTGTTGCACTGGCTGTTTGGATTGTACATTTGTCATGTTGGGTTTAACTGTTTATGCCGCAGTTCGTTTTGCTGCTCGCACTGTTGAAGACTATGATTAGATAGTGATTTCATTTTCTTGTGATTTTGGAAAGGGGCTGTGTGCTGTCACGGTCGATTTCTGGTTTTGGAGCTAGTGAGACATAATGCTGTCTCCTAGTTAAGTGGGTTGCGAGTCACTGCACCCATGGTTTGTGTTGCTGTCACATAAACACGTTTATTTACTAGGTGTGGGTGGTCCAGATGTTGCCACTGGGTGGCTATTAAGGGTATTTTCTCAGATTGAGTGTTGTGCATTCCTGTGCGTTGCTGTTAACAAGATTGCAGCTGACAGGATTTGTCTTGTTTTTTTTCTTCCGCTCGCCACCGCCGTTCAGGTACCACGATTTTGGTCCTGGGTTGGTAGTATCATTGGACAGGATTGTGCACAGATTTTGATGTGCATGTGCTTCGCTGGTTATTAGGATTTCTGTGTCTGTGTTCTGTATTAGCATGCCATCCCTCTTTTATTTAGGTGGTGCGGAGCTGATTGATTTACCTTGTGATTATTCTCTGTCACTGTGTTAGTTTTGGTATTCTCCACACTGTGGCTTACCTTTGCCACTCAATCAAGGGATTGCTGTGGTATGCCATTGCCACACATATCCTTGGCCTACGCCATACGTCTTTAAATTGCTGCCTGCAGGCTTGCCTTGTTTAGGGAATTGCCATATTCCCTTGGTGTTACTTGTAATTGTCATTTTTTTTTAAAATGAATTGACTTTCGGTTTTATTTCTTGATTTATGCTGCGTTTTGTGCATGCACTGTGCATGCTACAGCAAGCTTAGTACCACAGAAATACCTACATGCTTTTCTTCCAGACACATGGGTTTGGGGGGCTTGATTCATAAGAAAAACGTTCCTGCTTAACTAAATTTGTATGATTGGCCTCCCACTTTCACTACTTTACTTATCACAACACTCAGAGCCATGTGGTCAATATCTATGTTCTTATTCCAGCTATAGAGGTGAAGTAAAGGGCATTTTGGCCATTTCATAGGTAGGTGTCAAATGTTATTGCTGAGATAAGCTGGATACGGTTCCTCTGGTCATTCTTGTATATGACTTTATCTTTATAATCTGAAAACTCAATCAATAATTGCTTGCTCATGTTTCCCTTTTGTGTACCACCTCTCGTGTTTGTCTTTAAGCTGACACCACCTGCAAATACCAATTGCTGAGAGGTTGTTTGCAATACCCCTCTTGATCTGCAATACCTGCGGGCCTACCTTCCTTTGTGTTTCCCTACTCTTTTGGATTTCTAGACTTAACCATTGGCTCTGAGCTTTCCACAAGACAACTTACTCCTGCGGTAGGGACAAATGCCTTCTTCTTGTTTTCGAGGTATGGGGAATTCACCTGTAAATCTTTGAAAGTGTGGAAATATTTGACTCAGGGTCAAAAGGGGTTTCATTGGCCACTGGAGGGGTCGTTTCAGATGGGACACCTTGTTGTCTTGTGCAAGGCCTTGTAACAAAGAAAGTGTAAGGTGTCTGTCGTTGGTTTGCTTATTTCGCATGGTACAAAGTGTCTATGGACAGATTGCGTGACAGTCAGACTATATCGCTTAAGAACTCTCAGACTAGTTTGAAGAAAGCATTAGAGCAGTACAGGCTGCTCAGAAAAGTTGGCCGGCAAAATAGACGCACAAGCAATACAGGCCTCTACCCAAGTGTTTCTGCAGACACCAGTAGAGATGCCCTTGATATGCTATATAAACCTGCTGTAGGGTGGGGGGAATAGAGAGAGCTCCTTGTGCCGGCTGACTGATCACTTGCCTATTGCATGCTGTTTTCCCAGCTGATAGCTCTGTATGCTGTGTATTTGTGATATAAATACATGGATCTTGATTTACCACCCAGCTGTCTGATCTCCTTATTTGCTGCAAACTGAGGCTGGCCGAGGGGGCCTTATCTTGGTCACCACAAAAGTGACTAGTTCCTCGATAAGCCCCATTTCACGCAAATGTTGCAATATGCCATGGCCGTGCCTCCCTCATAGCTATCCCCCAGTGTTTTACACCCCTTCGTGCCCCATACTCTTCTCTGGGTGTTACCAGTACTGCTTTTGAATATGCTACTGCCCCATAGTTGTACATGTGGCATTACGTTTATGCTCTTTTTCTCAGGGTCTAATGTTGCCCATATTTGGTTTATCGCCTGTACCGGTAAATGCAGATCTTTAACATTCACTGCTTCTATCCTTAGATAGTCATCAGCACTTGTACCCCACTAATATTGCATGTCATCCTGCCTGGGATGTCCAGCGCCTCATCGCCCAACCATTTCATCATGTGTTGCAGTTGCGCTGCCTGGTAGTGCCACTTACAATCTGGGGCGCCCAGTCTCCCCTATTCTTTGGGAAATTTCATTGTGGACAGGGTGATTCACTGGATTTATTACCCAGGCACAATTTAAGGGGAAGTCCATCTAGTTACTTGAAAAACTCTGGGGTATAACTGCGGATATAACCTGCAAGAAGTGCAGTAACCTCACTAGTATTACTATCTTGGAGGCTGCAATCCTCCCCATAACTGATAACGGCAGGCTGGCCAACATTGTTTTGGGATGCACGTACAACGTCCCAACTGTGGAAAGAGGTTTAGGCTAAGAGGTAAATTGTATTAACAAGAAGAACTGTTCATTTAGTGTCATTATTTTGCCATTTTGTTTGGCAGTTTTGCATATGTGTTATTTGTAGTTAGCAACACACTTTAGAGAGCATCACAGAGCCATACATGAGGAAAGAATGAGCAAAAAGTAATAACATTGCTTATTATATTTAGAGGTTAGAGCTAGGGCATGCTTAAAAGGTTTTGTAGTTAATAGTAGTGATTGATGTTGTCTTTAAGTTGCATCATTAAGATCTTAGAATATGCTGTTTGATTTTATATCCAGGAAATATTTGGTTAGCAGGTGAAAATGTAACTGAAGTGTCCAGCAGTGAGCTAGGGTAAGAGTTGTGCTGTAGTAACATGAGGGCTATGTGCCGCATAAACAAGAGTTTTGCCATTTTGGATTAGGCCTCGTTAGAAGTTGCAACTTCTGGTAATTAGAGAATTAGGCTGTCTTTGGAGCTTTTGCTCTGTCCATGTTAATTAGAGTAAATGTATCCTTCCCCCAAACGAGTGTGCAGACATCCAAGGTTATGGAGGAAGGGAGACATGCAACGCAGATAGCAGTTTGCCAGTTTGAGCAGCTCAAAGGAGATGAGAATGGCATGTTGGTTTCGGACAGTTAGATTAGTGCTGCCGCTGTGAAGGACAAATCTCATGAGAACAGAGCCGCATGTATGGCAGCCAAGATGTCGAGACAGATTTTGAGTAATAATGGCCCCATTGAGAAGTGGCCAGTCCATTTGAACTTCAGGTGTCTAAGTAAATAGAGCAAATAAATATTAGAAATTCATGCCCAAGAGCGATGCCAAGACCGCATTTTTACAAAGCACATGGTTCCCAAGAGAGATAAGGTAGTAGGCGTGCTAGGGAAGTAACATGTTCTAAGATGGGAGTAGCAAGAGGTGATTCCAAAGAGTACAGCTGCAAGGTGGAAGGGGCTATATGGGAGTGCCAAATTGGCTGGTCTCATGAGGAAGCCATTGTACTACCAGGCGGGGTTGACCTCATTGTTCGCATTCGCTACCTGACTTGGTCCTCACAGGGGTATACACCTCACGAGTTGGGGAAAGTTATCTTGACCAATATGGAGAGTCTATTGTTGCAACAAAGTACCTGAATATAGTGAACCAATCACATCACAGTGTTTTCTTCTGGCTGTACAATTAGGGCAAATCAACCAAAAGGTGGGAACCTCAAAAATCACTGGCACCTTGAGGTAAGGCCATATAATAAAACAAATGATGGTGCCAGGATAGCGAGAGCAACTGGTAGAAAAAAGGCAGAAGGTAATAAATCAAATCATAATTTTTATTTTATTTTAGATTTGAGTGTAAACATCATCGTTGAACATCTTTAATTAATTCATTTTTTATGAAAAGCATCCTAAATTTCAGGCATTCATACATTCATTCAGCTAATTTAAGAAAGTTCAAATACAATTCCATTGCGTTGCTAATAGTAGTTCACTCCAGACAAAATATCGACTATTAGTGCCCATATATATATGAATCTTCTTTATCAAACAGGCTTCCTAGTAAATAGTTTCGACTTGGATGATTATATCTGTCTTCATCAGGATAGGAAGAACTTTTTACAAAATTCTAAAATCAAACAAAAAAATAAATAAATGTCAATTAAAATACTATTAAAATATACCAGACTGTCTCTTTTCACTCAGTTACTCCCATCAAACTGCAAAGTCCAAACCCGGGGAGAGGCCTATGTGGTCTATCTCTGTACCCAACTGAGGTTTAGCTTACTGGACGGAACTATTAACCATAGATCCAATTCCTAATACTCACAAAATGCCTAAATACAGCACATGTCAAGGAAACCACAAAGTATCTATATGTGTGGTTTCACAGCCCCATCTACCTATATACAAGGTTGAACGGTAAATTCAGAAGGAAAAAACATTGTTTCCCAATCTTTAGACACTGACAGTTAGTGCCAACCTGCTCCCCATAATCCCACACCGTGCCTCCTGCATGTCTCCATTCAGTTTCAATAAGACAAAAGACGTACCTGAGAACCACATGAGGTTTGCCGTCTAATTAGTGCTTCGGCAACCTGTGGTATGTGTCAGAGGTGCTGAATATGGTTTTAATTTCAATAGTCTCTGGTGTACATCAGAGATGCTGTGGTTAAGCCAACCCTGGAAAACAAACAGAAACAACAGACAAGAAAAACATATTAGATCACAGTGTGTATTTTACTCTAAAAGCTCACACTAGTGGGTCTAGCCGGGTTCAAGACAGAGTAACCCAAAAGCATACCTTCAAAGCAAAGGCTTTTATCACACCGGCTCAGTTGTCATCAGTGAGAGAGGCAATCTGCCTCTAATGCAATCTTCTTAGATCTTATTCACCCGCCTCGTATGTATACAAAAACGGGATGCAGAAGCAATGGGTGAGAGACACAGTTCCCTCTGTGTAGGGGCTCCTATTCTGTGTGTGGTTACGATCTAAAATGAATGTAAAAAATCACGTGCATGAGCTTCTTTGTGCGCACTATACTGTCCAAAAAAGGTGGAGGGGACAAAACATCCCACTTACCTCACACTAAGTTCCAAATGGGACGCAGGTCACAATCACTTCCGAGAAACCGATGCGACAGCGTGTATTAAGCTAGTCCCTCTTTTATATCAATCGTTCGTTTCAAAAACACAAACAAAGGACAAAAGCTGGAGTGAAGTCTCGGCTTCTCAACATGGCAGATAAGGTGCCGCTTAGGAACATATTACACCGCAACAATCCGTGCGGGTTGATAGTAGTTGAATATCTGATACCATTAGAGAATACATATAAAGAAGAGAGAGAGAGAGAGACTTAACCCAAAGGGGTTAATTAAGTGATCAAGAATTAATGCTGATGGTCATAGCAAAACAAAGGGAATGGTAGAGAAGATAATGATATCTGAGAAAATGTGTGAAAACATTAGAAATTCAAAATTGCAGATTACAACGCTGGATCATATACAAAACAAGGGGGGTACAGCTTTGTGAGGTCTGCATTGTGGGCCTTATTACTTTCTGCATGCCGCCTACGGCACTGTATACCTTATAAGAGAGCACGGTGAGGAGATGAGTAAAAAACACTCAATTCCACTCCTCTTGTTGTTTCAGGCATCTGTTGAGGCTGTTGGTGTGATATATCCACCACTGTTCTTTCTGAGATAATCGCGCCGTTACATTGGCTGCATCTGTGCCGAAAACCTTTTCTACAACCCTCCATTTTATATCTTCTGGATTGTGATTAAATTCCACAAAGTGCGTGGTCAAGGGGGCATTCAACTCTCCTGTTCTGATCTTAGATCTATGTTCCCCTATACGTAATTTTACGGCTCTAGTCGTCTTACCAATATATGCCTTTTTGCAGGGGCATATTATTACATAAATTACATTGGAACTAAGGCAGGTGGTATGTTGCCTCCGTTTCCAATCCCGTTCATGGATATTAATAACAGAGGTGGCAGATGTACTGGAGCAGTTGCAACAGTTGCCACAGGGGTAATGTCCCACAATGGGGGGCATTCCCCAGGCCGCAGTAATAGTCAATTTAGTATCTTGTATTTTGTTTCTGTCCGCCTTAGACACGCCGGTTTTAATATTCTTCCCCTTTTTTAAAGGCATAGATAGGTTTGGGTAATTTCTGCATATTCAATTGGAGTAAATGCCAATGATTAGAGATGATTTTCTTCATTGGTTGTGCTGTGTATTGAACGTAAGCGCACACGCTATTTGATCATCCCTCAGTTTTTTTTTCTTTTGGGTCTTTTCTCAATAAGACCTCTCTGTGCTGGTATCAAGCTCGTTTTTTAGAGTGTTTTAGAAGTTGTCTAGGATAACCTCTCTCTTCAATAGTGGAGGCTTGCCTGGTGAAGTCTTCGATTTTAGTGCAGTTTCTGCGAGCTCTTAGAAACTGCCCATAAGGGATGTTAGATTTCAAAGACTGAGAATGAAAACTCTGATGGTGCAATATTGTGTTCCTGTCCGATTCCTTTCTGTACAGGTCCACAACCAAGATCTTATCATCCACTTTTATCAGCAAATCTAAAAATGCAATCTCCTCATTGCTAGTCTGAATGGTGAATTTCAAATTGGGATTTAAATTATTAATCCATATGAAAAAAGCATTGTAATCCCCTCTGGAACCATCCCAAATAATAAGTATATCGTTGATATACCTCTTATAGAGTTTCAGGGCAGATTTAAATGGATTAGATTCTATCATAATGTTAGACTCTTCGAAATCCCACATATAGAGGGTGGCATAATTGGGTGCAAATAATGCCCCCATCGCTGTGCCCTTTATTTGCATATAGTACATATTTTTGAATCTGAAGAAATTCTTAGTAAGTGCAATTTCCAGTAATTCCACCAAAAACTCACTGGGGACTGAAATATTATCTGCCCTAGTTTGAAGGAATCTTTTCATGATCCCAGGGAATCGCCCTGGGGAATATTAGAGTATAAAGACTCTACATCCAAAGTGATAAGTAGATCATTATCACTGTTGAAAGGCAAGGATTCAACCATTCTTATGACATTCGTTGAGTCAGAGAGATAGGTGGGAGTGTTTTAAGCCAGAGGTTTCAAAAATAAGTCTAAATATTGACCAATTGGTTCCAAAATGGAGCCACTCAGTGATACAATAGGTTGGCCTGGTGGCGCATTCATGCTTTTGTGTATTTTAGGCAACATATAGATAAGTGGAGTTCTGGTGTTATTAGGTACTAGGAAATTAAGTTCTTTTTGGGTAATAATTTCTCTTTCCAGAGCATCTTTCCCCAACATTTCAATTTCTTTCCGAATTCTTTCTGAGGGGTCTCCTTGTAATTTAACATATACCTCCTGATTATCAAGTTGTCTCATAACCTCGAGATCGTATTTCATGGCATCCCACACTACCACTCCTCCTCCCTTGTCAGTTTTTTTTTATCACAATTGTTCTGCCTGATTGTAAGTTCTTAAGCCTTGCCAATCTTCTTTAGTGAAATTAAAGCATTTTTTGGCAGGCTTCCTCTTGTCTTTATTCTCATAAATAGCATGGAAATCTCGAAGTACTGCCTTTTCAAAAGTGGCAGTCTCTTTGGATATCATGTTCAACAAGGGAGTAAACCTAGATGGTGGTTTGTACGGTGTATTAGAACTCAGTTCAATGGATGAAATCTGAGTATTGCCAAAAAAGTCTTAAAGTCTAATCTTATTCCAATCAGACTGGTATATTTTAATAGTATTTTAATTGAAATTTATTACATTTTTTGTTTGATTTTAGAATTTTGTAAAAAGTTCTTCCTATCCTGATGAAGACAGAAATAATCATCCAAGTCGAAACTATTTACCAGGAAGCCTGTTTGATAAAGAAGATTCCTATATATGGGCACTAATAGTCGATATTTTGTCTGGAGTGAACTACTATTAGCAACGCAATGGAATTGAATTTAAACTTTCTTAAATTCTTAAAATAATTTAATCTAAATGTTTTAGGATCTGAATTAGCTGAATGAATGTATGAATGCCTGAAATTTAGGATGTTTTTTTATAAAAAACGAATTAATTAAAGATGTCCAATGATGATGTTTACACTCAAATCTAAAATAAAATAAAAATTATGATTTGATTTATTACCTTCTGCCTTTTTTCTACCAGTTGCTCTCGCTATCCTGGCACCATCATTTGTTTCATTGTACAATTAGGGCACCTTGTAAAGGGGTTGTATTTAGATATGCACAACCAATGGGATAATGAACTATAGGGGATGCTGAGATCTATTTATGGGTCCAATGGAGAACGTGGAATTATGTTGCATCTGATTGTTTTGCTTATGGTAATTTGCAGTTTTACGCTATAAAAGATGTAACTCGAAATGGGCATGTGAAGCGTGGTTTCAGTTTGCAGTGTTATGGGACTGACTGATGCTCCCAGACGTATTTGCATGTAATAAAACGTTGCTCTTCCTGCAAACAGTGCACTACTAATTGATCCCCTTGCAGTAGTTTTTCCCGTTCAGTTTTTGGGCCTACTCTACAATCGCTAGCAGATTGGTTAATTTAGGCAGCATGCATTCCAGATTTTTAGAATAAATGGATTCAATGCCTGCATTGATAATCAGTCACAGGTGTTTTTTGGAATTTGTTGAGACACTAAATGGCGGGGCTCTGAGCTCAGCCCCCAGCTTACCCACTAAGGGGTACAGCACTGACTTAGCTCAGTTGAATCACAGCCCTGAGACCCGTCTGAAACTTTTGATGTCCTGTAATATCTGTGGCATGGTATTCGCTGGTTCCTTTATGTATAGGAAAATGTAATCTGCATATAAAGAGATCGCATGCCGCCTCCCATTTGCCTTGATTCCGTTCTAAGCGAACTTCCTCCTAAGAGAAACCGCCAGAGGCTCGATGACGACTGGGAACAACAGCGGAGATAGGGGGCAGGACTTCCTGGTGCCCCTTCCTATGGCAAATCCCTTAGATGTTATGGCGCTTATTTTTACCTGGGTTGTGTTAAATTATTGATATTTGCTAGAGAAACTGTGGCCCAAACCCATATTTTTGCAGAACGGCCAGCATAAACTCCCAGCTGACCGAATCAAACACATTCTCTGCGTTGAGACTCGCTAGGGCAAATCCCCCTCCATGCTCCTCACCCTATCTAGCACCAAGAAAAGCCTACGTAGACTCAGGGTGGTATTTCTACCTGCAATGAAGCCTGCCCGATCCTCCGCCACCAGGTAGGGTATGATTGCAGTGATCCTCATAGCCAGTGTCTTACTAATCATTTTCTCATCATTGTTTATTAAGGATAGTGGTCTACACGAACTGCTTTTGGTTTCATTCTTACCTCGCTTCAACAGAAGTATGAATACTGCCTCTCTCAGCGTAGAAGGGTGGCACTTGTGTCAGGAGGACAGCAATTGCTTAATGTATGTCATTTCATGTCTAGTTATTGGCTGCTCAAGCATTTCATAATTTGACTGAGCCAGCCACAGCAACTCCACATCTGCCAGGAACTCATTGGCTTTTCCCTTCCCTTCCTGTCCCACTTACTGTATAGCTCTGAATAGTACTCTTTGAATGCCTCATTGAATAACACAGGGTCATGCGTGTTGTGGCCTTCAGAAGCTTCTATTTGGGTAATTGGCTTCTTAACCCTAGACTTCGTAGTCATCTGCCAGATGCCAGAGATTCACCAGCCTCTCCAAACTCATGTTGAAATTTAGTGTATTCGTGGTAGTCAAACGTACATATCCTCTCCCTAATGGAATTCAGCCTCCACTGCACATACTCCAGTCACACGCCCACTATAGGGTCTGACAGACGATGATAGTTCATTGCTTGAACCTCACTTTCTAGCTCTGTAATTTCTTGGTTCATTTGTCTGACCCCGATGTTTTTGACATTATCATCCTTCTTATTGTGGCTTTCAAGGCCTACCAGAGGACACCGTTGTAGCTCACTGTGCCATTATTCCTATAAAGAAACTCACATATTTCCTCTTCTATCATGTGCTTGTAGGCCACATCCAATAATGTGAGGGCAGCACTATCCACTATGATGACTTCAAACTACCTCCCCATGTTTAGAAAAACAGGCAATGGCGAATGGTCAGATAATGAACGATCCAAAAACTCAACCTATCTTATCCTGTGCAAGAACGAGTTGCTTATAAACACCATATCAATACGTGAAAATGTGGAGTTGCCCTGTGACCATTATGAATATTCTGCCACACCTGAGGTGCAGTCTCGCCATACATCAGTCAGTTGAAGTCTTTCGATCACCTGTATCGGTGCTCTAGTCACCGGTCCCAAGGGGCTCCCTGATATTCTGCAACTATCCATATATGTGTCTATGATACAGTTAAAGTCTCTACCCCACACCGTCATGCACCCCAGTTGGTCAAGCAATATCCGGGACATCTCCTTGAATAAAAAAACACGGTCTTCCATATAAGGTGCATAGGTATTTAATATAGATAACTTTGTGCCAGTATATAGGCCTCTCATACCCACAAATCTGCCTGTGTCATCAGAAAATTGTTTGTGCATCTCGAATTGCACTACTGGATTCATCCAGATCGCAACCCCTCTGACAGGCTGAAAAGACAAAGGAGAATTATAGCTGGCCTTTGAGTTTTCTGCATAGTTTGTTATGCTCACAACCTGACAAATTTTTTTCCTGGATCATTGTCAGCCCTTTTTTCTTGGTGCTTCAAATAAGACACAACCCTGTGCCTTTTAACTACACTGTTGATGCCTTAGATATTCCACGACACACACTCCGTAGCCCTGTTGGAAATTAAAGTGGCTGCTCTGTTCCCCAGTGACATGTTGACCTTACCACTTACCCAACTCCCCTAACTCTGTCGTGCTTCTGTACCCCAACTTGAGGAGCAGCAATAGCACAAAGACCACCATACTGTCTGGGAAGTAACCAAACAATACACAAATGGTCCTTGATCACTAGCACCCTACTCAAGTCGCGATGACTGGTGATGGGGCAGGTAAGCAGTCTGCTCACTGCCTGTCTCCACTATGCCAATAATAGAGCTTGGGATCATTACTGGGTGGCTCCATGGTTAAGTGTATATTATACAGACCCACCCAACCACAACTCCCCCCACCTCGGTCATAGATAATTGTACATTAAACCATTACCTCTTTAGGTGCATGACATTGTGCTGGGTGTGGTGTACGACCCTAGCACCAGTTGTATTAGTACATAGCATTGGTATTTTTATTGGTAGCACCTCAACAAATCTTAATGCACCCTTTGGGTATGTGAAGAAGGCCCTCTATCTCTCCACATCCACTCTCAGCGGGCTGGGGGCAACAAGGTGTATTTCAAATTCCTCTCTTAGAGCAGCTTCTTAATGCCTGATCACGTTTGTCTCTGTTTCTGTGTTGCCACACTGTAGTCGGGATAAAACACCATTATATGTATTGTCTCCTGCACCCTAGCTGTCAATCATATTCTGACCTTGTCCTGATACTTAAGGCACTTCATAATAATACCTCTTGGTCGTGTTCCAGGTAAACGTTGCTGCGTCCGTACTCAGTGAGACCTATCCACAATTAGGCCATGCAGCTCTTCCCTTTCTGGTAGCAGTCCCAGTATGAAGTTGTAAAATAATTTTAAAAAACGATTATAGAAAAGACCAATTTAGAAAGACCTCTGTGCACGCACAGAGCGGTCTTTCTAAATCGAACTGTCATGCCCCTGCCACACACGAATGCGTGCAGGGTATGACAGGCTTACCAGGACCCGTAAGCAGCGTGAGACAATGAGTAAGTGTATGTTTGTGTGTGTGTGTTGTGTGTGTATTGTGTGACTTTGATGGTTTGGTTTAGGGGGAGTCTTGGGTGCAGAGGGAGGGGTCGGAGTACGAGGAGTACGACAAAACCTTGTTTTTTTGCTTTTTTGAGGCTCCCAAAAATCATCCGAAAAGAATGGGTCTTTTTGTTAGCCTCCCTTTTTCAGTGCCCTCGTCCTGGCCTAATAGGCGTACAGTGCTTCAATGTGAGCGATCCTCGAAAGGCCACAACCTTACTTTGGAGCTCTGCATAAGATGATTTGAGCACTGTCATGTCTCGAACCATCTCGCAAGTGAGTCCTCCATTCCTGACACTCGCTGCTCCACCTTAGTGGTTCTTTCTCTAAGGTCATGTCTAGGTCATGGTGGTTCAGATTGATGTGCTGTGCAACACTGCCAAGTTGCTCCATTATGTTTTTGTTCCCTTCCATAATCAGTTGTTTAAGGTGTTGTCATTGAGTGCCATCTCGTTTGTTGCCACATGTGTCTCCATTCATATGCTCCATGCCTTGCGTCTGCGCACTGCCACCAGAAGAAACTGCATTGTATGGTGTACTGATGGGTGTTGGCCACTAATACCTTGGTGGCCTTTCTCCCAAGCACCGGAGTGGAGGTGGGCAGAAGGGGAAAGACAGTGTTGCCGATAGGATCTCTGTCAATATTTCCCCCTGTATTCCACTGTTCTTTCACCTTCCCTAGGGGATTGCAGGAGTGCCGCTGCCCGAGGAGCCACACTCTCCCTGTTTAATGTTACAGTCTCCTGCCTGCATGGCCTCGGGTTCGAGTGGTACTCGCCGTCAGACTGCAGATATCAGTGAGGAAGAGGGAAGGGAGGGCCCCCCAAAGCGACAAAAGCCTGATTCCTGGCACGGGTTGCATTGCACCGGCACTGCGCTCGGACTCATTCGTGCCAGTCTTACCACTTACTCCTAGGCCGGCCACTATTCTGGGCTCGACATAGACACCAAAACTGGAGGCCCAGTGTGGGCTGCCTCCTCCACCTCCCCCGCTATGTGCAGTGGCACACAGTCATTGGGTGTTCCCTGCCACCAGTGACGCCTCTCTCCATCTGGCCACCGGCATAGAAGCAACAGAGCATTCCAGGTAATCCTGTTGCCGGTCACTGCAGGTTACTTCCAGACCCCCAGGGGGTCCTCTGAAGTCAGCTGTTTGGGGCACCATGTAATGCAGTGGTGTCACCTCTGGAATCCGCTCCTGCCCTCAGTCCGCACAGGCATGTGTAGGTCTCTCGAGTGTGCACAGCAACTGCTGCAAATCCACTTGGTCACCCCTTGGATGCCTCTTTACAACATGCAGTCCCTCGCTAAGGATAATAACAGAGTAATACCTGTATAATTGGTGGTGCAGCAGCAGATCTGCACAGTTACTTGGCCACCATCTTGGACACGGCACTTTAGACAATTACTTTATTTGTCAGAGAGTTAATCTGATACAACAGATATTCCGCTTTTTAATATGTATTCAGCATTCTTTTGTCTGATCTCCTTTCTATATTTTTATTTTGTAGGCAATCAGATATATCATATCTATAATTGCAAAGGCTCCTTCCAATGAAGGTAGACACTTCTAGTCCCTAGTTTGGTTCCTGTGAAAGTTACTGGAGGTAGACTCAGACATCTACTTCATTTTCCATGTTTAAGATCTTAACTTCATTACCAGATTTCTCCAGGTTTCAAAGTGGATACGTGAACTTATGTTATAGATGTTTCCAAGGATGGTCAGTGCATTCCTGAGTAGATAAGGCATTAATCAATGTCTGCCTATGTGTTCAGTATATGGTGGTTTATTACAATTGTTCTACTAGTCATGAGATCAAAAGTGGATATTCAGTAGCTAAAGGAAACCCTTAATGCCATGCTGCATAGAAAGCTTATTTTGTGAACTGTGAAAACAGCTCTGGGTTTGATGAAAAATTGGTAGAGACTGATAGAGACACCTTGCCATTCCTTGAGTTAAAATCAAATAAAAGCAACAATGGTCAGTGAATGGAAAAATGTGGCAGTCACATTTGAGAAGTAGGTGAAATCAGTGTTTATGGATCCCAGTGTTTTCTTTTTTAAACATAGATTGCCACCTGTGGATTGGGTCCTGAGTTCACCACAAACTTATTTAGAATTTCCACAGTGTAGGGTGCCGGAGAGGAAGTGAAGTGCATTGGGCAGACTGCATGAGAAACTGGCCTGCTGCCAGCCCCAAAGGCAGTACAGACCCTCTGTCCTCGCCTACATTCAAGCCCACATCTCTGCGGCATCTAACAACTCGAGCAAACTTTTAAAAATCTGCAGGGAGCTGGACAATCCTGCTGCAGTCTCTACATCTCCTGCTCCCTCCCAAGCCCTATGCACGGACTTGGCCTCTCATTTCACTACTAAAACTCAGAACATCCTGCCACCTACTCTTCCTCTACCTCCTCTTCCTCCTCCTCTACCTCTCCTGGCCCATCTGAGGCCTTCTCTCCACCTCCTTTCTCCTCCTTTCCCCTGTTCACCCCTGACAATATTTCTAGACAAGTCTGATCTATGAAAGTCTCATCAAAGCAGGTTCTTCCCCGCTCATCCAGAACCATCAAGAACCACATCAACACACTTGCTCCAGGCTTGGCTGATCACTCCTTTGCCACTGGAACTTTCCCTTCAACCCTTAAGCACTTTCTTGTGCCCTCCTTCAAAAGAAGGCCTCAGCCGATACTTTCTCTTCGGCTAAGTATCACCTGATCTCCATCACTCCTTTCCTGGGCAAACTCCTGGAAAAGCTGGCCATCTCCCAGCTTAATCTACGTACTGAATTTGTTGGTTGCCTTCATAACCACCAGTCTGACTTCACAGCTGCCAGAAGCACGGAAACTGCTCTCCTGAACACCTGTGAAGACTTGCTCTCCACTCTCGACTCTAATCTCCCTTCTGTCCTCATTCTCCATGATCTATACTCTACTTTTGACATGGTGAACCATGCCATCCTGCTCAATCGCCTATGTGACAACCTTGGTATTACTGATCAGGCCTTGGCCTTGTTGAACTCCTTTCTCACCGACTGACCCTGTCAGGTCAAAATGGGGTATTTCCTCATTTCTATCTCTCTCTCTACTTGTGGTGTTCTTCAGGGGTCAAATGTTACGCTCACCTGGCTCCCACAGAGGCGTCGATCGAAACTGGACAGCTGCGGTCTCCACCAATGTGACGTGTAGGGCCGAGATGACGGACTGGACTGGCCCACCTAGCTTTGTTTGCTTGGCCCGTAGGAATATTCTTCTGCAAATGGAGAAAGGGAATTAACCACCCGTGGAGTTGAGCGTAAATCCCCCACCTCCGCTGTTCTCCCCACAGATCACCTTTGATGTCCCCTCTTATAGTCTCACCTGATGGTTTGAAAAGATGAGCTCTCCATCCTGCATTGAGCGCAGGGGCACGTTGATAACCAGTTGCTTCACTGGCTCGAAGGAATTGGTGAGTTCCAGAACAATATTGACTCCAAGATTCCTGGCAAGACGCAGTAAGTATAAAGTTTGTAAGAGTTCAAATGCCTGACTTTCACTCTTGTCTGATTCCTTGCAGGTTGCAGCTTGATCCTAATGAAGAGTTCCTCGTGGCAACCGGTAGTATTCTGGTAGGGATTTGTATTTTCCAACACAGTTCGATAAAATAATGTCAATATGTAACCTGTTGCTTTCTCCCTTATTCAGGCGCTGAGAGAAAGTATGAAGTCTTGGAGAATAATACCTCTGGCGGTAAAATCATGTAAGTCTATTGTGGTGAGGAGGGTTCCCCTTGTTAGTCCCTTTGTTTCGCTTGCTGTCCTTTTGTTTCCTCTTAGGGGCCGGGGTTCGGCGAAGATGCAGTGGAAGCTGCGCCGACCCGTGAAGAGGAAGTGGTAAAATCAGGTAAGTCTATTGGAGGGTAACTAATTTTCCTCTGTGTATTCCCTTGGCTCACCTTGCTGTTCTTGTCTTCTCCTTAGGTGCCGGAGTGTGGCGGGAACATACAGGAGGATGCGGTGGAATGTGAAGATGCTGCGAAGGCCGGTGAGCTCTGCACGGCGCTGCAGCAGGCGCGGCGACGCGCATAAAATAACTTCTTTCTTCCAGCTCGAAGGCACGATGGATCGGGAATTCAGGTAAGGATTAAAGGTATTGCTCTTGATCTAACCTTTTCTCCTTCTTTCTCCCTTTTTCTAGGAGCTCCAATATCGAGGCTGGCATGGCAGAAGGCTGGATGCAGACTTGCAGGCACAGTGAGAGTTACACTGCAGGATGCAGAACATTTCTATTTAAACCACATGCTCTTCGGGCGTGGTTTAAATAACCTCCAAAGTAGTCCCAGGTAAGTATTCCTCCCCAGCCCCGCCCGGGTAAAAAATAGTCCCTAAGTAAAGTAGTCCCTTCCAAGCATCTTTTGGCTTGGAGCTCTTGCAGCATGGTCTGCATCAGGTAAGTTTGCAGCATGGTCTGCATCAGGTGAGTTTTAATCTATGAGCCTGGCACCTATGGCACCAGGACTGACTCTCCATATGAGCCTGGCGCCATAGGAGCCAGGACTGGACCCAAATAGCCCCTAGCAGGGGTTGTTGGGCTTGCTTAGGATAACTTGATGTCTGCTTCCAGGGTTGCTGGATGTGGTCTGGGTCCCCGGGGGTAGGCATCATGACATCTAACCTTTCTCCCTGGCTCTTCAACCACTACCCGGCACCTCTTGCCCATCGCATCGCTACTTTCTGCTCCAATTTTCAATGTTATGCGGATGACAATCAGCTCTCTTTCATGTTCCCTTCAGCCACCTTTGATTCTTCTCTCATACCAGACTGTCTGACCACAATTCAGGAATGGTGTGCTGCCAATGATCTCTGCCTTAATGCCAGTAAGACAGAGATCCTCCTCAGTGGGAAACCCGCTCCCTCCTTTCTGCTCTCTCTTGCTGCCCACTGTGGGCACTGTTCCTGCTCCTTCCTGTTAGACTTGGAACCAAGGTGTCATCTTCAACTCCACCCTCTCCTTCTCTCCTCACTTCGCTGACATCTCTAAGAAGTCAAACTATCAGCTGCAACTCCTCAGAGGTATTCTTCCTTTTCTCATTTTCCCCCACAAGCTCACTGTCTCCAGAGCTCTGGTCCTCTCTAGGCTGGACTATTACAACAGCCTCTTTCTAATTCTTCCTGCCCCTACTCTTTGACATTTACAATTTATCCAGAACAGGACTGCAAGACATGTCCTTGGCCTCAAGCCCAGGGATCATATCTCTCCTGCTCTCAAATCTCTTCACTGGCTCCCCGTGGTTGCAAGGATCAACTTCAAGACCCTTTGCATCATCTACAAGGCTTTCTGGAGCCTGGGACTGCTCTACCTTCAACTTACTCTTCCAAAACATCTTCCTTCTCGAGCTCTCTGCTCATCTATCTCCAACTCTCTGAGGGTCAGACGCTTCTCCAAGCAGAGAGTTAGGGACAGATCTATCACCTTGGCTGGGTCCTCCCACTGGAACAGCGTCCCTGCCTCTCTCAAACGTGAGCAGAACCACCTCTGATTCTGGAAGCAACTCAAGACCTTCCTTATTGCTTCTGCTTTCTCTCTTCCTCTCCACCTGACTGCTCTGAACACTGGTCACCTGGTCCCCCTCTGAACTCAGGCCCAGGCTCCTGAATGTCCAGTTGCCCTTGCACTGCCTTGGGGCTCCCCAGCACTTAAAGGTTTGTATCTGCAACCCTACAGTTCCTACTCTCTGCATTTATGAAGTACCCGCTGGCTGCACTTGAGCGTTAACTGCCCTTCCCACTTTCCCTCCCCCTGGCACATCTCGCCTTCTCTCTTCCCCACACTTGCACGATCTTAATGACAGAACGCCTAGTAAGATTCTTATTTTGTCCTCGCTTTGTTTCCCCCTCCTTGTCTTTTTGGGCAAGAAACACTTGTGTACAGCTGCGTTATAAATGCCACATCACATCAAATCATATCATATCAATGGGCTTTCTATATCACTCAATCCCTCTGCCAGACACTGGGTGATAGGTGATGTTTAATTTACTTTTTGCTCCTAGTATTTCCACACATCTTAGTTATTACTTCACTGTTAAAGAGACTACTTATGTCAGACTCAATCCTTTGAGAAACACTGTAATGAGAAAAATGTGTCTGATTACAGCAGTGTCTGCCTTACAGTTTGGGGCTGAGAAATATTCATTCAGTTCACTTTGAAAATTGGCAAGTATTGATAAATGTTAGTTATCATGCACCTAATTCATCAAAGTCTAATTATATCACTCTGAAAGTTGGACCAAGGCTATGTCATTCCTCGTTTCCATAGAGGGGTCTGATGAGTGGGAGAACCTGATTGAAATGGAGCAGAAATCAGACACATTTTTAAATGTGTTGTTAAATCTTGACCTTTGTGTGGCCAGTAAGCGACCTCATGTAGGATCTCTAAAGTATTTTGAAATCCCTAGTGAATCACTGTTGCTGGATCATGGATGTGGTTTGATGTAATACTTCTGAATGAGCTAGGTTTTGTCGACTGGTCATAACCATATTGGGTTTCCTAACCAAAAATCCATTGTGAATTTCAAACATTATCTAACATTAATTAATACTCTCAAATCATCATTCCACTGGTAATCCTGTTCTGATAGGGGAACATTTTCTGTATATTGTAATATTGAAAACATTTTCAGATGAGTACATCTCCTTTTTGAGCAGTGATACAATTGATATCTGGAGCTTCTCTAATCCATTGAAGAGTGTAAAGTTCGCTTCCGACATGAGATTGTGTGTGTGTCATTGCTGTTATTTGTATTTTCCACAGGAGTTGTTCCAAATCAATGGCTTCCTTTTGTAGTGCTCCAGTTTTGACTTATTGATCTACCAAATAATTTCCTGTTTTGTCAGGACACTCTTTATTAAAGTGATCTTAAATCTTTTTCCAGTATACTGCCAAATTGCTTGATGTCACAAAATTGTCTATGGTTTGCTGAGTTGTGCATGGCTTTCCAATTTATCAAGTGTTCTACTAATCACTTTGGGCATTATCCAAATTGATAATTATCACTAGTTCCTGGAGTTGATGATTTATGCCACTGAGGATGGCTTGATCTATAATCATCAGGTCTGCCATTTGAGTGCTCCAGGGACCAAATTTATAACACGCTTTGGTTCAGGGGTATCATTCAACCAAGGCCTTCCAATCCCAAGTTCCTAAGTCATTCTTGTTTTTTTCAGTGATATGGTGGAACATCCATTCAATAAACTCTTGCCATTCACTGACAGCTGACAGCATTCGCTCTATCTGAACCTTTTAGGAAAAAGCTAAATATGCCTCAATATTGTCCGTTTTCCTCGACACAGTGATATAGATCTGCTAACCTTGAGTGATAGGACTCTTATTATTGTGACCATATCTGATCTCTACAGGGTAGCCACGCATATAAATAATAAATGGGGAAATCTTAGAATTAAATACATTGCCAGTCAGTATCTGGCTGCTTTGCATATTGCAAAGGCTGGTGGGAGGTCTCATCTATAACATATCTTCATGGATCAAAGAGCAGCAGTAGTTTTTCAATACCTATACCATTGCCAGAGCGATTGTTCGCATTCATTAGATAATATATAATATATATATGTTACACATCCTCGGTAGTGGCTGTGTAGTTATGGTTACGTTGCTGTTTCCATAGGAGGAGCACTGTTTGGGCGGCTTATAACTCCACTCCCCCTGGACGAATCCTAACCAAACTTTGCAAAAAAAGTATATGGCCCACTCTGAATTGCAAAGTTTGGTGAGGTTTGGTCCAGGGGAGGAAAAGTTATAGGGGATCCCAAAACTTATTTTTTCCCCATAGACTGAATGGGGGAAAAACTTTGCGCATGCCTACAGCTGAAACCGTTGGACAGATTTTCAACAAATTTGCGGCAGGGGCTTGGTCCCGAAAGCGTGCTTTTGTAAATTTGGTGAAAATCCATTCAGTAGTTTTCTTTAAAATGATCAAAAAGTAGGTCTTAAAAAATTAGTGATATCTATGTCCGCTTTGCGGAGACACTTCCCTGTTCGCTCCTCGGGCAGGACACCGATTGGCTAATGGGCTCACGTCATGACCGCGGACACGCAACGTGTCCGTCGATTGGCTGGAGTGAGGCGTGATGTGCGTCAGATTGTTCGGATGCGCCCGCCATCTTCGATCTGCCGACAGCGCAGCGGCGAACAGAGGCAAAATGCAGTTTTGGGGAGTGTTTTGATGTGTCAGAGTGCTTGGGGAGGTTTAGGGAGTAAGAGATGGGTGAAATACTGTATTTGTTTAGGTGGCAGGTACTACTGATGTACTCGCCATGCCCGCGCTGTCGGGGATGTTTGTAATTACTGAAAATGACGGGTGTCTTAAGGATAGTATTTCTGTCCGTGCTGTGCGCAGGCAAGTTGAAATGAATATGTATTAGGTGGTTGTGGGCAGGGCCTAGAGTGTTGGGTGCAAATTGAGCATATTGCGCAGTTAAACATTTTTGATTCTATGGGTGTGGTACTGAGTTATAAGCCACCATGGGTATGATACGGTGCAGTGGTTATGGCCAGGACCTAGAGTCTTGGGTTCTCTCACCCAAGACCAAAGCTATAAGTACTGAAGTCATAAGCCACTACGGGTGTGATATGCTATAAGGAGTGAAGTTATAAGCCACCATGGGTTTCATATACTGCAGTGGTTGTGGGCACTACGTAGAGTTTTGGGTGCATGGCCGCAAGCCGCAGGCTGTAGGCCATACACCCAACATTCTACGCCCTGGCCACAACCACCGCAGAATATCACAACCATAGATCACACCCATAGAATTGCATATCTATCAGGAGGTTGTGGGAAGTGCCTAGAGTCTTGGGTGCAAATTGAGTATATGCCGCAGTTAAAATATTTGATTCTATGGGTGTGATAATGAGTTACAAGCCACCATGGGTGTGACATGCTGCAGTGGTTGTGGCCAAGCCCTATAGTGCAGTGGTTGTGTGCACAACCTAGTGTCTTGGGTGCCTGGCCTTCGGACCCAAGACCGAAGTTATAAGTACTGAAGTTATAAGGTAGTATGGGTGTGATATGGTGCAGTGGTTGTGGTTGTGTTATGCTGCAGTGGTTGTGGCCAAGGCTTAGAGTCGTGGGTGCGTGACCGCAGACCGTAGGCTATATACCCATGACTGTAGGCCCTGGCCACAACTATCACACCATATCACAGCCATAGATCACATCTATAGATTCGAATATCTATCAAATGGTTGAAAATATACTTACTGTTTGATTTGTTGAGATTCGATATATTTTTTACATGATTTTTGTACCTGGAGGAAATATTCTTTTTCAAATTCTGTGATAAAAGAAAAGAGCATGTTAGTGAGTGTATTTTATAAAGACTTATTACATTGAATAATAGACATTTCAGCCTTTTTTGGACCCTCATATTTGGTTTACAAACCAGTCTACTGTGCATTTCACTCAGTTTCTGTGTTTGTTTTTCAAATCATTGGGTCTGTGGGTAAAAGAAACCTTGTTGGATAAAAAAAAAAACTTTTTTGTTATGCTACAGTCTATTTGTTTCCTTTCAGTGTTCACTTGTTGTTTTTGGTTTATGTTCCATCTGTTGGGTTGTTGTAGATTTCTGAAGCAGTTAGATACCTGTTGGCATATTCTAACTGTCTATTTGTTGTTCCAATTTAGAGGTATTCATTTATCTGTTTGGTTGTTATAGTATCTTGGGCCAGTTAGATACCTGTTGGCGTATTCCAACTGTTTATAGTTTTTTAATTGAATTTTTGTTAATATTGAAGTACAGATTAGTTATTAAATTTTGTTTTTAAGAAGATTAAATAAACGTTTGTAGGATTTGCTGGTAATCTCTGTTTTAGAGTAATGGTACTAGCATTACATTCAAACCATCCACATTTATTTTTAATATATGCAGTGTAGTGACCTGCATTGGTTGTGGCTTCTGTGTGGTAGATTATACCTATTGTTGTGAAGGTTTCCTTACCAAGTGATACTTGACTGTGTGTGAATTCAATCAGCTTGCAGTTGTTTTTGGTACCATCTGCATTGTAACCTAGAAGTATTAGTATTACGTAGTTACTATATGTTTGTATTAGTAAGGTGGAACAATTATCTGAATTGCAGATAGTAGATACTCTGCCATGGTTTGCATTTTGTACCAGTTGCTGAAATGGAATGGATTCACAATTAGGTATGGATACATACATGAAGCGCTCATTAGGGGTTTGTACCTGTGTCACATTGTTGCAGAGAGCGCATGTATGTTTCCACATGTATGAAATCTGGAAGATTTCATTTATAGATATGTTTTTGTTTTCCAGTACTTGTAGTAAGTACATTAGAAATTCTTGTACATCTTCTTGTGAATGTATAGTGAATTTCACCATTCCAGCACAGTAGTCCAATTCTTGTCTTTTTCCGTGAATTCTATATCTGTTGTAAGGATTGTTTGTTGTGTTTCTATGAAGGACTAGCATTTGCAAACACAGTTGGTCTGTACTGTGTAAGTAAATGTTCTCAACAATTGGTGGCAATTGAAATAGAATATTCATTGCTACATTTGCATAGCAACTTACAGCAGTTACATTTGAAAATTTGAATGGACCAGATAGTTCTGTGTCCAAGTCATTTTTTCTGAGTGTCTGTTGCTTCTTTGAAAAAGTGCCTGAGTTACTTTGCCTAATAGGTTCTTCTTTGGTTGTGGTAATTGATGAAGTATTAGCTTCTTTTACTCTCTTTGGAGGATGTGCAGTCCAATCCTGTTGCATTTCACTTTGAATTACTTTTCTTTTACAACGTTTTCCTTTCTGTGGAACAGGATATGATTTTAGATGGGGGCATATAGTGAACGTAGCCTATAGTATTCTAAAATGCAAGGAATATCAGCGTTTACTTTACTTGCATCAAAGTTGATTAGAAATAGACCCTCAAGTGTACATAACCATGATAGTGCTACGTAGCTCATGCCTTTTTTAAAGACTGTGTTACCAGTATCTATCAATGCTTTGTCTAGGGTAAGACCTTGGGATTTATGAAAGGTGACTGCATATGCAAGAGTTAGAGAACATTTTCTCTGCGTACATACATGTCTTTGAAGAGAAGGAATCGAGCTGTTGAGCGCCTTATTCTTTTTACTTCTGAAAGTTTGTCAAAGAGAATATTGACAAGCTGAATGTTGTTGTTACGTGGGTATGTTTGAAAGCCAAGAACTGTACCCAGTGCTCCATTAACTAGTCCTTGCTCCACGTCAAGGTTACGTTTAAGCATTACTCTACAGTTTAAGGATAATTTTAATATTTTCTCCAACCCAGCTGTGTTGGAGATAGAATTTTCTAACGTATTTAGTCTTGTTGTGGCTTGTTGACACATAGGTAGTGTCATACCATGTACGTCCAGTTTGTCTGTGGAGCAAATTTCTGTTATTGGTTGCATTGCATTTCTTTTTTCAACACTGTTTCATTGAATTTGGAACAGCTTGCAAGAGTTGGCATTAAGGCCATACAATTGACATTTTTGTGCGCTAATTGTTCCATGACATCAGTAGCACATGCGTTATCGCCATAAAGTGCATGGATGTCCCGGGTTTTCAATATTGCTCGTGCTTCTTGAGATAGTACACCAACTCTAATACTTTCTAGTATGTTGGCGTAAGTGAGGTCTAAAGATTGACAATTGATGTTTTCTGTTAATTCTTTGTATTGGAAATGTTGCCAAAGGTTGACATTTCCTATGCTGCCAAAAGTTTTACGGCAGAGTTTGTGTCCTAAGGTTTTAAAAATAGGTTCACCTTTAACTGGTGTCAGTTGCTGAAGATCTCCGAAAACAATAATGTGTTTTCCTCCAAAGAGTTCTTTGTAGTTTGTTTTAAGTATTTTGTGCAATCTGAGGTGAATCAAAGCTAACATTAGGTTGGAGACCATGCTCACTTCATCTATTAGTAGCATTTTCATTTGTTTTAATACTCTGCGTAGTTCCATTGCAGCTTCTGTAGAAAGTTTGTAATAGTCTAATTTGTTTTGGTGTTCTACTGGAAGGAGTAGTAATTGGTGTAAAGTGACACTGCCTATGTTGTAGGCAGCTAAACCTGAGGGGCAGTTACAACAGCTGACAGTTTGTTGTTTGTCAATTGTTAAGGAACTTGCTGATGATTTTGATTAAGAATGTTTTACCTGAACCAGCTTCACCACTGACGTATAGCAGTATAGGTATGTCATTTTGGCAGGTAGCTTCTTTATTTTCGTGTTGCACACAACGTGCAATTTCATTTGTTACTTCTTCAACATGGTGTGCTGGTCTTTGTTAAGTTTTGATTGTAGTACAGTTAAGTCTTCTGTTCCTTCTTCATAGTGACACATGGTGTTTTATACTTCTGTCATAGCTAATTCTGCCTTATTTGCTATTAGTGGCTGTCCCAGTGGTTCTTGGCTTCCTGTTACAGAAGGTTGACTACTGTCGGAAGTGTCCTTATCTAGTTGGGCCTGGAGTTCCTCCTCATGTTGCTGTTCATTGTGCAACATTGTTTTGAACCTTGTAAAGTTCACATCAGTGATAGTGCTTTCATTTGCTTTGAAAGCATCTTCATAGCAGTCATAGTTATCTAGTATCTCTTCTTCTGTTCCCCATGGTTTAAAAACTTGTAGCAGGGACATGTAATATAGTTCTTTCTGTAGAGGAGTTTTTAACGACAATTTGGCATGATTAATTAAGCTTTGTTTGGTAAGTTTCACTAAACTGCCTTCACAATCTGTCACTCTATATCTACCTTTTTCTCATTGGGTTTTATATTATTTTTGTATGCAAAGTGTTGGTCTATGTGGTATAGACACATGTTTTCCAAAGTGGTACTCCTGTTCGGGTAGTATGTGTATAGTAATTTATTTTTCAAAATGTCTTGGCTGTTGGGATCATTTTTGGTTATTGTTTCTATGCCTCATATGATTTGAGAACTCTTTTTCTAGATTTAGCAGGACCAAGACTTAGCCATACTATATTTTCCAATTTTCCATATAAAGCAGTACCGGTTAAACAATCTGCAGCTTCATAGGCACCACATTCTCTTTGAGAAAGCATTTTTATGCCTAAACTGTACAATTTCTGAGATAGTGTTTTGCCTGATGATAGGTCATTCCAGAGGTCTTGAAGCTCTGTTTCTTCTGCTTTTGTTAAGTAGGCTGAAACATATCATGCAACTGCAGTGGAATTGTCTGCAACATACTGCACATCTATGTTTGCATTCATAAGAGGGCAATGATTGCATTGTAATCATTGATAAATGTTGATTCTTCTATTCTTTTTATGTAATACGTGTTCTTAGGTGTTTTACCTTTAACACTATGTCTAACTGAAGACATGAAGTTGTTCACTTTACCTGTTTCTGTAACTGGTCTAGTTAAACCAAAGCGGTATTTGGTGTAGTATTTCCCTTTGTTTTTGTATTTGCTACGACAATATTTGCCACATTTGTGTCTTTGAAATTGTACAATTTGTGAATAAAGGTCACTATGTCTCGTTTGTGAAGGCATTTCACAAGTGACACATTTTTGGATGAACTGCAAAACAGTGGCATCACTGTCCTGACCAAATTTAGGAGCACCTTGAATCCATAAAAGCATGTGGATACGTGGTGCTCCTCTGGCTTGGTATTCTTTTCTCCAAAAGAAGTGTTGCACTTCTCCAAGGGGAGGAATCGTTTTATTACAAATAAAGTGCAGCATAGCAATGAAACGATGGTGCAAATATTTTGAAACATTAACAGGATCTAGAGAGCAGTTCTCCAGGTGTTAGTATATCTATGTTTGTTTTGTTTTTGTTTGTTATGCGTACAAAATCATGTAAATCTTCCCATGCATATTCTGCACAACTTAATGTAACAAACCAAGTGGGTGGTCCAAGGTTTCTGATCATATAACTCTGTGACGTCAGAACCAGTATTCTTTCGTACCACGCATGTTTGCAAACAGATTTGCTATGCTTGATTCTAAAACCTCATATTTTTCTTGCACTTTTTGTATTAATTGCATAGCTGACATATTTTGAAAGTGGGTTCCCGATTTCAATATATGTGTAACATAGGGTTGCGACTTCACTTTCAAAGAGTAGGTGGAATATGTATTCCACATTTTGTCTAAATCTGGGATCTTCAGAATACATTCGTAATGAGCGGTATTCTGATGCTGTTATCTGAGTGGGTCTATCATTGTATCTTCCTCCTTTGCCAGTAAGAAATAGTAGAGGAAAAGCACATGCTTCTATATTTTTTCCCATATGCTCATTGGTAAACCTTTGGTTTGTCGTATTTGGAAAGTTTCTAGTGCATCATCTATGCTGTCATTAGAGTGCAATGGATGAATGGTATAATGGACCAAAATATAGGATACTGCAGCAGGATCCAGAAGTTCAAATTGACCAGTTTCTGGTGACTCTTGAATTATTTCCGTTGTTTCCCTTAATCTTTCTTCAATATTTATTTCTTTGTAGTATTCATTATTGTCTTTCAGATAATGCAAGGCTAGTCTAACTTTATGTAAGTCCAAGAGTTGTTGCCAAATATTTTTGTCTTTTGTTGGTACACCATTTACTAAGACAATTAAAGATTGCTCTAGTGGACATTGCACTCATAGAGTGTGCACATTTTCTGTCAGATCTAATGGTAAATAAACTACTTTGCCACAAATGCCTTTCACCAATTCAGAGGGAGGTGATTTTGCTGTTTTTGGTTGAAGGCATATTATTACTTGAAATGGGTGTACTGTTTGAATTATGATGCTCTCATACAAATTGAGTTGTTGCAGGGGTTTTGGTAGTGGGAATAATCCCAAGTTATTTATGATAGCACGTGAAGGAGTTTGGTTGTTGTCAAGTTTTGTAGTCCAGTAACTGCAAACTATTAAGGGTTCACTTATTTCGTATTTGTTTTCTGCTAAAAGGTAGAGAACTAATTCAAACCATTTGGAATCTTCATTGTCTTCTTTTTTGTATGTTACATCTATAGTTTTTATGTTACTTTTGTAAAAACTTCTGCGGCAACAGATACACAAATGGTTTGGTACTTCAGCGGATGTACTTTTAAATTTTAGTATTTCTTTTTTGTATGTGTGTAATAGAAGGTTGCCATGTGCAGAATTGTTGCTAGTCTGTTCTAAAGCTATTGCATTTTGTAATTGGCTTTCACTTCCAAAATATTTTCTCTGGATGCGGTCGATTTCTTCTTGTAGGTAGTTGGGTGTACCATACAGAAGAGTGTTATTTAAATTGGCTAGTTCTAAAGCAGGACTTTTAGCATAGTACAGTTTATATACTAGATTTCTTACATTTGAATGATGTGTTGATATCACATTTTGATATCATGGAAGCTGCTTTTGCAAATAGGTTCTGAAATGCAGGCTAATGAATGTCCTTGTAGTCCTGTGTATTTGCGCACTGGACAGGTATCCATATTTTGCAGCACTTTCATTTTGATTTTGTCTTTACCTTTCACATACTGATTGAGGAACTGGCGTAAAGATTTGAAAGATTTGTTGGGAATGTTACACATTGACATGCATGGCCATTTGTATACTGGAAGTTCTGGTTCAGTCGAATGGAGAGGTAATTCTGAGTTTTCTGGGGATATTTTTGTAAGCATTGTTTCTTGTTCCATGATGACATTATTATTTTTTTCATACCCTTGTCCACTGCTATGGATGGCAATTGTGTTTGTTTGGTTTTGTTTGTATGCTTCTTCATTACAATATGGTTCTGTGGTCCTGGTGTGACTTCATTCACCTCCACAGATATTTAAGAAGTTATTTTTGTTGACATTTCGTTTATTGAGAAGTTTTTTTGTAGCTTAGTACTTAGTTTTGTTAGTGGTTTCATCCTGTTTAAAACTAAAATAAATAACTTCCTTTTGAGAAGGATTGCACTGTCTACGAGAGCTTCTAGGATTAATTTTCTACGGTGGGTTTTAAGGGTTTTGCATGATTTCGCTCCTGTTCTTATTAGATTCTGAAGGACTCTGTGGCAGAACATTTTTGTTAAAATACTTTTTTTAGTATGGTTATTTGCTAGTATATGAGGATTTATAGGAGCAGTGTTAGCAGTAGTGGTAGCCGAATTCTTGTTAAGCATTTTCTGTTTCCTTTCACATTTTGATAGAGGAGGCAAAGTTTCTGTAGTAGAAGCTTCTTTTGTTTCAGTAAATGACTGCATTAACTATTTTGTTTGAACGTTTTGTACAAACTCTAGTAGAGATGGATGCTTATTTTGGAAACGTTTATTTTCATTTGTTCTATTTCTGCATTGCTTTCTACGGACTTGCTTTTTGGTAGGCATTCTTTGGGGTCTGTTGAAAAAAAAAGAAGGTATGGGTTGGTCTGTTTTACAATGTATGTGTGTTGTGTGCATGCGTGTATGAGTTTGATGGGGAAGATGCATGTGGTGGTGTGTGAATGTGCATTGGGCAGTTACAATGAGTTGGGAAGGCTATTTTCTGTTTGTATGTTACTACACTGTGGTTCAGATGAGAGTAGAAAGTGAGCTAGTGGTGAGGAGAAGCATTAATATAAACATAATGGTATAAAATTAACACAGTTCTTTGTTTTGTAGTACTAACATTCTAAGGCTTGAGTATGTTATTTTTGTTCCAGAAAAACGGGGATTTGTGTGCCATTCTGCTTGTTAATCTCTATTTAATAAATGGGGATTTGTGGCCAGAATGGTTCAGAAATCGATGTTTTTTTTTGGTGCGCAAATTACATGAATGAACCACACAGTCTCTTTGAAGGTAGTATTGTACTTACTTTTTTTTGTGGAATGAGCAGGTTTCTTCGGATATGTTGTTTGTAGTTTAGATGCTGCTGATTTTCAGGAGAGTGGTCTTCACTGCAATTGTAAAAGGAAGAAGTTAGTAATTTTGTGTATTTATAGAACTGATGTTAATGTACACGTTGATTTTTATGTTTTCGTGGTAGTATTATTGTTTGATATCTGAACATAGTGTATGCATGCATTTCATTTGACTATGTGCAGCTTTTATATGTTATTTGCAGTATGTTAGTTCAACCTGCTTCACAAATGAGTAGAATTTTAAGTTCATGCAATTCACTTGTTTTTTTGCAGCTGTGTTGTAGATAGCAGAGAGGTTTGGAAGTAATAGTTCATTATAGTAGATGGGAAAAGTTTGAATAATTTTATATTACTACTAAACATGCGAACAATCAGGAGCACCTGAGAGGGAGATTTCACCACAGCAATCGGGAACATTTATTTTTCTCATATGATTGCATTGGGGTTAGCATTAATTTAGGTGGGAGACAGTGAAAAATGGTGACTTTTTTAATGAAAAATCGAGTTTTGCGCGTAAATCGGGATGGTTGCCATGTATGTATTGGGTATGCAGATTTAGTGGCATTACTTTGTTTATATGGAATCTTAAGAGTTGTACATGTACTCTGAATAAAATATGCATACCTGTACTTTTTAATCATGCATGTGGATATGCATGGAGCTGTAAGTAGAAATCTTCGAGACTTGCACAGTAGAATTTGTAGTAGGTGCTTTCCAATGATATGAGACTTGTATTCAGAGAGATCAACAGTACATATGATGATGGAGTTAGATGTAGAGGTCTTGGATGTGATTGGTGGATGGTTGTGTGAGTGCTTAGGTGTGTCCAATGAGGGAATGGAATTGTGAGTGATGTGGAAAGGGTAGAAGGGCTGGCTAAGAGATACGTGCCGCACGGACACCGCCGCTGCCAATCAGATGTTGATGTTGTTGATTTGTGTAGAAAGAGGGTGTGTGTAGTGAAGACGACAGAGGTGGAGACAATCAGGGTGTTGGTGCTCGAGATATGTTTGTCCATGGTTTACAGCAGTATTCTCAATGCAGGCATGTGGCAAACAATTTCGATGATATGCGTAGGATGAACATTCCCCATGTGGTAGTTTTGCACTATGGTGCTTTCCATTTGGGCTACGGGAGTTCCCCTACTTTGTTGGGAGATTTGGAACAGTTGGTTCAAGCAGTAATCAGCATCATTCCAAATGAGAAAGTAATTTTTTCAGTATTACAACCTAGAGCAAAATGGGACAACAGTTCTGTTTTTTGTCCTTATCAAAGCATTGCTAGGTGTGCAATCAATCGAGAATGAGTGCTTTCATGATAAGAGCTGGTATGTTTTTCTGTAGCAACGAGAACATTGTTTAGAGTAATGTGGCTTATTTGGAAGCAGATGGTGTTTCTTTATCTTTTTTGGGAAATGCCATGTTCTTTTGGAATGTAAGGGTTGCTTTGGAGCAGGTTATGTGAAGATTTTAGTAGTAAACTAAGAAGAAACCCCCCCCAAAAAAAAAACAAATAACAGGTGTTTGATAGGCATCTACAAAACAACAAAACAAATGGAGCCCACCTTAAAGGGGAAATGGGGAACACTATTTAAATGTACATTCACTACGCTCAGATCTTCTACATGTCCGCGGATATGGCTATAGTCTGCGGACAGCGCGTATTACATACAGGAATTCTGGGATGGAGAGGCATGAAATGAGAATAAGCGGAGCTAGGGATTGGTCAGTAAAGTTTAGTGGGTGTGTTGTTTAAGGAGAGATTTAGTGAGGACGTCTTTTTCCTGGGAGAAGAACAGATAGCTATGGCTCTGTGTTGTAGAAAACAGATTATCTGGATTTTGGGAGACTCGTGGATACTTGTGGATCTTCCTGTGAGTTTATAGTGGATTTCACCATTCCAGCACAGTAGTCCAATTGTTGTCTTATTCCATAAACACTATACGTGCTGTCAGGATTGTTTGCTGCATTTCTGTGAAGTACTAACATTTGCAAACACAATGGGTCTGTACTGTGTAAGTAAATGTTGTCAACAATTGGTGGTAATTGAAATAGAATATTCATTGCTACATTTGCGTAGCAACTTACAACAACAATATTTTGAGAATTTAAATGGTCCAGGTAGTTCTGTATCTAACTGCTTTTTTTGGAGTTTGTCTTCCTTCTTTAAAGAAGTACCTGGTTTACTTTCCCTAATTCATTCTTTTTTGCTTGTGGTACTTGATGAAGTATTAGTTTCTTTTACTCTCTTTGGAGGATTTGCAGTGACATCCTGTTGCATTTCTGTTTGATTTATTTTTCTTTTATAACGTTTTACTTTTTGTGGAACAGAATATGTGTTTAGGTGGGGGGTGTATAGTGAGCGAAGTCTATTGTATTCTAAAATGCAAGGAATATCAGTGTTTATTTTACTTGCATCAAAGTTTATTAGAAATAGACTGTCAAGTGTATGTAAGCGTGATAGTGCTACGTAGCTCATGCCTTCTTTAAAGACTGTGTTACCAATATCTATCATTGCTTTGTCTAAGGTAAGACCTTGTGATTTATGAATCGTGACTGCATATGCAAGAGTTAGAGAAAATTGTTCTCTGCTTACATACATATCTTTGAAGAGAAGGAATCTAGCAGTTGAGCGTCCTATCCTTTTTACTTCTGAAAGTTTGTCAAAGAGTATATTGACAATCTGAATTTTGTTGTCGCGTGGGTATGTTTGAAAGCCAACAACTGTACCCAGTGCTCCATTAACTAGTCCTTGGTCCACATCAAGGTTACGTTTAAGCATTACTCTGCAATTTAAGGATAATTTTAATATCTTTTCTAAGCCTGCTGTGTTTGAGATTGATTTTTCTAAACTATTTAGTCTTGTTGTGGCTTGGTCACACATGGGTAGTGTCATACCATGTACATCTAGTTTGTCTGTGGTGCTAATTTCCATGATTGGTTGCATTTCTTTACTTAGCATGATTTCATTAAATTTGAAACAGCTTGCAAGAGTTGGCATTTTTGTGGGCTAATTGTTCCATAACATCTGTAGCATATGCATTATCGCCATAAAGTGCATTAATGTGCCGGGTTTTCAATATCGCTTCTGCTTCTTTAGAAAGTATACCAACTCTGATACTTTTTAAAATGTTGGCATAAGTGAGATCTGCAGATTGCCGCATGTTTTCTGTTAATTCTCTGCATTGGAAATGTTGCCAAAGGTTGACATTTCCAATGCTGCCAACAGTTTTACGGCAGAGTTTGTGTCCTAATGTTTTAAAATTAGGCTCACCTTTTACTGGTGTTAATTGAAGCAGATCTCCAAAAACAATAATGTGTTTTCCTGCAAAGAGCTCTTCATAGTCTGTTTCAAGTACTTCTTGTAATCGGAGGTGAATCAAAGCTAACATCAGGTTGGAGACCATGCTCACTTCATTTATTAGTAGCATTTTCATTTGTTTCAATACTCTGCGTAATTCCATTGCAGCTTCTGCAGAAAGTTTGTAATAGTCTAATTTGTTCTGGTGTTCTACTGGTAATAGTAGTAATTGGTGTAATGTAACACCACCTATGTTGTAGGCAGCTAACCCTGTGGGGGCAGTGACAATAGCTGACAGTTTGTTGTTTGTCAATTGTTGAAGGAAATTACTAATGATTTTGATTAGGAATGTTTTGCCAGAACCAGCTTCACCACTGACGTACAGTAGTATAGGTTTATAATTAAGGCAGGAACATTCTTTATTTTCATGTTTTACACCATGTGTAATTTGTTTTGTTACTTCTTGAAAAATGCTACGTTGCTCATTGTTTAGTTTTGATTGTAATATAGTTAAGTCTTCTTTATATTCATACTGACACATGGTGTTTTCTACTTCTATCATAGCTAATTCTGCCTCATTTATTATTAGTGGTTCTCCCAGTGGTTCTTGGCTTCCTGTTACAGAAGGTTGCCTATTGTCAGGAGTGTCCTTATCTAGTTGGGCTTGGAGTTCTTCTTCGTGTTGCTGTTCATTGTGCAACAATGTTTTGTATTGTGTAAAGTTTACATCAGTTATAGTGCTTTCATTTGCTTTGAAAGTATCCTCATATGAGTCATAGTTATCTAGTATTTGTTCTTCTTTTCTCCATGGTTTGAAGAGTTGTAGCAGGGACATGTAACATACTTCTTTATGTTGAGGAGTCTTTAATGACAATTTGATATGATTAATTAAATTGTGTTTAGTGAGTTTAACTAAGCTGCCTTCACAGTTTGTCACTCTATATTTACCTTTTTTTCAATCAGGTTTCATATTATTTTTGTATGTGTAGTTTTGGGCTATGTGGTATAGACACATGTTTTCCAAAGTATTAATTCTGTTTGGGTAGTATGTGTCCAATAAATTGTTTTTTAAAATGTCTTGGCTGTTGGGATCACGTTTAGCTATTGTTTCTATATCGTCATATGATTTTAGAACTCTTTTTCTAGATTTAGCTGGACCAACACTTAGCCATACTATATTTTCAGATTTACCATACAATGCAGTACCAGTTAAACGATCAGCTGCTTCATATGATCCACATTCTCTATGGGTGAGCATTTTTATGCCCAAGCTGTATCATTTCTGAGACACTGTTTTATCTGATGGCATGTCATTCCAGAGGTCTTGGAGCTCTGTCTTTTCTGCTTTAGTTAAGTATGCTGTGACATATCGTGCAACTGCAGTAGAATTGTCTGCAATGTACTGCACATCTATGTTTGCATTCCATAAATGGGCAATGATTGCATTATAATCATTGATATATTTTTCTTCTTCTTTTTTTATGTAATATGTTTTTTTTAGGTGACTTACCTTTAACACTATGTCTAACTGAAGACATGAGGTTGTTCACTTGACCTGTATTTGTAACTGGTCTAGGGAAACCAAATCGGCATTTGGTGTAGTATTTCCCTTTGTTTTTGTATTTGCGACAACAATATTTTCCACATTTGTGTCTTTGAAATTGTAAAATGTGTGCATGAAGATCACTATTTGTGGCTTCTGATGGAATTTCACAGGTGACATATTTTTCAATAAACTGTAAAACAGTGCCATCACTGTCTTGACCAAATTTAGGAGCATCTTTAATCCATAAAAGCATGTGGATATGTGGTGCTCCTCTGGCTTGGTATTCTTTTCTCCAAAAGAAGTGTTGCACTTCTCCAAGGGGAGGAACACTTTTATTACAAATAAAATGTAGCATAGCAATGAAGCGATGGTGAAAATATCTTGAAACATTAACAGGATCCAAAGAATAAAGTTCCCCAGGTGTTAGTATATCTATGTTTGTTTTGTTTTTATTTGATATTCGTAGGAAATCATGTAAATCTTCCCATGCATATTCTGCACAACTTAATGTAACAAACCAAGTGGGTGGGCCAAGGTTTCTGATCATACAACGTACATCTCCATGACGTCCTAACCAGTACTCTTTAGTACCACGCATATTTGCTAATAGATTTGTAATATTTGATTGTAAAACCTCATCCTTTTATTGCACTTTTTCTAATAATTGTGTAGCTGTCATATTTTGAAAGTGTGATCCTGATTTTAATATGTGTGCAACTCCGTAACATAAAGTTGCTAGTTTACTTTCAAAGAGTAGGTGGAATATGTATTCCACATTTTGTCTAAATCTGGGTTCTTCAGAATACATCCATAATGAGAGGTATTCTGAAGTTGATATTTGAATAGGTCTATCATCATACCTTCCTCCTTTGCCAGTAGGAAGGAGTAGAGGAAAAGCACGTGCTTCTATACTTTTTTCCCATATGCTATTGGCGATCCTTTTGTTTGACGCATTTGGTACGTTTCCAGTACATCTTCTACGGTGTCATTAGAGTGCAAAGGATGAATTGTATAATGGTCTAAAGTATTTGATATTGTAGTAGGATCTAGTAGCTCAAATTGACCAGCTTCTTGTGTTTCTTGAATTATTTCAGTTGTATCTTTCGAGATTTCTTCAATATTAATTTATTTGTAATATTCATTATTCTCTTTAAGATATTGCAAGGCTTGTCTAACTTTATGTAAATCTACCAGCTGTTGCAATATTATTTTGTCTTTTGTAGGTACTCCATTTACTAAGATAATTAAAGATTGCTGCATTGGACGTTGCAATCCTAGAGTATGCACATTTCTTTTAGATCTAATGGTAAATAAACTACTTTTCCACAAATGCCTTTTACCAATTCAGAGGGAGGTCATTTTGCTGTTTTTGGTTGAAGGTGTATTATTGCTTGAAATGGGTGTACTGTTTGAATTATGATGCTCTCATATAAATTAAGTTTTTGTAGGGGTTTTGGTACTGGGTATAATTCAAAATTATTTGTGATAGCACATGAAGGAGTTTGGTTGTTGTCAAGTTTTGTAGTGCAGTAACTGCAAAGTATTAATGGCTCAGTTATTTCATATTTGTTTTCTGCTACAAGGTAGAGAGCTAATTCAAACCATTTAGAATCTTCATTGTCTTCTATTTTGTATGATAGGTCTACAGTTTTTGTGTTACTTTTATAAAAAGTTCTACGGCAACATACACATACATGGTTTGGTACTTCAGCTGATGTACTTTTAAATTTTAGTATTTCTTTTTTGTATGTGTTTAGCAAAAGTTTGCCATGTGTAGAATTTTGCTTAATTGGTTTAAAGCTATTTCATTCTGTAAATGGCTTTCACTTCCAAAATATTATTTCTGGATATAGTGAATTTCTTCAAGTAGGTATTTCGCTGTACCATGTAGAAGGATGTTATTTAACTTTGCTAGTGCTAAAGCAGGACTTTTAGCATAGTACAGTTTATAGACTAGATTTCTTATAGTTGAATGATGTGTTGATATCCTTTTGATATCATGAAAAGTGGTTTTACAAGTAGGTCCTGTAATGCAGGCCAATGAATGTTCTTGTAGTCCTGTGTACTTGCGCACTGGACAGGTATCCATATTTTGAAGTGATTTAATTTTGATTTTGTCTTTGCTTTTTACATATCTATTGAGGAATTGGCGTGAAGATTTGAAACATTGTTTGGGAATGTTACACATTGACGTGCATGGCCATTTGTACACTAGACGTTCTGATTCAGTTGAATGGTTTTCAGGGCATAATTTTGTAAGGAGTACTTCATGTTCCGTTATGGTATTATTCACTTTTTCATAACCTCGACCACTGCTATGTATGGCAATTGTATTTGTTTGCTTTTGTTTGTACGCTTCTTCATTAAAATATGGTTCTGTGCTCGTAGTGTGATTCCATTCACCTCTGCAGATACTTAAGAAGTTTTTTCTGTTGACATTTCGCTTATTGAGAAGTCTTTTTTGTAATTTAGTTATTAGTTTTGTTAGTGGTTTCATTTTGTTTAACATTAAATAAATAACTTTCTTTTGAGAAGAATTGCACTGTCCATCAACGCTTCTAAGATTAATTTCCTACGATAGGTTTTAAGCATTGAACCTGATTTCTCTCCTGTTTTTATAAGATTTTGAAGGACTTTGTGACGGTACATTTTGGTTAAAATACTTTTCTTGGTATGCTTACTTTGCACTATATTAAAATTTAAAGAAGTAGTTTTATCTGTAGTGATAGCTGATTTTCTGTTAATCGTTTTTTGGTTTGTTTTACATTTTGATAGAGGAGGCAAGGTTTTTGTACTTGAAACGTTTTGTGTTTCACTAAATGACTGTATTAGCTGTTTTGTTTCAACTTTTTTTACAAATTCTGCTAGAGATGGATGCTTATGTTGGACACTTTTATTTTCATTTGCTCTACTTTTGCGTTGCTTTCTACGGACTTGACTTTTCGTAGGCATTCTTTAGGGTCTATTGAAAAAAATAAAGAAGGTATGGGATGGGGTGTTCTGCAATGTATGTGTGCTGTGTGCATGAGTGTTTGAGTAAGATGATAAAGATGTATGTAATGGTGTGTGATTGTGCATTGGGAACTACAACTAGTAGGGATAGGTATTCTTGAATTTATGTTTTACTAAACTGGGGTTCAGATGACCAAAATAAAGTAAGCTAGTGGTGTGGAAAAGTACAAATAGTAAATCTAATGTATACAATTAAAACAGTTGTTTGTTCTATAATATGAAAATTGTAGCGGTTCAGTTGGGTAATTTGTGTGTCCAAAAATAGGAATTTGTGGGCCATTCTGGCTGTAAATCGCTGTTTAAGACATGGAGATTTTTGGACAAAATGGTACACAATCTCTATTTCTAGGCACAGAAATAGCTTGTATTAAATTTACAGTATGTTTGAGTAATAATACAAATATTATGGTGATATTCTACTTAGTTTTTTCTTAAATTAACAGGTAACTTCTTAGTTCTTCTTTGTTCTTCGAATTCGGCTGCTTCTTTTCAGGAGACTGGTCTTCACTGCAATTGTAAAAGCTTCAAATTAGTAACTTTGTTTGTATATAGCGCTGTTTTTAATTTAGATATTGATTTTTTTAATTTAAATCCTCAGCGCCTTCTTTAAAACCATTAAACTAATTTATTTACATAACATACATTGCATCAGTTCAGTACATATGATATGTTCTTAATGAACATATTGTATTGAATGACTAACTGTAGCAAAAAAATATCTTTACTATCTCTTGTGAAATTTATAATATACCAGTGAATACCACTATTTCAGTAACTAAGCTGTTCTAGGTAATAGCGCCTCAATGTCATGTCTAAATTAAAGTAATTAAGTAAATAAATAAAAACAAACATATATGAAATTGTATAAGTATTTTTTTAAAGATTTAAACATAGATTGTGCTTGCATGCAATTTTGTTTGAATATATGAAGTCTATATATTTCATTTAAAAAATGTTAGTTTAACATGATTTGAGTGTGTGTGTATAAAGAAAGTAAATAGTGTAAAGGTTTATAAGTGATAGTTGATTTTAGGAAATTGAAAAAAATACAGTAAATTCATTTGACAAATTACACAAGCTAAAAGTCTTTTTGAAAATGTGTTCATCTACTGTACAAAAAATATGCATACCTGAAGTTTGTGTTCATGCATATGGATATGCATGGAGCTGCAAGTAGAAATCTTGGAGACTTGTACAGTATTTCTGGTAGATGGTGCTTGCCAATGATATGACACTTGTACTCAGAGAGATTCACAGTACATTTGCAGTGCTGATCTATGATGATGCAGTTAGATGTAGAGGTCTTGAATGTGATTGGTGCATGGTCATGTGACTTCTTAGCTACATCCAATGAGGTAATGGCAGAGAGAGTGAAGTGGAAATGGTAGAAGGGCTGTTCATGTTCCGATATGTCCGCGGACATGGCGGTAGTTCGCAGACTTTGGGAGTTACATCTGGGGATTTTTGGGTTCAGAAGTCATGCAAATGAGAATTAGTACTGAAAGGGATTGGTCAGGAAAGTTAAGTGGGTGTGTTGTGCCAGAAGAGAGTTTCTCATATACTGTTTTTGCTGAGAGAACAACAGATAGCTATGTCTGTGTGTTTTAGGAAAAAAATGGTATGGATTTTGGGAGATTCGTGGATATATTGGTTGAAGGTGCATGCAGAAAGCTGTGGAGTAGCTGAAGATCTTGGATTCCCACACGTGGAAGTACACTGACATGGAGTACGTGGAATTAAGTGGTTGGACTTGCTACCTCTCTGTGCTACTTTGGAGACAGAGCAACATTCAGACATAATTGTAATTCATTGTGGAGGGAACAGTTTAGGACATGTAACTGGAATTTTTTTGCAATTTGCCATGAAAGAAGGACTTGGGAAGGTTATGGACATGTTTCCTAATTCTCAAGTGATATTTTCACGGATTACGCAGAGAAAAATGTGGCTTTGTTCTTCTTCATTTGGTCCACAAATGGAAAAAGCAAGGCGCAATGTTAATAAAGCTGTTTTTGCCTTTCTAAAAGATTTTGGCATTTCTTCTTTTCACAATGAAAATATTTTGTTTCGTAGTACAAACATTTTTGTCCATCTTACTTATGGTGGCAATCAGATTTTTCTGAGAAATGTACAAAATGCATTGCAACCTTTTTTGGAATTACAACATCTATTTTGAAGTAGGTGTTAAGTATTTATAATTTTTGACTTACAAACACCTCCCAAAGGCTCTTTTCAGAGCCATCCCTTCCTCCCAGAGAAAATTGCAATGTTTGTGATAGGGTAGTAACCCAATTTTTTAGATGTTCGCGAACTGTCCGCGGACTTCTAAAAAATACAAAGGGCCCTGCTTCATTTATTTTCACTTCCATTTTTTAACTGTGAAAGGCGGCTCTGAAAAGAGCCTTATTTTTTTTTGATTTTTGATATTTTGTATTTTTTTTGGTTTTTTATACACGACACACTAGGAGAGGAGGGGAAAGGAAGGTAAAGGGGGACACACCAACCACAGGGATAAGAAAGGGCGAGCTGAGAGAGGAAGATGTAGAGTGGGTTTTATTTGGGTATTGAGCAGATCTTCTCCTGCTCTGAGACGATAGTCTCAAAAGCACTACGAAGTCGCTCCCCTTGCAGAGTACTGTGTCACAGTACATACATACAACTGTGACCCTCGAAAGGTAAGGGTCATCAGCATTCTGTATGGCTTGTGAGGCAGCTTGAGGAAGATGCTGTCCCACAGAGGTGGTCCTTGTGGTGACAGGATCAGAAACAGAGGATGAAGTAGAGGAAATCAACCTGCTACGTTCTTCGCAAGGTACAACCCTGCAAATAGTCCCAGAGTGATTTGATCTCAGGTTTCGCTTCATAGTAGGGGTCCCAAAGCTGTACTTACCATGCTTCCCGCGACTGAGTATCATTTTGCACTCATTGCAGGTAACACGGTTCGCACGAGCCTAGTGCGGGTAGTAGGGATTTCCTCTACCACATTCTCATCATCCTCTTCTTCCTCCTCTGCATCCTCACTCCTGTTCCCCTCTTCAGGCCCTTGGGGAGGTGGTGGTTCAGCAGCGAGGGATGCCATGATGGTGTAATCCGCAGGTGGCAGCAAAAATCGCTGTGTTCTGAAGAATAGCCAGAAACACAATGAGAATAAGCTCTAGGGCGTGGTCTTTTATAGGGGTGCTTGTGTGCGGTCCGCAGACATGCACGCTGTCCGCGGACAGATCAAACACAAAAAAAAAGTTCAAAAAGTTTCAAAAGGTATGTAGAAACTCAGGATTACTATGTGGGACTTGTGCCATGGTGAGATTTGATTGAAAAATATTATGGATTAATTGAAAATGAACTTTTAATTTGTTCGGGGACAAGAACAGTGTCCACATTCAGAACACGCGATCAGCGTGGGCGCGGTCATGTGATCCATTCACGAACAAGTCCGCGAAGGAAGCGCATGTCCGCAGGACACCAAATGCACCGAGATTGGCTAGCGCATGCGCGTTGATGTTCTACGGACACTGTTTGGGTCCTGAACTAATCAAAAATGCGTCACACGTGAAACGAACATTTCAGGACACCGCATGTATTCTTAGAACAGTTTAAACTTGCTAGCGAACAGTAAGGACAGATATAGTGTTTTTCAGGACACGTCCAATTTCGTTTATGTACGAACATTTCAGGACACCAATTGTGTTCTTAGAACAGTTTCAACTTGCTAGCGAACAGTACGGATAGGTATAGTGTTCTTTAAGACACCTCCATTTTCGTTTAATTACGAACAATTCAGGACACCGTGTGTGTTCTTAGAACAGTTTGAACTTGCTAGCAAACACTACGAACAGGTATAGTGTTCTTCAGGACCCCTCGATTTTCATTTACGTACGAACATTTCAGGACACCAATTGTGTTGTTAGAACAGTTTAAACTTGATAGCGAACACTACGGACAGATATAGTGTTCTTTAGGACACTTTAATTTTTTTTTTTACGAACATTTCAGGACACTGTGGGGGTAATTCATAGAATTCAGCGCACAAGTGGCGCACGCGGCTGGCGCACAGTGTGCGCGTGCGGTAGTCTGCGCCAGCCGCGTGCGCCGAAACACATTTCCGCGCACAGCGTATTCATGGATTCCAGCCACCAAAACCAGCCGTGGCGCACAGTGGCGCAGCGACCTTGCAGCAGCGCCAGTTACGCCCCCAAGAACGCCTTCCGCGCAGGGAAAAGCCATTAAAATCCCCAATCCAGCGCAAAGGGCTGCGCTAACCCTGTACCAGCACGGCAAGCGGGCTACGTGTATTACAGGGGTTCACGTGAAGTTTCACACGCGATTCCAGCAGGGTACGTGTATTTCAGGGGTGCGCGGGAAGTTCCACACGCGAATAGCCTGGGCGCGTGTATTTCAGGGGTGCGCGGGAAGTTCCACACGCGAATAGCCTGCGCGCGTGTATTGCAGGGGTGCGCGGCAAGTTCCACACGCGAATAGCCTGGGCGCGTGTATTTCAGGGGTTCGCGGGAAGTTTCACACGCGATTTCAGCAGGGTACGTGTATTTCAGGGGTGCGCGGGAAGTTCCACACGCGAATAGCCTGGGCGCGTGTATTTCAGGGGTGCGCGGGTAGTTCCACACGCGAATAGCCTGGGCGCGTGTATTTCAGGGGTGCGCGGGAAGTTCCACACGCGAATAGCCTGGGCGCGTGTATTTCAGGGGTGCGCGGGAAGTTCCACACGCGAATAGCCTGGGCGCGTGTATTTCAGGGGTGCGCGGGAAGTTCCACACGCGAATAGCCTGGGCGCGTGTATTTCAGGGGTGCGCGGGAAGTTCCACACGCGAATAGCCTGCGCGCGTGTATTGCAGGGGTGCGCGGCAAGTTCCACACGCGAATAGCCTGGGCGCGTGTATTTCAGGGGTGCGCGGGAAGTTCCACACGCGAATAGCCTGGGCGCGTGTATTTCAGGGGTTCGCGGGAAGTTCCACACGCGAATAGCCTGCGCGCGTGTATTTCAGGGGTGCGCCGGTAGTTCCACACGCGAATAGCCTGGGCGCGTGTATTTCAGGGGTGCGCGGGAAGTTCCACACGCGAATAGCCTGGGCGCGTGTATTTCAGGGGTTTGCGGGAAGTTCCACACGCGAATAGCCTGCGCGCGTGTATTTCAGGGGTGCGCGGGTAGTTCCACACGCGAATAGCCTGGGCGCGTGTATTTCAGGGGTGCGCGGGAAGTTCCACACACGAATAGCCTGGGCGCGTGTATTTCAGGGGTGCGCGGGAAGTTCCACACGCGAATAGCCTGCGCGCGTGTATTTCAGGGGTGCGCGGGAAGTTCCACACGCGAATAGCCTGGGCGCGTGTATTTCAGGGGTGCGCGGGTAGTTCCACACGCGAATAGCCTGGGCGCGTGTATTTCAGGGGTTCGCGGGAAGTTTCACACGCGATTTCAGCAGGGTACGTGTATTTCAGGGGTGCGCGGGAAGTTCCACACGCGAATAGCCTGGGCGCGTGTATTTCAGGGGTGCGCGGGAAGTTCCACACGCGAATAGCCTGGGCGCGTGTATTTCAGGGGTGCGCGGGAAGTTCCACACGCGAATAGCCTGCGCGCGTGTATTTCAGGGGTGCGCGGGAAGTTCCACACGCGAATAGCCTGCGCGCGTGTATTTCAGGGGTGCGCGGGAAGTTCCACACGCGAATAGCCTGGGCGCGTGTATTTCAGGGGTGCGCGGGTAGTTCCACACGCGAATAGCCTGGGCGCGTGTATTTCAGGGGTTCGCAGGAAGTTTCACACGCGATTTCAGCAGGGTACGTGTATTTCAGGGGTGCGCGGGAAGTTCCACACGCGAATAGCCTGGGCGCGTGTATTTCAGGGGTGCGCGGGAAGTTCCACACGCGAATAGCCTGGGCGCGTGTATTTCAGGGGTGCGCGGGAAGTTCCACACGCGAATAGCCTGCGCGCGTGTATTTCAGGGGTGCGCGGGAAGTTCCACACACGAATAGCCTGGGCGCGTGTATTTCAGGGGTGCGCGGGAAGTTCCCCACGCGATTTCAGCAGGGTACGTGTATTTCAGGGGTGCGCGGGAAGTTCCACACGCGAATAGCCTGGGCGCGTGTATTTCAGGGGTGCGCGGGTAGTTCCACACGCGATTGGCCGGGGTACGTGTGTTCCGGGGTCCCGTGAACTTTCACACGCGATTGGTTGGGATCCACGTGTGTACTGTCATCACGTGCAATGAGGGATACTCCCTCGCACGTCACGTCACAGACGCGCTCACGCGCTGAGGGCCTTTGGTCCAATGAAAATGCGTATGCGTGCAGACGCGCTTACGCGCTAAGGGCCTTTCCTCGAATTACACGCTGACGTGCAGAATTTTCACGTGCCAAATCACTCCGTATCAAGCTGGCCACGCGTAAGCACACGGAAGACCACGCTCCTGCCCAGAAGGCCGAACTACTGCCCCCCAGAGCCCCGAGCACGCTCCCACCTGCCATCTGCTGCTGCCTGACTGCCTGCTGCCCACGTGCCCTGCCATTTGCTGCCTGCACATCAGCCAGGGGTGCTGTTGGTGTGACCACCCCTGCTGGAACCAAAGACTCCCGACTGGGATTCCATCGCTCCACAGCCCAGCCCCAGGACCCAGTTGCCCACCCACTCCTGCCTCTGGGGTTGTCATGTCGGGGCAAACTCCATCTGTGACCACTGACAACCCCCGGCCAGAGAGGCAGAGGGGCACCAGCTTCAGTGCCACCGAAGTTGGTGTCCTGGTGGAGCAAGTCCTGGGGCAGTATGATGCCCTCTTCGGAAGTTGCCGCGCCGACAAGGAAGGACGGACTCGGATCTGGACTGACATCGTGACTGCCATCAACGCGGAGGGGGTGGCAGTCCGCGACTTCCAACATGTCAAGAAGCGCTGGGAGGACTTCAGGTCCAGGACCCTGACCAAGGCCCGGCGCCTCTTGAAGGCAGCGGATGCCAAGGGGCGCCGGGGCCACTTGTCGGAAGAACAGATGAGGGTCCTGGAACACATATCCCCAGCGCTCCACGTCCAGGTCCTTGAGAGGCAGACCCGTCTGGAGTCGAGCGGTGAGTGTACATGCATCCTGATTGTGAGCAGTGCGTGTGGTGATTGTTCAGTAGTGTGCAGGTTGCACATCTGTTTGTATGGGGTCGAGTATGGGTGCGGGTGTACAGGGCCGTGGGGCTGACACATGCGAGGGCTGTAATGTGTGAGACATGGATGGTGCCTGTGTGTGTGGGCTTGCATGCCAAATGCAGTTGTGTGGGCACACAAGTTTGTATGAATGTGTATGTGAGTAGACATGTCCGTGATGTCACGCATGTATGTTGTTTTCAGCTGATTGTATCAGCGCTGTGTACATGTGCATGTGTGTGTATTTGACAAGGGTGCAACAGTGATGCAACATGGATGCATGTGACAGCGGTATGTGGAAGCCTGATTGGCAGATGTGACATGGATGCCCGTCTGATCACTGCGACACTTAGCAGAGGTGTACACATGCATGCAAGTGTGGTGGTTGGTGTGTACATGTGTGGTGCACTTCCTGTGTTGCATGTGATGTCTGGCTCACCTTTGGCTGCTGATGCTGTTGTATGTGTATGGATGGTGTTGGCAGTTGCAACATGGCTGTGGTATGGCTCGTGTGTGCAAGTTGTAATGACATGTGTGTTGGGGATTGTGATGACATGTCTGAGGTTTGCCAATGCCACTCATGTACAACTGTCATGTGTGTATGTGTCCATTGTACAGTGCCCTGATGCCTGTGTTTTTTTTCTCCCTGTCTGCAGCGTCAACTGATGAAGAGGGCGGAGAAGGTGCTGTGGAGCACAGCGGCGGGGATCCCACCGCCAGCAGGAGATGCAAGGCCCGGCTCCCCTCCCAGGTTGTCATCTCGTCGGGGAGTGAGGAGTCCGGTGCCGCGTCCCAGGCCGCAGCTGCCGGAGGGAGGTCCAAGAGGCGGAGGTTGCAGTTGGACTCCTCGGCAGCAGAAGGGGCAGCTGGGACCCCACAGGGCCCAACGGGGGAAGATGGCACAGAGTCATCCAGGTTGGTGGGGGGTTTGGTGGAGGAGGAGGCCGTGCAAGCACCGGAGACGGGGTCTGGGGGTGGGGATCCCACTGGTGCTAGTGGTGCAGTGCAGGACCAGGGACAGGAGGCAGCACAGGCCGCCGCGGAGGTGCCTGTGTGCAATCCTGTCCCTGATCCTGTCCCTGCATCATCTTGCACCAGCAGGGATGCCCATGTCCAGACCAGTTTTCAGGCAGGGGATGAGCTGACGTCAACTGGCCTTCCTCTGCCTGCGGACGTGGCTATCCAGGCCCGGGTTGAGCCTGTCCTGGCTGGAGTGGCGTTGCGTCAACGGGCCATGCAAGGTGACCTGCAGTCTTTTCATGAAGAGACTGCACATCATCTCGAATGGCTCGTTGACCACGTCAGCCTGCTGGGACAGGTCACCCAGGCCGGATTCCTCCGTCTGATGGGGCTTGCCACGACCCCCTCCTCAGCTGGACCCCCTACGCGCCAGTCGTCCTCTGTGCCATCTTCCCACCCATCAGTCACCTGGGTGCCCTGTGGAGCTGCCTCTGACGGTGCGGCCAGGCTGGTGGAGGAGGCATCCCTGCCGCAGTCGGGAGTCGGACGTCCAGCAGGGGTGGCCACGTCAACGACTGCACCCCAGCCGGCGGAGGATGTGCAGGCAGCAGGAGGCAGTGCAGGGGCAGAGGCACAGCAGCAGCAGCACCATGGTGGGAGCCATGAAGGCTCGGGGCCTTCGACATCGGAGGGGCAGGCATCGGCCGGAGGGCAGGAGGACCCAGGACAAAAAGTGTCTTCCGTGTGGCAGCGGTTGGGCCACGCCATAGATGCGGAGCGGCAGCGGGCGGAAGAGGCACGGCTCTCAATGGTCAGGGCGGAGAACTCCATGCAGAGGGCCCTGAGGCGGGTCGAGTGCCTCGAGGCAATCCGCAGGGCTTTGGAGGTGGACACGTCGACGGCCCTGCGGACCCTCGGGGCCATGGAGGAGGACCGCCTCCGGGACATTGAGGAGGAGTTCGATGATGCCCTGGCCCGGCACATCCAGAAGTGAGCCGTGGAACTAGCCCGCTGCCCTTGTACATAGTTATGTAGGTAGTGTTAAGTTTCATTTTTGTTTTTATTTCATTTGGACCTTTTGGACATTGGCCACATTTTTGTATATAGTTTTTTTTATTAGTTAGTGTAGTTAGTTAGGTTTCCTTTATTTTGTTGGGATGATGGACCCTGGCTTCTTGCATTGTACATAGTTGTGGACTTGTACATACTTTCTTTTTTGACATTATCCATGGATCAATGGCTTAAAATTTTTTTTTCACATTGGATTTTGTTTGGTGGACATTGACTTTGTACTACATTACTTTGGATTTCTATATTCTTTAATTTTTTTCTTTTTTTGAACGGACATGCTTCTTTTCATTTTTTTCCATTCACATTTCTGTTTCTTCATTTTTGTTTCTATTCATCTTTCCTTTAATACATTATTTATTTGTTGCACTTCAATGTGTGGTGTCTCATTGTTTTCATGCATTTCATGTTATGTGTTTAGAGAATCACTGACACCCATTGGGTGTATGTGAGGGACATGTGTTTGTTTTGGAACTTGCAATTGGTGTTCTGTGATGTAATTGCAGAATATGAGTGGGTGGATGCAATACTCGGGTGGGTGTTTTGCATTTGGGGGCTGACCATAGAGACCAGGGATCTGGACTGTGATGACATGTTGGGTGGGGAACATGAGTTGGACATGGGTGGGGGCCTGCTGGAGGCTGCCCCTGGTGGCTGGGGGTTGGGGGTGGTGGGAGACATGGGTGGGGGCCTGGTGGAGGGTTCCCCTGGATGCTGGGGGGTGGGGGTGATGGGTGACATGTGTGGGGGTCTGGTGGAGGGTGCCCCTGGATGCTGGGGGGTGAGGGTGCAGGGGGACATGTGTGGGGGCCTGGTGGAGGGTGCCCCTGCACTGCTGGGGGGTGGGGGTGGTGGGAGACATGTGTGGGGGTCTGGTGGAGGGTGCCCCTGGATGCTGGGGGGTGAGGGTGCAGTGGGACATGTGTGGGGGCCTGGTGGAGGGTGCCCCTGCACTGCTGGGGGGTGGGGGTGGTGGGAGACATGTGTGGGGGCCTGGTGGAGGGTGCCCTGCACTGCTGGTGGGTGGGGGTGATGGGTGACATGAGTGGGGGTCTGGTGGAGGGTGCCCCTGGATGCTGGGGGGTGAGGGTGCAGGGGGACATGAGTGGGGGCCTGTTTGAGGCTGCCCCTGCACTGCTGGGGGGTGGGGGTGGGGGGAGACATGGGTGGGGGCCTGGTGGAGGGTGCCCCTGGATGCTAGGGGGTGGGGGTGCAGGGGGACATGAGTGGGGGCCTGTTTGAGGCTGCCCCTGCACTGGTGGGGGGTGGGGGTGGGGGGAGACATGGGTGGGGACCTGCTGGAGGCTGCCCCTGGTGGCTGGGGGTGCAGGGGGACATGCGTTGGTGGGCAGTAGTGCTAGTTGATATGTGGGTTGGCTGGTGGGCATGGCCATGGTGGATGGGGTGCCTGCAGGACATGTGCTGGGTAGGCCCCTGTGGTGTGAGCCACCTGCAGGGGCCGTGGAGGGTGTAGAGGGTACACCTGGGAGGACCCACACGTGCAATTCACGTGTGCTCCTCCCCGCGCACCCCCGGAATCCACGTACCCCGCTCAATCGCGTGTGGAACTTCCCGCGCACCCCTGAAATACACGTACCCCGCTCAATCGCGTGTGGAACTTCCCGCGCACCCCCGAAATACACGTACCCCGCTCAATCGCGTGTGGAACTTCCCGCGCACCCCTGAAATCCACGTACCCGGCCAACTCGCGTGTGGAACTTCCCGCGCACCCCCGAAATCCACGTACCCGGCCAACTCGCGTGTGGAACTTCCCGCGCACCCCCGAAATACACGTACCCCGCTCAATCGCGTGTGGAACTTCCCGCGCACCCCCGAAATACACGTACCCCGCTCAATCGCGTGTGGAACTTCCCGCGCACCCCCGAAATACACATACCCCGCTCAATCGCGTGTGGAACTTCCCGCGCACCCCTGAAATCCACGTACCCGGCCAACTCGCGTGTGGAACTTCCCGCGCACCCCTGGAATCCACGTACCCGGCCAAATCGCGTGTGGAACTTCCCGCGCACCCCCGTAATACACGTACCCCGCTCATTCGCGTGTGTAACTTCCCGCGTACCCCCGGAATACACGTACCCCGCTCAATCGCGTGTGTCACTTCCCGCACACACCCGGAATACACGTACCCCGCTCAATCGCGTATTTGACTTCCCGCGCGCCACTTTTTTGATGCGCTGGGACTCTACCGCCTGCCTTCTTGTGGCGGCCGTGTTTCAGCTTGTGCGTGTCTTTGCCTGTGCGTGGCTTTGCCCTATTCGATTCCATGAATACGTGTGGTTCGAGTGCGTGTGGGCGTTCCGTCTGCTTCCCTGCAGTACATCCCCAGTTACGCCCTTATTTTCCCGTGTTGTTCCCCATTCCGCGCGTTACGCCCCATGTCCCGCCCACTTTCTGCTGTGTGCGCTGAGGTTGTGCGCTTTCACTGTGCGCGTCGCGCACCGTCGCGCACGCCTTTCGCGATGTTGCAGTGACTTGTGCGCCATGCACGGGTTTGGCGCACATCCCGGGTTGAACACGTGCAGGGACTTCCATGAATAGCACGTGTGCGCGTGCGCCTGTTTTTTTCCGCTTGCGCATGCTTGCGCATGCTTGCGCATGCTTGCGCCTAGATTTTCGGCGCACGTTGGTTCCATGAATCGGCCCCTGTGTGTTCTTAGAATAGTTTGATCTTGCTAGCGAACAGAACGAACAGGTATAGTGTTCTTTAGGACACCTCCATTTTCATTTATTTACGAACATGCACTGATGTCATTTATGAAAATGCACTGATGTCATTTGTGATGTCATCTTTGATGTCCTGGGTGTTAGGCTTAGCAGTGCACGGTGGTGGCGCGAGTTATGGTTGCTTAGCTTACCATAACTGGCGAATTTCAAGGTTTTTTCGGTTTTACTTGGAACCATAACGTCCATTTGACAAAGTTTTTTCACTGAATTTCATAGGTTTTTAGCAGCGCAACTTAACCATAACGTCCCTTTAACAAAGTTATTTCACTGACTTTGAAAGGTTTTTAGCGGCGCAACTTAACCATAACGTCCCTTTAACAAAGTTTTTTCACTGAATTTCCTTGGTTTTTAGCAGCACAACTTAACCATAACGTCCCTTTAACGAAGTTTTTTCACTGAAAATATATATATATAAATATATATATATATATATATATATATATATATATATATAGTTATATATATATATGTAGTACCTATTTCTTGTATGTGCTGAAAAAAACAGATGACATTATTATCCCACATTATTATCTCAATTTATTGACCTCAGCAGGATGAAAGGCTGCCTTGACCTTGCTGGGATTCAAACCTGCCACAGCAAGCTGCACACAGATATCAAGGGCAAGCGTTCAACTAGCTGGGCTATCTGACCGGCATATAGATTTTACTTCGATAGGTGATTGTCTGACTTGCATAAGCAACAACCTTATTAAACTGATCACGCTTCTGAGGGATTGGCAGATTACTGCATGGCCAATTTGATTGCGGGTGAAGTGACTGCAGATCTTTGCCCAAATGTTGTGCCATTTATATGTGGGGTGGGTGGGTTTCAGGAAGTAATTGATGTAGGTGGATTAAGGGGGCTGTATGTGGTCTCCCCTCACATATATATGTTGCAAAATAGAGCAGTCGAAACAATAATTTGACCAATTCTCCTGCAATCAAATGGATACACAGTAATCAACCTAAACCACTTTTGATGCATGACAATTGTTAACAAGTTGTCAGAAAATCCTGTATCCAAGAAATACTCATTGTTTTTAAAGGCCTAAACCAAGCAGGGAGCTTGGAAAGTCATCTTTCCAATTGCTTCACAACCATGGTTTGTGAGTCCCACCACTCCCACTTCAACCTGCCATTAATAGACAAATTAAGAGATGTAATTCTCAATGGATTTACGGTCTAAGTTGGTCAGTCATATAATACTTCATAATTCATATAGATTTGTGGAGTTCTTGAACATCAGTAAAACCACAACCTTCTTATGAAGGTTAAGAGCCTCAACTGTTATTTCATGGCCTAGAATGTTTACTTTGGTTCTGCACCATTGTGCTTTGTGAAGTGATAATTGTGCATGCACTCATTTGATGCTCTTTTCTTTGATTTTCTGAGCTAATGGGTTCTTTTCCTCATAGATCCTTATAGCCTCTCTGATAATCCACTCCAACCATCCGGAACTGAAATGCATATGGAGCATACGGCTAAGTTTAGCAACACAAGGCACTTAGTATCAGCTGAAATTATGGACATGCCTCCCTGCGCCCTGGATAGACATTTATGCAGCTCACCAAAACTTGAAATGTCAGTCCAGGCAAAGACTGTGTCTATAACACAGCTCATGGCAATTTGCAACAACAGGGGGGTCTAAAAGTGCATGCCTTGGTGGGATGGATTTTTAAAGTGCTATCCTGGAAAAAACATAGCCGGTTTAAAATCAAGCTTGGGGATCATGAATTTATTGAATATATATCTGACTTGATGTTTTACTCTTTTGGGAGATCTGGGAACTTACATTAGTACAACTCCCAAATTTCCATTGGTATCATGTTCCGGCCATTCAGAGGTTAAAAGGTAGAAATAGTGGAGGTCTTGCTACATATGTTAAAGCTTGTTCAGCCATGAAATGCAGATCAGAATCTCTCCACAATATAGTGTTGAGGGTTAATATTTTTGCGAACGTTAAGGAGCAAGTGCCATCTGTTATGAATTTTTATAATGTCTCGCAGTGAAGACCTCTGGGCCCTATAGAGCATCTGTGCTGAATTGCTTGGACAGTTCAAGTATTGGTTATCTTGCCGGATGCTTTATGAACCCTTTTGTAATTATGGGGGGGGGACTTTGATCTAAGGCTCAGCGATTGTTTGTCTACATTGGATACAACCAAAGAAGTAGACAATGCACTGAATATACCACAGCCGATTATGATCGATCGATGAGTTATCAAACAGAGCAGAAGCTATGCTTCTGGGGTACCAAGCCTCTGGCGGCCTGCAATCCGTAAATGGAAGACTACCAGTAGAAGACCAGTATGTTACAAATTTAGAAACTCCATGCGCAACTCAACAAATGACTATTTCATAGTGTATGCACTCAACTGGCAGCTCTTGCAGGATCTAAAAATAGAGCATTGCCCAGAGAGTGACCGCCATCCTATGATATTGTCTATCTCTTATGATGATAATATCAATACCCATAAAATGGGCAACAATGGATAGAGAAGCCTATTCCTACAAGGTAACAACAGCATCCCTCTCTTCTATTGGGTTTTGCTGCATGAGTCATGCGACTGATCCAGTGCATTTACACTCATACAATAGCATTATCAATACTTGTAGATCCAACAGGACTGCTGCCTATTGGCTAAGTGATCAAGCCATTTCACAGCCAAAGTGGAATAACAAGGACTGCAGAAACATGAAGACTGAGCTCGTGAGATTAGCAAATGGACACAATAGAAATAAAACTGATTTGGGACGAGCAAATTATTCTCTATAAAATCGCATTGAAAAATGCCAAAGGAGTTTGGAAGAGCAAATGATGGCAACAACTGGAAGAGGCAGCCAAAAAATCAAATGAAATCGGCTTTTGGAAGTTAGTCTCCCAAGGCAATCGCCCACACAAAGACAAATTGAGAGGGTTCCCTGATTCCTCAATCTAGACTGATAGTTTTTCAAGGCTGTTCAGCTCTAGGGGAGATGGTAATGACACAAATACATCTAGCAATCTAAACCAAGATCATATTATATCTAATCAAACTCCCTTTGAGTTTCAGGTAGATAAAGTAAAAGAAGCCCTGTTTTCCACCCCCTCTGGCAAGGCCCCAGGCCCCGATCAAGTGTTGACGGATATATTTAGGCAGGAACACCAAGTATGGGTCCCTCTGTTTACTAAAATGTTCAATGCATTTGTGGCTAGAAGAGCACTTCCGGATAGCTTGAAGGAATCCACAATAATTCAGATTTTTGAAAAGTAGACAGGATGAAACCTTGCTGTTACTAGCCAATATCCCTGATTGATGCCACTGAAAAATGGCGGGGCAGTGTGATTTATACCCATATAGTTAAATGGGTGAAAGAAAACAGCATTTTGTCAGGGGAACAATTTGGGTTCAGGGAAAGAGTTGGCAAAGTGGAGAAGGTCCTGAACCTCAGCTTGGTTCTGGAAAAGTATGTTAAATGATGTGACTGCCCAGTGTACTTGGGGCTTATGGACCTTAGTCAAGCATTTGACTTGGTAAACCGTTTAAAGCTATGTAATCTGCTCCAAATTGTGGGTTTACCGGGAACCATATTGAACATATTAATGTCCCTACATACAGGTCTGAAAGTGTCAGTGAGGTTGAGCAATGAAGCCAAACTATTTCCATCGTTTGGCATCTTATCTGGGGTCAGGCAATGGTGTGTCCTGGCCCCACTATTGTTCAACCTTTATGTTTGAAGCCTAGCAAAGGAATTAAATAAAGTCACAAAGGACACACCCAGAGTTGCAGGGAGAAACATCACTGTGCTGTTATATGCTGATGACGCATTTCTGTTGGCACTCACTGTGTTACCACAACAGAATCTGATCAACGCGTATGTCAAATATATGGATTGCAGAGACCTGTCAGTAAACACTAAGAAATCCCAAGTCATGTGTGTTGGCAGGCAGACTTAAAACCTACCCCATATTTTTGTATGTGGGCATTAACTTGACTGAACGAATACAATAATCTACCCAGGAATGACTTTTAACAGAAGGGCAAACTGGTCCGATCATATCTCTGATACGACGCAGAAATATACTCAGGCTAGTGGTTCATAAGGGTCAAGCTAGGCAAGCTGCATTATATGGTGCAGTGCTGGGGGCTTGAGCAACATTGGTAACTTACAGGTTGCAGGGCAGAAAGTTCTGAAATTGTGTCTGAGGTTGCCTTTGAATGCTCCAAATATTTCCATACATATGGATAATAACATGCAAATGATTGGTTCCATTTGCTGTACAAAACCAGTCGATCTTTGGGTTTGTGAATGAGCAAATTGCAATCTTGGTAAATTTAGAGAGGCAATTACGTAGTGTGTGGCTTTAAATGTTGAACTGAGCGCAATGGGGTGGAGCAATCTTTGGTACATCCCTGGAACTATTTCAATGAATTCCAAAGTGGGATTGAAATCAGCCTTTGCAAAGAGATGGGAAAGGGACATTTCTCTTAAACTAGCACAATCGGGTATCATATGATGCGATATGGCATTTGTAATGCACCTATAGACAAGTGTTTCAAGGTGCAACGAGGCAAGGAAGGGGGAAAAGAGGGAGGACAGAGACAACGATCTTACTAGGCCAAGTGACATTGAGATTGTGCAAGTGCAGGGGAGGCAGGAAGGGAAAAGTGCCAGGGGAAAGGGGAGCAGGTAGTGCCGTACATGGGATCAAAATAATAACAAGAAGTTCTGCCAGCAGGTGGCAGGTGCAAGGGTAAGTGAAGACAGCAGGTGTCCAAAAGTGTAGGTAGGGGGGACTGTGGAGTTACAGATACAGACCCAAGTGCAAGGGTTGCCAGGAGGCAGTGCGGGTGTGCAACTGGGCGGGCAGGTACCTGGGCCTGAAATCAGAAGGTAGCCAGGTAACCAGTGCAGTAGCAGATAGGAAATCAGCAGTGCAAAGGTAGAGAGAAAGCAGAAACAAAGAGGAAGGTCTTGAGGTACTTCCGGAAACGGAGATGGTTCTCCTCAAGTTTTAGAGAGGCAGGGAGGCTGTTCCAGAGGGAGGCCCCAGCCGAAGAAAGAAATCTGCCACCAACTCGTTTCTTGGAGAAGCGACTGACCCTAAGGGAATTGGAGGTGGAGGAGCGAAGAGCTCGAGTAGGAAGGTATTTACGACGTGAGTTGAAGATATTGAGAACCCAGGCCCCAGAAGGCCTTGTGGATAATGCAGAGGGTCTTGAACGTAATCCTTGCAGCCACTGGGAGCCAATGCAGAGATTTCCGTATTTACTATTGAAAACAAATCTCATGGCTTTGAACTACCTGGATGTGAAAAACCCAAGCCTATGAGAACACTTTATATGGAATTGCGAATAGGCATCCTCCCGGTTGCAAACTTGAGAAATAAATGGAAAGAGAATAGCTCACCAGACTGCCCGCATTGTTTGAACAAAGTGGAAAGTGTAACTCATTTCATCTTTCTTTGTCCAAGTTATCTTGATATTTAGGAAAAAGTACCTGCAACTTCTTCTTAATCAATACAGTATTAGAGGATTTAATGAGGCCCACACTGTTTGAGGAATCATGTGCTACAGGCATGGAGGAGAAGGTCGAGGTCTCCAATGTTTTAATCAACTTAGGCTTTTATGGTCCAATCCATATTGATGTATTTAACTGTGTCATACATTTTAAATTGGTAGTATCGGGTCGGGAACACTTGTGCTCCAACTTTTGCTGGAATGTACTGTATTATGTCGTTTTTATTATTTTAGTCTTGCATTTTAAATCTGACTAATATTTTTTTAGCACAATTGTGCAAATTGAATGGGATTCAGTGCATGTACATTATTTTACCTGCCTTTTATTGTGTTTTATATTTGTTCTGTAAGTTGTTATATGTGACTTTTATGGTCTGATTGGGTAGAAGTAAAGTTATACGAAGCTCCTTTTCCCACAGAGCAAATTCCCAGCTCATGATGCTCACGAGGGTGCTGCCTGTTCCAGGCCTGATTCACACAAGTAAGCTTTTGACTGCCTAGCTGGCGGGCATGGGAGCAGGCCATCTCCTTGAGGGGTCGAGTAATAAAGACCGTAGAATCATGCTGAACAGAAGCGAGGATGCTGATATAGCAGTTGCAATTGTCAACCGCACCCTACAACACACCATAGCCCCCTGATCCCATCCTGAAAACGAGTCCTAGCGCTACAGAGGCACCATAGCAAACCACGTTGCGCCTAGCAACATAAATTAAATAAAAAACATTATAACTTGTGTACTTATAGTCAGCATTTTCACTATGGCCAAGTTGCCTAAAAAATCAACAGTGTGCAAAATGTCTCACTCTTTAAAAATAACCTCGATTGTTCAAACAATTATTCCAACAGACCATTTAAAGAAGGATAAAAGGAAATGTGGTTAAGTGGCCAACTTAACCAAAATTGCGTGACCTGGGTCTGCCCCCTTTCCTTACAGCGCCTGTTAGTGTACATGTGTGTAATGCAGTGGTCGAAGTGAGCAGGAGCGGTTGGGAGCGGTGCTTCTCTACTTTTTAAAATGAAGTTTTGCTGTTCCTATACTTTAGAAACAGTTCTGGAATGTTCTCGTTTTAAAATAAAACTATAGGAAGAAGTGGAAACTTGCACTTTCAGTATTGTGTGTGGGAAGGGGCATGGCGATGGGGTTTGTGGGAAGTGGGTGCAGGCCAGCAGGGAAAATGGTTCCACTAATTCTTTTCGTACACTTCGACCACTGCAATGCCAACATTTAAAACGAGGACTGTACGGTGTGCTCTTCTGTATTGCCCATTGGCACGGTTGGCCATCGCATGCATGTCTCCATAACATGATAACCATACTGTTTCTGCTACAGTACATGCCCTCTGTGTGCTGCTGGGCTAATACCTGCAGCTCTGCCATGCCAAATGATCACAAAAAATAGTCTTTTCGTGACTACACGTATTTTCCGTGTACTGCTTACAGGATTCTCGCACAATGGGATGCAAACCAAGGTATGAAGAATGACGATAAAGAGTTAACGGCAGGTGGGCAGAAGTCGCCTTGATTCATGCCCTTAATATCTCAGACACATCTGCAGGTCTCTCTGCATGACAGCTTTATGGGGAGCACCTGCTGCACTTCATCTCTGGAATCTGAAATGAAAGTACCTGTCAGGTGCTTCCTCTCAGGTTCACAGCCGGTCAATAAATTGAGTGGGAGGCTGCGGTTTTTATAATAATTGTCGTCGACGTTAATGTTTTCCAATACTTCAAAAGTTTAATCACGGGGGTTCCAGCTGTTATTTTTACATTTCTCCAGACATTCTCAGACGTGCCCTTTCTGCGTTCAATTCTGTCAATACAGCTGGGAATTAGGGATGCATTTCACCCGAAGGATTTTTAGATAACTTTTTATTGATATCATGTTCGAAGGTTATTCTGGCATAAAACAAATGTTTGGACAGCACTGCTAATAGGTTGAAATATATTGGATTCTGTTTTGATCCATCTCTGCATCACGAAACTTACAAGAGCAGTCCAAAATCAATAAGAAGACTTCCACTTTATATAGCACTTTTGAAGACTTCGGAAAAGGCGTATGATTTGCAGGAATAACCTCCCATTACATATACAGTGTGCGATGCAGAAACTAACCAATACATGTTCAGGGGTGACATCACAGTTTAATATCGATACTCTAGTAAATGATATCAAACTCTACGGACTTTATGGCATAACATTTAGCAGATGGCACACTCCAAAAAAGGGCACATGTACTGCAGTGTGGGATGCAATGCACATCTAAAGGGCGTATGGCCAAACGCATATTTCCTTTGATGTCAAGTAAACATAATGTGCACACGCAGATCGCTCTGTATGTGCAGTCACTATACCGATTAGTCCTAGGATGTGATGGACAACCTTGATTCTATTAATGGCACGGAGGCGAGTAATATGCACTTCTCTTCTCATTGCATCTATTAAAGCCGCAAGAAAAAATAAATAAACACATGTTATTGATGTATCTTGTAATGAGCTACAGCTGCCAGCACGTATAGGTCTACGCCCCTTTTTCTTCTCCTCTAATCCACGATGAGCCTGTCCAGTAATACCCTAGGTCCTCTTGACAATGCACTCTTTTCCCTGACAATCGCCACCACACACCACAGCAGACCGCCTGCCAACAAAACATCAACATGCTGAACTGCTCCCAGAAACTTGATCCACAATTCATTGTAAAACGCCTGGTCCTCATGTGACCCTGCATCCGAGAGAGAAAGGTAACAGAAGCAGAAAGATCAGTGGATGGGTATCGTTGAGTGACAATGTATCACGGCCATTAATAGAATCAGGACTGTCCATGGAGTCCGAAGCTTTGACCACACAGCCATTAGAAGCTGCAGCATTAGCCCAATCTAGCCCCATCCCAAATCGCTTTTAAAGTCATTGCACCCCTAACTGAATGAGCTCCAAACATCTCTGTGTCAATCCCCGCCTCCCTCATCACAGTTTTTCACCCCCTGGCTAAGGTTGAGGAGGAAATGGTTTCCTTACGGAGACAAACAATGCTCCCAACGACTTACTCACAGTGCGTGGCTTGTTTGTAACAACTAATACACTTCACAAAACACAACTGTGGATTATTTGAAAATGCCAGAATGTCAATGAACACGGATGCATTGCAAGTAAAAAGACACATGGGAATGAGAAAACACTCAACCCTTATTACTCAACATTTAATGCCCAATGCACGTATGTCAGCCACTCGTCGAAAAGCGAGGAGGCACAGTGACGAGCCACATGGAAACCTGTTTGAGAGACAACTAGGCATTGGAAGGCTAACGTTTGAAAAAATTCAAGAAAACATTCACATCCCAAAGATGGCACTATCGAGGGGCTGAACGTGCCAATATCCGAATGCCCCAAAGCAAGTGACACACTAAGGGGTGTTCCCCAACTGGAAATCTACCCACCAAATCATGATAGTTTGACACTGCTGACTGGTACAGATTGACCATCCGATAGGAAGAGGACTCTGCCAGCTCTGTTAGGAAATTGGTTATTCCCACTAGAAGGCTTGATAGGGATCAATACTAGTCCAGTAACACCAGCTCACCAAGTTGCCTATGTGAACTTATAAGATCATAGCATGCTCGGTGCCCAGAAGTGCCTGACCAGCACCACAATTAGTTCAGAAATGGCATGTGGGGTCCAACGGTCCCTGCAATTGGCCAGGACCATCAGGTGAAACCCCCCCCATCATGATTACGGATGATTGCTGGGTAAACCTGCAACATCTGTGCAAAATCCCACAGTGACCGGAGAACCTCTGGATAACATGATTGTGTGGGCCGCAGTAGCGCAATCAGCACAATGGCTGAGCATTGCTCTATCACAGATAGGAGCAGTCTAGGAATAAGGGTAAACCCTTGGAACACATATACATGACCCCTCTGCCCGACTGCTGAAGGAATGCATCTGTACTCCGTGACTCCGGGTCTGGCTTCTAAATGAAACATTTCATGGGCTGCGTGTTGTGATGGGATGCAAATAGATCTATTTGAAAGGGACACCAAAGTATCTGTAAATGCCAAAAACATCCCGCTGCATTTGCCAATCTGTCTGATCCTAACAGTGCTGAGAGCACCAATCTGTGACCACATTGGACGGCCCTGGGAAAAACCTCTCTCAGACTTTCAATCTGGATATTTGATGTCGCAACTTTAGTAAGCCAGGGCCTGTGAAAGAGAAGGGCTGAAAACGTGGCAAAGCAGAGAAAACAGCCAAAAATTGTGGAAGGATCGAGAAGGCTTTCTGGCCCAGTGTCAAGTGTTGGGGCAGTCAAGAATTGGTTATCTATTCAAGGAGATACAAAGAACGTGAGAAGCAAGGTGAGCTCTTGTTAAGGTGTGACGAAAAGACAATATGAGTGCCAGGTTTTATTCATTTAATTTCAATAAATGCGATGGAGCTAAAACATGGTTTCCTGTCACATGGGGTATAAGGAAATAGAACATGGGCAAGCAGCACCGAGACTTGAAGATTAGAACGTGCTTGCACTCCCTGCTAATCTCAGGAGCAGTGATGCTTTGCAAGGCCATGTTCAAACACAATTCAAATGGCAGAAGACATGAGTGATGATGGGTGATGGGCTAATTGTGTGCTGCTAGTGACGGCGATGTGGGAATATTGCCCCGGCGGTAGATAGACAAATGATGAGAGATGAGAATGAGTTTGGGGCATCACAATATCCTTTACTAGAAAAGGGAGGAGCCAGGCCGCAGTATATACCAGGCCCCAAACGGACAGAGATAATCTAAAGTACAAACTCCCGAGATTAACTTCCGGCACTGGAAAATGGATACATGAGTTAGAAAAAATGACGGGAGGGAATACATTAGCTATAGGGGATATTAAAGGACTTCTAATTGCTATACTTGGTGAGAGAGGTGATGACGTGTGGACACGGGCAGGTTACCCTGGTGTCACTACAGTCAACACCGCACATGATGGAGCGCCATTTAATAATTGTAGAACAGTAATTTGTAAAGCACTTCGAGTGATATATCCGGACACATCCAATATGGGAGCTATAATGACAAGAAAGATGAAGGAACGAGAGGATCCGTTCTTTACATTCAGAATTTTCAAGATGCCTGGACGCTTGAAACTAGCGAGGCTTGGCGGAAATCTATACCTGTGTTTTATCATATATTATGCCAAGGGCTGCCTGCACAGGTACAGAAGCAGCTCAAGAAGTTAGTGGGCATAGAAGCTAAACTGTGGTCGGAAATCCAGTTAACCATTGCACATTACTGCAGACTCCTGCAGGAAAAGAATTGCAAAAAATACGATACGCGAAAAGGTGAGGAAGCAGAATTGGTTCAGAAAAAACTGTCCAGGTACACCATTAAAGGGGCAAAGTTAACTAGCGTAGGTGGATCAAATTTGCAGCAGGCAGTGAACATGTCAGAGATAAATAACCAAAGACAGTTCGATTAGACAAATAATGGATATGCTCCATGAGGAAGGGGATATTGAGGAAGAGGTTGGCAGGGTAATCAAGGGAATTGGCAAAATACTCAGGGAGGTTTTCAGAATATGCAAAATGGTAATCAAAATATGCAATATGGGAAGATGGGGAGACCACCACCTATATGTTGGTCATGTGGAATGACAGGGCATATGGCTCATATGTGTAGAAGCCAAGGGATGGTGCAGAAAGATCAGTTTTCTAGACAGGGAATGCCAAATCCACCTGCATATTTGCAGCAGAGCGGAAATGGATTTGGGCAGAATCACACAGTGCAGCAGCAAGCGCAGAGAGTGCAGCAATGCTTGCAATCACAGCAAGTGACGGGTAACCAACCACAAGGATAATCGAACAATCTCCTATGCAATTTCAGCAGAACACAAACACAGAACCGCCAATGACTCGTAGAATAGGAGGTGCCACTGTTGATGGAGGAAATCCATTCATGAGTGATGGAGACTGTACCCGCAATGGGCCAGCTCACTGGGAGACCTGATGTGTTCAGTCCTATCTATAATGCTAAATCCTCATGAGAAACCGAGGATAGTCGTAAGTATAGGCGGCAAAGCTTTTTCGTTCTCAGTGAACATGGGTGCAACGTGCTTGTGTATATGTGAGGGCAAATGTTTAATGTCTGGCAATGTGATGAATACTCAGGGCTTTACAGGAGAAACAAGTTGAGTTCCTTTCACAGAAGAATTACCAGTCTCCATAGGAGAATGCAATATGAAAGTGCCACTGCTTTATTCGAGGCAAACACCTGTCAACATATTAGGACAAGATTTAATGACAAAAATGAATATGATAATTTAATTTACAGACAAAGGCATAATATGCTCAACACCGGGAATGCATTATTTAAATGTGTGCAAAATGATCATAGCATTCGCAGGGCAAATAGCACCTAGAGCGATACTGCTGTAACCCGAGGTGTTCCATTACTGTATACGTATTCTGTTAACATATTCTGTTGTCTCGGGAGGATAGCTCAGGGGCAACGTGGTCACCTTGGAAGCAAAACGACACTGAGCACCACAGGTTCAACCCCTGGTCCACGCTTAGAAACCTCTGGGTATTAAGAGTGTTATACATACATCTTATCATAACATGGCTACCAGGTCTAGTAGGCAGAACCATGAGAATACCAGATGAGTTGCTATTCAGGCCTCAGATACCCATGGACGAAGAGGAGGGGCACATGTCTCCCTTAGACATAGAAGCAGCTATAGTCCAAGGAAATATGGCTTTGCTTGATGCAACTGATGATAAGGGTAGACGATGGAGCACAATAATTGCCATTGAGGAAGGCTTCAGAGTGACTGATGTCACTGATGAGGAATTGTTTAGAGATGACCCATCTGATGATTTTGTGATATTTGAAATGTGCATTACTTATTGGGTAAAGGCAATCAAGAGAGAAGTTCTGTAGAAATTGATGATATCAAAGAAGTGTCCTGAATATTTTTATGAAGATATAGCAAAAGTGCCAGCTTAATTATGGACCACTGGCCCCTATGACGTGGGCTTACTAAAAGGGGTTGGGGAAGTGAAGATTAAATTGAAACCAGGAGAAATTATACCTCGGGCACAGCAATATCCTATGTCTTGAGAGGCAGATGAAGGCATTTTCAAGACGATTTCCGTCATGATGGAGCAAAGTATTTAGTGACGTCAGAGTCACCATGTAGTACATCAGTGTACCCTGTGAAAAAAGTAAAGGGGGGTATTGGAGGCTAATAATACAAGACATTTGCCCAATAAACCAAATTGTTGAGACCGAGTTCCCTCTAATACTGAACCCGTCTAAAATTCCATGTAATATACCTGTTGATGCACGATATTTCACAGTGATTGACTTGAAAAAAACATTTTTCTTAATCCCATTCCCCAGAGACTCACAAGATTTGACATTGTTTACTTCTAGACAAGAGCGATTAAAAAGCACAAGGCTACCCCAGGGGTACTGTGAATCCCCATCAATTTTCAACAGAGTCCTCCAGATGGACTTGAGTAATATTGCTTTAGAAAGCATTGTGCTGCAAAACGTAGAAGGCATTTTAGTTTGCAGCGACACAGAGGAAAAGTTCAGAAGCGATTCTGTTCAGCTGATGATTATACTTGCTAACAAAGGACATAAGGTTGATAAGAAAAAGTTACAATATTGTCAACAAGAAGTGTTGTACATAGGCCAATTGATTTCACATGGGGGAAAGAAGGTTACCCCTGAAAGAGCCACACGCAATAAAACAGTTTTCTAGGATTATGCAATTATGTCAGGGCATGGGTCTTTGACTATAGCTCGTATACACGGCCTCTTTAACAAGTCTTGAAGAAATCACAGGCAACGCAAGAAAACATCCTGTGGACTGAGGCAATGGACGAAGGGTTTGATGTATTGAAAAAAGCTATTTGCACAGCCCCAGTTCCAGGGATCCTCAATTATGCAGAGGAATTCTTTTTATTCTCACATATAGATGGTACTTTTATGACAGCAGTACTCACAGAGAGAACCACATTGGGGTACAAGCCCCTTGCATATTACAATGGAATTTTGGATCCAGTAATTAGAGGTCACTTTCCATGTGAACAAAGATTGGCAGCCACCGTGTTCGCCATAGAAAAGGCTACAAGCATAGTGATGGGAAGTCCTATGATGTTATTTCTTGAACACGCACTATTTGCTATTTTGGAAAAAATGAAAGGCATGTTGACTTCTCAAAGGGCTCCTGCCTATGAGGTAGTCATATCAAATCCAGCAATTAAAATAGTTTGATGTAAAATAGTGAACCCACCTATGTTTATAGCTGAGCCAATCACAGAAGGAGAGCCCATACACGATTGCACAAACTATGAAGCGTTCTGTGATGAGCTCCCTAAGTAAAGGAAAATGCATTTGCAGGGGCAGAGATTGTTTTCATTGACATCTTCAAGAATCGAGGAAGATGATGGTTAAAGATATACAGGTGCCGCGGTAGTGAAACATCTGGCAAATAGAGAATTTCAAGTGCTTGCGAGTAGTCGATTGCCATCTCGTTATTCAGCACAGTCTGCAAAATTATTGGTGTTGATAATCGCGAATGAGGATCACGCAGACCAGGAAGTAACAGTCTCCAGCAACTCCGCCTATGTGATGTTGACAGTGCATGTAGGATTAGCGCACTGGAAAAGGAGGGGCTATCTCGGAGCGGACGGCACGCCAGTGCAGCACGCAACCTTATTGGACATACTGATCAAGGCACTACAACTCCCAATGGCCATGGCAGTCGTTAAATGTGCAGCTCACATGAAAGGGACATATTTTATCTTGTGCAGAAATCAAGCAGCAGATGCTGAGGCTAAGCGCCTAGCAAGCACAGATATAGGAATGATGAATGAAGAAACATGTGAAGTGAATGAAAGGATGAGTGTAATGATGGAGTGCATGAAGGGTATAATCATTTGCCTAAAACACAATTGGTGGAGCTACAAGAGGAGGAACTGCAAGAGGAAAAGAACTTGTGGAAGCGAAGAGGGTGTTCTTTAAACCCCTCTGAAGCATTGTGGCGAAAAGACAGCACTGGCTAACCAGTGATGCCTTTAGCCTTTTTAAGGGTGGCACTAAAAGAGTTACAATACCCAGTGCATACAACTAGGGAGAATCTTTCTATAACCATTGCTGAACATTGGTTTGTACTGAACCTAATGGAGCATGTTGCATTTTATATGGTAAATTGTATTGTTTTCCAACAATTCATGGCTGGGCATACTCTGCGCATAGTGAGGGGATTCATCCCAAGACCCAATGGCCCGTTTCAGCACTTGCATATTGACATGACACAAGTAGGCAATGAATATAGATACCTGCTTGTTGTAGTGTGTCCTTTTTCTAGATGGAAAGAGGCAGGTCCATGCACACACCCAGAATCGACCTCTGCAGCTAAGTTCTTAGTGCGAGAAGTGTTTCCTAGATGGGGAGTGTGGGAGGTAATGAGATCGGATAATGAACCTCATTTTGTTAAAACAGTTTTCGAGCAGGTCAGCTCGTTGCTGGGTATAAAACACAAGTTTTCTTTGGCTTATCATCCTCAAGGAAATGGAATCTGTGAAAAGCTCAACGGCATGTTAAAAGAAAGAATAGCCAAGTTGAAGCTTACTCTGAAAAAAAGGGTGGTTGCATTGCCTACCACTGGCAGTATATGCTTTAAGGAACCAACCAGGTTCTGACCACCATCTTACGCCTCACAAAATCGTGAAAGGAAGATGAATGAGAACACCCTTAGTGCCTCCATCCCGAGTTAGAAGTGATGCTCAGCCAACATCAGAAGTTTTAGGATTGGAATTGCAAAACTATTGAAATTGTAGGACTTCCAGTTTTCTGTAATTTCAGGACAGCTGCAGAGACGAGGGGGTAGGGCAGTATAGAACACAGAACGAGATGCTTCAACAACCCAACCTCTGGAATTTCAACTTCCCAAATGACACCACGGAGATGCGGTCCTAGTTAGTAACCACACAAGGAAAAAGTGGGACAAGCCCAGGTTCAACGGTCCTTTTATCATTGAGGACGTAATGCCATCTGCTGTCAAATTGCAGGGTTGGCAAGCTTGGATCTTCCTGGGGGACGTCAATATTTACTGTGGAGAAACCCATCTGCCTACCCCCTCCGCAAAGAAGCTACAATTATCTGGGAAGAACCACAGCACATGCAGACGAGATCTATGACGTAGAAGAAGGACGCATAACCTGACAAGTGGAAAGCGTGAAGAACCTTTTAGTGGACTTTGGTTTGATTTTGAACACTCCCTTTTTAGCTATAAATAAAAGGGTAAAATGACACATTTGAACACTCGGTTCATCTTAGTTGCAGATTAAAGGAAGACCTGCATTCTTAGAAGCCACAGTAGTTTATTGACTTTGGACTCAGGCATACTTAAGCCTTGATAAGAATAAGGATATGCCAGATTCTGATCGTGGACACAGCATTTGGAAGAGGGTACAATACCCCGATTCCTTCTATACAGAGTTCTTGTTTGGTTCTAATCATGGTGTTACCCAGTGATGACCTTTCTAGGCACTTACTTACATATTTTGAGTTGGTGTTATGCTCTTATCCATCACTGGTGGGGAGAACTTGCTGCATTCCAGCTTTTATTCAAGATCCTGACAATGAAAAGTTCATAAGAAGATTTACTCATAATCATCACTGAAGAATTTTTGAATTTGCCTGAGTACAGTGAAGAAAACACCAATGCCCTTATCAACCGATGCAGCACATAGACTGGTCAGTGTGGTGTTCTTTTGTCTAATTGAAGAATACCTGCATCTTGTTGAAAGACAAGTGGTAACTTTTTTTAGAGATCCAAGAAACTCAGTGAATGTGAATGTAATCCTGGAAGGAATAATAATCCAGGTGATCATCTCTTTGGAAAGCAATCAAAGAGCTGTGCAGAAACTTTCCTCCGAGAGACAGATCGTGGAAGTGAATAAAAGACAAAACTTTTTTTTCATGCTGACAGGAAAGCAACATGACATCTGGACTGAAGCAGATTCGAGGCATAGATTGGGAACTGATAACTGAAGCAGATCTTGTAAAGGCTTACAGAGGACATTTTTCTTCACGACAAAGGAACATTTGCATCCTGACTGGTGAAAAAATTGGTTCCAGAAAGAAAGATAAAGTCATTTCTTAGCACCCAGAAAGCAGATAGTTGGTCGCGGATGAATGCTGAATGAATGAAATCAATCTAAAAATGCAGAGCCATTAAAGTTTGTTTTTCCTTCCTTAGCATCAAATGATCGAGATGGGGAACTTTAACAGCAACGTTGTGTTGCCCCATGAGAACAGACGTACACATTGTACAAGAAGTAGATGCTGTAAAATCACGTACCACTCCATCATCTACACATGCATTATAGTCATACTCATATTGCTTTCACTGACAGTAAGAACTGCATTTTATATAGGAACATATGGGGCCAAGACTCCTGTATATCTTTCTGAGCAGAAGGAAAAAGTGAGTGTCGCAACTACAAGGCAAGACCCTACATAGGTATTCCTGTCCCAAGAAAAGATGGGAAGATACCTGAGCTTGAAATGGATGTTGTTAGTAATCAATCACACACAGCACTTGTTTCAGAAACTGCTTTTAAACGCCAGAGACAGGGTTGTTGGTAAGGAGTTAATAAAGGTTGGACGTACAGAGATAACGGTAACAAGAGGCCCAGTTCAAGTCCCACAGAAAGATCATGCGCAGAGATTATAGCAGAATCTTTAAAGCCGTTTTTAGCTTGCTGAACTTTCGTCTATGCAGGGAACCCGGATGGATGTTCCTGCAAACAAACCAGCCAGAAGAAGTTATGCGGATACGTTTAGAAATGTATTGATAGAAAACTACATGAACAGTTTGAGAACCAAAAGAAGCACCCAAGAAGATAATTATGAACTGAATAATTATCTTGACAGCACAGCACACTTGGGAAACAACATATGGTACCAACACACTCTTACCATACAGCATGGGGAAGTCGAAGATCTTCATAGCTATTGAAACAGATGTCTTAACTGCACACTGCATAGTGTACCTAGCTTTATGTACTACAAGAGGCCGCCTCTCTCAAATGGGCAACTGAAGGAACAGATCCATATAAGATGACTATGTTCAAGACATAAAGACAAGAAACAATGCCAAGACAAAGGGCCTCATTACACGGTAGGCGGTAGGGATTTAACGTTACCGGTAAAGTTAAATCCCCATGCCAATTACGACCCGGCTCACCGCTATTAGCGGCACCACTAAGTACGGTGCCACTAATAGCGGCCAGTCCGCATTGCGACCCTCCATCCCGTGAATAATGCCACGCCGCTAATAGCACACCATCACAAGCCAAGCGGACACGCCAATAGCAGCATGGTAAAGCCCCCTAAATCCCTTACCGCCATGACGCTAATACCGGCATCGCGAACCACCCGTTAAGAGAACGGATCAGTGTTCCCACCTGCCACAGGTGGACACAATCAGCACAGGTAGAGGCAATGGAGAATGTGGCAGCACAAAAGGAGCACACCACACCCCTTCACACACCCAAAACTAGCAGCATTACATGGGCTGGAGGACATGATTGCAGTGCAGCAGCAACAACAACAGGCAGCCCATAGGAGACGCAGGAGGAGTAGGAGGAGGAGGGCAAGACAGGCACAGCAAGCACCACCACGGCACCTAGTCATACCACAGAGGCAGCCACCAATCCCCAGGATCAGAGCCAGTCCATTTAACCTAAGCCCTGAGCAGATGCACACCCTGTACTGTCTGGACCGGGATACCATCACCAGCATCGTGGACATGATACATGACGACATTGTGAGCCTCACAGACATCAGAACTGCCATCCCCCCTCTACTAAAGGTGGTGACCGTGCTCCACTTCCTGGCCACAGTCACCTATCAGCATACAGTGAGGCACATGCATGGCATCTCACAACCAGTATTCTCACGCACGCTGAACCAGGTACTCGACGCCCTCCTGAGGCATGCACCTGAACACATATTCATGCCACGGACTGCCCAGGAGATTGCAAACACCAAAGTTGGCTTCTATTCACTGGCAGGCATCCCAAGTTGCATCGGGGCCATCGACTGTACCCATGTGGAATTGGTGGTCCCACATCACAATGAAGTAGTCTATGGAAACAAGAAGCAATTCCACTCCATCAATGTCCAAATGGTATGTGACGCCAACAAGATAATCGCACATTGTTGTGCCCGATTTCTCAGATCAACCCATGGTTCCATGGTCCTGCGGAACTCAACCATCCCACGCTACATGGAGCGATAAACCGGACAACGTTTGTGGCTAATTGGTGAGTAGCAGAGCACATGTGAGCAGTGTGATTGGAGGGGATACATACTCCAACTGGGTGTGATTGGGGGGGGGATACATACTCCAACTAGCTTGTCATCCGTAGGACAAATGCACATACACATGTACGCCAATGTCCATCTGGGAAAGCCGCAATCTACCTGAGATGAACCGACATGCAAGTATAAGCTACACAAAATCGCAAACAATCTAGGTCTAGCAACATTAAACATCCATCCACATCCACATTGCACAACATTCAACACCACAAAATACACAAATCTCCAACATGCCGTCAAGACAGCCATACAGAATCAGCGCTGCACAACCACAATAATGCAATGTGCCCTTGAGTGCATGCAAAGGGATCACCCCTACCCATAGCATTGTACCACGCACCTATAGCACCAGTGAAGTGATGCCTCTCAGCATGGCAACATAAATGTTTGAATGGCAGTACACTAGAAGTGTGGTACCAATTCTGCCTGGGCCCAGGGACACGTAAGACCAGGCCTCACCCAGGACATGTCAATTATTTTAGGAGGCATTAATTGGGCATGCTCACAAGCAGGGTCGAGCTCAACTTTGCACATTGCAGTCACACAGATCGTCTGCATGCATGCTGTTAATTGTGGACTTCAATCACAATGCAAAGTCAATTTGTGTGATAGGGACAGGCCGCTCTTGAGGTGAACAGTAACCAGACCCCATTCGTCCCCCCATACAGGTGATGCCGGCTATCCCCTGAAGAGGTGGCTGCTTACCCCTGTACGGAACCCACAGAACAGGCACAAAGAGGACTACAATCGTGCACATACCCGTACCCGCGTGCCGTGATCGAGCAGACTTTTGGCCTTTTGAAAACACGGTTTAGGTGCATTAGCAGGTCCGGTGGCACTCTCCTGTATGGCCATGAGAAGGTGGCCAAGATCACCATGGCATGTGTCATGCTGCACAATATGTGTATCAGACGGAATGTGCCACTGTCCCCTGACGTAGAAATAGAAACACCTGATGAGGATGATGATGGTGATGAGGACGGAGTTGACGGGGATGCAGGTCATGCAAGATGGGATGGCCAGGAGGGACGTGCTGTGAGACAGCATCTGATCAACCAAATATTCTGAGTTACATTTTTTCTTTTTGTAGGAATGGATATGGGTAGTAATGCACTGGTGTCTGTTTGGAAGCGCACAATTGACCCTGTTGCCAATAAAGTACACATATACAATGAAGAAGTCCAAGCCTGTGTATGGATCAAACACCAGTGTATTAAGAAATGTAAAGATGTAAAAGTGCATGTCCCCAAACATCCCACCACCCTTCCCCCCACAACAGCCCAAAAACACCCTTCCCCCCACCGCCCACAACAGCCCAAAAACACCCTTCCCCCCACCCCCACAACAGCCCAAAAACTCCCTTCCCCCCACCCCCCACAACAGTTCCTTATGTGTCTGGCACAATTTTGTCATCCAGCTATACACGTGGAAGCTTGACCATGCAGTCCCTATTCGCCATTGCCACTACCAGCATTAGGAGGCTGGCTAGACGTGCGTCTGGTGGTGCGTGAGGAGTGGCGGAGGGGGCTTGTGTGCCTCGAACTGGCGGATGAGGAAGCAACTGACTGTCCTGGTGGTGGTGGTGGTGGTGGGAACTGGCGGTCCATTGCGTCCGCTATCCATGTGAGGACCTCCCTAAATTGGACAATCTCCCCACACAGCCTGTTGGTACAGGCCTCCATCACCTCCCTGGAGTGCCTGGCTGTCTCGGTAATCTCCGCCCTGAGACGGGAAGCCTCGTCCACATGCTGCCCAACCAGCACAGTTATGTCCTCTTGGCGCTGGCTGATGCTGTCCAGGTCGAGGGCACTGTTGCGTTCTGGTGGTGTGGCTGCTGCACCTTCTGATGCAACCAGGGCAACAGGTGAAGCCATCGGTGGGCTACTGAAACCTCCCATGTTCTCCTCACCAGGGACAATGGACCCATGTGTCTGCTGTGGTGATGCCTCAGGGGTTACAGGGGGGGTTGGGGTGTGCATCTCCATGTGGAAATCTGTCGTATCCTCCACATCTGAGAGTGGTGCAGTGGCTGCCGGCTCTCCTGTGGAACTAGTTGCAGCTGAGGGTGGGCCCTCCGTGGCTGGGATCTGTGGTGGTGGGTTCACCTCAGGAGGTGGGGAAGTTGTTGGTGGTGTGGACAGTTGAATCTTGGCAGTGGCGCTCCACCGATGTTTGCCACTCTGCATGTGGACTCTTCTACCTTTGCCCCTTGATATTGTGGGGGTGTCCTCTGTGTCCTGTGCCCTTGATTTTTTACTCGCAGGGGGTGCCTGAGATACAGTGCCAGTATCCTCACTGTCTGTATGTGAGCCTGTCGGGGACAAAGAGGGGGATGGCATTGGTTAAGGTTCTATGTACTTAATGCAGTATATGTCAATAATGCAGTTGTGGGCATTTGGACTTCATTGGTAAGGATGCAGGTGATGTGTCAGTTCAGTGGCTCATCCATGCATGGTTGTGTGTGGCACTTGTCTCTGGTGATGTGTGCATGTGTGTGTGTTTGGGTTTGACACTGACATGGCCAGGGTTGTATGCATCTGTGGATATTTGGGCATCCATGAGGTGATTCTGGGCTCACATTTGGGGGGACCTGAAGATTCACAGTGCATACTTTCATGTGTACACTCACCTCCATCTGAAGTGGTTGCCACGCCATGCTCCATTGTCCCTACTCCCTCTATTGATTCCACTTCAATGAGGTTGGCGCAGGTCTCTTCCCACTCCTTTAATTTAATCAGCAAATCAGATCCACCTGCTGTGGCAATGTTGTGGTTCGCAGACAGGATGCTTCTGACCCGAAGGCAGAGATCATCCCACCGCTTTCTGCACTCACGCACATTGAGGGTGGTGGTGCCCACTGCACTCACTTTCAAGGCAACCTCTGCCCAGATTGCCTTCTTTCGGATAAGGGTCTCCCGACGCATGTCGCTCGCAAAGACCACGGCGGCATTAGCAGCAAGGGTCTGTGCGAGCATTATTAGCTCCTCCATGGTAAACTTTTCCTTACGCTGCCGGTCGGTGGTTTTTTAACAGCCTTAGGCATGTCGAGGGTGTCCCTGTGGATTTCCAATTGCAAACTACTCAAAACAGGTCCAGTGGGCAGAGGATGGCAATGGATTGTGTTTTTAAAGATGGCCGCCGTTCTCCTTCCCGTTCCTGTGTGATGATGCTATTTCCGGTTCCGCAATTTAACGGTCACCGCTCATAGCGGTGACCGCTATTTGCATGTAGCGTGAGGGCGGAGGTGCCATCTGCACTTTCGTCGAAGCTGGTAAGGGACTTTTTGGGGCCTTTAGAGGCATGGCGGTAGGGTCATTAACGGCATGGCGCTATGCTCGTGTCCGCGTACTCGTAATGGTACGCTATTAGTGCCCTCTTGCAAGGGCAGACACGTTAATAGCGCCATGCTGGTAATTTGCGATTTTTACCGCACAACGCGTAATGAGGCCCAAAGAATATGGTGATCAGATACGAGAAGCCTTGAGTACAAGGAACTGGAATAAGAAGAGAATTAAATAAAAAACTGAAAGTTCCAGGATAATCTAAAGAAGACATCCGTAGATGGAAAAACAGAGGCCAGATGCAGATTTGGGGAACTGTCTTATCACCAGATGGCTGGGAAGAAGGAGTTGTAATCTGCAGAGATTGGGTAATAATGGGTCACTACCAACCAACAATCAAGAATGCACAGATGTTGTGTAAACCATTATGGCCAAAGCTTGCTAAACTGGTGACATGGGTCGAAGACAGATGAGGACCCCTGCAGATAGTACCAATGGAAAGTTCTACATTATGTTTCTGGAACAATGGTACAAGAAAAATGGGGGGGGAATCAAATGGTGGACGAATCTTCAATGCACCAGGAATGAATATCGGAACAGCAGTAATCATGGATCATTATTGGGCATGTGCATCCAAGGCCTATATCAGACTGCCTAAAGATTGGGGAGGAATATGCACATTGGTGAATGACCATGTTCCTGCATTGGTGATTCCTAAAACTGACCTGAACATTGATAGTTTCCCAAAAGCAGATGCTCATCTTAGTAAGAAGAGATCTGTAGAGCTGATAAAGCAAATAAAGAGAGAGAACTACTTCTCTGCCAAATCAATGGAAGCCTTTGATGCGATTCCATATGAACATAGACTGTTCAGCCAGACTGCTTCAGTGTTCACGTTGATCTTTATGCCAAGGATCCAGGTTGGAGCAAATACCAAGTGGCTTCAGATCACCAGATGGTAATTACTACAGACGAGTAATACTACCATAAAGGGATTCAATGCAATCAGAGAAGAACTAAGAGCTGTAAGATTGATGACCCTCCAGAACAGATACGTCCTGGACATGATCACAGCTATGGATGTAGGTGTTTGTGCCAACATCCGAGAATCATGTTGCACATTTATACCTTCTCATGATGACGAGAATGAAACCTTGACGGAGGCCATAGACATGCTGATGAAGCTCCATGGCCAGATAATAGAAGAGGTTGAAGACATTGCTGATGACAGCTGCTTTAGATCAATCTTCTCGTGAATTCCACAATGGATGGCAGATATGTTCAAATTATTTGGAGTTTTGTTATTATTAGTGATGCTTGGATTCTGTGTGATCAAGATAATAATCCCACAATGCAAGAATACAGCAAAGAAAGCCATAGGGATGAAGATTATGATTGATGTTGAACCAGGATAGAAGCCTAAAGATCTGACTGATGAAAAAATCAGAGACTTTGTGAAGGCCAGTATCCATGCACACGAGGGTTCAACATTCCTGTATCCAAAAGACCATAAGACGTATGTGGGAAGGTGGATCTATTGCAGTCCAAGTGGACAGTGCATGCTCATGAAATGGAACAAGGATGAGCATGTGAAATCAGGTGGATGCTTGAAGGGAGTCATACAAATATGGATCCCTAAGAAGCATTTCTTCATACCAGGATGTCTAGATATAGAAGATGATGTGAGAGTGGTCGATAAATTGCCCAGAGGGGGGGGGAGTCTAGAGGAGGAGCCAAGTACCCCCACTCCAATGCCCCGCCTACATGACCTGAAACATATGAACCAAAGTATGTGACATATACTGAACAGTTAAACCAGCAAAGAGAAGAGCGTGGACTCTGTGCAGTACCCATAAGAATACCTATACCTAAGAGATTATGGGCGGTAAAGTACCCATTGAGGAAACCATACCTGCATCCAAGACAATATGATGGCCATTTCAACGAGATTCCTGAAGAAGCAGAGAAACTAAATGGCGAAGATGAATGGTGACGTCATACAAAGTTCAATCAACACACATATAGAAAGATAATCAGACCAGAGAGGCAGACGAATTATAAAGTACAAGAAGGTGCCAAGGAAAAGTGAGATCTTGGGATCAAGATGAAGAGACTTATGCCACAGACCTGATGAAGATACTTAGTTTAAACGTGCACAAATACAATGAAACGCAGCAGCAAAGCAATAATGAAGCTAGCCACATGCTTTTAAATAGATTAGACTGTGGCAAGCGCCAATATATACATATATACCTCTATAGATACGTATGGACAAGTAAAGGATGAATGTTTCCACTACGTATATAAGAAGTACTGAACGAAGCAAGAAGGCCTCATTTTAGTGTCGCAGTTGAGAAAAGCAATTGAATTAAACAGAATAAAAGTTCAGCTAAGGAGTTCACTGAGCCATGAAAGACAAGGTCTTATCAAACTGGAATTGGCTGACATTGCATACAATTAACGTGAAAGAACAGAAGCACCTGTTCAGAGAGGTCAAGCAAAAACAAAGACGTCAGAGAACTATTGAAAATAAAATCAAATTCACAAAAAGGCTCAATTTCATGTGATAGAAGGAAGTTGGATGAGCAAGATGATCACACCTACACACGGAAGCTGGCTAGTGCCCATACTCCTTAAAAATTATCAGAGTACAGTACAAACCAAAGGCCAACTTCAAAGCACTAATTGACACTGGAACATTGAGGTGATGATGGATGATATTCTAATTGGTGTGAAGCTGGTGCTAAAACGAGCTCACCCACACCTGGTTGTTCAGTCTCCGTGCTGCTAAACGTAGGTGAAAAAGTACTGACGGGGGTTAGAAGCCAACCAATTGTAGGGGACCACGTAGTTGGGGGTCCTATTGCTTGTGTAGCCAATGGGACGTCATACATTTGGTGACGTTCATAGTGGCCATTTTGAAGGGAGGGCTTAGTTGCCCCACCTAATGTTAACTATCCAATTACCTCTCTCTGTTACTCCATACAGATAAATAACCTATGCTTAGTTATTCACTTAGAACCAATCCCACCTCCCATTAGGTTTTTGTAGATTGTCACGTAGGATGACGTTGGTAATGACGCAGGTCAAAACGTCGATGATTACCAGTTATGGGTATAAGAACCCAGTTTTATATGAAGAAGTTAGAGTCAGAGTATCGAGCAATTGCTGATGTTCGTTGCACTCCCTGTTTTAGATACTTGACATTAAAAAAGATGAACTTTGCCAAACTGTTTGTGTCATCTTGATTATTGTTGTATGAATAAAATCTGCATCCCCATCTATCTCCAGGGTACCACTACTCATCTTAAAGGGCTGGACGGATCCTCCAGTTCAATTACATGCATAAAGGGGCTGAAATGGTCTGTAGAACCAAACTGAAACAGAGCTCTCTGATTGTCCAAAGGTTTACAGGTTAAATAGCAGCCACCCTGCAAATTAACAATACTATGCATAATAATGAGTACAGCATAATCCCACCACTCTCATTGGCTACCACCTGTTGAACATGTTAAATCCCCCCACTGTAGTCCCTTGACCTATTGGCTACATCTACACTACCCACATTCCTCTAGACAGAAGATCCCCTAAATAGTCATTGTTGGTCCCAGGTATATGATTAGTGGCTTCTTATCAATAGGTTCATACATTTGGTACTGTCACTTGATGTTCACCCTCCTGTTCCAGAATCGATTAAAGTAACTTGGCAAGACCAACTCTGCTTTGATTAGACAATGGGGATCCTTATTAGCCCAGACGCCATGTGGCACACAAGCGGCACACTCGACCTTGTACTACAATTATTGGCATCACCTCTGCTCCTTCTGTCCCAAATCACAAGACTTTCCAGACACAGCTCCCCCTTCTTTCCTCTGTACCCCAGGAGCCCAGGGATGTCATGACCGGGGCATCACTCTCGAGTCTGAATTTCAAGGATTTGCTTGCTTAAGTTGTGAGTCTAGTTATAATTCATATCGGGTGTCCGCCCTGGGGTGAGGACAGTAGTGATTTAAATATTTGCCAGGCTTGTTGGCATTTCATGAATGTGTTCTTTAAAGGCACATCTCTTCCTGCTCTTTTATCAACTATTGTTCAGTTCCCACTATGTTCAGGCTTTGCATCTGGATACAATTAGTGCTTATCTGTGCACCATAAGTGCCTCTGACCTCAACTTCTCTTCTGGGGAACAGGAAAGGGTATTCGTTTTTGGAACTGATCACCAGAGCCGCAGCTCGAAACCAAGGCCTGTGTTCTCTTCTGTTGATCATGTGCTAGGCCTTAACATCCGAAATGGTGACACTTCTGCCAAGTTAATACACCGACTTTGCTTCTACCACACTGCCTTTCTGACTCAATCTTTTGCTTATTTCAATCCTTCCAGCACATCACCCTATCCTACATCAATACATTTCATCAAATAAACACCAAACTATAATGCTGCCATATCTATGGCCTCTTCAACCACAACATTGATACATTTGTTGCTCTTTCTGTGTTGCTATATGTAGGTATCTAATATGTATCGCAACTAACTTACCCAATGTATGTGTTGTGGGCGGCATAACCTTTACTCTACTCCCACAATGTTGCATTCTAATAGTTTTTCCTCAACCTGAGCATTTTTGCCTGGCTGGGACGCTGTATGTGTATCCCAACATTCCCCCCTTTAGTTAACATTCCATTAACTAACCCTTCTTCCTTCCTTCTATACTCGTCATCCTTTGCTCTGCACACATGCTGTAAACTTCCCTCCCCCTCTTCCGTACTCTTCTGGGGTGCTGGTCATAAAACAGTACTCTCCATTTCCTGATAAATTGACCCAACACTCAATATCATTCTCTGGGTCGAGTGTGAGGTGGTCACCATTCCCAGGAGTTCCAAAAGCTGCTCTCTCTTCACTGTAATTGGCTTGACAACCCCATCCCAACTATCAATCTGAATGTACTTCTATTTTGTGAGAGTAGGCGCTTTACCCACCCTTATTGAAATCATCATCATGGTGCTCTTCAGCAAAGTCTTTATTCAGCACCTCAGGATCATCTGACAGGAACAAAAAGTCACTGACAAAAATACAACAATGGGAACCAGCATTTCAACATCTATCTCTAACCATAATGGGGCTGATGAAAACAAGGCTTCCTCAAATTGTGAAGGGCCTCTATCACATTGGGATAACGATCCATTGTCAGCATCATTTGGGGGGATGTATGTACACCATTTTTCTTACAGACGCCACCATTCATAGCTGTTAGCAAGTCCAGAACATATCAGTTCTGGAGGATTATAAGTCTAATGCCTCTCAACTCACTCTTTATTGACTTAAGGTCTTGTCTGGTTCACCATCTGAAGCATCTCCCTTCAAGTTATCTGCAGAAATGTTGCATTGGCTGCAGTCTGGATACATGGCACCAAAAGGGAGGTAACACATTTTTCTGTCTTGGTAAACAACTGGTATTGGTACAGAATCACCTTTAATTTCTGGGAGGAGTCTTTGTAAAGGTAGTAAGATCTCATATTGAGCGACAAACTCGCTTAACAGTTGAGAGCATAGTTGTTTCTGGGGCCGGCACATTTATAAATGATAGGTGAGAATCCGGAACTACTAAAACCGTGGAGTGTAGGTTGGTCAGCGAGCATACACCCCTCCATGATGGTGACAGATGTAAAAATATGCATATTACCCAGCACACACCCAATAATGCTGCAGTGCCCTCATGTAGATCAGTCAGGAACAAGGTCTTATTGCAATGGCTGTTTGTTCATATGGGTACAATGCATTTCCTCAAAAGTGAAAAGAATACTCTGCTGGTCTTTGTACTTTGACTAGTGTTGCGCTTAATGCAACACATGTCCATTTTGGCATGTAGTTAACCCATATTTGCCACATTTCTGATTCACTAGTGCCACCACATCTTCAGGCAACCCCAGTGAGCCCCCCGTTGCACAGCTCCTTACTCCTGTCACCCATCTATTGTTGGAAAACCACCATTCTTCCATCTTTAACAATGGCCATGCCTGTTCTTTCTTCTGGGCGCATTGTTCATCATCCCTGTCCATAATTCCTGCTTGGACAGTGTTCTCTTGGAAAGGACTCTGTACTGTGCACAGGGCTAAGTGTTGCAAATACTGGACTATAAGAGGGAGCATTTCTTGGGGTATCGACAACTTGGGTGAGCCAATCATATGAGGTATGAAAGAGCATACAAAGCAGCTCTCCCTTGACCTCTCCCTCCCCACTGTGTGCATGTGATTATACCACATGTCTGATTCTGGATGATGCACAATGGCCACAGTGTCAAATATTATGTATTGATACTGATTATACTCTATCTCCTCGTCAGTTTCCTTCCTAATTTGTGTTATCCCCAAGTTTTTTTCATTCTCGAAAACATACCAGAAAAGGTTCAGAGTCACCTCTAAGCCTACCAGAAGGCTCTCTGTGTATCACCTGACAAATAAAGCTCTATAATGTGTTCCAACCAGCTTTCTGCATTACATAATGTCTCACACAAATATTACAATAACAATGTACATGGCTAAGTCTTGTATTACTCCATAGAAGGCAGTACACAAACAGGCCCAGTCTCTTTTAGCCAATGAATTTCGGATGCAACTACATCGTCAGGGGCAAACACTATCTTTAATTACACCAATTAAAAAACACAAGACATAATGTTTTGCGGTAGCCATCCATTGGAAAGAGAAAAGACATGACATCTCACAGATAAGATTTCAGGTGGTGGAGGCAATCACCAAAAGGGACCCACATGAAGACCTAGCCACAGGAGGAATTAACGAATCTGTGAATTACGTATGCTTCCTATGATTCACCATATCCATGACAAGATGCTATATGGGCGGATAATTACGACTATGTCTTCCAAATTGACTGCTCACAACCTGATTGAGAGATCACTGTACTTTCATTATAACTGCTCATAACTTGACTGCAGATATTACTGTATTGTAATTATGAGATTTCCTAACATGTGATCATATGCATATGCACAATAGACCAGTTCTGGTCTTGCTTCTGAATTGCCCTATGGTGTTTCTGCACTCCCAAATTTATTTCTGTGATCATAAATAACCTGTTGTCGGGTGATACACATATAGCATTGTTGTAGGCTCAGAGGTAACTCTGGACCTTTTCTGGTGTGTTTTGACAAATGTCCTAAATTTCATACATATATTTATAATTATTTTCTAGTGGTGCCCACCCTTCTTTGTCCTTCATACTCAAAAATATTCCATAACCACCCTAGCCCACCTTTATTTGGCCTCACCATATAAAACAATCACACAGTAACAATATACAACCTGCAAAGAAAAATAATATATACAACGTAACACATATATTGTACAACGTCTGTTGGGTTGCACCTGCAGAGGGAGTGAATAAACAGACGTCCATGCAAACAACTGCAGACGTGGACTGTCTGCCATGTGTGTGGTATTTGCTGAGCCTGGGTCTGAGCTGGTTAATACTGGGTGTAATCTTGGCTATTTTAATCTTGGTGCGTGGCTCTATATGTCAGTGAATATGCAGAACCCCATCTTGGTGCCTATTGCTGCCAATTTTGTTGCATTCTTCCCCTACTCTTGCAAAACCCTGCAATGTGTCTGGGTTGTCTACAAGTCCAACACTGTGGTCCTACTACCCCAAAACGTGGTGGTCCTCTGTTAAACCATCCTGGCTGTGGTGCTTGGAATCTAAACCCTCTTCCTCTTGGCACAAACCGTCTCCCCCAGGGGTAATCATTATATTCTCCTCTTCTCATAAAATTGCCATTCCACCCATGTTGAATTTGCTGTGGTTCCTATGCATTCTTATCTTCTCCCTATTTGTCAACACTGCTCCTTCTACGGCTAATTTTAACTATTTCCTTTGTACCAGCTTTGCTTCTTCTACCTTTCTTTCCTCCACTTTCTTTCTGTCCAGTGATGAACATTGTTCGATTTTATCTTGGGTCATGGTTTTGCCTCAATTCCCACAATTTTCTCTAATTACCTCTGTACTTTTTCAGGGGTTCTGTCACTTAAAATGTGATGAGAAATGGTTATATATTTGTCCCATAATTCTTTTGTTTCCAACCGCCATTTGTATGTCTTGTATGTAAGCAGCAGGATCCTCATCTGGCCTCATTTTCTGTCTCCTGATCGCACTCATATTTGATGTGATGTATCTGGGTATTGCATTCTAAGCAATCCTTCACGTCTGCTAGACAATTATTAAAAGGTGACCCACCATGTCTGGTTTTCTATGCTGTCACCACAGGGTAGCCTGCCCTCTTCCAAATGTTCTCTGATTATTTGCCCAATATAGCAGCAAGCAAGCTTTTCATGTTGCCTACCCTCAAAAGCCGTTTCCCTTTCTAAATCATAAATCCACTTCCTTGCACCCCCTGTAAGTGACAGTAATTCATAAATCAGGTAATTTGTGTCTGTCTGTGGCTATGGTATATGATGATTTAATGCTCTACCCTTTTGTAATAAAAGAAGTTATGTCAGACCGCTTTTGAACGGGTGCAGCTACACCATTTGTCCACTTTTCTGCTGCTGTCATACGGACCATTTTAAGGCATGAGAAATCTTGTACTCTCTTATCATATGATGTGTTCTTCTCTGGACTCATTCAACGTCTTTCAGGGGGGCAATGGATCTCTAAGATGCTCTATCGTTCTGCCCTCTGTGTCTATTAAGTCTATCTCTCTCCCAGCGAAAAAGCTTGTTGAAGGTGCTTGTGTAGCTTCCTCATCTCTGTTCTCATCTTCCTCTTCCCCGTCGGACTCTCTCTCCTCTTCCTCCCCTTCTTCATCTTCCTCTGCTTCTTCTAAGCATAGCCTTTGCAGGGTATCACTCGTGTACGTCCCACTCATTAGTTCCTTCAGTATGTCCCTTCCCATACTGTGAAGAGGATTCCACCAACTCTCCCTTCTGCTCAAGCCATCTTGTCTGCTCCTCCTTGAGCTGTCACCGCTCCTTCCTGTAACATCTCCCCTTTCTATGTCAATGAATGTATGTCTGTTAATTATGACATCTACGTCCTTTCGGTGCCTCTCCATCCTTCTCTATTCTTCGTGTTTACTTTCTCCTTCTCTCTCTTCCTTCAACCTCCTTTCCTGCTCTACCTCCTGCCTGTTTCCATCCTCCACTGTCTTCTTTTTAGACTCACCATGGATCCATTTCTCTGACACAACTACTGTCTCTTCTCTGCCTCCCTGCAAGTTTCTTGAACATTGGTGTGTTTCCTCTGCTTCTGTTCATCTCACTTGCAAACTATGCTGTGCGTCATGTTGTACCTGATATGACGATGCTTTTTGTTGGTTCATCTTCTCTCCCCTTATGTTTTTGTCATCGTTGTAATCTGGGGACTTACATGTGGGGATGGTATCTCCTGCTTTAGCCCTTAAAGTATATAATACCTGTGCAGTCAAGGGTGGGACACTGGCTAGAAGAGGAGGAGGAGGTGGGGGAGCCGTGGGTGATGTACGCCCTTCATAATGCTGTTAAGCATTCATTCTTTCTTACTTGGCTCCAACACCTCTTCTTTGAACATTTTCCACAGTTTGAGACTACTTAATCTGTTCCGTCATTGTTTCTCTTTATGTGTGGCACATAAATGCATGCACATGTGTGGCAGCACCTCTTTTGAATGAGTGCTGTCTTGAGGCCACGGTATACACATGTTCCCACTGTATCTTTAACACACTGAACAAAGAATGTGGTACTTACATATATTATCTTTGTATCCGGGAATTGACTTACACAAATGATGACTGCAAGTGTTGTCCATCCTGTTAACAATATAAAACACAACATACCAATGATTCAATGAACTCTACTCCAACACTTGCTCACCTTTGTCTCTCATTTCTCCTACCCTTTCCCGTAAAGGTTTTTCTCCAACAATAACATACCTACCTCTCTCTTTGAAATCATGTTCTCCAAAAAATCCTTCTCCTGATCAGCACCAATAAAACACTGCACACCCGGTAAACCACATTTCCTTGCTAACAACACAAATTCACCCCTATACTAACACAACAAAACACCTCTATTTCTCTATGCTACACCACAACAAAAAACAAACTGGTACCAACATCCATTAACACAACATCCATGAGCACAAATAACAACACAACTGTCTTCCCATTTATATGTTGGGGATCTCGGTATCCGTCTCTTATTTCTCTGCCCCTAAAAGGGGATTACTGCGCAGTCTTTTCCGACCCTTGTCAAAAGATTATTCTCTTTTTATATCTCACAAATCAATAATACACAAAAAAACAGTTTTACTGTGCACAGTCCATACTCACATCTAAGGATCCTCTAGGAGTCTTTGGTGTTGGGCTTCCTCTATCTGCCTTTCTTCACCCTCCACGCCTGGTGTGGTAGCCTGTGAGACCGGGCAGGACTTATCATCAGTGAGGTTACCGGCTGGCCTATGTTCTCAGGTGCGCATTACTCTGTTCACCACAAGTCACCATTGCCATCCAATGTGGACCTGGCGAGGAATCCTCGACAGTCCGCAAAACTCCTAGACGACCATCCTCTGCTACCAAGTGTTGGAGGAGGGTCCAATTTACTGCTATAGCATAAAAACAATACTCGATAATGGAGTACTCAAAGTGCATGGTAGAGCCCAGATTTATTCAAAACACGGGGCGGGGACAGCATACAAGAAGCTCTCGTATTACAATAACGTTTTTTATATAAAAATGCATCATCCATGACATCACACTACAATACGTATTACAAAATGTATGAGTGCTTTTAATTGGTTAGTATCTCAAGCTACATAACAAGTACATAGGGGTTAATTCTGTGATTGGTTTAAACACAGCCCCTTACAGACAATGGTTTCCCTACATCATTATGTTGGCCACTAATTGGCTGGCATCATATGTCATGGGCACAGGTTATATCGCTGTATTAGACAGTGACTCTGACAACACTTTAATTCCCTGCCACTATTGTGCAACAATTATCTCATGTATCCCTTCATCTGCTTCATCTGCTTCTCTTGACATGGGTACTATCGCACTGTAGGTAACACTGCTCCTTGCTTCAACGTAATATATACTGCTCCTATGCTCTTCAAGAGCCCTATATCAAGAGGGTTGTCCGTCCTGTGGCAGGTATGTTTGTAAATGTGCATTCATACTTTTAGCAATAGGTAGAGGACATGGGACATTCCTATGCTGAATCATTAGTTGACAAGGAACACACACCTACAAGATCAGTTTGCCGTCATTGTCAGCATCTTCAGACAACTGTCCATCTGGCACCACACTCAAAGGTTGAGCAGGGTCAATACACAAAACTGTTCGCCACTAACCTCCCTCTTCATCAGTCCCTATGAGCACTATTTTGTTGTGTCTGCTGCTGCGCATACACTGGTGCATTATTGGGTGCTGGAGGCTGCATCTGCTGGGATATGGGTGCTTGATATTGATACTGGCTCTGTTGAACCTGCTGGTGCACTTATAAGGAACGTTTGGGGGCATCATCCCATACTGTTGTTCATATGTAACTGGGACTGCCGGGCCTCTTGGATATGCTCCGGGATTATATGCATAAACTTGCAAGCTCCTACATTCTCATGCAAGATGACCCTCCTTCCCACATGGCCAACACAGTCCTAACCCAACAAATCTCAGCCCCATCCCACAAAATCCTCCTCATCTACCCCCCTGCCACCTTGAGACCCTCCTCTTCTCCACAGATAACCTCCTGGATAACCTCCTTGATTACCACCCTGGCACCCTTCCTGATACACTAGGCTGTCGAGATACCCTTGGTACCCCTCTTCGGTCAACTCCAGTGTCATTCTGACTTCTACAGGAGCTGTACTTTGTTGCACCTGCTGTGCCGGCGAACCGGTCATCACTGCTCCTTCTATACTCAATGTTGTGAACTTTTTTTGTACTAACTTGTACTAACTTCGTCTCTGCCTTCTGCGCGTTATCAGCTACTTCCTTTTCCTTTTCCTGTTGTCTTTTGTAATGAATCTCTGCCCATCCCTTGGCTAAACTGCCCGAGCCACTGCTCCAAACCAAGGCTTGCGTTCTCGTCTGTTGATCGTGTGCTGGGCCTTAACATCCAAAATGGTGACAATTCTGCCAAGTTAATACACCAACCTCGCTTCTACCACACTACCTTGCTGACCCCATCTTCTGCTTATTTCAATCCCTCTCACACATCATGCCAATAATGCTGCCCTATCTATGACCTCTGCAACAATAACATTAAGCATTTGTTTTGCTAGACTTTAGGACTTTTTATTTATATCCTGGAGAGAGTGAGACCTTTTTCCCACTCTTTCATATATATTTTTTTTATTTAAACCTGTTTCTTTTGGTTTTGGAGTCTGACACACTCCATAGGCATCACCCTTTTATATTGTGACACACAGCACCTTCAGTGCAGTGGCCCAGGGAAGCTTTTTAGATTTCCCCAAAGGTTTAAATACCTGCTCTTGGTTAACCTACTATTTTCAAGAGCAGTAAAGTGAAATTGACTTTACTTCCCTTTTGTAACTTTGTAGACACAGCACACACCATCTTCCGTAGATTGCTGGAGGGGTTACTTAGTGTACTTTCTACAATGAATGGCTGGTGGCAGTGGTTTACCTTTTCCTACCATTGTGTGTTTTTACCAAAGGCTGTGATCGCAGCTGCAGTACAGCACACATGGGTGCCCATTTTATGAAGATGCCCTGGTCTTATTTTTTCACCATTTCTTGTTGTAAAGGTCCTTCTTGAGACTTACTCTGTGTGGCAAGCTAGGTTTGGTCCCGTTGTTCAATTATTTTTGGCGGGGTTCGCTACTGAAGCCCGCCTCTGGCTCCAGGGTGTCTGGCAAGGCAGGAAGAGAGGGAGGTGCCCGAAACTCCCTATGCTTAGTCTCTTTGATTACAGGAATGCACCCAAAGGTGAATGGCTGGTTGGTTTTCCTTGGAGGACAGCCACCCTGCTGTTTTTAGTGACAGCTAGGCTGCAGATGAATGGGAGAGTCTTGCATAAAAGGCAAGGTCTTTTGCAAGGAAGGCTGAATCGACCACTGGACAAAGGAATCCGAAGAAGAACTTGGAAGAGAAGCTTGCCGCAACTCCTGGACCGTTGTTTTGCCAGGTGAAACCCTGCTGCAATGCCGAAGCTCCGAATTTGCCTCAACTAGAGACGCCCTGCAAAGGATGACTTCTCCCCTTGAGTTGGTTGGACCAAACGACCCCAAGACGAACTTGAATGGAAATGCTTTCTTTGCTGGCTGTACTTCCATTGCTGCTGCAGGAACCGAGTGCCAGGGGACAGGAACACCAAAATCGAGTGCATTGTTTTTAAGCTGGACCCGAGCTCCAGGAAGATCCTCCGGACTCCCTCGAAGCAGGGCTGATCAAGCCTGCGTCACCTCAAAAGAGTGCTGGACCCCAGAAGCAAGGAAAGTCCACAAGGTGTCCAAGAACCGCAGTGGTGCTATTCGTAAGAAGCTGAAACCGTGAAGTGCTGCTGATCTGAACTTTGCCCATTTCTCCCGCCAACCTTCGAATCACAGTGCAGGAATCCCCAGACACCCTCCCTCATGTCCCTATGACTGAGGCCCAGGAACAATAGGATCTGCCATACTTCAACAGGAACAGAAGCCAGCTGGAACCAATTTCTTCAGACCTAAGGTACTGTGAAGTAAGGGGCACATACCTCTTGTTGTGTAGATTGCTAGCTCACAATTGAAACTTGCATTTTCTGCCTTTTGCAGAGTTGCTTGCAGCTTTGCCCATCACAAACCCCCCAACTTGTGGACCAACAGTGATGCATTTTCCTACAAAACTCTCTATAACATTGTGCAAGACTTTTTACTTACCTTCAAGAAGTGCCTCAGCTCCTCTAGACTTTACTCAATTGACATTGGCTGTCGTGGCTCCCTGAAGTTTTCTTTACTTTTATGAAACGTATAAAGCACGTTCATTGACCCTTGGGCTTAAGGGCGCAACAAAGACAAAGATAACATGTAACAGATAGGCGTGAGTAATGGGCGAGGACAGAGAGAACATGGATGTAAATAACTATACGAACAAGTCAGTCTTGAGTTTCCTTTTGAAAATGTCGAAGGACTCAGTGCAGCATATTTCTAGAGGAAGGTCATTCCAGGCCTTAGGTTCAATAGCATAGAAGGCCGTCCTACATCTTGGACAAGTGAGATAGTTCCGCTGACTGGATCTAAGTAGTCTAGCGTGAGTTTTATTGATTAGAAGTTCTTGGCGGTAAAGGGGCATTTTTCTCTGAAGACATTTCTGCGTAATGGTAAGGATACGAAAGAGAATTCGTTATTGAATATGTAACCAATGTAGGCTCCGCCTTGCATCAGTGACAAGATCTCTCCGGTCAAGCCTCTTTACCACTGTTACCGCACCATTTTGGACTACTTGCAATCTGTTGCATGTGGTTTTATCAATGCCTATAAGAAGGCTGGAACAATAGTCAATTTTTGCGCCTATGATCGTTCTCGCAATTGTTTTGTGAAATGAATGGTCAAAGATGGGCAAATAATTTAATGTAATATGCACAAGATGATATCAAACTGCTTACATGTGGTTTCATGGTGAGGTGCTGATCAAATACTACTCCCAGAGTTTTGACTTTTTTCAGGGGGGTGATCTTTATAGCTCCTAGTGCAAAGTTCTCGTAATTGGGACCCAGTTTCTGTAGGGTATGAGGGGAGCTGATGACCAGTAATTTGGAATTCTCTCTATTAAGTGCTAACTTATTAGAGATCATCCATGACTTCACTAGAGAATAGATCTTATTGATCAAAAGTGTGTCTGTGTCGTAGTTGCCAGTTAGTGGGATGATACATTGTGTGTCATCAGCATAATTCGTAAATATCACTCCTTCTTGGGTCAACATGGCAAATAAGGGAGCAGTGAATATATTGTATAAGCATGGTAATGTACAGGCACCCTATAGTACACCCATGGCAACATTAAGGGCAACATTAATGGAAGTTGATTCAGCTTCCTTAAAGAATACCCAACTTTCTTGGTTGCTAAGAAAAGAAGAAATCCAGTCGACTGCTAGAGGGGAGAAGTTAGCTACTTCCCTCAACCTGGTGGACATGATGGAATGGTCCACCAGGTCAAAGGCGGCCGAAAGTTCGAGTAGCATCAGCAGGGAGGCTTCCTGTTTGTCCAAGCATGCTAGGAGCTTAGATTTAAGTTCTAAAAGAGCTGTCTCTGTGCCAAAGCCCACCCGAAAGCCCGACTGATGGTCGTCTACGACCGAACATTTATCAAGGTGCTTGGCTATTTGTTCATAGGCTACATGATCCAGAAAGAAAGCTGGTATTAGTAATAGGCCTATAGTTTTTTGCGAGATTATCATCAAGGCCAGGTTCTTTCAGGATCGGCATAACCTAAGCATCTTTCAATTCCTGGGGGACACTCCCAGTGACCAGGGAAGCATTAATAAACATGCAGATCGCATTAAGCAATGTGGGTGGGCATGTTTTAATCATCATGGCTGTATGAATATCGTTTTTGCATTTAGTCGTTTTGAGTTTATTCATTGTACTATTCAATTCAGTTACAGTAATTGGTGGGAAATCAAAATCGGGGATGTCAGGGCATCTTAAATAGGACTCCTTGATTCCAGTGGTATTATCATCTAGGTTGGATTTTATTGTATTTATGTCCTTAAGGATGTTATCAAGTTTATCTAGCATAGCTTTTTTCTAGGTGTTACAGCAGCCACTGCCCTTGTCAACAAGGTCTTCATTCATGCAGCAGATGCATTCCTGCTCCTTTAATATTTTAAAAAGTTCTTTAGAATCTGATTGGGCCTGTGATATTCTATTTTTAAATGAGCCTTTTTTTGCCTCAATAATGTGAACTCTCTACCTTTTAGCTGCTGTTTTATAATCTATTAGAGAGTCTTGGGTTTGTGTGAATTTCCAGATATGCGATTTTAGTCTTTGGAGTTCGGTGAAAATCATAAATTTAGTTTGATGCCTTCCTTCAATTGTTTTTATTTTTGAGGGTACTAAGATATTGGTGGCTGTGCACAAATTATCTGATATGGCTTTTGCCAATGCTTCAGGAGTATCTTTTTTAGAAAGCTTGTTTAGTGATCTAAGTAAGGGATCAAGCTTGGTGGCTGTAATGTTTTTTAGGTTACGGGCCGAGAATTCTATACTCTTGTTAGGTTTATATTTATCAGTGAAGCTAGAAATTACTGCAAATTCCACAAAAGAGTGATCAGACCAGGGACAAAACATCACTGGTTTCCACTTTATGACAGGCAACCCAATCAAGGATATGCCCTAAGTTGTGAGTCAGATCATGGACGAGTCGTTCAAAGCCTAGTTAATTTAATGCTAGGCGTAGCTCATGTGCAATGGGATCATCCTTGTGATCTAACCATAGCTTAATATCCACCACAATCATATAGTTAGAGTTGGGTTTCAAGGACGATAATAAAAAACTCAAAAGATTGGCTGTAAAGTCCCCAGGTGAATTTGGGGGTCTATAAAGTGTAAGCACATTCAATGGGGCTTCTGCATTAATGCTGATCTTGACACACAATGATTCAATTCCATCCATAATGAATCCATTAGTTTCCCAAATGAAGACGCTTCTAACCTCTGACTTTGTGTTTTGAGCTGTCCCTGCAAAAGGTCATACATGCTTTACTTGTATAGCTGGCAAAGGGTTAATCTACATTGAATTGTGGTTTCAAAAGTGCTTACCTGTTTGAGAAACGTGGTAACCATCGTTTCCTTCCCTAACCTTTTATCCTTTTGACACCAAACTCAGTATTGCTCTAAATGTACCAGTGATATATCAATGTCCACAGTGTTCTAGTTATTGAAATCACCTCAGGGTGTAGGAGGTGTCTGTGTGCCATCCCAAAAGGGTATCTACTGATTTATGGAAACAGAGAGTGTGTATTTTGAAGTATATTTAAGTGTTGAATATTTGTTCCCTTCTAAGGAAGGCTTATTCAAACTGACAGTTAAATTGATAATATTGTTTAATCAAGAAACCTTGAGCGTAACTGTTATTTGGATACTTGTCACTGTGAAACTCAATGTTGCAACCCTACAACTCACATTGACCCCTCTTGAGATAGGCCTGGCTGCTCAGTCACTCTACCAACTTGAGTATTCCAGACTTACACCAAAGGTTGGATTAACTATTGCCAAGAGGACAAGGCTGGTGCAATCTCCCATAGGGTACTGCATACAATCTTGCCTAACAATGACACACTGGCATGAATACAGAATCACCATGGAAGTAAGAACATATTTGCATTCTTGAGTACCTGCAAATGCTCTACTAATTAATGTTAAAAATAAAATGCAGAATAATTGGATTTACGAATGTGCAGGAAGGCGCACATGCACACTCTATCTGATGCAAGAATTATCTTTCCTCATTTGTCTGCTCTGTACAATAGGGTGCAGCCGGCACCTTTCGATGCTCCAGCCGCAAACGTTTCATGATATCCCTCTTGAGGCGTGATTCACAGAATGTTTTCCAATGGGATTAGGCCATTATAAAACGCTTCTGAGAATCAGGCCCTTGGTGTGCAAACATTCTGATACACATGCTTACATTCAATCAGCTGATAAGATATCCCTACAAGTCCCCCAATAAGCCTTCTAAGGAGAAACCGTATATGACTGCCCATTATGGAGAAGATTTCCCTTAAATTAGTCAATTTTCAAATGTGTGAAGACACATGACATCTTGTCGTCCAGATATATGGTTCTATTGAAAGGTCAGAACAATTCCGTCAGAGATCACCACGAATTAACCTCTCCTTTCTTACCACACATTTTGTATGTATTGTTCTGCACATTACTGCTTTTTTTCTTTTACAATTTGATGTTAGTTATACTAAATCGTGTTAAAACTTCCATATGTAAAATGGTCCTTATTGTGAGCTTGTGTGAAGCATGTTACCCAATACTATAATGGATGTTTTGTATGATTCTTTTGGCATTCTAGTTTTGTTAAATAACAGCTCAGTTAAACGATTTTTAATAACAAGGAACATGCAGATGTTGCCACAGCAGCAATTATTAACGCCACATGATGGATGCGGCAGCGCGAATCAGCTGCATGCATAAATGCCACATGCCGTCAGAATATGCTGCGGCTTTTAAAAGCAGCATGCACTCTCTTATGCATGATTAAAACGGAGGTGGCCAGCAGAGACAAGCAGGTGAGATGGCAGGATATTATGAAAGGAATATTGATTAAACAGAACATATCACTCCCGAGGCGCCACTCTCTGGAACCCAGGCTCAGCCACATGTTTTCCCCCAATCACTGTCCAAGTTCTAAACTTTAATCTTCCCCACTCCTTCCATGCAACAGTAAGTAAAGTCCATTGTGGTACCATTATGGCATGCTTATCAATGAATATACACATTCCATATTGGATCGGTCTAACTCCCCACAGTTGCCCCCCTCTTCCCTCTTACTGTCTGGCTTTACTGCGCACTATTCTTATAGCAGTAAGTATGTGTTATCTGCACCACCAAAATGTTCTCGCTCCTGTGCAATATGTTGCCCCCATTCAATGGTTTTCAGTTCAGGCACGCTGCAAGTACAGTCTATTTTTTTCATAGGAGTTCCTTTTATGATGCTGTCTCTTTCCCCTGCAGCATTAATTCCCTTTCCTCACCTGCTTTTACCCTTTTGTCAACATTCCTTTTCCACTGAAAAGTCGCCTTTACTTAATTCTCTCTATGCAGACCAGGAGCATAGCTCAGGGGAAACCGGTTTGTCTTGGAAGCAAGAAAGGCTTAGAGGCGTGTTTCCTGTGTGAAGGGCGTTATAAAAGATGCATAACTTGAAGATTGCTGTTCAGTCTCTCTCTTTCATCTGCCACGTCTCTATTCATTCTAATAACATTATGTCATGTGCAGTGTATTTCTAACTATACCCTTGTGGTCTGGACACTTTGACTTCCTCACTTCGACGCACCTTTCTTTTACAGTTTAAGTGGACCACTCTAAGTGACGGCCTCCAGTGGTCCCAGAGTCCTTTGCCAACAACATAGTTTTGCCTTGGTTTTAAAGGGAGGTCTGCCTTACTCTCCTCTCCCAAAATTAGAATGTATATGTATGCCTAGTGGCCAAATTAGACCACAATTTTAGGTTGCGTATAAGGGCATTCAGATGTTTATGAATTCCTCTGCAATGTCTCAGAGTCTTTGCCTTGAATTATTTCTCCTGCATTTTCGCTCTTCTGATACAGTCACTCATTTTCCACTTCAGTCTAATTATATTCTGTGTTCTCATTAGATTCAACATCTCTTCCACTTCACCCTTTTAGCGTGCAATCCCTCTGCTGAGCACCAGAGGGTGAATTATGATGGCGCCAACAGGAACTGAACAGGAACTATTTAAAATAACGTGGATTGCCACCACCCCTGAACACTTTCATGAAGTTCTTGAACTTGCAAGAGCAACATCTCTGAAAGCCCTCAGGGCAGCTAAAAATCAACCTGCCTGGACTGCGAACTATTCAAATTAAGCACTTTTCTTCTATTCCGAAATGCTTAAGTTGAAAAATGCTTAATGTGGGGGGGGGCGCTGTTGCGCACGTCTGAAGATGGCCGCCTTGGTGGATAGCTCCGGCTCGGTTGAAATCCTTGTGCATAAAATATCCTTCCAGGATTCAGCTGTTTGGAAATCTGTTTTAGGATACCGTTGGGGAAGGTCTGGAGAAGGGGCCCTGCAAGAACAGGACTCGCCGGCCCCAGAACAACAGAGAAATCCGTTTGTGAAACTGCAGCGCCTGGCGAGCTGTGAAGAGGCCGTTCAAGGGATCCACGCAGTCGCTGCGCGAGCCCAGACCTGGCAACGTCGGGCAGGCCATGAGGGGGAGGGGCGGCCCGCTAACGCTGAGGCTGCCTGGGGACTGCGGCGCTCCGTTCCCCATCCCGCCGCCTGATCTGTGATCCGACAGCAACACATACACGCCGGGTCCGGAGAGGAGGGGAAAGACCAGGCGTGTGCCCGGAGACGCGCCGTGTGGGAAACACGAGCCCCCTGGCCCTGATCCCCCCGTGGCGGAAGCCCAGCGGTGGCGTTGCTGGAGAAGTAAGTGGACTGCCGGGTGGGAAAGGGGGTGTTTGTGGGGAGCCCTGCTGTTTCGACTAGCCAGGACCCGAGAGGGAGCACGGCAGGGGACGGCCGCCCCTAGGTCCCCGCAAAGGCCCGCTCAAAGGGAGCTTAACACGGCGGTACTGCAGGAGGGGCCCCTGGAGGCTAAACGGCTTGCCGCCACAGCGCTGCAGACGGTGAGAGGCACGCTGCAGGAGGGGCACGGACTGGTCCTACGTGGACTGGTCAGGAGACATGGTGTGCCCCTGCTTAGCTCACCCATTCCCCACGGATGAGCAGATGGGAGCGGGCTGCTGGAATCCCAGTGAAGGGAGGTGGACTTGAAGTACCCTGCACTTGTTCGTATTACAGTGCGCCCTGATTGAGGAGTGGTAGGGGCATAAGAGCCATTCTACATTTGCTCACACACCGGCCAAACACCTCAACTGGGCACCTGAGCATCGGATATATGTGAGGCGGGGGGCTTGAAGGCGTCAGTGTCACAAGGTAATGGCGAGGGCGCTGACAACGGAGTAGGCGCAGGACTTCCGGCAGAGGGTGGAGGGACGCGACAAAAGGCCTTAAGAACCGGGTAGCCACCACAACATTGGAGGACAGAAAGGAATTTGGTGGATTACACGCTAGCAGCTTACCCTTAGGCCGCGGGCAGTGCGCACGTTGGTACTGCCAGGGGGTGACAACTACACCTCTGGGAAAAGTGTTCATCAGGGGCGAGATGGGTCCCAACCCTCCACCTACACTGAAGCGCACCCCGGGCGGGGTCACTGACCAGAGGCCGTGCCATTGCCCTATAATATACCCATTGCGAGCCGCTACTGTGTGCCGGTGTAGCAACCATATATACGTGGGAGAGCACAATCTGTTCTGGAAGTGGTAACCTTGTCTAATGGGCCGTATTGAGAAGAAGGCAGCAGAGGGAAGATAGACCGGCCCAATGTACTCCTTCGCTAGCTCCCAGCCACAGGTGGCACCAGGAGGAGCGGCGCACACATCTAAGAATGGAGACGCAGACCCTTTGGATCGCCTGGCAACAATTGTTGCAAAATGGGTTCCTGGCTGTCAATGTCAAGTTGGACGATATAGTGGCGAAAATTGGCACCCTGAAGGCGCGAGTGGAAAAGGAGAGCGCACGCATTTCGGAAGCAGAAACCAGGATAAGCTCCAATGAATATGCGATTTCGCAGCATGGCCGGGACATAGCCCTACTCCAGATCGAACTCCGCAAGACCCAGAGCAAGTGCAAAACCCTTGAATCTAGGTCCCGTAGAAATAACATTCGTATTGTTGGGGTGTCAGAGAAGTTTGGCAAAGGCTCCATGGAAACACAGGTGGAAGATCTGCTGAAATCAGTCCTTGGGACAGAATCCCTCTCAAGCCACTTCCTTGTCGACAGAGCTCATCGTACCCTTGCGCCGGCCCCAAAGCCAGGCGCCTCGCCCCGCACCATCATTGCACGCCTTTTAAACTATAGAGACAGGGATACGATACTTCGACTGTCCAGAGAACAAGGGACACTGCACTTTGAAGAAAACAGAATTCATATATATCCTGATTTTTCGGCGACCATTCAAACGCAACGCAGGTCCTATGAGATGGTCAAAAAGCAACTGCGGCTTCGTAATGTTCCCTATGCCCTAATCTTCCCCGTGAAAATGAAAATCCAACACGGAGGAAGAGCCAACTTCTTTGAAAACCCTGCCGAAGCCAGGGCGTACGTGGAAGCCTCCATCCCGCTGCCTCCCAGGGACCGGGCGAGAGACCAGAATGCAAGACCGAATCCCAACGAGGGAAGATGGGACCCGGTAGACGGATAACACTATACCTTCCCTGCAGCAACAATGAATATATTTTAAAAAGTCAACACAGCTGATCTGGACTGAGATCCGTTGCCCACCGGGCCGTAGAGCCTCCTACGTGGGCGTCCAAGGGATGACTCGGGACGGCAACGAAGCACACTCAGGAATGTTCCTTAGTGTTATCAGGGTTCATCGTCAAGTTGGGGTAGATGATGTGGGTGGAGGGGAGGGAAGGGAAAATGGGGATGTTTTGTGTAAGTGCAACTGCCTAGACGAGTTGGAGTCTGGGGAGGGAGCATGCTACTGTGACCGCCCAAGCGAATTTGAAGCTTGGGGCAGGGTATGCAGAACTGTGAGTTTAAGGTTACATATTGTTGGGAGGTTTGGGGTGATTAAAAAGTGGTCTCATGGACGCTGGTTCTACTCAAATGCTGGTAATTTACATAATTATGGCTACCACAGTGTATTAGACAGTATGTGCATAAAAAATGGGTGATGGATTAAGGATAAGACTGATGACATGGAATGTCGGAGGACTAAATAACCCAATGAAGGCCAGGAAAGTTGGTAACTATGTCACCAGACATGGGCCACAAGTCCTAATGTTACAAGAGACACACGCTCTGAGCATTGTTAATGAGCAGGTGTTGGCAGAATGGGGCAAATAGTGTTATTATACAAATTACTCCTCGCAGTCCAGGCGGGTTTGCACCCTAATACATCACTCGCTGGTATTTCTCGCCAAGGGCCATATTGCAGATCCGATGGGCAGGTACGTGCTGGTCTGGGGGGAGGTATCGGGGAGACAAATAACCCTGGTGAACACCTATGGCCCCAACCTGGATGACCCCGACTTTTACCTTAATATGTTGGAGATTCTTAATAAGTATGATACATCTACCATTGTCTGGGGGGGACTTCAACATGGCACTTGACCCGGCCCTTGATAGATCTGCCGTGATACCCAGACCACCCCCTAGGGCAACATTGATATTAAAGCAAATTCTGTCTCAATTGTCCCTACTCGATGCCTGGAGAGTACTCTACCCAACTAGCAGGTGATAAACATTCTACTCTTCGGTTCACGATAGTGAGTCACAAATAGATTATTGGTTTATATCTGCGGGCATCGCGCATGCGCTGCAAAATTGCGAAAATCTTCCCTGCACGCTCTCTGATCAGTCCCCTGTGATATTGGAGGTCACTCTGAATGATGCCCCTAGACCTATGTTCAGATGGAGGATGCCCAGAGACATACTAAAAGATCCCAGCGTAGTCGAGTCACTACACAAAGAAATTGCTAATTTCCTCACGGACAACGTCGGGTCGGTAGACCACGCATCATCAGTATGGGAGGCATTCAAGGTTTGGGTTAGAGGGAACTTGATATCCAAGACCACTGGCCTTTTGAGGGGTGTACGTCGTGAATTGGAGGGGGTGGAAAAGGACCTGAAAGAATTGGAAGAAACCTATAGTGGTACACATGGCGAGGACATCCTTGCCAGAATACACAAGCTACTCAGAGAGTTTGACCAGCTGGCAGTAAGAGAAGTACAGTATGTGGCAGCCCCTATGCGGGCGCGCAGGTATGGGGAGGGTAATAAGGCAGGGAAACTGCTGGCTAACCTTGTTAAAACTGAAAAACAATCTACTCGGATCGCTGCTATCCAAACAACACAAGATGAAACTATCACTAGTGAACAGGGAATAAACGATGAATTTGTTAGATTTTATAAAAACCTCTATGTGAACAGGGACAAGAAATCCCCTGTCGAGATTAGAAATTATCTCGCCACGCTAGGCCTCCCCAGACTGCTAGAAATGTGGGAGGAAGCCCTGGGGAAGCAAACTTTGCCTGCAACGTTGCGCAAGGCCATAATCACTGTGTTGCCTAAACCCAGACGCCTGCCACAAGATGTGTCGTCCTATAGGCCCTTATCCTTAATGAATGTGGATGCAAAGATCTTTGCAAAAGTGTTAGCAAACCAGATGTTACCCATAACACCTACGCTGGTGCACGCAGACCAAAGCGGATTTATCCCCCGAAGGTCTACTGCCCTGAATCTGCGCAGGTTATTCAGCATAATGGCACAGATAAACCCGAGTAAACAGGCGATCGCTGTGTCACTCGACGCCGAGAAAGTGTTTGATTCTGTTTCCTCGGAGTACCTCTTTCTGGTCCTTGAAGCATTTGGCGTGCGACCCTGCTTTGTTAGCTATGTCAGGTTGCTATATACCTCCCCCGGTGCGAAAGTATGCACAAATAAAACCATATCTGGATTGTTCGAGCTGGGTAGAGGTACCAGACAGGTGTGTCCCTTTTCCCCCTCCTGTTTGCTCTCACAATAGAGCCCATGGCAGCAGCGGTTTGATTGAAGCATATAAATAGGGGTATCACGTTGAAGGGAGCCACCCAAATAATATCTTTGTACGCGGACGACACATTGTTGTATGTGCGCGAATCAGACCAGAACTTAGGCCCCATCATGGCAGACATTAGTGAATTTTCACAGTACTCCGGATATACAGTGAACAACTCCAAGTCTGAAATGTTCCCCCTTACCCCTCCACAAGGTGCCCTGCACAGGCGTGCGGCCTTAGATGGTCAGAACGACACATTAGATATCTGGGTGTACTGGTCTCCGGTAGTAGACAGACTCTCTACAATGACAATCATGAACAAGTGCTACAAACACTCAATACCAAGCTACAAGTCCGGAGGAACCTTCCAATTTCACTCCACGGTAGAATTGCACTACTCAAAATGATTGTCCTTCCTAAACTATTGTATCTATTCGTAAACATCCCTATATGGCCGGAAGGGAATTCTTCTCCAGACTTAGATCCATGGCAGTGTCTTTTATCTGGAGTGGGAAAGTAGCTAGGATAAGCTGGGAAAAAACGGCAGAACCGTATGAAACAGGGGGAATAGCGGCACCAGACTTCGAGCTGTATTACTTAGTGGCGCAGGCGCAATTTGCAAAATACTGGTATGATGATACGGATAACCCACCTCACACGTGGATAGAGGAATACACCACTGCGCCCGCAGATATCAGATCGGTTATTTTTGACACAAGACACAAAGATTCATGTGAGTTTGACCCCGTGAGTTGTACGGTGAGAGCCTGGAGGGCAATATATAAAAAGCTAAAGATTGAAAACCCATATAACCTGGAGACCCCCCATGGGACTATCCAAACATTCCCCCCACATTTGACTCTAGCATACAGGAGGCCTGGGACCCTGGTAGGGAAATGAAGATAGGCGACATGTACATTGATGGGAAATTTGCGACTCTTACTGTATTTACGAGAGGCATGGGAGTGGGCCCGTTCCGAAAATTACAGTATTACATAATGAGATCTGCATATCAAGCCCACTGGCCATCCTTTCCGGATGAACCCCCCTCGCACCCATGCTTACAACTTGTCACTACAAAGGGTTGGCTGGGGATCTCCAAGCTATACAAGTCGATACAGGCCCACATCCCCACGGCAAACCAAGTGAAAGAGAAATGGGAAATAGATATGAAAACGCCTATTCCTGATGATAAATGGGTGAGATACTGTGCGCTTACGAAGAAAGTGTCTCTCAATGCGGGCCGGCGCCTAATACAATTTAAAGTCATTAATAGGTTGCACTATACTCCAGCTAAGATAGCCAAATTCACGCCTGATGATGTGGGTGGCGCCCTAAATGGGGGACCCCGCAGGTGGGCTCCTACCATATGTACTGTGAGTGCTCGGCCGTGGCACGGTTTTGGGGTCTGGTGGCCACAATGCTGGAGGATGTTACACAAATTCCCTCACACCAAGCTCCGCAAAAATATTTTTTGGTGATATTCGAAAATGCTCGGAAAGAACCAGAAGACTGTTTAATGTATCATGTGTTATTGCTAAAAAAATGTATATTGCAGGCATGGAAAAGCCCCAACCCCCCGACCATGAACGCTTTCTTACGTGAATTGACTTATATAAACGAATGCGAGGAACAATACGTTCTCACCCAGCCAAGTATGAGTCGGCCAAAGGATATATGGGGTCCCTTCAGGACGTATCTTTGCGAGTTGCTCTCGGACAATGAATCAGATGTATGAACTGTATACCTTGTAACACTGAAGATGTAGCCATTGTGAGATAGAACATGTGTAATGTTGATTGAGCGCCGATGTATCTGCTGAGACCGTTAATAAAAAGATGTTTAAAAAAAAGAAAAATGCTTAATGTGCTTTTTGTGGGAAATTGTGGCAAAACTGAATTGATTGTCAAGAAACCCTGCACATTACATATTCCCTAATCCTAAATGAAACTGGACTTTGGTGGCATAACCTCCAAATTATGCGCAATATGCAAATTTCTTAGAGCACTAAATGTAGCTCATGTGCCAAACTGAGTCAAAGTGTAAATAATTTACACTGGCATTCTGCATATGACATGTCTACTACTCCCTTACCATAACTGGAAATATTCATGGATTTTGGTGGCTCATCCTCCAAATTATGAACATTAAGCACTTTTCGTAGAGCACACAATGTTGCTTTTATGTTCCAAATTGAGCCACAACATAAATCATTTACCCAGATACTTTTCACATTACATGTTTCCAACTTCTTAAACATAACTGGAAATGTGTATGGTTGCTGGTGGTCCCTCCTGCACATTATTCCCTTTAAGCACTTTTCATAGAGCTCATAATAATTATTAATCTAACAGTCAAAACATAATTAATTTAACCAGAAACTTCATATCACACGTTTCATACTCCCTAAATATAACTGCAAAGTTTCCTGATGTTTGGTGTCACATCCTAACCATTATTCACATTAAGCACATTTCTTAGAGCCCTTAGTGTTGCTTACTGTGCCAAATTGACCCAGCACATACATCATGTACCTTGAAACTCCGCTAGTAACTTATTTATTTCTCCCTAAAACTAACTTTAATGTTCCATGGCTTTTGGTGGTCCAACCTGCAAATTATTCACATTAAGCACTTTCCTTATTGCATGTAAGGTTGCTTAACGTGCCACATTGTCCAAAACATAAATCATTAACAAGAAACTATGCACATTATATGTTATCTACCTCCTAAATATAACTACAAGTTTCATGATTTTTGGTCGTTCAACCTTCAAATGATGCATGCTAAGCATTTTTCGTAGCCAACTTAATGTTGCTTAATGCCCCTAATGATACCAAAACATAAAGCATTTACCAAAGAACTATGCACATTGCGTTTTTTTCTTCTTCTTAAACATAGATGTAAGGTTCCACTGCTTTTGGTGATATGAACTGCAATTAATAATGTTAAGCACTCTTTTTAGAGAACCAAATATTGCTTAATATGCCACATTGAGCCAAAACATAAATAATTTACTGGGAAACACTACACAGTTCAAGTTTTCTACTTCTACTCCATTATAATAGTTGGAAAGTTTCATGGTTTTTTGGTGGCCCAACCTACAAATAATTCAATTAATTGTGCCAAAACATAAATTGCTTACCAGTAAACACTGCACTTACATGTTCCCTACTCTCTAAGCATAGCTGGAATGTTCCATCGCTTTTGGAGGCCCAACCAGCAAATGATTCAGGTGTCACACTTTTCTTGGAGCACTTTTTGTTGCTTAGTGTGCCAAATTGTGCTAAAACGTAAACATTTCCATAGAAACACTGCCACCTACCTTCTCAGTCTTTAGGCCCTTGAATTGTGTGTCAGTGGACGCCTTTGCCGCTACTTTCTCTGCTCCTCCTATGCCTGTGGCTGACTCACACTCTGACGCAGCCCTTTATAACTTGCATATCTCTATCTCACACACTCTTGACGTCCTTGCCCCTGTCATGAGAATCCATCTGAAGCCTACCTTCAAGAGCAACTCTTGGCATGACTTTCATCTCGCTGCCTTGAAATGCAAATGCAGGGTGACTGAGAGCAAATGATGGGCTTTGGGTTCATGCTCTGACAAACTGGCCTGCTGCCTGCTCCAAAGACTATACAGACTCTCTGTCCTATCCAAGAAGAGAGCCCACATACAGGCAGGCATTTCCATGGCCTCTAACAACAAGGCTGAACTCTTTAAAATCTACAAGGAGCTCCCCAATCCTGCTGTAGGCTCCAATTCTCCTATACCCTCAAAGGCCCTCTGTACGGCTCTGGCTTCTCACTTCACCACTAAAACCCAGGACATCCTGTCCTCTCTATCCTCTTCCTCTCTTTCTAACCCTCTTGGCACGCCTCATTCTGTCCTCCACCCTTCTCCTCTTTCTCACTGACAACACCGGACAATGGGCCTCATTATGTCTGTTGGGGAAAGGCTCTGTGGTTGCCATGCCGCAACATTACGAGTTTGCTTGCGGGTGCCGCTCTGGATGCCTGGTCAGATCAGGCATGCAGAGCGGCACCCACAAGCATACCAGGATTTTAGCAACGGTACCATCATTCACCAAGAAGTCCCACAACCAGCTGCACCTCCTCCGAGGTACTCTTTCTTTACTCACTTTCCACCAGAAACTCACTGTCTCCAGGGCATTGGTTCTCTCTAGGCTGGACTACTGCAACAGTCTCTTTCTCAACCTACCTTCCTCTGCAGCTATCCAGAACATGTCAGGGCTCTCAGAAAAAAGTATTGCCAATTATTCAGTGAAAGCTTGTTCTTAAATCATTTTAAACAAAGCAAGCTTAATGCAGAAAATGCTTACCGTACCAATGCCATTGCCTCTGGTGAATATCAGCTAAATGATTTACATTATGTGATTTCTTTAAGTTATGAAACACTTAATATGGAAAACCTTTCATTTGTAAATATTTACTATGGCTTTTGATGTCCAATCATAGCTTGATTGCCACCAATCTTTGAAAAGGATAAGTGTAATATAATAGGCAACCATCCTATACATCTCATGGCTTCTATTGACCTAACATACAACATATTGATCTTAAACACAATTTCAGTGGTGTGTTGTCAGTTCTGCTAAATGAAAAGTTATGAAATTAACTTAAACAAAGATCAATTACTTAGGCAGTGTGGATACCATATCTTTCCCACATCCAAAACATTTCTAAACTAGCTTATAAATTATTATGGTAAGAATACGTTTTGTTCGGGCAACTATGTTTAATATGTCACTAAAAGAGGTAATACCTACACCATGTGCTAAAATATGCATGTAAGACATTTTTTAGCTACTAGCTCTCATGGAAATGACTTTTTGAAACCACAATTGGACATTCTTCAAACAAAGCAATTTGTTGGCAGTGCTTATAATTGCACAATGTGCCTAAAAGTGCCAACACAACTAAATGTTTGCTAATCCCCAGCCGTATGCTGAACATTCCATGGCCTTTGGATGACTAACCTACACATTATTCACATTAAGTACTTTTTATGTGGATGCTTACTGTGCCCAAAGGACCCAAAATATAAACTAGGTGGATAGAAACTGTGCACACACCACACATTGGGCCTGATTCACAGAAGTGTTATGTAATAGCGCAATCAAAAACACACACAGTCTTCAACTCCCAAACATTGTTGTAGAGAAAGAGCCAAGTACCCCCACCTCAATCGACCCATCCCTTTTACCTGTATGCTGGAAACCAATTATGAAACATATACAGAACAGCTGAATCGACAAAGAGCAGAATAAGGACTCAGTCCAGTCCCAGTGAAAGGACCAATACCTAAGAGAATCTGGGATCCAAGGTACCCATTGAGAAAACCATATTTACATGCAAAGAAATATGATGGCCAGTTGAAAGAAATCCCTGAAGAAGCAGAACCAATAAACGGCAAGGATGAATGGCAGGGGTACCAGCCACTGCCAAAATATATGTTATATGAAGCTGAAGATGAAGTATATAACAAGATGCAGTGATTAGAGAATGCGGATATTCTATAAGGCATCAAGAAAACAATAAGGATAAGTGACATCTTGGGCTCAAGGTGTGGAAATGTATGCCACAGAAACAGATGAAGTTATTAAATCATTGTACACGTGTACAGATGCAGAAGAAACGCAAGAAGCAAAGAATTGATGAAGCTAGCTCTAAGCTTATAGTAAAGTAGATTGTGGCAAGCGCCAACGTATACATACATAGGAATAAGAAGAGTATGGATGTTTCCACTAGACATATTAAAGCAGGTTGGACATTAGCAAAAAGGCCTTAGTTCAGTGTGTCACAGTTTTAAAAGCAGACATTGAATTACAGAAGCAGAACTCAGAAAGGCGAGGTTGGAAGAGCCCCAGGAAACCAAGGTCTTATCAAACTGGAGTAAACTGACTTTGGATACAAATCGTGTGAAAGAACAAACCTCCTGTTCAGAAGAGTGAACATAACAAGGAAGACGTCAGAGGACTATTGCAATAAAATATTAAATTCACGTAAAGGCTTAATTTTATAGTCTATAGTCACATGGAAGCATGAAGTAGACGAGCAAGACGATAGGTGGAAAAATATTGAAGATAGACAGAGTGCCAACGTATTTAGGGGTCCTATAGTGTGAAAACCAATAGAACGTTGTGTATTTAGTGACGTTCATAGTGGTCATTTTTAGAGGAGTGCTTAGTTGGCCACATGATGTTAAATACTCAATCACATAGTTACACTTTTTTTTTTCCAGTATGGATCATATACTTAGTTGTTCACGTAGCTCAAATCATCCCCTCCGTTATGTTTCTGTAGTTTGCCACGTAGGGTGACGTTGGTAACAAGTAGGTTATACGTCAGTGATGACACATTTTTCTTATAAAAACACAGTTTTTTCTTAAATATTTTGACAGTTGAAGATAGAACATTCGCATTGATGTTCGTTATGCTCCCTGTTTTAGATACTTGATATTAAAACAGTTTACCTTTTGTCAACTTCCTAATTCGGCTGTATTATTTGGTGTATGAGTAAGAGCTGCATCCCCATCCATCTCAAAGTTATTGCTGCTCATCAAAGGAACTGGACAATCCAGTTAACTTGGTAGCAAAGGATGGTTAACGAGCCATCGACCTGAGTAAACTTTAGAGTCCCGGTAATATCGAACCTTTGCCATTCGGCTGAAAGAACGTGAAGCTCCCCGTAGATAGTGGCAAGAATAAAACTGAATAAGTGTCTTTCAAGACCAGGTGTGATGTGTCCCCTGTTTTCAGATAGAATCCCCTCCCACATCTACGCGAAGCTGATCGATTGGAAGGTTGAAGAGGCATAAAAAAGGTGGACAATCCAAGGTTCGGAAGCGGAAAAGATGATATCGATGAGTAAAAAATAAACTGAGCGAGCTGACAAAAGCACGGATGAAGAGTGAAGAAAGAAGAGATTAACGGAGGGAGGCGGGATATGATATAATGTGAGAGTAAGTAGATAATATATGTAGGGAGCGAGATATTGTGGGTCATTACGACCCTGGCAGTATGGGGTTAACGGAGCCGGTAGAGCTGCCGGCCCCATTAATCCCCTACCACTGCATTACGGGGTTTGCTCGCAGGACCCGGTAAAGATGCTTGGTAAAACCGTTATTAACGGGCCCGTTGTTTGCATCATCCCCATTCCCATTGAGCCCGATGGGGGCTCGAATGGGAATGGGGATGTACAGGTTCTGGGTTCCTGGAATGGGGAAATACCGGGCCCTCCAAGGTCGGAATCACCCAGTATTTCCCCATTCCAGGAACCCAGACCCGATACCCGGAATGGGGGTAGCCATGCCGCAAATAGCGGCATGGCTACCTCCAGGGTCGTAATAACCCCCATTGACACGAGTGTGGCAGAGCAATGAGATAGATTGTGAGAGTGGCCACGATAAGAGAATACGCCCTGGCCTGCGTCTTTATGACGTAACAGAAGATGTTTTAACCCAAAGTTCCATAGAGGAATCATAGGATACAGTCCTGGTTTAAGACGGGACCAAAGGGGTAACTTGAACTCCAATTGGAGTCTTTGTAGAGGGCTAATAAGTATTAAGAGGATAATTAGAAGAAATCTATGTAACTGGTTGAGTCTGTTGTTTTATGTTGTTTTGTGAAGCAATGATGTCATAAGCGGAAAATATTGTTTGACTAGAATTGAACCTGATGGTTATCTTTAGTAAGATTAAAGTAAAAAATTGTGATTAGTGGGATTGGAGCTTGCGACAATTGGTGCTTGCTCATATTATGTTATTTTTCTGAAGCATAGTTCAAAACCTTGATTAAAAAGTAAAATTAAGTGCCACACAAAAGCTAAGGGTAAATAAGTTAAGGATGGAGGATATTATTCCACGTACGCATATTTGTAAGCAGCTACCAAAACATGCACCTAAGCTGAAACAGTACAGTGCAGAATGGGTTAAAGGAACCACGGATAAAATGGTTATGCCTTGCCCACAGGGAGGCTCGCTATGGAAGGCAGTCTTGCAGCATATGATGACATATCTGCATGCGGCATACACACGAAAGAATCTAGAAAAGCGATTAGCTAGTTTAGGAAGAGGTACCAACAAGAGAGGGAGGAAGAAACCCCTATATATTGGATACTTAATATATGCAAAGAGGGAGGTGAGGAGCCTTCTGCTCCCCCCGCTCTGGCTGAAACAGGAGATGAAAGTAAGAAAGATGATGGATTATATCCATTGAAAGAGCTTAAACCAGCAAGAGGGTATAGTAACCCGGCATATGAGTCACTTGTGAAAAGTAGTGGCGAAGGCGCAGAGAAAGATACTGAGAAATATGTAATCTCTAATGTCCCAACAAGGAGAGATGCGATAAGGAAAGAAGTGATCGAGCAAGTACATCTCTAGATATAGGATGAGAGATAAAACGAGGATAAGGAGAAAGAGATAAGGCTGATGAGGTAGAGCTTTTACAGAATCAATGGATGGGTGCTCAGATTTTATTAAAATTCGATGGTAAGAGCATTGAATATGTAAGACAACAGAAAGATCAAGACAAACAAAACAAACGAGATAAGGAAAGAGAAGAAGTGTCAAGACTATCTGCATTAATCATAACGTAATGCCTGACCCCAACATGGCGGCTCCTGCAGACCACTGCAGTGTGTGCAGCAGTCTAGTCGCCGCGCCCCAGAATGCCTTGCAACGTTTCCGGGCTGACGCGCCGACAGCTTATCTGCCTGCTTATCCTGGACAAGAACACGTTGCTTCTCTCCAAGGAGCTTGCGAACGCTACGTGAGTCCGTGTCAGGGAATCCTTTCCTCTTTCTACTCAGACTTACCTTTGGGGCATATTTTCTTATTGCCACTTTACTATTGAAACGAATTGATCTTTGTTGTTGTTTATGTCTGTTTACTTTAGGATGCTTAATTGCCTTCCCGCTCTGGGGTTCTCCCAGAGCCGCCCAAGCCACTCGCCTTGGGAGAATTTGTTTCCAACATCCGCCTTCGACCGGTGTGGGTTACTAGGGTTTCCTTTGGTAGGCATCCTATTCTCCTGAAACATTTATAAGAATTTTGGTTTCTTGTCTTGCGGGCTTATAGTTTGTTTTCGTCATCCAGATAAAACACCCTGTACTCTCATCCTTTCTGAACCTCAGTCATTCATCAAGATAGAAGGGGTCTCTGTTTATTCAGGGTAAAAATTGTTCTCTACTCCCCTCTTGGAGGTTAGGTTGCTTCCAATTACTCTTGAGTGTTTGTTCATCATTTTCCGTTGTTCTACACCCTCCAGTGTATCCAGTCTTTCAGATTATGCCGGATCGTCGGTTACTCTCATTTCTAAATCTTGCTACCATCAGATCCCTTGGTAAGGGTTCCGCTTCTAGAAGTGTCTTTTCCAGTACTAGGCAGAATCATTTCTAATCACTTTGTTTCAATATTTCCCTTTAGCCAATCTGATTCTTCTGCTCTGGATCCTATCCTTTAAAGACACGGCTATTCATCACCACACTCCCGGGATAGCGCAATCTACTTCTACGGGACGTTTTCAGGAGTCTACTCTCACTAGCAGCTCCACAGGGTTTTATTCCCCTAGAGGTTTTCCCTGGGAACCTCCCCTTGCCCTGGCCTTTGTGCCGGGTCTCTGGGTGTTTCTCGGGGGGAATTCTAATTGTCATCTGAAGCTAGATCATCTCCATCTGGGTGCCCTTGTTTTCTACATCCGTAGCTGCTATTCTTGCTCCAAATCCCCAGGTGAGAGAACTTTGTTTCTATGTTTTCCTTACACGGGACACTTTTGATTGTTAAACAGTAAAGTATTGTATTCATTCATAACAGTTAGCAATGCCCGAAAAGTGAGTTTATTTTTCTGTTTCAACTTTCGGTTGTCCCTGGTAAGGAATTCATTTTCTGACCACAAGCTAGGATGGATCCACAGCAGCAACAGATTCAACAATTAATTGCTGCAGTTCAATTCAGATTAAAAGACAAAAAGGCAAAATGAAAGGGTAGGTAGAGAGGAGAGCAGTTATATCAAGAAGAAGAATCAAGAAAACAGGAGAGATCAGAGGAGCAAAGAAAACACGATAATAGACAGAGAGCGATCGATGAGCAGGAAAAGCTAGGTCAAGAAAGAATAGAAGCAGAGGAACAGAAAATAAGGGATAAAAGAATGCAAAGGCGAAAGGATGAAGAAATACGTAGGGCAAATGAGAGAAGGGATATGAAGAAAAGAGAGGAAGACAGAGTAAGAGAGGAAGCAATGAAACAAAGAGAATTTGATGTTGATTTGGAACGAAAAAGAAGGCAGAGAGCATGTGATCTTGAGTGCCTAGAGAAGGAAATAAGAGATCCTCAGCCAGAAGTAGCATGGGACGATATAGAGGATTTTTTTTCCAGAATATGAGTCATTACCAGGTCTGTCTAGAGTAATTATAGAAGACGAGTTTGATTCAAGGAGCATTGGAGAAGTGATCGATAAAGTATATCATGAAATTAAAATCCAGAAAGAGTTAAGGGGTAGAGGAAAAAACAATCGACTCGAGAGTACTCAGTTATATGATAAAGAGGGAGCCTTGTGTAGTGTGAGGCCAAAGGATCTATCTCTAGATAGACTGACTCTGAGCAGAGAGGACGATGAGAAAAGACACACAAGTTAGGCACAGGAAATGTCCTCAGATGAGGACAGAGACACCTCCCAAGGGGAAGGAAGAAGGGGCATATGTGGCCCTGAGGGATGTTTTTCAGTAGAGAAAGAAGTCAGATGGTCAGATTTATATGCACCTGTAATTAGTGCACCAGAGACGCTGACGCAGTCAGAATGACCCAAGGGGCACTTCCACAGTGAAAGAAGAGAATCGCCACCTTATGTGAGCAGATTAAGATCTCTACCTGGTAGAAGGCGATGTGGTAATGTTGTTCCTGCATTGGACAGACAAATGATGAGAGATGAGAATGAGTTTTGGGCATCACAGTTTCCCTTATTGGAAAAAGGAGGGGCCCGAACACAATATATACCATGGCCCCAGATGGACAAAGATAACTTAAGATGTAAGCTCCCCATTTTAACTTTGGGCACTGGGAAATGGATACATGAGTTAGAGAAAATGACAGGAGGAAACATGTTAGCCATAGAGAACATTAAGGGTCTCCTTATCACCATACTTGGTGAGAGAGCTGATGACATATGGATGAGGGCGGGGTACCCTGGTGTAACTATAATTAACATGGCTCATGATGGAGCACCATTCAATAACTGTAGGGTGGCAGTTTGGAAAGCGCTACGAGTATACGAGTACTATATCCAGACACATCTGATATGGGAGCTATAATGACAAACAATATGAAGAACGGAGATGATCCGCTGCTTTACATTCAAAATTTTCAGGAATCTTGGGCTTTGAAAACGCGTGAATCTTGCACAAAATCTACACCAGTATTCTATCATATATTATGTCAAGGGTTTTCGAGAACCTGTGCAGAAGCAGCTCAATAAATTAGTGGGTATTGAAGCCAAACCGTGGTCCAGGATTCAGCTGACCATTGCGCACTATTGTAGGCTCCTGCAGGAAATGAATCGCAAAAAAGATGATGCCCGGAAAGGTGAGGAGGCAAAGTTAGTGCAGAAAAAACTGTCTAAATATGCCATTGAAGGTACAATAGTGTATGTATTGTATGTATGTATGTATGTATTTAATTTTTGTAGAGCGCTGGTAGCCCGGGGGCATCAGGGCGCTTAAACATACGCAACAGATACTATGTGACATATGATATTTAAAGGGTCTGCTAACCACCGGAAAGCCTCTAAGAGGCATCGTCACCCGATTTCTCATCTGAAAAGGTGAGTCTTGAGCACCTTCCTAAAGGTGGAGTGATTAGTTTCCAACCTCAGGGGCTCAGGGATGCTGTTCCACAATTTGAGAGCCAGTACATGAAAAGATCTGCCCAGCCCGGTTTTCAGCTTAAACCTGGGCACGATCAATAGGCATTTGCCACCTGATCATAGATTTCTCCTGGGATTGTAGGGTACTACACTCGTTTTCAGGTAGGCGGGCGCTGTGCCATAGGGGCACTTATGAACCAGGCAGAGAGCCTTGAACTTTATCCGTTCTTCTACTCTCAGCCAGTGTAAAGAGAGCCTCTCTTCCGTAACATGATCTTTCCTCTTCAAATTTTTTACTAACCTGACCGCCTTGTTTTGGATCACCTGACAGCTGGAGAGATCCTTGGAAGAGGCCCCCAACAGCAGGGCATTCCCGTAGTCGAGTCTAGGGAGGATGATGGCTCTGGCTATCGTTGCCCTATTTCCCTCATTCAGCAATGGTTTGATGGCTTTCATCAGCCTGAGATAGTAGGCTGTGTTTTTCTGGAGGAAGCTGGTCTGGGCATGCGAGTCGACCGCAGCATCGACCATCATCCCTAGTGTCTTTACCTTAGGGACCACTTGTATTGTGGCGTTCTTGATTTGGAATGTGTTATACTCTACCCCCAGTTTTTCCAGCTGATGACTGGAGCCAAACAACATCAGTTCAGTTTTGGAGTCATTCAAGCACATCCAGTTTGCCTGCATCCAGTCGTCAATGATCTTATAAACCCTGGTGATCACTTCGCTGTCTGTGGTGTGGTTCCTACCCCCTAGCTCCAGTATGAGTTGGGCGTCATCTGCGTAGTTTGTAAACGACACTCCGGCTTTCACCAATAGGCTACACAAGGAGCGCATATAGATGTTGAACAACATTGGTGATAGGCTTGCCCCCTGGGGTACTCCGAATAGGATATCACAAGGGTCGGAGAAACTGTTACCCCAGTGTACTCTCGCTTGGCAAGAAAGGACAGAAGCCAGTCAATGGCCCCCTCCAAGCAACCAACATTCTCTCTAAGAGCCTTGATAAGGAGGGGGTGATCCACCAGATCAAATGCAGCGCTAAGGTCTAGCAGCATCAACATCCCCAACTTGTTGTCATCCAGCATAGTCAACATCCGATTCTGCAAGTCCAGCATGGCTGTTTCGGTGCTATGGAATGCTCTGAAGCCAGATTGTTGCTGGTGCAGGATTTCCTGGTTCTCTACGAATTGTTGGAGTTGCTGGGTAGCTACCTTATCCAGCAGTTTAAGGATGAAGTTTGAATTGGTTATGGGGCGGAGGTTCCCGGGATCTTTGGGATCTAGGCCCGCTTTTTTAACCAGTGGAGTAATAGTGACTTTCTTCAGATCTTTCGGCACCATCCCCTCTTGAAATGAAGCATTTACTATTCTTCGGAGGACGGGAGCAAAGATATCCTTGTGTTGGAGAATGATGCAGGGGGGCAGAATGTTTTCGGCGCAAGTGGTGGGTTTCATGTTATTTAGCACCTACAACATCTCTGCCTCTGAGATAGGGTCGAAGTTAAAGAGCTGCTCTCTGGCAGTGGTCTTGACTTCTATGGGGCAGTTCTCCTGTTTAGGAGAAGTTCTGGCTTTGATAATATTTTGTCTTGCCTTTTCCGTTTTTGCTTGGAATGCATTTAGCACCGTATTACAGTCCTCCTCAGAAGGTTCGAAAGGGGGAGTAATAGATACAGGCTAGTGACGAGTGTAGATGGAGCAAATCCACAACAGAATGCAAGGGCAATACAGGTGAATAATTAGAGGCAGTTAGACCAGAGTAATAATGGATTTACACCGCAGAGAAGGGTTGGATTTCGAGGAAGAGGTTCTGAGAATAATCAAGGAAATTGGCATAATAATCGAGGAGGTTTTCAGAACGACCAAGAAGGGTTTCAATATATACAGAATGATTGTCAGAATATACAGAGTGGGCAGGTTAGGAGGCCACCCCTATGCTGGACATGCGGGATGACAGGGCATTTTGCTCTCATGTGTAGAAGTCAAGGGTTCATGCAGAATGACCAATTCTCAAGAGGGGGGATGTCAAACCCGCCTAAATATGATCAGCAGTATAAGGATGGTTTTGCTCAGAATCAAACAGTGCAACAGCAGCAAATGCCGAGAGTGCAGCAAGGCTTGCAGGCACAACAGACAGCAGTGGCTCCACCACAAGGGCAGTCACAGCACGCATCCATGAACATTCAGCAGAGTACAAGTATGGGACAGTTAACTTCGCCTAGGATAGGGAGTGCCACAGTTGGTTGAGCGAATCCATTTTCAGGCAATGGGATGAGTCTGTACCCGCAATAGGACAGCTCACTGGGAGACTTGATGTATTCAGTCCTATTCATGATGCCAAATCCTCATGAAGAACCAAGGATTGACATCACTATAGGGGGCAAACATTTTTTTATTTCTAGTTGACACGGGTGCAACACGCTCATGTATACATGAAGGAAGGTTTTTAATGTCTTGCACCGCCGTGAATACTCAGGGCTTTTCAAGAGCTACAAGTCGAGTTCCTTTCACTGAAAAGTTACCAGTCTCTATAAGGGAATGCGATATGAAGGGCCTCTGCTATATTCCAAGCAGACACCGGTCAACATATTGGGTCGAGATTTGATGACAAAGCAAAATATGACAAACTCGTTTACCGATGAAGGCATATGGCCTCATTACAAGGATGGCGGTAAGGGTTTACCGGTACTGGTATTTTGCCGGTACCGGTAAATCCTTTCCGCCTTACTACGAGGTCCCTTTGCGGGTTGGGGAATTTAACGCCTGCTTTTTGCAGGCGGTAAAAACCAACCCGCAAAGGGACCAGGGAGCTAATTACGGTACCACAATTTGCGGTACCGGAATTAGCGCCTTCCCCATTCCCATAGAGCCCTATGGGGCAAAAATGGGAATGGGGAAGGGCAATGGTAGAAGGGGGAATTACCGCCCCGCCAACCTTGGAATAGGGCGGTAATTCCCCTTTCCACCAAGGAGGTGCCAGTATTTTACCGGCATGAACCATGGCGCTAATAGCGCCATGGTTCACCGCCATCGTGTAATGAGGCCCATAGTGTACTAAACTCCAGGGATGCATTATATAAACCTGTGCAAGATTATTAGAGCATTTGCAGGACAGGTAGCCATGAGGGTGATACCCTTGGAGCCAGAAGTCTTTTCTTATGGAGTGCATGTTCTACTGACATATTTGCCAGGCCTAGCTGGTAGGGCAATAAGGACACCTGATGAATTTCTGTTTAGACCAAAGATATCTATGCATGAAGAGGAAGGGCAAGTATTTCCTTTGAAACTACAAGCAGCCATAGTGCGAGATGAAATGGCTTTGCTTGATGCGAACAATGACAAAGGCAGACAATGGTGTACAGTAATCGCCATCGGAGAGGGTTACAGATTAACTGACGTCACCCACCAATGAGGACATATTTGACAATCACCTATTTGATGATGAAGTAGTATTTGAAATGAGTATTACTTATTGGCTAAGAGCAATCAAACGAGAGGTACCTCAGAAAATGATGATAGCACAGCAACGTCCCGAATATTTTGAGGAAGATATGGCAAAAGTGCCAGCTTCATTATGGACAGCAGGCCCCTATGATGTAGGTCTATTGAGCAGGGTTGGAGAAGTGAAGATTACATTGAAACCAGGAGCAATTTTACTTCAAGCATGACAATATCCCATGTCTCGAGAGGCAGATGAAGTTCTTTTCAAAACAATTTGCACCATGATGGAGCAGGGCATCTTAGTGACATCAGAGCCACCATGTATGTCAGTTTATCTTATCAAGAAATCTAAGGGGGGTAATGGTGTTTCATCCAAGACCTTAGCCCAATAAACCAAATTGTAGAAGCCAAGTTCCCTCTAATCCCGAACCCGGCTAAAATTCTATGTGATAATCCTGTTGGAGCACGATACTTCATTGTGATTGATTTGAAAAATGTGTTTTTCAAAATCCCATTGCACAAAGATGCACAGGATTTGACATTGTTTACTTTTAGACAAACAAAATTAAAAAGCGCTTGCCTGCCTCAGGGGTACTGTGAATCCCCATCAATTTTCAATAGAGTCCTACAGATGGACTTAAACAATATCTATTTGGAAAGTGTTGTTCTGCAATACATAGATGGCCTATTAGTTTGCAGATGCATTTCTGTCCAGCTGATGATAATACTTGCTGACAAAGGATATAAGGTTGACAAAGAAAAATTACACTATTGTCAACAAGAAGCGTTTTATATTGGACAATTGATTTCACATGATGGAAAGAAGGTTACTTCAGAGAGGGCTGAGGCTATTTTGAAAACTGCGAAACCACATACGATAAAGCACATGCAGAGGTTTTTGGGACTATGCAATTATGTCAGTCAGAGCATGGGTTTTTGATTACAGTTCATGTATAAGGGCCTTACTACAGGGTTTAAAGTAAGCACAGGGAACACAGGAAATAATTGTGTGGACTGAGAAAATGGAAGAAGCATTTGAAGAGTTGAAAAAAGCAATTTGTACAGCTCCAATTTTAGGGATTCCCAATTATGCTGAGGAATTTTTTCTATTCTCGCACACAGATGATACTGTTCTGACAGCAGTCCTTATGCAGAGAACCACATTTGGGTACAAGCCCCTTGCATATTACAGTGGGATTCTAGACCCAGTGATGAGATGTCACTTCCCGTGCGAACAGACTTTGACTGCCGCTGCATTCGCAATAGAGAAGGCTGCGAGCATAGTGATGGGCTGTTCCATGACACTATTTGTAAAGCATGCACTATTTGCTATTCTAGAGAAACCTAAAGGCACATTGACTTCTCAACGGGCTTCTGCCTATGAGGTAGTTATATCAAATCCAGCGATCAAAATAGTTTGATGCAGACTAGTGAATCCTGCCATGTTTGTAGCCGAACCATTGGCAGAGGATGATCATGCGCGTGACTGTTCAAACTATGAAGAGTTCTATGATGAAATCCCAAGAGTAAAAGAAAATGCCTTGCGATGTGCAGAAATCATTTTTGTTGACGGTTCTTCAAGAATCGATCAAAATAATGGACACAGATATACAGGTGCCACTGTGGTAAAATACACAGCCAATGGAGAGTTTCAGACATTGGTAAGTGCACAACTCCTGTCTCACTATTCAGCACAAGCTTCAGAATTAGAGGCGCTGATTGTCGTGCTAGAGAACCATGCAGACCAGGAAGTAACAGTGTACAGCGACTCCGCCTATGTGATGTCAATGGTGCATGCAGGGTTAGCACAATGGAAAAGAAGGAGCTACCTCCGAGTGGATAGCACACCAGTACAGCATGCAGCCTTATTGGACAGGCTTATTAAGGTGCTACAACTCCCAGTGGCCATCATGCTCGTTAAATGCACATCTCATACTAAAAAGACAGGTTTTATCTCACTCAGAAACCAGGCAACAGATGATGAAGCGAAAATCGCTGCATGTTCAGAGAATATAATGTCCTTTGAAGCACCTGATGTAAAATAAAAAATTGTTCTGTTAATGAATGTGGTTGAAAAATATGGTGATTTATCGAAGGCACAGTTTATGGAGGTTCAGGGGGAAGCACCGCAAGATGAGAAAGATTTGTGGACATGAAGAGGGTGTTATTTAAATCCCTCTGAAGCATTGTGGTGACAGGACAGCACAGGTAAACTAGTGATGCCTGTAGCTTTATTGAGGGTGGCGCTGGAAAGGTACGCTACACTACCCTGCACACACAACTAGGGAGAACCTTGCAGCAATGATTGCCTTCTTTATGACGAACTGTATAATTTGTCAAAAATTCACAGCTGGGCATACACCGCACACAGTTAGGGGAGTCATTTCAAGACTCATTGGTCCCTTCCAACTTTTACATATCGACTATGTTGATATGATACAAGTATGTAATGGGTACAGATACATGATCATTGCGTTCTGTGACTTCTCAAGGTGGATTGAGGCAGGTCCCTGTACACATCCAGATTCTACCTGTGCAGCTAAATGTTTGGTGCAAGAAGTGTTTCCTAGATGGGGAGTATGTGAAGTTGTAAGGTCTGACAAAAGTCCACACTTTGTGAACCAAACATTTGAGCAAATACGCTTGTTCCTTTGTATAAAGCACAAGTCTCGGACGTCTTATCATCCACAAGGTAATGGAAGTTGCGAGAGGCTCAACGACTTTCGTAAAAAGAAGGAATCGCCATGTTGAAGCTTACTCTGAAAAAAGGATGGTTGCATTGCCTACCACTGGCATTATATGCTTTGAGGAACCAACCAGGTTCAGACCACCATCTTATGCCTCACAAAATCGTGACTGGAAGGCGGATGAGAACACCCTTAATGCCTCCTTCCCGAGTTAGAAGTGATGCTCAGTCAACTCCAGATGTGTTTGGAAAAGAAATGCATGGTTATTTCAACTGTATGACTTCCAGTATTTCAATAATTTCAGGACAGCTGCAGCGACAAGGGTGCAGGGCAGAACAGAACACAGAAGGAGATGCTTCAGCAGATCAATCTAAGGAATTACATATGTCCCAATTATGTGGCAGAGATGAGGTCCTAATTTGGAACCAACAAGAAAAAGCTGGGAGGAACCCAGGTTCAACGGACCATTCGTTGATGACGTCACATTGTCTGCTGTCAAAGTGCAGGGCAGGTGTGCTTGGATTTTTCTTGGTGATGTAAAGATCTTTTCAGGAACAACCTCTCTGCCCTCTGCACCCCACTGAGAAGCAAGTACAAGCAACAGGGAAGAACCACAGCACTTTCAGATGAGATCTATGACAAGGAAGAGGGTGCAGAAGCTGATAAATAAATAAATAAATAAATAAATAAATAAATAAGGACTTTTTGCTGGACTGTGGCTTGGCTCAGATACTCTTTCAAGCCATCTTTGAAAAATTCAAAGGAAGCTGATGCAAAATACTCTGTGCTGATATATCAGAGTAAAAAGACATTATTTGTTTTGAAAGCCACAGAGGAGCTAATAGACTTAGGACTGACGCATGATAAAGCCTTGATAAGAAGAGAGATGCCAGACTCTGATTGCGGCTTTGATAACTGGAAGAGAGTGCAGTATCCTGATTCATTCTACACTGAGTTCTTGTTCGGGTCTGGTATTATCCAATGACAACCTCTGAAGTATCATATTTGAAGTTTTTCTCTTTGTGCTGCACTCATATCCAGAGATTGTGGGGAGAACCTCTAATATACGTTCATTTCTGCAAGAACATAAGAATGGGCCAATTGTAAGGAGACTGCTTGCAGAAATTATCAAACAAGTGTTGCAGTTAACTGAGTATATTGGGGATAGCACAAATGCCCCTGTCACCTGAGGCTGCACACAGACTTGTCAATGTGATGTTTTTCCATCTAATTGAGGAATATCCACACCTTGTTGGCAGAAACACGGATGTACTCACATTCCTAAGGGAACCTAGAAATACTAAAACTTTAACTGTGACATTGGAAGGAATCATTATATAGGTCAGCCTGTATTCTTAGAGAACCCACAGGACGGTGGTGTGAAATTTTCCTTCAAGGGACAGATTGAGAAAGTTGCTGACAAAGACATATATTTTGTTTCATGCTGAAAGAAGGTAATCATGTCGTCTGGGTTGAAGCAAGTTCCAGGAGTGGACTGGGATTTGATCCATATCGTGGACTAATCTAGGCATATTGAGAACAGCTTTTCCTCTGGCTGGAGAAATTTCTATTTTGCATGGTTAAGAACTGATTCCAGGAAAATAAACATCAAGAGTTCATTTCTGTTATTCAGCAAGCAGACTGGTGGATCCAGAATGAAGGTGCCAAGGCAAGACAGCTACTTCCGGAAGGAGAGTATAATATTAATGTATTAAAGAATACATTTTTCCTTCCTTAGGCAATAAAAATGGGCAGTTCTAGTAGCAGCTTCGTAATCCTGGATGCAGAAAGACATTCACATTGTCCACGAAAGAGGTGTAGTTCATCCATGTACCTTTGACTTATCTATGGATATGTTCTGTTTATAATCATACTACTCTCACTTACAGTCCGCACATCCTACTACCTTAATATACATGGGGTTTAGACTCCAGTGAATCTTCCTGAGCAAAAGGAAGTAGCAATTGTGGCAACTACAAAACAATGAAGGCTATATGTAATTATTCGTGTTCCAAAGAAAGATTACCCGTTATCTGAGATAATCATCATTAGCAATCATTCAAATACAAGAAAGGTTGTAGAGATTCTGTTTGGACACAAGAAACAGGTGTGGCAAATTGAGCGAGATTAAAGGTTGCCAGACAAGGTGCCTGAACAAGTAATAAATTCCAATACATCTGATCCTGTGGTAAAGAACCCAAAGATAACTCCAAGAAGACAGACTTATATGGAGTTAATGCATGACTTTTTTAGGCCTAAGTGGGCAGCTGAGGAAAAGAAACCTTCTGAACATTCTCCCACTAAGGGAACATCAACAGGCGTGCATCGTCCACTGGCAGATGTACCTATGATATACCTAGAAAGGAGTTATGCTCGTGTCCTTCATGGGTTCTGGAAGGTCACATGAGGAGAATGAGAACAAAAAGAAACACTCAAGAAGATGGCTTTGTGCTAAATGATTACTTGGACAGTACGCCACACTTTGGAAATAACATTTGGTACCAACACATGAAAGAAGTAGATAGAAGGACCTCAACAGAGGAGTTCTTTGTGTGTGCACTCATGCCACATAATATGGGGAAGTCCAAAATCTTCATAGCTATCGGAATAGATGTCCAAACAGCTCATTGTCTTTCGCACATAGCACTTTGCAAAACCAGAGGCCAGTTTGTGGGTTGAGATGCCTACCTCAAATGAGCAACTGAATGGACAGATCCAGATGACGATGATTATGTGCAAGATACTAAAACAAGAAACAGAGCTCATACCAAGAATCATGTGATCAGATATGAGAAGCCTGGAGTAAAAGGAGCTGGAATTAGATGGGAAGTAAACAAGAAATTGGAGGTTGCAGGAAAATCAGCAGCAGACGCTCGAAGATGGAAGAATAGAGGTCAAATGCAGATCTGGGCATCTGTGTTATCACCTGATGGTTGAGAAGAAGTAGTGGTCATTTGTAGAGCTTGGGTGATCATTGGATACTACAAACCAGTTATTGACATTGTGCAGAATGGCTGTAAACCATTGTGGCCAAGACTTGCTAAATTACTGACTTGGGTTGAAGACAGAGGAGGACCTCTGCAGATTGTACCCTTAGAAAGTTCAAAACTGTGCTTCAGAAATAATGGTACAAGAAAAGTTGGAGTGAATAAGAACTGTGGCCGAATCTTTGATGCTCCAGGAATGGTACACAGTACAGTAGTGATCATGGATCATTATTGGGCTTGTGCAACCAGAGCCTATATCAAATTGCCTGCAGACTGTGGAGGAATATGCACACTGGTGAATGTCCATGTTCCAGCATTAGTGATCCCAAAAGGTGATTTGCATATCAACAGTTTCCCAAAAGCAGATGCTCACCTGAGAAAGAAAAGGTCTGTGGAGCTAATCAAGAGGATGAAGAGAGAGAACTACTTCTCAGCTAAGTCAATAGAAGCCTTTGATGCCATACCATATGAGCACAGACTGTTTAGCCAGACCTCATCTGTGTTTTCATTGATCATCCTTCCTGATGTTCAGGTTGGAGCAAACATCAAGTGGTAACAAATAACCAGGTGGGAATTGCTGCAGACAATTAACACTACAATAAAAATGATTCAATGCAATAAGAGAAGAGCTGAGAGCAATACGATTGATAACTCTGCAGAATGGATATGTCTTAGACATGATCACTGCAAGTGATGGAGGTGTTTGTGCTAGTAGTGGAGAATCATGTTGCACATTTATACCTTCTCATGATAACGAGAATGAAACACTGACGGAGGCCATAGACATGCTGAGAAAACTCCATGGCCAGATGATAGAGGAAGAAGAAGACAGTGTTGATGATAGTTGGTTTGGATCACTCTTCTCTTGGGTCCCACAATGGATGGCAGACATCTTCAAGTTCCTTGGAGCCCTGATAGTGATGACATTGCTTGGATTTTGGGTGATCAAGATAATAATCTCACAATGCAAAAGGTTAGCAAAGTAAGCCATAGGGATGAAGATTATGACTGATGTCGAATCAGGATGGAAGCCCAAAGATCTGATGGATGAAGAGATCAGAAACTTTGTGAAGGCTAGTATTCATGCACCTGAGGAGACAAAGTTCCTGTATCCGAAGAATCATAAGATGTATGTGGGAACATGGATCTACTGTAGTCCATGTGGACAGTGCCAGTTTATGACATGGAATAAAGATGAACATGTGAAGACAGCAGGATGACTGAAGCGAGTCATAAAGATATGGGTCCCAAAAAGCAGTTCTTCAGGCCAAGCTGGCTGAATGTGAAGGATGATGTGGAAGTGGTCGATGAATCACCCAGAGGGGGAAGTGTAGAGAAGGAGCCAAGTACCCCCACCTCAATCGACCCGTCCCTTTTACCAGTATGCTGGAAACCAAAGTATGAAACATATACAGAACAGCTGAATCAACAAAGAGCAGAATATGAACTCAGACCAGTCCCAGTGAAAGGACCAGTACCTAAGAGAATCTGGGAGCCAAGGTACCCATTGACAAAACCATATTTACATACAAAGGAATATGATGGCCAGTTGAACGAAATCCCTGAAGAAGCAGAACCAATAAATGGCAAGGATGAATGGTAGGGGTAGAAGCCACTACCAAATTATACATTATCTGAAGCTGAAGATGAAGTATATAACAAGATGCAGTGATTAGAGAATGTAGATGTTCTATAAGGGATCAAGAAAGCAATAAGGATAAGTAACATCTTGGGCTCAAGGTGTGGAAACGTATGCCACAGAAACAGATGAAGATATTAAATCATTTTACAGATGTACAGATGCAGAAGAAACGCAAGAAGCAAAGTAATCGTGAAGCTAGCTCTTAGCTTATAGTAAAGTAGATTGTGGCAAGCCCCAATGTATACATAGGAATAAGAAGAGTATGGATGTGTCCACTAAACGTATTAAAGCAGGTTGGACATTAGCAAAAAGGCCTCAGTTCAGTGTATCACAGTTTTAAAAGCAGATATTGAATTACAGAAGCAGAGCTCAGAAAGGCGAGGTTGGATGAGCCCCAGGAAACCAAGGTCTTATCAAACTGGAGTCAACTTTGGATACAAATCATGTGAAAGAACACACCTCCTGTTCAGAAGAGTGAGCATAACCAGGAAGACGTCAGAGGACTATTGCAATAAAATATTAAATACACAAAAAGGCTTAATTTTATGGTCTATAGTCACGTGAAAGCATGAAGTAGACGAGCAAGACGATCACACCTATGCATGGAGGCAGACTGTGCTGTTCACTCACTAATTTTCTCAGAGCTGAGAACACTATCAAGGACGAGGTTCAAAGGCCTAATTGACAGTGGACCACTGAGGTGATGATGGATTGATATGTTAATTGGTGGGAAGCTAAAGTTAAGGCAACCTCACCAGCATCTGGACAGCCAGCATGCAAGCTGCTAACGTAGGTGGAAAAAATAACGAAGATAGACAGAGTGCCAACCAATTTTAGAGGACCAGTATGGGAGGCTGTTCAAGTCAAAATTACACCTTTGTGAATGTGACATATTGAAGTGAATACAACATGCAGTGAAATAAGTAAGGCATACACTGAGATGACTATAATATTTATCGAAATGAGTATAACATGTATTGAAATGAGTATGACATCTATTGAAATGAGTATGACATACACTGAAATTCAATGAATAAGACATGCATTGAAATGAATAGGACACACATTGAAATGAATATGACAGACGTTGAAGTGAATATGACATGCAATGGAATGAATATGGCACCCATTGAAATTAATATGACACACGTTGAAATAAATATGACTCCCATTGAAATGAATATGACAGGCATTGAAATAAATATGACACACGTTGAAATAAATATGACAAATGTTGAAATAAATATGACACCCAATGAAATGAATATGACACGCATTGAAATAAATATGACACACATTGAAATAAATATGACTCACGTTGAAATAAATATAACACCCATTGAAATAAATATAACACCCATTGAAATGAATATGACACGCATTGAAATAAATATGACACACGTTGAAATAAATATGACTCACGTTGAAATAAATATAACACCCATTGAAATGAATATAAAACACGTTGAAGTGAATAGAACACGCATTGGAATTAATATAACACCCACTGAAATTAATAGGACACACGTTGAAGTGAATAGGACATGCAATGGAATGAATATGACACCCATTGAAATAAATATGACACGCGTTGAAATAGATATGACACACGTTGAAATAAATATGATACCCATTGAAATGAATATGACACACATTGAAATGAATATGACACGCATTGAAATAAATATGACACATGTAGAAATAAATATGACTCACGTTGAAATAAATATAACACCCATTGAAATAAATATGACACCCATTGAAATGAATATGACACGCATTGAAATAAATATGACACACGTTGAAATAAATATGACTCACGTTGAAATAAATATAGCACCCATTGAAATGAATATAAAACACGTTGAAGTGAATAGGACACGCATTGGAATGAATATGACACCCACTGAAATGAATATGACACGTTGAAGTGTATAGGATATGCAATGGAATGAATATGACACCCATTGAAATAAATATGACGCCATTGAAATGAATATGACACATGTCGAAGTTAATAGGACATGCAATGGAATGAATATGACACCCATTGAAATAAATATGACTCACGTTGAAATAAATATGACACACGTTGAAATAAACATAACACCCATTGAAATGAATATGAAACACATTGAAGTGAATATAACATGTATTGGCATGAATAAGATACACATTGAAATGAATAGGACATGCATTGAGATAATTATGACATCCATTGAAATGAATATGACACACTTTGAAGTGAATAGAACATGCAATGGAATGAATATGACACCCATTGAAATGAATATGACACACGTTGAAGTGAATATGACGCATGTTGAAGTGAATAGGACATGCAATGGAATGAATATGACACCCATTGAAATGAATATGACACACGTTGAAGTGAATACAACATTCATTGGAATAAATATGACACCCATTGAAATGAATATGACACACATTGAAGTGAATATAACATGTATTGGCATGAATAAGACACACATTGAAATGAATAGGACATGCATTGAGATAATTATGACATCTATTGAAATGAATATGACACACTTTGAAGTGAATAGAACATGCAATGGAATGAATATGACACATATTGAAATGAATATGACACACGTTGAAGTGAATATAACATGCATTTGAATGAATATACCATGCATTGGAATGAATAAAACATGTGTTAAAATGAATAGGACATGCAATGGAATGAATATGAAACCCACTGAAATGAATATTGCACACATTGAAGTGAATGTAATATGTATTAAAATTAATTTAACATCCATTTGAATGAATAAATCATTACCTCCATGTCCCCATGGTCTCTACTTTCTGTTCTCAGTGGTCTGTCATTCGGGCTTCCCAGGTTTCCTGGTCCTCTCCGGTAGGGGGCGAGGCTTTGGTCTACACGCTCTTGAAAGGGGTAGCAGGTACTCATCCTTTGGGCCCAGTTGGGGTTCCCCGTGGGACCTTCCTTTGGTCATGTCCATATTGCAAAAGCCTCCATTTTAGCCCCAGGAAGAGGTGGAGATGAAATAGTTGTTGCTGAAGACTACCTTCCTGATTGCCATTACTTTGGCTCAGCATTTGGGAGAAATCAGGGCCCTCTTGCATAGGCCACTGTTTCTAGTGGTCGAGGAGGAGGCTTTGGTGCTGGGCTGTGACCCCTCGTTTGTGCCCAAGGTCGCCTCTTGGTTCCATCGGTCTCAGGAAGTGGTTATCTCTGCTTTCTTTCTTGCTCCGTCCTCTCCTAGGGGGGTGTCTTGGCATTGTCTGGATGCCAAGCAGGCGGTCTTACATTATCTGTCCCAGAGAGAGTCCTTTTGTCTCACTGATCAGGGGACAGGGGACTGTGGTTGCCAGGCTTCCATTCTAACGATTAGCCGGTGGTCTAATCTTTGATTCTATGAGTCTGTGGGCCTCTGTACTGCAGCTTGGGTCAAGGGTCGGTCCACAAGAGGGGTGACCGTCTCCTGGGCAGGCCTGCGGGGGCTACCTTTGTTGGATATTTGCTGAGCTGCCACGTGAACTACACCTAATACATTCATTCTGCATTACCAACTCAACATGGAGGGGCTGCAGTCTACGTCCTTTGGTGTGGGTGTCTGGAGGCTGTGTCTGGTTGAGGTGGTCATAGGAGTCATGGTCAGCATGCCTTCGGCTTTTTGCTGTATCTTGAATAAATTGGTGTTGGGTGGGTTTCGCATTACCGTTGGTGTCTGTGTCTTTTGTGGTGGGCATGGGCGTCCTTCCTGTTTCTGCTTTGGTACAACTCAAAGGTAAGTACCTGAACGAGAAAGAGGGACGTGGAGGTAATACTCAGATTACTTACTGGTAATCTTGAATATTCCCCCTCCTTCTCCTCCTCTGTCACACCCACCCAGGACCTTTGCTCGGCCCTGGCTGCACACTTCACTGAAAAAACCCAAGACATCCTTTTCTCTCTGACTTCCACACCACATCATACACCAACACTTCTGGAGCCTCCCTTTGCCACTCTACCACTTCTCCTTTCTTCTCTCAAACCCATTACACCTGATGAGGTCGCCAGACAAGTCCGATCTATGAAGGCCTCATCCAAACAGGTGGACCGCTGCCCCTCCAAAACAATACAACATTGACTCTCTTTCTCCAGCCTTGGCTGATCACTGCAATCTCTCTTTTGCCACTAGAGTTTTACCATCTTCTCTTAAGCACTCCATTGTGCACCCTCTGCTTAAGAAACCCTCTGCCGACCTCTCCATTCCAGCAAACTACCGCCCTATCTCTATCACCCCCTTCCTGGACAAACTCTTAGAGAAGCTGGCTATCTCTCAGCTCACCCTCAACACTGAATCTGCTGGTTGCCTCCACGACCATCAGTCTGGCTAGAGAACATCCAGAGGAACGGAAAACGCTCTTCTGAATACCTGTGAAGACTTGCTCTTAAATCTTGACACTAACACCCCTCTGTCCTCATTCCTCTTGACCTCTTCTCTGCCTTTGACATGGTAAACCACAACATCTGATTGCACGTCTCTGTGACACCCTGGGAATCACAGTCTGGCATGGGTAACCTCATTCTTTTACAGCCGTCCATCCCAGGTGGAACTTGGGTCTTTTCTTTCTACTCTCACTCTTTCAACCTCTGGTGTTTCCCAGGGTTCTAACTTAGCCCCCTGGTTCTTCAAGGTCTACATGGCTGCGCTGGCATGTGTGATTGTCACTTTCATCTCTAACTTCCAGTGTTACGCTGATGACATGCAACTGTCTGTCCGCAATTCAGCCATGGTGTGCTGCAAACTACCTCTGCCTTAGTGCCAGTAAGACTGAGAACTTTCACATCAGGACTCCTGCTCCCACATTCCCACTCTCTTTCTGGTCAGCCTCCCTTGGTCCTGCACCTGCACCCACCTGTGAGGCAAAACACCTTGGGGTCATCTTTGTCTGCACTCTATCCTTCACTCACATTTCGCACATCTCTAAAAAGTCCAACTACCAGCTGCACCTCCTCAGTGATACTTTTCCTTTTCTCACCTTCCCCCAGCGACTCACTGTCTCCATATCCCTGGTTCTCTCAAGGCTGGACTACTGCAATAGCCTCTTTCTCAACCTCCCTGCCTCTGCTCTACACCCTCTGCAACTCATCCAGAACATATACACAAGACTTATCCTTGGCCTCAAGCCCATGGACCGCATCTCTCTGGCACTGAAATTCCTCCGCTGGCTCTCTGTGTCTGCAAGGACCAAGTTCAAGATCCTCTGCATTGTCCACAAGGCTTTCTGGGGCATGGGACCTACCTATCTGCAATGATGCCTACCTAAATACTGTCCTTCCCGAGCTCGCCGCTCATCTACCTCCAACCTTCTGCGAGTGAGCCGGTTCCCCAAGCAGAGATTTGGACGAAGATCTTTATCCTCAGCAGCGGCCTCCCTATGGAATAGCCTCCCTGCTGCCCTCTGTCTTGAGCCTGATCTCCTTAAGGTCCAGAAACTCCTTAAGACATTCGTCTTCTCCTCTTCCTTCTCTATCCCTCTACCTTGCTAACCTCTTTCTCTGGTCTATCCCTCTCTCCCTTCTCCACTGACACACATCCTAAAAAACCTTGGGACAAAGAGACATCTCTGCTGAGACAGGAAACACCCTGCTGAGCCGGTCCACAGTCACATTGTCCACCCCCCGGATATGGACCGCTCTCAAGGAGACCAGGTGTGCTGTGCTCCAGGTCCAAATGGACAAAGCCAGATCCTCCAGGGAGCGGGACCCCATACTGCCCTGATGGTTGATGGAAGCAAGAGCCAAGGTGTTGTCTTTCCGAACCATAACATCATTCCACTAGATCGAAGACCTGAAGACCACCAAAGCCCTAGAAGACCTGATAACTCCTTCCAGTTGGAGGAGGGCAGCTTGAAAAGAAAAGAGTTCCAGTGAGCACGGAACATACTCAAAGGTAAGTACTGGGAAGAGGAATGGGGACATGAGGTAATGACTTATTCATTCAAATGCATGTTAAATTAATTTTAATACATATTGCATTCACTTCAATGTGTGCAATATTCATTTCAATGGGTTTCATATTCATTCCGTTGCATGTCCTATTCATTTTAACACATGTCTTATTCATTCCAATGCATGGTATATTCATTCAAATGCATGTTATATTCACTTCAACGTGTGTCATATTCATTTCAATGGGTGTCATATTCATTCCATTGCATGTTCTATTCACTTCAAAGTGTGTCATATTCATTTCAATAGATGTCATAATTATCTCCATGCATGTCCTATTCATTTCAATGTGTGTCTTATTCATGCCAATACATGTTATATTCACTTCAATGTGTGTCATATTCATTTCAATGGGTGTCATATTTATTCCAATGAATGTTATATTCACTTCAACCGGTTTCATATTCATTTCAATGGGTGTCATATTCATTCCAATGAATGTTATATTCACTTCAAACTTTTTCATATTCATTTCAATGGGTGTTGTGTTCATTCCATTACATGTCCTATTCACTTCAACGTGTGTTATATTCATTTCAATGGGTGTCATATTCATTCCATTGCATGTCCTATTCACTTCAACATGTGTCATATTCATTTCGATGGGTGTCATATTTATTTCAATGCATGTCCTATTCATTTTAACGCATGTCTTATTCATTCCAATGCATGGTATATTCATTCAAATGCATGTTATATTCACTTCAACGTGTGTCATATTCATTTCAATGGGTGTCATATTCATTCCATTGCATGTTCTATTCACTTCAAAGTGTGTCATATTCATTTCAATGGATGTCATAATTATCTCAATGCATGTCCTATTCATTTCAATGTGTATCTTATTCATGCCAATACATGTTATATTCACTTCAATGTGTTTCATATTCATTTCAATGGTGTCATATTCATTCCAATGAATGCTATATTCACTCCACCCTGTTTCATATTCATTTCAATGGGTGTCATATTTATTTCAATGTGTGTCATATTAATTTCAATGGGTATCATATTTATTTCAACGTGTGTCATATTTATTTCAACGTGAGTCATATTTATTTCAATGGGTGTCATATTCATTCCATTGCATGTCCTATTCACTTCAACATGTGTCATATTCATTTCAATTGGTGTCATATTTATTTCAATGTGTGTCATATTCATTTCAATGGGTATCATATTTATTTCAACATGTGTCATATCTATTTCAACGTGTGTCATATTTATTTCAATGGGTGTCATATTCATTCCATTGCATGTCCTATTCACTTCAACGTGTGTCATATTCATTTCAGTGGGGGTCATATTCATTCCAATGCGTGTACTATTCACTTCAACGTGTTTTATATTCATTTCAATGGGTTTTATATTTATTTCAACGTGAGTCATATTTACTTCAATGTGTGTCATATTTATTTCAATGCATGTCATATTCATTTCAATGGGTGTCATATTTATTTCAATGGGTGTTATATTTATTTCAACGTGAGTCATTTATTTCAACGTGTGTCATATTTATTTCAATGCGTGTCATATTCATTTCAATGGGTGTCATATTTATTTCAACGTGTGTCATATTTATTTCAATGCGTGTCATATTAATTTCAATGGGTGTCATATTTATTTCAACATGTGTCATATTCATTTCAATGGGTGCCATATTCATTCCATTGCATGTCATATTCACTTCAATGTGTGTCATATTCACTTCAATAGGTGTCATATTCATTTCAATGTGTTTCCTATTCATTTCAATGCATGTCTTATTCATTGAATTTCAGTGTATGTCATACTCATTTCAATACATGTCATACTCATTTCAATACATGTTATACTCATTTCGATATGTATTATAGTCATCTCAGTGTATGCCTCACTCATTTCACTGCATGTTGTATTCACTTCAATATGTCACATTCACAAAGGTGTAATTTTGACTTGAACGGCCTCACATAGACCTGCATATTTAGGTGTCATATAGTGTGAAAACCAATAGAACATTGTGTGTTTAGTGAAGTTCATAGTGGTCATTTTTAGAGGAGGGCTTAGTTGTCCACATGATGTTAAATAACCAATCACATAGTTACACGTTTTTAGACTAGTATGGATCAAATACTTAGATGTTCACGTAGACCCAATCATCCCATCAGTTAGGTTTCTGTAGTTTGCCACGTAGGATGATGTTGGTAACACGTAGGTTATAAGTCAGTGATGACACATTTTGCTTATAAAAATACTGTTTTTTCTTAAATATGTTGAGAGATGAAGATCGAGCGTTCGCATGGATGTTTGTCATGCTCCCTGTTTTAGATACTTGATATTAAAACAGTTTACCTTTTGTCAAATTCCTGAGTCCGCTCTATTATTTGGTATGATATGATATAATATTTCTATCGCGCTCGTACACAAGTGTTTCAGAGCACGACAAGGCAAGGGAGGGGAACAGGGGAGAACAAAACAGCGATCTTACTAGGCCCAGTGACATTGAGAACGCGCAAGTGCATGGGGGAGGGGAAAAGTGCATGGAAAGGGGGAGAAGTGGAAAGTGTGAAGCAGAGGAGAAACAGATACATAACAATAAATAAATAATAAAGGCAACAAACAGTTTTAGTGCAGCTAGCAATTTGAAAGTGCTAGGTTTAAGGCAGCAGACAGGGTAGGTCTGATAAGTGCAGGAAGAACAAATTTGGGCTGTATGGGTACAGATACAGACCCCAGTACAAGGGGTGGCCCGGAGGCAGTGCGGGAGGGTGGCAGGGTGAGCAGGTACCTGGCCCCGGAGGACACAGGGTGGCCAGGTGCACAATGCCAAGATAGAACAGATCAGCAGTAGAGAAGGTGTATGAGTAAGATATGCATTCCCATCCATCTCAAAGGTAATTGCTGCTCATCAAAGGAGCTGGACAGTCCAGTTCACTGTTTTGCAATTGTTGCAGCCTTTGGAATCCCAACCTGCAAATTATTCACATTAAGTGCTTTGTTGTGTGTGCTAAATGGTGCTCAATTGGCCCATAAGTGCCAAAATATGCAATGCACACCTCCTGCATGCTTCAAGTTTCTGAATACCCAAAGATATGCAAAAGGTTCCAGCAAAAACTGGTGCTATGTTCAGATAGACCTCATTTACTTTTATTAAGACTGACAGATACACATGTGTATTGTTCAGCAATGCTTCCCAGCACTTATTCAACTTTACTGAAATTTAATTCAGTCATTCTTTCCCTAAAAATAGGAATTTTACTGAAATGAAGCACAAATATCAAGATATAAAACTGATTGAATTAATGCAACCCTTTATAAATATGAACCTTCCAGCAAATATTTACCTGCCCCCCTTCTGTGTTTTCTTCCAACAGTCTGACTTGCTCATGCTGGTCAGACGCAGAACAAAGTAAGATGTAAGAGCCAGAGAGCCAAGGTATAAGAAATAGTATATTTTGTATCTTCTTACCCTCGCCGTGTTCATCGCCCAGCAGAATCATTTGTCTGCACGGGCCTCTAGGTGCACATGCATGTCACAATATGTGTCTGTTCTGTTTGCAGAAGCAGGGAATGGACTGATTGTTTCAAAAGGAAACACTGAATATTAGAATATTAGTTTCAGTTTTGTGTTATCTATTTACTATTTTAACATTAGTTTGCTGGAAAATGATGAGTGAGAATAGTTTCATATGCCTTGCACAGGGAATGTTGGAGAGAAGGCAAGTTAGATACTTTTAGCACTGGTGCAGCAGATTGAGCAAATCATTGTACTTCTGTGCATTCAAGAATTACATTTTTGTTTTCCTGCAACTTAATTACAAATGGGCGAAAGAGAATTGAACTCCACACAGCTCTATCATTCACATTTCAATACTGATGCAATATTTATTTTCTTTCTTTCTTATGATACATTTGTTCCACTAAGTTTCTAATTCAAAACTTTACATGATATGGTTCTCATTAATAGGCCGATTCATGGAATTATTGTGCGCCGAAAATCACTCTGCAAGCGTGCGAATCGCAGCGCAAGTGCGAAAATCGCAGCTCAAGCATGCGAAAGCCGCGCACATCGATTCATGGAAGTCCGTGCATGTGTAAATCCTGGGATGTGTGCTAAAATCCTGTGTGGCGCACGTGTGCGCACACTTCATCCAATGGCGTACGCTACGCGCACAGTGAAAGCGCGCATAGCGTGGCGCACACAACAAAAGTGGGTGTAACTCGGGGCGTAACACGCGGAATGGGGAATAACGCATGAAAATGTGGGCGTTACGGGGAAGTACAGGAGGTAAATGCACGGAACGCCCACACACGCGCCTACAACACGTATTCATGGAATCGGACAGGGCAAAAAAGCCGCGCTCATCCGGAAACACATACGCCAGCAGGAAGCAGGCGTATGCGGCCCCGCGCAGCATAAAAGTGTGCACAAACAACAAACAAGCTCAGTCGCTACGATGAATATACCATTCCTCGCAGCAGTGGTTGTGGGACACCGCTGGAGGAGGATAGCCAGGCCCAGAATTTTTACACCAGGACCAGCCTTTTTGGGATGCCTGATGACCAGGTGTATGGGAGGTACAGGTTCCCACCACACATAATACTCGACCTGGTGAGTGAGTGGGAGGATGACCACACATCACCCACCCTGTGCTCCCAAGCACTGAGCCCCTTGGAAAAGGTGCTCAATGTACTGCACTTCTTGGCCACTGGTTCATTTCAGCAGACAAGCGCCATAGTGGGTGGGGGTGTCACAGGCCATGCAGTCACACTGCCTACACCAGGTGTTGGCCATCATGACTGCACGCTCTTCAGTCCACAGGAACATATACATGCCCAGAACACCTGCAGAAAGGCAGGCTGCCGTCCAGGTCTTTTACAGGGTGGCACACTTCCCCAAAGTGCTAGGTGCCATTGATTGCACCCATGTGGCTCTACGTCCTCCCAGGGCAACTGAGCACATCTATAGAAACCGCAAGCACTGGTATTCCATCAACGTGCAGGTAGTATGTGATGCCAAGGGAATCATCACCTCAGTATATGCCAACTATCCAGGGTCCACCCATGACAGTTTTATTTTCAGAATGTCACCCCTAAAGCGGGACCTAGAAGATGGGCGGCATGGTGATACATGGCTGCTTGGTGAGTATAAATGCCTCTGCACATGCATGCATGTCAGATACTGAGTAATGTCACAACCCCACAAATGATACCCATCATCACCTCCCCAGGGGACAGTGCCTACCCTCTGAGTACCCACATGATGACGCCAATTCGGAACCCCACCACACCACCCGAGGTAAGATACAACACAGCCCATATTGCAACCCGGGGCATAGTGGAGCGCACATTCGGAGTGCTCAAGTCACGCTTTCTCTCCCTTGACCGCTCTGGTGGGCAGCTGCTATACGCGCCCCCAGTAGTGTGCAGGATCATACTGGCAGCATGTGTCCTGCACAACGTTGCAACCCGCCGGGTCCTGCCAGTGGACACGGTGGTGCCCCCACATCCCCAACCAAATGCACGGCCGCTGCTCATGGGAGGGGAAAGGGCACGTGGTGAGGCAGCCCGTATGCAGCTGGTGGCTAATTACTTCACCTAAAATCACACCCCTGTGGAGTGCACACAGCCCTGGTACATACCAGCTGACAATCAATGATGATGACATTAGGGACAGTCAACTGTCACAACCATACCAGCCTGAGATTGGCCACCTGGAAGTGTTACATTGTGTGCATCCCTACCTACTGAAAGACAACCAATGCTGTGTCACAAAAAGACACACATTTATGCTGCATGAATGACTACCCCCTTGCAAAATACAACATGAAAATAGTGCCATGTCACCAAACCCCTCCCCATCTCAGCTACCCAACACACCATGGCATGTCATGCAATGTGAAAGCAACCAAATGAATGTACAACACATGACACAAGTGTCACAAAGTGCACTGTCCCAAATGGAAACAGGCCACAGATAATATGCTCCCAGTAATCAATAACAAACACCACACATGAACAAATACTTACCAGCAACACAATACAGTAACACAGGATGAAACAGTGGCAAAATATGACAGTACAAAATCAAAGTAGTACAAGCCTGCATGTGCCCAGCTGGAATACACAGTGGATGCCCAAGGAGCCACACAAGGCAACACACTGTAAAAAAAATAATAATAATCAAAAATGGCCATGTGTGGACCAGGGGGGGGCACCCAGGAGGTTCGAGGGCCGGGTGCACACCAACACCCACCTGCGTGGATGTTGCACGAAAAAAAAATACCTCCATGGGCTCATGGTCTGCACGGCTATGCCAATGTGGGAGAACTGCTGTTACTCTCTTCACTATCTGCTGCTACATCAGGAGGTGGCGGTGCGATGGGAGGCAGCCCATGCAAAGCCCTGGTATGGTCCTCCATGGCAGTAAGCATGCGGGTGTGGAAGGTCTCTGTGGAAGATGATAGTACGGAGATCCCCATGCAGCACCTCACGGGTTGCCTGCATTTCTGCACGCATGGCCTCGCGTGATGCCCAGATCTCCTCACGAGTTGCCTGCAGCTCAGCTGAGAGCAAATGTGTGAGCTGCTCCAGCTGCTGTTCTGACCTAAAATTTCAGGAAGCCTAAAGTTCACCCAGAGTCTCCCTGAGGAAATGGAATTCTAACCTCAGGGCTTCCCTGTGGCCCTGTGACTCTACAGATATGGCTTCGCGCAGAGTCTCCAGTGCCGCCCGTCAGTCCCTGTTGGACGCCAACATGTCTTCCCTGTGTGATTGGCAAATGGAGTCTGTTGCCTGCTGTTGTTGCTCCATCTGCCTTTCAGGGGGGAGAATGGAAGTGGCCACCGTCTCTATTGCCTGAGCCATCATTTCAACCGATGCTCCCTGTCGTGCTGCCATACTGTACATGGAGTTTTCCCATACAGTATTGCCTGGTGGCATACGGCCACCGCGTCGGTGGGCACCAGACCTGTTTGGATGTGATGGACCTGGACCGACACTGTCCCGGCTGGGAGACTCAGAGCTGGGGTGGATTGAGCTGCAGCTGCCCCTGCAGCCTCCCCACCCTGGCTACTTGGGGCAGCAGATGACATTGCTGCCCCAGGTCCACATGGTCTGGTGACAGCAACTTTCACCGCTACACGTGGATTAGACTTGCTGACCTGGAAGTCAGCCTGGGAGTCATCCTGTGCCGGTTCAGGTGACAAAATGGGCCGGTCCAACAGGGGCTGAGCTGGGATGGTGTCAGCTACGTTTCCCACAACCATTGGGGGGCAAAGGTGTCCCCGATTGGTCCTCCACACACGGGGCTCTAGGGGCACCCTGCAAATCCTGGCCACGTCCCCTACCGTGCCCACCTTTTGGAGGTCGGCCACCTTTGCCTCCATTACTGCTTGGTCGCCTCCCAACCATGGCACTGATGTTGTTGTGAGTATGGGAGTTGCAGTAAACAATTGTCCTGGGCAATTGGGGTGAAAGGGGTAGGGTACTAGATGTAATTCGTACCCTAGTGCTCTAGCAAGGCTGTCTGTGACCCCTGGGGGAAGATGACGGGTCACGCAGCGCACAGGCACCCCCAAAACAAAAGTACACATGCATGCAACCCCTGGTAGACCACCTGCGTGGAAAAATGAACCCGCACTACGCTGTGGCACCCAGAAACACAAAAATAAGCGTACGCGTGTTACACGCAGCCTGGGGTACGCGACACACGGGGGCAACCACGCGACACATGGGGCAACCACAGTTGGAAAATACGTGCGCGACTCACTGTCTGCCTTGAAAAAGAATGTGAAAAAGATGCGCGTGTGCGCGTTGGCAACACCCCCGCCAAAAGAAGAAAAGAACGCTGTCTGAGGAAACAGGGAATATGAACTGGAAACGTTTTGAAGTAATCGCGTGTGAACGGACAAGAAGTACAAGAAACACCCGCTCGCTCTCCACAAAAAGCACATACAAGAAAATAGCGTGATACTCGTAACTTTTAAGCCAGCCCACACGTGCAACGTCATTTACACGCCTACGCGCTAATGCCATGCCCTCCAATAGCACGGTGACATGCAGTTTTCTCAAGTGCTGAATCACAATGCGCCCGTGTTCTGGGGAACGCCTGTGCGCATAACGTCACTTACGCGCTTATGCACCAAGGGACTTTCCTCGGATTTCATGCTGACGTGCACTTTTTTCACATGCCAAATCACTCCGTATCAAGCTGGCCACACGAAAACACACGGAAGACCACGCTCCTGCCCAAAAGGCCATTTTCATGCCCCCAAGAGCCCCGAGCACGCTCCCACCAGCCATCTGCTGCTGCCTGCTGCCCACGTGCCCTGCTATTTGGTGCCTGCACATCAGCCATCTGCAGGAGTCCAGTTGCTGTGTCCACCCCTGCTGGAACAGAAGACTCCCGACTGGGATACCATCGCTCCACAGCCCAGCCCCAGGACCCAGTTGCCCACCCACGCCTGCCTCGGGGGTTGTCATGTCGGGGCAAACACCATCTGAAACCACTGGCGACCCCCAGCCAGAGAGGCAGAGGGCCACCAGCTTCAGTGAGAAGGAAGTTGGTGTCCTGGTGGAGCATGTCCTGGGGCATTATGATACCCTCTTCGGAACATCACGCGGCAACAAGGAAGGATGGGAGAGGATCTTGGAGGACGCAGTGGTTGCCATCAACATGGAGGGGGTGGCAACCCACGACATCAAGCACGTCCGGAAGCACTGGGAGGACTTCAGGTCCATGACCCTCTACAAGGCCCGGCGCCTCGCGAAGGCAGAGGATGCAGAGGGGTGCCGGGTCAGCATGAGCAACATCCAGATGAGGGTCCTGGAATGCATAGGCCCAGCGCTCCACGCCCAGATCCTTCGGAGGCAGACCCATCTGGAGTTGAGTGGTAAGTGGCCAAGCATTGCTTTGTGATACAGGGCATGTTGCAGTGTGCTGGTAGTCTGATACTTGCCTGTATGTGTGACATAGGCCATGTATATATGTGTGTGTGCAGGGACATCATGGTCTTGTATGTGAGACCAGTAATGTGTGAACCACATGGATGGTGCATGTGTTCCAATGCAACATGGGGAGCTGTATGCGTAATGCATACATGAATGCATGCCAGTCTCTGTTCTTGGACATGGAGGGGGGTGAGGGATGGGTGCTGCTCTCATGTGCATTTATGGTGCACATGTGTGTGTGTCTGAGAATTGTGTGTGTGACTTTGAAATGCCATGGATGCATGACACATGTCCGTGATGATGTGTAGATTCACTCATGCAGTGCGGTCACCGTTGTATCCACTGTGTCAATCCACTGTGTCTGTGGTGTACAAGCCATGATGCATGACCCTCCGGTGATGTGTGTGCATGGGATCAGTGTGAGCTATGATGCATGTGAGTTTGAAGGCAACATTTTGGTTAAAAGAGGCCCTTGTACATGGATGCTGATGTTGATTGCAGGCGCGGTGCCTGTTTCTGCATGTGTGTTGCGGGCATTCACCCATGTATTGTGGAGGGACAGCATGGAAGTGACATTTGACAGAGCCACTGATGTGTTATTGCTTCCTGTCTAGGGGAATATTGTACTGTACCCTGATGCTTGTGTTCTATGTCTCCCTCTATGCAGCGTCAAGTGAAGAAGAGGGCGGAGACGGCGCTGTGGAGCCAAGTGGAGGGGATGCCTCCACCGGGCGGCGACGCAAGGCCCAGCCACCCTCTCAGGAATTGCCATAATCCTTGAGTGAGGGGACTGGTGCCACGCCTGCCACTACAGCTGTAGCGGAAGAGCCAGGTGGCCCTCACAGGCATCTGCTTCTCCACTACCTGTGGACGAGGGGTCCCACGACCGTATGGGCCACGTCCTGGTTGGTGTCACGTTGCGCATGTGTGACATTCATGATGGGTGGAGCACGCATGCCATCATGAACAGCAGCGTTGCGATGTGGCACTGTTGTGAGGGGCCCTGGTCGGTGGGTTCCTACATGTGTCGCGCACTCTGGCGGACCTCTCCTCCTCTGTGGAGACTATGCGCCAGTCGTTCTCCCTGCCGTCTTCCAGCCAGATTCCACCAGGGCCCCCTGTGGACCTGGCCCGACCAACACAGCCAGCTTGGTGGAGATCCCATCCCTGCCACAGTCGGGAGTCGGCAGTCCAGCAGGGGTGGACACCACAACAACTGGAGACCAGCTGATGGAGGATGTGTAGGCATCATCGGACAGGGCATATGGACAGCAGCAGCAGGGTCTAGGTGGGAGCAATGATGGCTCGGGGCCATCGACATCAGAGGGGCAGGCATTGGCCAGAGGGCAGGAGGACCCTGGAATGGGTTTGCTTCCGTGTGGCTGCGGTTGGGCCGGCGTATAGATGCGGAGCGGCGGCGGGCAGAAGAGGCACGGCTCACAATGGTCAGGGCGGAAAACTCCATGCGGAGGGCACTGAGGCGGGCCGAGTGCCTCGAGGCCATTCGCAGGAAGTTGTAGTCCAACATGGTATCGTCCCTGCGAACCCTCGGGGCCATGGAAGAGGACCACCTCTAGGACATCGCGCAGGAGTTTGATGATGCCCTGCCCCGGTAAATCAGAAAGTGAGCCGTCGGACCAGCCCGCCGCCATTGTATATAGTTTGTAGTTTTAGGTTTCCTTTATCTTTTTCATTCATTTGGGGCGCTTGGACTATGCCCCACCTTTTTGTATATAATTCTTTATTAGGTTGTTTTTTTGCTAGGTTTCATTTCATTCATTGGGCTCATGGACTCTGGATTACTTCTTTGTACATAGTTGAACAGTGGATTTATCTATTCTTATTTTTCTCACCATGGAGCAATGGATTTTGTTGTTTCCGTTTCCTTTGGATTTTCTTTGGTGGACGGAGACTTTGGACACATTGTCATTTCGATTTATTTGGATTCAGACTTCATGTTTTTCTTTTTGTGTTTTGGACATGATGCATTTTATCTTTTTTTAAAACATTTGTTGTTATGTTTTCATTTGATTACATTCTTTTTGTGTTCAATACATTTTGGTTTATTACTTTGATGTGTGGTATTCTCTCATTGGTTTCATGCATGTCACGGTGTAGGTTTTCACAATCACCAGCACCCATTGTGTGTGTGTGTGACAGACATGTGTTGATGTACATTCTTGCCAGTTGGGTTGGATCATGATGACATGTTGGGGGGACATGAGTCGGGGCCTGCTGCAGGTGCCCCTCACTGCTGGGTGGGTGGGGGTGCTGGGGGGCATGAGTCGAGGCCTGCTGGGAGGTGCCCCTCACTGCTGGGTGGGTGGGGGTGCTTGGGGACATGAGTCGGGGCCTGCTGGCAGGTGCCCCTCACTGCTGGGTGGGTGGGGGTGCTGGGGGACATGAGTCAGAGCCTGAGCCTCACTGCTGGGTGGGTTGGAGTGCTGGGGGGACATGAGTTTGCGCCTGCTGGAAAGAGTCCCTCACTGCAGGGTGGGTGGGGGTTCTGGGGGACATGAGTCGGGGCCTGCTGGCAGGTGCCCATCACTGCTGTGTGGGAGGGGGGTGCTGGGGGACATGAGTCGGGGCCTGAGGCTCACTGCTGGGTGGGCGGGGGTGCTGGAGGACATGAGTCGGGGCCTGCTGGAAGGTGCCCCTCACTGCTGGGTGGGTGGGGGTGCTGGGGGACATGAGAAGGGGCCTTCTGGCAGGTGCCCCTCACTGCTGGGTGGGTGGGGGTGCAGGGGGACATGAGTCGGGGCCTGAGTCTCACTGCTGGGTGGGTGGGGGTGCTGGGGGACATGAGTCGGGGCCTGCTGGCAGGTGCCCGTCAATGCTGGGGGCTGGGGGTGCTGGGGGACATGAGTTGGTGATCACTAATGCAAGGTGACATGTGGGCTGGCTGGGGGGCATGCCCATGGTGGATGGGCTGCATGCGGGACATGACTAAGGGTGCATGGTAGTCCCCTGTGGTGTGGGCTGCCTGCAGGGGCTGTGGACGGGTAGAGGGCACATCTGGGAGGACCCAAACTGCCAATTCACATGTGGGGCTCCCTGTGCACCCCACTGGATACACGTACCCCGCTCTGACAGTTAAATCGCGTGTGAAATTCCCCGCGAACCCCAGTAATACATGTAACCCGCTCGTACTGGGCCAATCGCGTGTGGAACTCCCAGCGAACCCCAGTAATACACGTACCCCGCTCGCACAGTGTCAATCACGTGGAATTCTCCATGCGAACCACAGTAATACACGTACCCTGCTCGCACAGGTCCAATCGCGTGTGTAACTCCACGCGAACGCCAGTAATACATGTACCCCGCTCGCACAGGGCCGATCGCGTGTGGAACTCCCTGCGAACCCCTGTAATACACGTACCCCGCTCGCACAGGGCCAATTGTCTGTGATTCTCCACGCGAACCCCAGTAATAATTCTCCCCGTGCAGGGGTGCACGTGTATTCGGAGGGGTGCGCAAGAAGTTTTACAGGCGTTTTTGTGGTTGGGGGCCTGTATGCTGGTCCACTGGCCTGTGTGCCATGGACGGGATTTGTGCGCTGTGTATGGCGCACGGGGAGGGGTGGGTGGTGTAACTGGTGCGGCTGCAAGGTTGCTGCACCACTCTGCACCACGGCTGGTAATAGATGTTATAGATGAATACGCTGTGCGCAGAAATGGATTTTGGCGCACGCGGCTGGCGCAGGCTGTCGCACGCACACACTGTTCACCAGCCGCGTGCGCCACTTGTGCGCTGAATTCTATGAATTACCCCCTAAATGTGTAGCAAAGCCTGTTCACTAGATACACTACTGCTCTAGTAGAGAAAAAACACAAACCCATTTGCATAATTTTTGCCTTGGTGCACAAATCTTTATTTAATATTAATTGAAACACAACATTCTTGCTTCATTTCCTATTACACATGCTACTAAAATGTTGCAGGTTGGTGCATTTGCAAAACTTTCAGAATTATTGCATATTGAAAAGCAGCTGGTGTATACTCATTCAAGGCATATCAGGTGAGCTAGAAATGTTGTATTGTAAATTATCTGCAGATTGTTCTACTGAGAGCTCTAACAATTTCTGGATAGGTTTGGGAAGGGGAAATGTGCTAAAGACAAATTGTGTAGATGAGCAGCTTATTCTTGCACATCTTTTGATAAATTCAGCAATATTTAAAAAAAAATCCAAAGGTTGTTATTTTCCAACTTCCTGGTGATTACATTCAGTGGATTGAAAATGGTAGCAATGCCACTATCCTTGCAATTTTGTTTTGATTTTCCAAACGGTATAATTCAAACATGCAAATCCCACAACACATCTCCAACAGCACCTAAACCTGCATCGAAATCAGATGCTGGGCAGATGCTGACAGATGTGTATGGCTGAGCAGAAGGGAGTGGCAGAATCGGATATTAAAAACTTCTCCACCATACAAATCCTTCAAAATCCAATGGTGTGCAGAAAACATTTACACATGCTTTTTGAACATTGTTTTATGTGTCGCTTTGTGGAAAATGACCGCCAAGACGTTTAAAGTGACTGATTTTGAGGGTATGCCTCCAACGCTGCAAACAATTGTAGTATTGCTTTGGGGAGTTAAGAAAATAACATGCGCCAATCTTTCAGGCTTTTGGTTTGTTTTGGCAATTTTAGGCACATTAAGCCACATTGAAAAGGTGTCAAAACATGTTTAGTGTGAATAACTTGCATTTCAAGCCATTGAAGGGAGGGGATTTAGAGGATATTTTTGAGGAATAGGAAACATGATACGTGCCAAATCTCGTGAGACACATCGTATCTATCGTTTGTCCTTTTTTGGCATATTAGCAGCAATGAGTACTCTCAACGAAGAGCTAAAAATGAATTATTTTGTCGGTGTGGTCACACAAGGATACAATATTCTCAGGACCGTCTTTGGGTGTTGAAAACATAACTGGAGCAATGTTTTAAGGCACATAAGTTATCTTTTGGAACTTTTAGCCACATTAAGCACGATTATGCACATAAAGGGCTTAATGTGAATAGCTTACAGACTGATCCACCAAGGGTTATGCCATTTCTGATATATGGATGGGAGTCGAAGGTACATAGTTGATATTTTGACACTATTATATACATTAAGCACCAGTAAGGCACTGTCAGCAAAGATCATAATGTGAATAATGTACAGGTTATGCCACCAAATGACATGGCTTTTAAATGGTATATCTTACCAATTGGAAACATGATAGGTGCAGAGTTTGAAAGCACATGGTGTATGTGTTGCCACGAGTTAGCCCATTAAGCAACATTAATGTCATAAAAGTGCTTGATGTATATAATTTGCACGATGTGTAACCAAAGGTTATGGATATTTTAGTATAGGGTTCCAAAGTTTGAAACATTAAGAATGCACAGTTTTGAGATATGTAAATCTGCTTTTGCACGTTTAGGAGTATATAGCAACTTTGTGAACTTCCAAACAAGTGTTTAATGTGAATAATTTGCAGGTTACAATGCCAAATTACCTGTTAGATAGAGGATATACCGATTAGAAACATGATGTGCGCAAAGTTTTGAAGGGCATGATTGACCTGTTGACACTTTGGGCACATTAAGTCACATTAAGCACTGGCAATGCGAAGAACAGTTTATCGAAGTTTAAGCAAAGGAACATGAAAAGAGCAAAGGTTGTAAGTATATCATTTACTTAGGCAATTTTAGGCACATTTTAGCCACATTCAGTAGCTTTAAGCCCTGCCAAAAAATTGCATATTATGAATACACTGCAGATTGGGTCCCCACATGACAAGGGATTTAAAGGATATATTTCCTCGGTTGGAAACAAGATAAATGCGAAGTATTGAAGTGCATGGTTTAAATTTTGGCACTTTTAGTCAAATTAAGTAGCGTGAAGCTCTTTTGTGGAAGTGCTTACCATGAAGAACTTTCAGATTCAGACACCATAGATTATGGAACTTTTTTGCATATAGTTTTGGATAGGATTTGGAAATATGAAGCGTGCACAATTATGAGATATATTCTTTATATGTTGTCACTTGTTTGTACTCTAAGCAAATACAAGCACTTTCAACAAATATTTTGCAAGTTAGACCATTAGACCACCAATGGATAGAGCACAGATTTGAAAATTAAAATCATGTTTCTAAGTATGCGGTTTATGTTCTTTCAATTTTGGGCATATTAAAGCCTAAAAAAGTGTGGTATGTATATAATCTCCAGATTAGTCAACCAAATGCTATGGGTTTACAGGCTATCTTTGTGCAGTTGCGAACATGATGTGTTTGAAGTTGTACGGCATACAGTTTTTTGATTTCGCACTTTTAGGCACAGTAAACAACAGTAAGAGTTCTATGAAAATAGATCAATGTGAATAATTTGCAGGTTGGGTCTTCAAAAACCACAACACATTCCAGTTTAGATTAGGAAATAAGTAACATGTAATATACATAGTTTCTGGGTAAATGATTAATGTTTTGGCACAATTTGATATCAGAAGCGTTCTTAGGGGCTCTAAGAAAAGTTCTTAGCATACATTATTTGCAGGTTGAACACCAAAATCCATGGTAACTTCCAGTTATGTTTAGGCAGTATGAATATTATAATATGCAGTTTTTCTCAATTAATGATTTATGTTTTTGCCCAATTCGGCACATTAAGCAACATTAGGTGCTATACAAAAAAGTGCTTAGCATGAATAATTAGCAGGTTGAACAACCAAAAACAATGGAACTGTCCAGTTATTCTTAGGAAGAAGAACAATGTGCAGAGTTGCCTGGTAAATGATTTATGTTTTGGCACAATTTGGGAGGTTAAGCAAAATTAAGTGTTCTACTAAACGGGCTTACAATGTATCATTTGCAGGTTTAGCAACCAAAATCATAAAACTTTCCAGTTATGTTTAGGAAATAGATCATATACAATATGCATAACTCTTTGATTAATTATTTATGTTTTTGCACAATTTAGCACATTACGTAACAGTAAGTGCAATAAGAAAAGTGCTGAATGCGAATACTTTGCAGTTTGGGCCACCAAAAACCATTAAACTTTACAGTTATGTTCAGGGAGTAGGAAACAAGTAATTTGGAGGGTGTCTGGTTAAATGAGATATGTCTTGGCTCAATTTGATACATTAAGCAAAATTAAGTTTTCTAAGAAAACTGTTTATCATGCATAATTTGTAGACTGAGGGACCAAAAATCATGGAACTTTCCAGTGATGTGTAAGATGTAGGAAACATGCATTGCAAATAGTTTCTAGGTAAATGGTTTATGTTTTGGTACATTAAGCAATATCGAGTGGGCATAGAATCCAAGTAAATAGGAAGGGGTGTGTGTGTGTGTGACCAGAGACAAAGCAAGATGGTCGTGTGTAGCCGTTGGTCCAATCGAACGGGCATAACATTTGTTATATGGTGACCTCATAAATAATTCCTTTCATGATATTATACCCCATATTTGTCTAATTCATGACCATGCATTACCTTCGACTGATCTTGTTGGGTGATGCTCTTCAGGTGCTGTGGCGGCTCAGAGCTTTGCCCCATGGTGGCATGGGCTGTTAGGGAAGCTGGAGCTTCATTCTGGGGATTCAGGGATTATATCACATCAGTGGGATGTATACCACAGCATTGCCTAAGCACTGAAGCGATCCATTCGGTATGCTCCATGCAGTGAGACGAATTTCTGGTGTTGGGGGTCTTCTATGCTGGTCTACGAACAGCTGACAAATGCACAGCTTTGTCTTCTGAGGAGACAATAGGGCACCACGTTCCACACAACAGCGTGGTTGCAGTTTCAAGAGCGGTCTGCTCATGACTGACACCTATGCCTTGTATCCGGTACTGCCACTTATATTCTTTATATTGTGTCTTTCAGCAACTGGAATTTTACTCTCGCTGAAGCTTTCTTGCTTTATTACATTATTGCACAATGAATGAACAAGCATCTATTGCCTCCCCAATGGATTTGTCTGCTATTAGTATGGGGCTGGAAAACATTTTAAGTGAATTTACTACCATACAATCCACAATCTCTTTACTAGACACCAGATCGTTGGCAATACAAGATGACAGTGTTTTAAAACATTAAATGAATTATTGAATGAGTCGGAAGAGAGCATTTCTATTACTCGGGACAAATTGGAGCATATGCTGTATACATTATTCCAAATGGAGAAAAAAATATCAAATCTAGAGGGTAGGAACAGAAAAGATAACATACGAATCTAGAGGATTCTGGAAAACTTAGGACTCAAGGACCTTATTAAATTCTTATGGCAATGGATCCCTAAATTGCTGAATATCTCTTTTAATCCACTCCAGAACTTCAAAAAGCACACAGAAGTAGGCTTCAGCTAACTATAAATCCCTCTTACCGGCCTTTCATTGCTTGTCTTCTATGCCATCAACAAGCTTGGCTAATATCTCAGGTGGCAAAGAAGCAATCTCCTCTAACCTTCCACGGCAATAAAATATATTTCTCTTCAGATTTTCAAAATCAACTCAAGATAAAAGGAACACATTTTTGGATCTGAGACCAGCACTGAATAAACTAGACATTAAATATGGACTATTGGAGCCAGCAAGAATGATCATCATTCACACTCAAAGCATTATTAAATAATACTCTGATCCTGAGGATTTGAGCGCCCTTATCAAGTCACTTGAGTCTCCAGATATGGACACCAAATCCATTGCTTCTCTTCCTTCATCATCCTATCCAACTCACATCAACCTTTACAAACACCCGGCTCTGTCAACTACTATAATATCATCATTCCAGGAATAGATTTGATGGCAAACCCTTGTCAATCTCAGAGATAAATCTAGATTGCCTATAAAGAAAATAGATCCTCTCGTAGCAGTCTGTAAAAAATAATTCTACTCCTGTTTCTAATGTGGCTTTTTAAACATGCGTAAGTAATGGCTAATTTGGTCGTAAGGTATTTCTTTATTGTATCTTGTTTTCGTATTGTTTGGTCGGGTTCCTATTTTCTATTTTATTTTGTTCTAGCCTTGGCTATTCCAATAGAATGTTTATTTCCTTACATTATCATCTTCTGTTTATACTACTCACATGTTTGCTTTCTCTCTTAAATCTTCCATTCCCTTATGTTCTTTTCCTAATGAGATATGTTACTATAGTGTTATGTGGAAATGTATCTATTTCAATCCTTGGCAGTCTACATTAACTAATCATAAATTCCATTTGCAGGTGATCATTCTATTGGTATATAGCTTGTATTGTTTGTATGTTGACCATGCAACTTCATGTATACTAGAAAGAGTGTAAAAATGGTCTCTTGCAATGTGAAGGGGATAAATCATCCTATAAAGAGGCAAAGAATTCTGAGTCATCTGGGCAAAAATAAGGCTGACATCATTTGTATACAAGAAACCCATTTAGTTTCTATTGATGAAAATAATAAATTAAAAAGACTTTGGGTCAGGCATGATTTTTTTGCTTCTGCAGTAGGGAAAAAGGGTGGGGTTAACATTCTCATTAACACAATAACACATTTCCCGTTAATTAAAGAAGAGCATGACCTCACAGGATGTTGGTCGATTATTGAATCCATGGTCAATAAGTTACTGATCACTATTGTCAATATTTACAGGCCCAGTTTCTCTGATCCACAATTATGGTTGAACTTGAAATAAAAAAAAGATTAAATTAAATTGTGAGCGCATTATCATTTGTGGAGATTGCAATCACATCTGCAATTTCGCTCTGGACCGGAAATCTGATACCAAATATATTAATTCTAAGGCACACAAACAATTTATCAACTTTAAACTTTAAGGATGATTTAAACCACATTGACACATGGTGCTTCTGCCACTGTGATTCAAAAGAATTTGCCTTTTACACCTTATAAATCTCTGTCTAGACTTGATCACATATTTATTAATGCATCTATTGCTACCTCAATGCTGCACTCAGAAATAGGCCCAATTGTTATTTCAGACCATGCCTCAGTTTCCACCATCCTAGAATGGGATCCTCAACCCAACCTCCCTTCCAAATGGAGATTTAACTCATTCCTATTAACTGATCCCACTTTTCATTTGCACGTTAAAACATTTTGTAATTATTTTTTAAAATTATAAACAAGGCACAAGACACTTCTTTGAAACAACGTTGCATGGCTTTATAATACAATATGCTGCTGCCAAAAAACAAAGAAAATGATAAAATCAGAAATGAACTACTTAAGTGTATTTAATTATTAGAATCAGCATATCTTAATAACTCCTCAGATAATACCTTCAAATTACTTTTAGACAAATGCATTAAATTCAATGAATTAAGTTTAACCAAAGCCAAATGTTGCGGTGGATGCAACAAAGCCAGGAAATTATTAACTTCATACCTAAAAAAGAAAAAAAGAAAAAATCTATTATTACTTCTATTATTAATCAACAAGGTATGAGAGTAACACACGTTAATCAAATCAACAATTTTCTTTTTACTTTTATTCTTTGTAAATCTGAATATAATGTTGATGATTATAATATTATCAATTTTTTATATACAAATAAGAAAATTAGAAATAAGAAAATGATAGACAACCCACTTGATCTATCCTTTTTAGACTCTCTACAAGAAACTCAAAATGTTATTTTTAAGATTGCCAAAACCCGTGGCCCAGATGGGTTTTCTATAGATTTTGTTTGTTATTTTATGGAAATACTTGCCCCCAAACTTCTTGAATTATTTAGCTATGTTCTCTCTCAAGATATTATTTCTGGAACTGTTGGGGAAACATCATCCATTCTGTTCCTGAAACCAGATAAAGATCCCTCCTATGTTAAAAATGATCACCTTATTTCTCTCATTAACTCTGAATCTAAAATCTTCACTAACATAATTGCCAGCATTTTCATTTAGATCAGTCAGGCTCCATTAAAAGAAAATCTACGTCTTCAAATAGCAGATTTCTCTTTAGCATCCTCTCTTATGCTCATAAGTCTTCTGATCCTTCTTACTCGTGTGTCATGGCCTTTTATGTTTGAATCCTTAAAATGGCATGGATTTAGTCTGACATTCACCAAATGTATTACACTTCTTTACTCATCACATTCTACTACACTTTTCGTTAACAGAATGTTCTCTCAACAATTTCCTATTACACATGATACTAGACAGGGAGGCCCACTTGCCCCATTAATGTTCTACTTGTTCATTCTAGCCTTGGAACCTTTGTTACAAAGCATCTGTTCCAATGATAATATTAAAGGTATTACTATAAATTGTATTAAAACGAAATGTTCTGCCTATGAGGATGACATGTTTTGTATACATTTCTGAACTCTCTGCATACAGTCCTTCATTAACAAATATTATTAATGACTTTGCCAATGTTTCTGACTATAAATTACATTTTGATCAATCTGAATTTCTACCTCTTACTAACTACTTTCCATTATTTGGCATGAAATGCTGCTTTACTTTACTTTATTGAGTTGTATTGTGCACTATTGACCCGAAGGCTTAAAGGTGCTAACACGGGACACAGACCAAGACAATACACAGAGGGATACCCTTAGTCAGGCAAGAGGTTAACAATGATTTTAAAAAAAGTGTGAGAACAGGAGATCAGAAAAAGAGATCTAACTTCCTCCATTAAATATTTAGGCATTCTTATATCAAAAGATATTCCTACTACTTTAGCTCTGAATGAAAATGTCATTGACGACAAAATTAATTCTCTAATTATTCACTGGTCTCCTTTATTCCTTTCCTGGTGGCCACATTTGATTCCATCAAAATGTTGCTTAGATGTATTATTTTATCTCTCAATCTTCCCAATTATCCCATCTTCTACGTTCTTTGAAAAAAAGACAAGCTATTATCCTCTACCCTTCCTCCCTGCCTCCTCACGTGCTCCTTCTTTACCTCCGCAGGGCGTACCTCTGATCTGTACCCCTTCCCGGAAGTCCTTCAAAGATGGCAATCTTCTCCACATTGCTACTCTTAACTCTCGCTCTGCCGGCAAACATTCCTCTGATATCTGCCACCTTCTTGAGGAACTGGACCTTGACGTACTCGGTCTCACCGAGACATGGTTCACGGCCAGCTCTGTCACCAGCTTTGACACACTCCTACCTGACGCTTACAAGATCCTCTTCATGGCCAGGCCCAACCGTGCAGGGGGGGTGTGGCCCTTTTCTTCCCTAATTGGATTCCTGACACTGTTACTCCCACGCAGACCTACTCCTCTTTTGAATGTCTTGTCTGCCAACTCTCTCTCTCTCCTAGCCATTCCCTTACCGTGGCCACTATTTATCGGCCACTTGGTCAAATTTCCTCCTTCCTCTCCGAGTGGGTGGACCTCTCCTCCTCACTTCTGTCCTCAACCACTGAACTCCTCTTTCTTGGAGACTTCAACATCCACCTGGATGCCTCCTGTCCCCCCTCTGGACTCTTTTGCGACCTCTGCGACTCTCTTTCACTCTCTATTCTCTCTTCTGGGCCGACTCATTCTGCAGGGCACACTCTCGATGCTCTGATCTCTTCTGACCTTCCCCTCTCTGTCCCTCTCTCCACTCCTCTCTCCTGGAGTGATCACTTTCTCCTCTCCTCCCACCTCACCCTCCCTACCCCACAGGCAAAGCCACCCTCATCACTGCCACCTTCCTTCTCGGTCATCCGACCCATGAAGCACGTGTCAGTTGAGGCTTTCACTGCCACCTTCTTGCCCCCTCCTCCCCCTTCGGCTGACTCCACCCTGAAACAGCCCTCTCCACTCTCCACTCTGCTATATCTGATACTCTTGATATCCTTGCCCCTGTCATGAGAATCCACCTGAAGCCCAAAGCCAAATCTAACTCCTGGTATGACTCGGATCTCGTCACCCTTAAACGCAAGTGCAGGGTGGCAGAGAGGAAATGGTGTGCTTCATGTTCATCCTCTGACAAACTGGCCTGTCGCCTGCTCCAAAGGCAATACTGGCTCTCGTTATCACCAAGAAGAGAGCCCTTATCCAATACCGCATCTCTGCAGCATCTAGTAATTCCGCTGAACTCTTTAAAATCTGCAAGGAGCTGGCCAACCCTTCTGCAGTCTCTACCTCTCCTATCCCTTCCCAGGCCCTCTGCACGGCACTGGCCGCTCACTTCATCTCAAAAACTCAGGACATCCTGTCCTCACTCTCCTCCTATCACCTCCGCCCTCTATTCCCTGCTCTACCTCTGGCCCTTCTGCAGCCACCCCTCCTCTCTCCTTCTCTGCCTTTCCCCTGTTTTCTGCTGACGAGGTTTCGAGACAAGTCCGATCTATGAAAGTCTCGTCAAAACAGGTCCACCCCTGTTCCTCCAAAACTATCAAGGACCACATCAACTCCTTGGCTCCTGCCCTTGCTGACTTCTCCAATCACTCTTTCGCCTCTGGAGTCTTCCCATCCCCTCTCAAGCACTCCTTTGTGCACCCCTTCTTAAGAAACCCTATTCTGACCCCTCCTGCCCTGCTAACTATCGCCCAATCTCTATCACTCCCTTCCTGGGCAAGCTCCTGGAGAAACTGGCCATCTCCCAGCTTAATCTCCATGCTGAATCTGTTGGTAGTCTTCATGACCATCAGTCTGGCTTCAGAGCCGCCAGAAGCACAGAAACTGCTCTCCTGAACATCCGTGAGGACCTGCTCTCGAATCTTGACTCTAACACTCCATGTGTTCTCATTTTGCTTGATCTCTCTTCTGCCTTTGACACCGTCAACCATACCATCCTGCTCAACCGTCTCCGCTCTGGCGTGGCTGACCTCTTTCCTCTCCAATCGACCCTCCCAGGTCCAACTGGGGTCTTTCCTCTCTGACATCTTTTTCTCTACCTGTGGTGTCCCCCAGGCATCTAACCTCTCTCCTTGGCTGTTTAACCAGTATCTTGCATTCCTCACCCACCGCATCGCCGCTCTCTGCCCCAACTTTCAGTGCTATGCGGATGACACCCAGCTCATTTTCAGGCTACCCTCGGCCTCCTCTTCTCCTTCACTCATCCCTGAATATCTTTCTGCTGTCCAGGATTGGTGTGCCGCCAACGACCTCTGCCTTAATGCCATTAAGACTGAGATTCTACTCATCGGCACACCCACTCCCTCCTTCCCTGCCGCTCTCTGGCTGGCCTCTCTTGGCCCTCTTCCTGCTCCTACCTGCAAGGCAAAAAACCTCGGGGTCATCTTCGACTCCACACTCTCCTTCTCTCCTCACATCTCCGACGTCTCTAAGAAGTCACACTGCCAGCTCCACCTCCTCCGTGGTATCCTTCCTTTCCTCTCCTTCCCCAAGAAGCTCACTGTCTCTAGAACCCTAGTTCCCTCGAAGCTGAAATACTGTAACAGCCTCTATCTAAATCTGCCTGCCTCTACTCTCTGCCCTTTGCAACTCATCCAGAGACTGCGAGGATCAAGTTCAAAACCCTCTGAATTGTCCACAAGGCCTTCTGGGGCCTTAGGCCAAAATACCTTCAACTCTTTCTTCCTAAATATCTTCCTTCTCAAGCTCTTCGCTCATCCGCCTCCAACTCCCTCAGGGTCAGTCGCTTCTCCAAACAACAAGTTGGGGGCAGATCTCTCTCCGCTGCAGGGGCCTCCCTCTGGAACAGCCTTCCTGCCTCCCTGAAACTCGAGGAGAACCATCTCCAGTTCCGGAAGCACCTCAAAACCGTCCTCTTTGCCTCCGCCTTCTCTCCCCCTCTCCCCTGCTAAACTTACTGAAACTGCACTGAATCTGCAACTGGGCCACTCACCTCTCTCGGTCCTTGGCCCAGCCACTCTCCCCTGCACTGCCTCCCTGGCAACCCCCTGCACTGCGGGACTGTGTCTGTATCCCTACAGCCCCCCTTCCCAGCACTTTTCTGCACTTATCTTGCACTTGCCACTAGCTGGCCCTTGTTATTTATCCTGTATGCTCTTAACCCTGTATTGCACTCTGCCCTCTCCACCTCCCTTTTGCACTTTCCCTTCCCCTCTACCCTTGCACTTGCTCGATCTGAATGACACCTGGCCTAGTAGGATTGTTGTCTGTCTCCCCTTGTTTCCCCCCGCCTCGTCGCGCCTTGAAACACTTGTGTATAGGCGCGTTACAAATGCCATATCATATCATATCATCCAAATGTCTCTGGAATATACAAATCCAAAAATAAGCACTGAATAAACTTGAAGTCAAAATAAAGACAATCAGGGTGTACAATTTCAAGTCTTTCCAAAATATGAAAAAGTCTTTTTGTTTCGTCATATCAGCATAACGACTCAAAACTGACTAAAGCACCTACCGGGATGAAAATAGAATCTAATATCAGCACAAAATTATCACTTGCCCACTTACTTGAGACAACATCTTGGTCAGGTATTAAACATTTTCCTTTTTTTACATTTCTTAAAAAATGCTTGGAATTGTTTATTTCATTTTCTTTTGTAACCCAAGATATTTCCAATGGCTTTTTATGGTATAACAAGTCTTTCCATTTTAAGCCGTAACATATTTTGTTACAAACATGGTACACCGCAGGTATCTTTCAGGTAAAACATATATTTTATAATTATGCTGTCATCCCATTTCCTCAGATATGCCTACATTTTAATCTTCATAACACAGACTACAAAGGAAATACTACCTTTGTAAATGTGATCATTAAAGCGATACCTTCTTGCAATCAAAAAGAATCATCGAAATTCATTGAGATACTAATTCACTCTCCATACGCTAAAGCATCTAAACTATACTCTGTTCTCAATCAACCCAAACAAGATAACCCTCGAAATGCCCAAATTTTCAAACAATGGGAAGCAGATTGGAATTTACATCCTTCACCAGACATTGGGTTAAGATTTTGAATCAGTCTATTACCACATCAATTGCTGCTAATCTCACATAATCCTATTACTTTATTCTACAAAGAGCATATCTAACACAAGTTAGATTAGCAAAAATGTGTAACATTAAATCAAATGTTTGTTGGTCATGTCATTCTCCACTTGCTGATTCCACTCCGCTGATATTTAAATGTAAATATGTCTACTTTCATTTCAAGAACCTTTCACTCTGGGAAATCCTATGGTTGGTGCCTTGGTTAACCCTTATATGATGTCTATACAATCTTCAGATTTGTTCTGCTTTTTCATCTTTGTTGCCTTTCACCTTATTGCTTCTGACTGGAAAATTGCTCAGAAACAGTTTTATAATTTCTGGTGGAAATGTATTTGTTCTTTTCAAAGAATTGAGATCTTGTATTTAATTTTATATTTAATTAAATGTAGCCTTCACATAACATTTGCTTACACTGATTATCCCTTCTCTTCTTTGCTATTGTTTAACTTGCTCAGCCAGTCTGTCTCCCCTGCGAGTCACATTTATCATATTGAAAGATATCAATTTATATTATGTAATGTTCTTAATATAATGTTCTATTTCACCTATGCACTATTTTAATATTTACTCCCTAGTAAGATACTCTATTTGATCAATCGTTCATGTTATAAATTGTTTGTTATCAATATGTATGTGCATCAACTCATTCATAAATTCTTCAAATTTTTAATAAAAATTATTTAACTAAAATAATAAGTGCTCTAGGGAAAGTACACAATGTGAAAAATGTGCAGGTTGGACCAATCAAAACCACAGAACATTCCATTTAGCTATATGAAGTAGGAAACATGTAATGTGCAGTGTATCTGGGTAAATTCTTTTTTTTGTCTCAATTTGGCACATTAAGCAACATAACGCTTCTAGGTGTTCTAAGTATTATGCATATCAATATGCATAATACAGAGACCGGGCCACCAAAAATCCTGGAATTTAGGCTGTACATAATTTATGTTTTGGCTCAAACTTTGCATTAAGCAACATTAAGTGGTCTAAGAAAAATGCTTACTGTGCATAATTTGGAGGTTGGGAATTCAAAAATCATGAATCTTTCCAGTTACCTTTAGGAATTGGGAAACATGGAATATGCAGAATTTCTGGGTAAATGATTTACCTTTTGGCACAATTTGGTGCATTAAACAACATTAAGTGATAAGTGCTCCAAGAAAAGTGCTCAACATTAATAATGTGTAGGTTGTGTCACCAAAAACCAGTTCACTTTCCAGTTATGTTAAGGGAGTTGGAAACTCGTACTGGGTAAATGAATTATCTTTTGCTTCAATTTAGCATGTCAATTAAAATTAAGTGCTCTACAAAAAGTGCTTAACATTCATCATTTGGAGTTTGGGCCACCCAAAGCCATGGAACTTTCCTGTTATGTTTAGGACATAGGAAATGCAATGTGCAGAGTTTCTGTGTAAAGGATTTATACATATAAATCCTTTCCACCGAAACTCCCCAAACATTGGCACAATCTGGCATATTAAATAACGCTGAGTGCAATAAGAAAAGTGCTTCATATGAATGACTTGCAGGTTGGGGCACCAGAAATCATGGAAGCTTCCAATTAAATCCAGGGAGTGGTAAACAGGCACTGTGCACAGTTTCTGAGTGAATTATTCATATGTTGGCTCAGTTTGGCACATTAAGCAACTTTAACTGCTATAAGGAAAGTACTTAACTTGCATCATTGGAGGTGGAGCCACCACATACCATGGACCTTAACAGTTATATTTTTAAATGATGGAACTTGTAATTTGCAGTTTCTGTGTAAATGATTTATGGTTTTGCTCAAATTATCACGTTATCAACAGTAAGTGGTCCAAGAAAAGTGCTTAACATGCATAATTTGAGGTTGCACCACCAACAACCATGACACTTTCCAATTATGTGTAGGGAGTAGGAAACATCTAATGTATAGAGTTTCTGGGTAAATTACTTACTTGTTGGCACAATTAGTCACATTAAGCAACACTAAGTGGAATATGAAAAGTGCTTACGGTGAAAATGTGCATGTTGACCACCAAAAAACATGGGATATTCCAGTTATGCTCATGGTGTATGAAACCATGTAATATGGCAAGTAAATGCTTTATATTTTGTCTTAATTTTCCACATTAAGCAACATTAAGTTCTCTATGAAAAGTGCTTAACGTTGATCATTTGTCCGTTTTGCCATCAAAAGCCATAGAACCTTACAGCTATGTTTATGAAGTAGGAAACATGAAATGTGCAGAGTTTATTTTTAAATGGTTTAGATTTTGGCACACTTCAACACGTTAAGCAACACTAAGTGCAATAAGCAAAGTTCTTCAATTGAATAATGTGCAGGTTGAATCACCAAAAAACATGGGACCTTCCAGTTATGTTCAGGATGTAGGAAACGGGTAATGTGCAGAGCTTCTGGGTATACATGGTTTATATATTTGTGATGGTGCAGATAATACCAGTGACACACCAGGCCACGCACCAGCAGTCCCCAAATGAGAACAGAGGTACAGATTAAGGAAAATGGAATCATTTTTTGTTTTTTTCATGCAGCTGCCATGTTGTTTAATTGAATGTAAAGCAAAGCAGGATAGAGTTAATTTTGTCACACTGTAGAGAATAAGGTTGCATGTTATAGTGAGGGTTAGGTTGCGCAATATATAGTGAGAACACATAGTAAATGGCTGCTTGCATAGCTAGGTGGGGTACTTATGGGAACATTGTACATGGTAAGAGGTTTGCCACTTGATTGTACCAGGCCCTGCACAGCTCATAGTTAAGTTGCACAGCATTGAAATTTAAATGGCTTATTAGAGATTGTTTGTTGATCCTCGAACTAGGTTCACCCTTTTTGAGAAGCACAATCCTCAGATCGATTGGCGAGCAAGAACGGTTCAGTTTCCAGAATGTGTCTCCACTTGTCACCCTCGACCTGGTGTTGCACTGGCAGTAATTTCCTCGGAGGCTCCTCAGTTACCTCCTGAATACCAAGAATTCCAAGATGTTTTCCGGAAGGATCAGGCTAACTCTCTACCTCCTCATAGGTCTTATGACTGCCAGATAGACCTGATACCTGGATCTACTCCTCCTTGTAGTAGAATTTATGCCCTCACCGGGCCTGAGAATCTTCACCTCGGACAATACCTGGATCAATACCTAGCGAATGGGTTTATTCGTCCTTCCAAGTCCCCTGCTTCCTCAGCTTTGTTCTTCGTTCCAAAAAAAGAAGGGGACCTTAGAACTTGTATAGATTATCGCGCCCTGAACCAGATCACCGTTAAGAATAGATATCCGTTACCTTTGATCCCTGAACTCCTGGACCAAGTCAGAAAAGCATGCATATATACAAAGCTGGATCTTAGAGGAGCCTACCACTTGGTACGAGTAAAAGAGGGCGATGAATGGAAGACGGCCTTCCGCACGAAGTATGGGCTATTTGAATATCAGGTCATGCCCTTCGGACTTTGCAATGCCCCGGCCGCCTTTCAATATTTTATGAACGATGTCCTCAGAGAGCTCATAGATGTGTGTGTTGTTGTTTACATTGACGACATCCTCATTTATTCTTCATCGGAAACTGAACATCGGAAACACGTGAAAATGGTCCTCGAGAGATTGCGTCAACACAAACTTTTCGCTAAGTTGGAAAAATGTGTTTTCAACGTGTCTGAAGTTGAATTCTTGGGATTCATATTATCACCTAGCGGAGTGCGTATGGATTCAAAGAAGGTCGATGCAATTCTCAAATGGCCATCGCCATCCTCCGTAAAAGGTGTTCAAAGCATGTTAGGCTTCGCTAACTTTTACCGCAGGTTTATCCCCGAATTCTCTCGAATAGTCCAGCCCATCACCGCCTTGTTAAAGAAAAACAAACGTTTTGAATGGTCTACCGAGGCGGAACAAGCTTTCCAGAATTTGAAGACTAGATTTATCTCTGCACCGATCTTAAAACATCCTCGCCCAGAACTCCCCTACATCGTTGAAACTGATGCTTCGAGCCTTGCCATGGGGGCAGTTCTATCACAAAAGGACCCAGTAACCAATCAGTTGCATCCCGTGGCATTTTGGTCCCGCAGATTTTCGCCTCCTGAAATCAATTACACTATTACTGATAAGGAACTTCTAGCTATCAAGTCCGCCTTTAAGGCTTGGCGGCATTATCTTCTGGGGGCCCGAAACACCGTTACTGTGATTACAGATCACCGAAACCTGCAATATTTGAAAACCGCAAAAGCTCAATCCTCTAGGCAACTCCGTTGGGCACTATTCTTTGCCGAGTTTGACTTCATAATTACCTATCGACCTGGTACAAAAAACGGTAAAGCTGATGCCCTTTCTCGGATGGGAGTGGAAGAACATTTGATCAATCCTAAACCTGTACCTATCATTCCCGAACAAAGAATTCTAGGTGTAATCGCCACACAATCCATAGAGGAAGTTAAGGATAAAGCCAGGCTTCTGGTAACTCCAGCAGACATACAGAATTGGCATCTGCAGGGAAAGGACTTTACGGTGAAGGACAACCTATTATATTTCCAAGAACGGTTATACCTGCCCAGCACAGATTTCAGAAAAAGGTAATCTCTTGTTATCACGATTCTTTAATGGAAGGACATCCCGGTATGACCAAGTCCGCGGAAAAGATCAAGCGCTACTTCTGGTGGCCGTCTTGGAAAAAAGATATCAGAGACTTTATAATGTCCTGTGGAGTATGCGCCCAAAACAAGAGTCAAAAGGAAAAACCAGCCGGCCTCTTACGCCCTATTGACATCCCGCCTCGCCCTTGGTATACGCTTTCTATGGACTTCATCACCGATTTACCTCCATGCTCCGGATACAATACGATCCTAGTAATCGTGGACCTATTCTCCAAGATGGCGCATTTCATTCCACTCAAAGGCTTACCAACAGCAGCAACTCTGGCCCGAGAATTTCTTGAAAACATCGTCCGACTGCATGGTTTTCCTTCAGTTCTAATTTCGGATCGAGGTAGTCAATTTATTTCTCATTTTTGGCGAAGTTGCTGTCGGTCGGCTCAAATTGATGTGAGACTTTCGACCAGCCACCACCCTCAAACCGACGGACAAACCGAGAGGACCAATCAAACTCTGGAACAGTATTTGCGCTGCATGCTACAACAAACTGAAAAAACTTGGAAAGATATCCTTTGGATAGCCGAATATGCCTACAATAACTCTGTCCACTCGGGAACTGGGAAGACCCCGTTTTTTCTTTTATACGGTAGTTACCCTCGAACCTCGGAGTTGGATCCACTCCAAGATCTTGGAACACCAGCAGTAGACCACCTGCATTCTACAATCACCCAATCCTTTAAGGAAGCCGTTTCTCACCTTCAAAGGGCTAAAGAACAATACAAGAAAGGAGCAGACCAACATCGGAAGGAAGCCCCCCAATATCAAGTAGGAGATCAAGTCTGGTTATCCACCAAATATCTACCTCTAAAAGGACCACGCACATTCAACCCAAGATACCTTGGTCCCTATTCCATCACTACCATAGTAAATCCAGTAGCGGTCAAGTTGGACTTGCCCCCTCACATGAAGATACATCCGGTCTTCCACGTCTCTCTATTAAAACCTGTGCAACCTCAAACCCGACTAACTACATCTCCAAAACCTATTCTAGTTGATGGAGAACTCGAGTTTGAAGTCAAAAGCATCCTGGATTCCAAGATCTCCAAATCTAAACTATTTTACCTGATTGACTGGAAAGGCTACGGTCCCCAAGAAAGATCCTGGGAACCTGCAGAATATGTCCACGCGCCTCGTCTAATCAAAAGATTTAATCGAACATTTCCTAACAAGCCCAAACCCCCCGAGAAGCCCGGTTTGGGAGGGGCCTTGAGGGGGGGTGCTGTCATGATCTCTGCTTCCAAAAGATCAGGACTTGCCCGACTCCCTTGGAAGCAGACCCATAACCCCGGTTCCGAGTGCCAGCCAGTCCCAATTGGGACCTTTTGGACCCTGTCCTGGCGCCAGTGGCACCAGGCTCATAAAGATGCCCAGTCCCAGCGCTGGAAGCGCCGGGCTCATAATGCTTGGGTGGACTTACCTGCAGCAGACCATGCTGCTTATTTACCTGCCAGTTGAACCCCTGATCCTCTTCTGTTTGGGACTACTTTTCCTGTTGGGTGGGGCAGGAGCCACTCCCTAGGTTCAGCACACTGGAACCCTTCTGGAAAGCAGGAACTCTTTTCTTAGGCGTGGCTGTGGAAGGAGACACTTAAGCACTACAGGAGGCTATTTAAACCACACCCGATGGATGAATCTTGCTTTGCGTTATTCTGCATTCTCTGCAGCAGAACGCTCATTGTGTCTTCTGCTTCTGATCCTGGGCCTAAGGGAACAAAGGCTTACCATCCTGGAATCCAGTCTTCAGCAACACCTGTAAAGACAAAGAAAGAACAGGTTAGCACTACGGTCTTCAGTGGCAGCGCATCTCTTACCTGGTCCATCGGCTGTCACCAACGCCTCGCGCTGCATTCCGGCATCTGAAAGACAAAGGCTTACCTACTCTTTGCATGCTCCGGAGGTCTTCGCACTGCATTCCGGCATCTGAAAGACAAAAGCTTACCAGCTCTTTGCACGCTCCGGAGGCCTTCGGCGCTGCATCCCACATCTGAAAGACAAAAGAAGGTGCATTTAAAGACATTGGGCAACTTTATTACTCACGTGCCATTACTCATTCCCACGCCAAATCCAGTGGGTATTCCAGCACCCTTCAGCTTCTCTAAAGCTCCGAACTTGTACCTGCAAGATAAAAGGGACAGTTAGTGCGCATCGTGAAGCAGGCTACAAGCTCTTACTTACGTGCTTCCAGGCGCTTTTATTCCTCACGCGGGTTCGATCCTCAACTCTCATCAGCCCGCCATCCGCCATCGCCGGAACCCTGCAAAACAAGAGATATCATTACAAAAGACTTTTAAGACATTTGAAGTGCCCAGAACTTACCGTTCGTGCAGTTAACGACGGACAGCAGTCCTCTGAGGTCAAGAGGCCTGCACCCTTATCCAGTGAAGAAACTGGTTACGGCACCCTGCCCCGAGGCAGATGGAGAGCTCGGCGTTCACTTACCTAAGGTGAGGGTGTTAACCTTTGGGGTTCTACAGGAGAAGAGAAAGGGAAGAGGAGAGAGGCACCCAATAACCCCAGTTCACTAATCCCATATTTTCTATCTGCAGACATCTTACTCTTCGAGTCAGACATACAGTGCACAGAGGTCCAGCCCAAAGAGCCAACCGTGTGTTACACATCACCTTTGAAGATACGGCATTCACCCAGTCAAGACCGGCGCCTCTGCGGGAATCAGGTGAGCGTTACAGAATCCGCCATGGTGAATGGCGGAATTACGGCCCCATTCCAAGGTTGGAGGGGCGGTAATTCCCCATTCACCATTGCCCCTTCCCCATTCCCATTTTTGCCCCATAGGGCTCAATGGGAATGGGGAAGGCAGTAATTATGGTACCGCAAATTGCGGTACCGTAATTACCTCCAAGGTCCCTTTGCAGGACCCTTCCTTAACGGCTGGTGAAACCGGCCGTTATGGTAGGGACCTGCAAAGGGACCTCGTAATTGGGCGGTAAGGGATTACCGGCACCAGTGCCCTTACCGGTACCGTTAATCCCTTACCGCCTGGGTTGTAATGAGGCCCAATGTATCGTAGTTTCTATTGGCTGGCACTCTATTACACTAGTTGATAGACGAACATAACTTGATTGGCTGTTCATTCGTGCATCGGATACTGAAACACAGTTATGCTGTGACAAGCAACATGGTGAGGAAGGAGAATTGGGTGAATCGCCATGATACTCGTGAAAGTAATACTCCCAACTCAATCCCACGCTTGAGGTCCATCTACCATCATGTTCGTGGCTTTGGGAGTCTCACCTTGGTTTGTGGACGTGCTAGGGATATGGCAGGTGCACTATCTGGTATGGTAAGGTATTGTTTATTTATATAGCACCTATACACAGGCAAGTGTTTCAAAGCACTCATGGAGGGTTGGAACACAGGGGAACAACAACAGTCGCTCAGAGCCCTTGAAATCTGAGACCATAATAGTCTGTGTAGGCAGAGTAAGAGCATAAAATACATTTAACAGTATGGGATATAGCAAATAGGCCTGACGGCGATTCTACAATTTTAACAGTACAATTAGGTGTGAAGACAGGGGAAAAACAGACAGACAATCTTCAGGTGTGGTGCGTACGGATCGTGCAAGTGCACAAAAGATCACAGGCAGGGGAGGATCAAGTGCACCCGGTCGGTGAGACTGGGGTAAGTGCAGAGAGAGCCACTCTCTTGGGTTAATTTCTCAGTGCATTGAGTGTGGGTGGGGTGTAGGGCCCTAAAGCAAGTGCTAGAGAATACTGGTAGGAGTCCCAGGGACCAGTGAGACTCTGAGGTACACCAGGCAGACAGTCAGCATGCTGTAAGGAATAGGAGGGAGAGAGGGAAAGGAAGAGAACTAGGTTAGCAGGGTAGCGGGAGAGAGAAGGAAGAGGAGATGAGGAAAGCCTTGAGGAGTTTCTGGAATTTCAGGAGATCCGGATCAAGACATAGGGTGGCAGGGAGGCTATTCCAGAGGGAGGCACTTGCTGAGGATAAGGATCTCCCACCAAATCTCTGCTTGGAGAACCGGCTCACTCACAGAAGGTTGGAGGCAGATAAGCGGTGGTCTCGTGAGGGATAGTATTTAGGTAGGCAGCATTGAAGGTAGGTGGGTCCCAGGCCCCAGAAAGCCTTGTGAACAATGCAAAGGGTCATGAATTTGATCCTTGCAGCCATGGGGAGCAAGAGGAGGGTTTTTAGCTCTGGAGAGATGCGGTCCCTGGGCTTGAGAATGAGAATAAGCCTTGCAGTTCTGCTCTGGATGAGTTGCATAGTGAGTGGGGCAGAAGAAGGGAGGTTGAGGAAGAGGCTGTTGTAATAGTCCAGCCTAGAGAGAACTAGGGCTCTGGAGACAGTGAGCCTCTGTGGGAAAGTGTGAAAGGGTAGAATAACTCTGAGGAGGTGTAGTTGTACTTTTTAGAGATGTCTGAAATGTGAGAGGAGAAGGAGAGAGTGTAATCAAAGATGACCCCAAAGTTTCTTGCTTCGCAGCTGGGTGCAGGGCCAAGGGAGGCCGGCCAGAGTGAAAGTGGGAAAACGGCAGAAGGGTTCCCAATGTGAATGATCTCAATATTAGTGGCATTGAGGCAGAGATAGTTTGCAGCACACCATGACGTACCAGGGCAGCCATATAGATGTTGGAGAACCAGGGGGACAGGTTAGCTCCCTGGGGAATTCCACACGTTGAGAGAGTGATAGTTGAGTGAAAGGATCCAAGTTCCACCTGGGATGGGCGGGCGGAGAGGAAGGAGGTTAACCATGCCAGAGCCTGACCTGTGATTCCCAGGGTGTCACGGAGATGTGCGATCAGGATGTTGTGGTTAACCATGTCTAAGGCAGAGGAGAGGTCAAGGAGAATGAAGATAGCTGGGGTGTTATTGTCATGATTTGAGAGAAGGTCTTCATAGGTTTTCAGAAGAGCAGTTTCCGTGCCTCTGAATGCTCTATAGCCAGATTGATGGACATGGAAGCAACCAATAGATTCAGTGTGTAGGGTCAGCTGAGAGATAGCCAATTTCTCTGTGAGTTTGCCTAGGAAGGGAGTGATGGAGATGGGGCGGTAGTTTGCGAGAATGGATGGGTCGGCAGAGGGGTTTTTGAGCAGAGGGTGCACAAGGGAGTGCTTCAGTGCAGTTGGGAAAACTCCAGTGGAGAAGGAGAGATTGCAGAGATCAGCCAAGGCTGGGGTGAGGGAGGCGATATTGTATTTAATGGTTTTTGAGGGGCAGGGTCGACCTGTTTAGATGAAGCCTTCATAGATCGGACCTGTCTGGTAACCTCATCTGATGTGACAGGTGAAAGAGAAGAGATGGTAAGTGGAGGGGGGTTCCAAGGGACGCTCTGGTGTTGGTGTATGCTGTGGTGTGGAAGAGATGGTGGAAAGGATGTCTTGGTTTTTTTGTGGTGAAGTGTGCAGCCAGAGCCGAGCAAATGTGGTCCTGGGTGGGTGTGACAGAAGAAGATGAAGCTGCAGGATTGGGCAGCTCCTTGCAGACTTTTTAGAATTTGGCCCTGTTGTTTGATGCCACGGAGATGCAGGCTTGAATAAAGACTCTTCCTTGGTCCGGATGCAGAGTCGATAGTGCCTTTGAAGGAGGTGGCAGGCCAGTTTGTCAGATGGTTCACTCGACACATTCCATTTCCGCTCAAATGCCCTCGTCATGATTGTACCAAGAGTTGCACTTTTTGGAAGGCTTCAGTCAGACCCTCATGGCAGGTAGTAACTTTGAAGCCCAGTTGCTGCGCCAGATGTATTGCTGCAAGAGGAAAGGAGAGATTAAGGTGTGTGGGGAGTAGAGTGTGCTTATTCCGAGAAAGGGAGGTAGTGAGAGGGATAGAGAGAGTGATGTTAGTAGAGATGAGAGCATTCAAGGTGTGGCCCGCACTGTGGGGCCAGATGGAAGGATGGAAAGGGCGAGAGTGTTGCAAAGGTTGCAGAAAGGACCTGAGGAGTCAGCAGAGTCCACATGGATGTTCAGATCACCCATCAGGAGGAGTTGAGAGGAGGAAGATAGTAGGGAGGAGACCAGGTCAGTCCATTCCGAGAGAAAGAGAGTGGTCTGACCTGGTAGCCTATAGAAGGTAGCCATAGTGAGAGAAGATTTTGGGGATAGTGAGAGTCTGCAAACTAGGCACTCGAAGGAGGAGCAGGCCTGAGTAGGGATGATGGACACAGGTATCCATTTTGGGAAGGTAAGCACTGATGGTGAGCTCATCGAGATCCATGAGTTTGAGGAGGTTGCAGATGTCAATAGAGTGTTTGATGGCAGAGCGAGTGTTGAGAGTGGCAATGTGGAGCAGCTTGCCATCTTTGAGGGTCTTCCTCTGGGGCACAGGGGACGGTGGTCACCCCAGAGGGTGACAAGAGGTCCATGGGGATAGTGGAGGATGGCGAAGGAGCCAAGGGTGACAAGGGAGCCGGGACAGTAGGGCAAGGCAGGGTTACCTGTACAGAGAAGGGGGAGGACACAGAAGGCAAGGGAGCCTGTGCAGAGGGAGAGGTGAGGTTAGAGAGGTGAGGGAGGATCCTGTCAAAGAGAAGAAGGTTGGGCTGAGGACCCTGAACCATGATGGTTCCATTGAGATACACATTAATGATGATTCTGGAAATGGCAAAGAGGTCAAAAGTATCCTTCTTAAGTTTAGTCTGGCCAGATTCAGTGATAGGAGAAGGATAGGTGATAGTGAAGCTGTTGGAGATGATAGGAGATATAGATAGCGACATGGTTGGCTGCAGGGATGGGGAGACACTTACCCATCAGAAGCACAGATGCACTTGGAGGTAGGGAGAGGTGGAGGGCACAAGGGAGGAGGGGGGAGATAGAGGGATGCATGCCAGCTAGTGAGGAACACAGCAGCCACAAGGCACCACTAAATGTGATTTTTATTTTTCAGCAGATTAGGAGAAATACATGCAGCAGCTGGGCATGCGAAAACGATTTTCAGCAGGGTAGAAGTGCATGCAGCAACTGGACATGCTAAAAACAATTCTCAGCAGGACAGGAGAAATAAATGCAGTAAATGGGCAGGCTAAATAGATTTTCAGTAGGACAGGAGAAGTACATGCAGCAACTGGGCAGACTAAAAATGATTCTCAGCAGGACAGGAGGTATACCTGCAGCCACTGGGCAGGCTAAATTGGTGTAAGTCCAGATGAGGTGGAGTGAGGGTCGAACAGTTCCATGTGTGAAGGAAGGGATTGAGAGGATAGATGGGGAACTGACCTTAAAATACATATTAGGTGGTCCATTGTTTCAGTGTGTCCAGTGAACATGGATGTTTTCCTTAGCCTCCATGTGCACGATGGGATCGGGGGGGAGAGGACCCACAGACCAAGCCAGGCAACAGACAGGGAGCAGCCAGGGTCTTAGAAAGTGGGCCTTTGGAGGGGTGAGCCAGTTAAAAGCCTGCTGGTCCACCATAGGCAAAGTAGTATTGCAGGTGGCCAATGGCAGGCAAGGAGGCATATGCTGGTGCAAGTGGGGAGCCTTTCACAGATACATAAAAAAGAAACAATCCGGTTTTTCTTCTGATTTTTTAAAAAAGCCTCAAATTTCACCGAGCAAGTTTTCTTTATCCATTTATTCCAGCCTGGGTTCCTCCTACCTCATTTTAGGGTTGGATGCAAGTTCAAACAGGTGCCCCATTCTGTAGTAATAGTCAGGGCTGCAATCAGGAGTCCACCAACACCGACTCAGCGTAGAAGGAAATATCAGGGCAGAGATTTACAGGTAGGAAGTGGGCCTGTGGAGGGGTGGGCTGGCTATAAGCCTGCCGGTCCACCATAGGCCAAGCAGCATTGCAGGTGGCCAATGGCAGGCAATGAGGCGGATGCTGGTGGAAGTGGGGAGCCTTTCACAGATAGGAAAATGTAGCGGCAATCATTAAAGTAACACGAGGCAGCATAGCAGGCCTGCTGAAGTGGCACTGGCCTTCGTAATGAGCTCGGCAGGCAGCAGGCAGGATGTGGGTAACAAAGGAAGCTTGTTGGCTTTGATTGTTTTGATCACGTGGTGAGGGGCCACTGTGCTAAAATCAATTTGACCTTTTATTGGAATTTCCCTACCGTCCTAAGTGTGTGTACTTTCCTTCAGTGGCCATTCATGGTGCTACATGTTTGTACATTGTGGGATCAATTGACACGGTAGCTACCTGCACCTGGCGTTCAACGATATGTGTTTTTTAACAGCTACCAATTGAAACTAATTAACATTAACAATTATGTGCTGAATGTCCTGGAATATTTTGTGGTTTCAGCTTGCTGAGCCGAATTCCTTTCGGCATACTGACCTTGGTGCTGGGGGCTACTGTCTGAGCTCTGTGAGGCCTGGAACTGTGTTTTACACAATTACTGGGTCAGGATGCAGTATTTCAGAATTGAGGCCTAGCCGAGTATGTCCTGAATGATGGTATTACTGTTGTTCATTTCTTGCCATATTGCCTTCTTCATGTCTGGCACGTCAATGTTTGTTGACTCTTTACGTACATGTTCTTCGTTTCTGTGTACGAGTATTCTTCATGTCTCTCATGTTCTTCATGTATTACATGTGCTTCATGTGCTTGTGTGTGCTTGTGTCATCAATGTAATTGTTTCTGTTTCTTGGCTGTATACATACTACACAACTGTCGTTATCTGTGTCACATTATCTATTCTATTCTTAATGGCAACTGCATGGTCCTATGGTGTTTTGTTGATAATTTACTGAACCTTTCTCAGCTTGTACTTTTGTTCAGAAATGGAGACAGGTGGGGCTGTTGAGGGTGTGGCCAATACAGGTAAAACTTTTTTTCCATTACCACACTCCCTCCTCTGTTCAATGTATTGACCACACCTTCATTAATTTATTTCTCTCATGCTACCATACCCATCTGTGGGTATCCATATTTTACACACACCCATCAAGCTGTCTCCCTTTTCCACATATTCTTCTGGCCTGCATGTCATTAAGCAGGACTCCCCATCTCCTTCACATTAAACTCAGTGTTCTATATGATGTTCAGGGTCAAGAGGGGGCTCAAACATAGTGCCTGGTGCCCCTATTGGTCTTTCAATGAGGTGCATTTCATGTGGATCATCTGTTTGGGTTTGGATGTGCACTATGTTATCTTTACCCAATATGACCATCATCGCGTGCTGTTCTACAACCTTTTTTCCAGTTTTCCCACATTGAGCTATTATTATTTGAGGGATACAGGGGCCTGTTAACACCACTACCAAGACTGCTATTAGAATGTTGAATGTATTACCTAGCAAGGTAGGCACTCATGAAGAAAAGGCTGTGAACCAGTCCTCATTTTCAGTTTGGGTAGTTTCTTGGACCATTTTTGTGGGCACATTTTGCAGGGACATTATCCCTTCTAGTAAAACTCTTGCTACCACAACTTTCTCCCAAAGCTTCCTACTCATGTACACACCCCCTGGATACGACAGACATTTCGCCAGCAACCTCTGTGATTCAATAGCTATCATTCAAATAAACCACCCTTCACTTACACTGCTAGGAGACTTCAATATCTGGTTCAATATCCCCAACAACCCCATGACTCCTCTGCTGGTTGACAGTTTTGATGCACTCAACCTCCCCCATCATACCACTGGTCTAACCCACTCAGGTAGGCACACCCTTGATGCAATTTTCAGCTCTCATGACCTGGTTTATATATATCCCCAAATCACTCATCTGGATGACCACTATTCCATCCCTTTCTCTATCAATTCTCCTGACCCTCCTCCTACAGCTCCACTGGCCCTCCCCCAGGATTTCAAATTCTGGAACAAAGTCAAGATCATTCCCAACACAGCCGAAGCCCTGCTTCTTTGTCCCCCTGCAACTCTGCCACCGATAAACCCTTAGCCATCGACTCCTTCAACTCCTGGCTTAGTGACTCACTAATTCCTCTCACCTCCTCGTGTGCCAAATCCTCATGCAATGGACCGTCCCCCAAATGGTTGAAGCCCCACCTGAGGAATGCCAAAAACAAAATAACTCTCTTGAATGCAAATGGCGAGCATCTAAAATCGATCTCAGCAGATCCATGTTCGCCCTACACTACTAACTACAAAGTTAAAATCCGAAAGGCCAAAAAAGCTTATTACAATAATCAAATTCTCAACTCTGCAAAGAACTCCACATGATCATATCAGAATTCGTCAAGCCCACTTGCACCTCTACCCAATCCCGCCCCACACAATCACTCTGCTACTCCATCTCCCTACACTTGTACAACACAGCACTTGACAGGATGACATCTCTTAACACCAAGCTCTCTTCCTCTCCCGCTAACCATCGCCGACCTCTCCTGATCTTATTGCCCTGATGCCCAATTTCCCTATGTTCAAGTCCTTCAAACTCATCTCCAGAGACGAGTTCCTTGACCTACTATCAGCCAGCAAACCCTCCGGGTTGCCCCGTGACCCATGCCCCACCTCTGTCATGAAAGAAATATTCTCATGTACCTGCGCAGGAGAACATGCAGGAGCAATAATAAATGACTCCCTCACCTCTGGTATCTTCCCTAATGCCTTCGAAATAGCACATGTCAAGCCACTTCTAAAAAAGGGCATCCCTTGACCCACTTGACCCCAAGAACTACAGACCGATCTCCAACACCAGATTTCTCGTGAAACTCATCGACCGGACAGCATACTCCCAGCTTAACTCCTTTTTAGAATTCAACTGTCTCCTCAACCCTGCACAATCAGGCTTCAGACCACACATGGAACAGAAACCACTCTTATCCCGATCTGGGATGATCTCAAGGTCACTGCAGACTCTGAAGGCTGTGCAGCACTGATTCACCTTGATCTCTCTGCAGCCTTTCACATGCTTAGCCACTCAATCCTCCTTGACCGCCTCCACTACCTAGGAATCTGTGGCACTGCTCTGAAATGGTTCGCCTTCTTCCTCAGCAACAGGAAACAAATAGCCCTCCTCTCCCCTTTTGTCTCAACTGCTCGCTTGGTAGACACTAGAGTACCCCAAGGCGCATGCTTATCTGCACTCCTGTTCAACCTCTATATGACCACTCTACCAGGAATCATCCGCATGCACAACATCTCCTGTTACAGCTATGCTGACGATACCCAAATTATCCTAAAAAATTCCCAAGTCAGGCACCAACCGCCATCCCGACCTTGAAGCCTGTCTTCGCGATATTGACTGATGGATGACAATAAACCACCTCCTTTTGAACCCTGATAAAACTAAAATCATGCTGTGCGACAACACTGCCCTTCTACCACATCCGCTCCCATGGCCCCCGTCCCTCTGCCCACATCCCTCCCCTCCGATATAGTGAAAAACCGAGGCTGCACTATGGACTCAGGCCTAACCCTCTCCCGTCAGATCAACAACGTGTCAAAATGCTGCCACTACCACCTCAAACTTCTCAGATGCATTTTTCCCTACCTCTCCTTCCCAAACACACTTGTTGCAGTTTTGTCTATTGTATTTTCGAGACTGGACTATACCAACTCACTATACCTAGGAGCTCTGGTATACCAACTAAACAAACAGCCCAAAACGCTGCTGCAAAACTGCTCCTTGCTGTAGGTCAAAGAGACCACATCTCGCCAGCACTCCAAATCCTCCACTGTCTCCCATTCAGAGGAAGGGCCACCTTTGGGACCCTGTGCGTCGCTCACCAAGCGGTCCATGGGACATGCCCATTGAACCTACAGGTGGAACATTACCCCATGAATACCTCATCATTCTAATAAAACACAGCTACATCCCATGAAAAGCCAGCCTAGCTGTACACATAAGTGTCCTACACAGGCCTAACGCAGCCTGAACCCAGTTTTGGTGTCCACCCGCCAGACTGCACACATTAAACAAATGTCAATACCACCACACCTAATACTAGGATGCAGCTACAATCAGGCAAGTGCATCAGCTGCACACATACCTGGTGCATCCAAGCACCCTACGACACCTTACTCTCTCAACTGACCTGGACGTCGGTCCCCGAGGGCGTTCAACCTATCAGCGCTTTGAGGTCATACCAATGATATATAGAGCGCTATATAAATCCCAAATAACATAACATAACATGATATGACATGATATGATATGGGATTTATAACAAGCCTATAGTGTTTCAAGGTGCAACGGGGCAAGGGAAGTGAAACAGAGGGAGGACAGACAACGATCCTACTAGGCCAAGAGACATTGAGGTTGCGCAAGTGCAGGGGTGGTGGTGAAGAGGAAAAGTGCAAGGACAAAGGGAGGGGGCAGTGCAGAACATAAGATAACAGTAAAATAAATAAAGACCATAAATAACATAACATTTGCAGGTTAAAATGTGAAGCAACTTGAGCTGATTTTTGCTCACACGCCTCCCTCCATGGCAGTGAGGAGGTCAAGTACTGGAGGGTCATTAATCTGGCTGTTCTTAGCTCTTCCTAGGTTGCATTGAACCCCTTTACAGGACATTTATGGATTGCAATAACTCCCACCTAGTAATCGGCAACCATTTGGCGATCACTGGTGTTTGCACAGGTGGGGTGAGGAAAGACGTAAAAAACATGAACGCCTTACTAAACAGTCTGTATTCCTATGGGATAGCATCCAGTGCATCCTTAGAATTTGTTGGAGAGATAATTGTCGCTTTTTGTGTGTTGTGACCTCCTGTGCTTTTTCTCCTTTCTTCTTCTCATCAGCTTACACTATGGGATAGTCTCCTATTTGCACCACATTACATCGGGGCACCACCAGTGCCGGTGCATGTGAAGGCAAGTCCATGAACGCTCACACCAGAGAGAATACAAATCGCTAGGGAAGAAAGGCCCAAGTTGATCTTGTAAAGATAACAAGTTTTAATCTAACAAACAGATGAGAGCAACAGCAAAGAACTCTGCTGGTAAGAATGTTCAGCCAAAAGACGGTACAACCAGAGGCTTAAAATGAGACACATCGTCATAATGATGCCATACATACAGTAAAAACCCACACAGCTGGTTGGTGTGCACCTATACATCATCCTCCAGCCCCGAAAGGGATGCTTGGTCATTGGTTCCAGCTCAGTCCGTCCATCTTCCATCACGTGGGTGCTGCAGAGTTTATCCTTTTCTCACTGACGAAGGTCAACAGAACTAATTAACTACACTCCTAACACAATGCTCCTTTATCATTATGCTGTGCACCTGGCAGGCTTTAAGACTGGCACGAAGGAGGTTCTGGGGCAGTCTTACCTTCACACACACATTTCACTCACTCCCTTCTGCACGATCTCGCTTCAAGGCTTCCACCCACTTTTTGAAATATAATTAATCCCTCCCAGCACCTTGCAGTACAAATCATATGATTCTAGCTCAGTGACGTGCAATGTCCGTCCTCTTGGAACATTTCAGAACTTGTTACTTTGAGGTTGATGGTCAAAGGGAACCTGCTGCCAGGAATTCAGGGATGAGGTTTAGTCAGTTATATGGGCTATAACTCATGGTCGTCTAGGGATGGGCCAGGTCATGCTTTGGCCAGTGTGAGATAAAATGCACCCCAAGCACCAACCATATGATCGCGGCCTTGTAGGGCCCATTTCTTGTGGATAGAAAACCATCTTTGCAACCATGTTAGAACAATGAATGAGCTTTATGGCCATCGGGGGGTGTATTGTCCTCATTGGAGCTCAGGAATGGCTGGAGATGTCCCACGTCTCGCAATTAGGGCCTAGTGCATGAAATGCTGCATTCACTGTGCAGGCCTTGTCTCTGAAATATAGTTTCTAACATCTACACAGAATGCACTAACATCTATACAAAATGGCAGTCGTCTTGCTCACGCCTTGGGCTACACTATGTGGGTTGATTATATTGGGGTGGGGTCCTGCCACTGTTCCCCCTACCCCCTATACCACCATAGTGTTTTGAATGCTGCTTGCCTTACTCTAAAGCGCTTCAGGGGGTGGGGTTGCCCCCTTCCCAACATTATGATGGTCTGCTCTCTCATTCGATAAACACAATCCATGGGCTTATACGAGGGTATGTTTTTGCCCCTATCCTATAACCTGTATGCCTCTGACCTACATGAAGCCCTTCAAAATGTCATAATTTTCAGTAGGGAGCAAACCTATCTGCTGGCACTCTTATGCAGACAATACCATAGTAATGGACCACACTCCAATTGGCGTTCAGCATAGTTTGCAAGCTTTGTATAAATATTCTCTAGAAAATATTCATGATTACACAATCTACAGGAAAGAGGATGAATACATTAATTTGGAAAATTGATGGCACCCCTAATGATGTCATCGACGAGTACATTTTTCTTGGAGTTCCCATTTATAATTCTCTGAGTTTCTCCCATTTGTCAGAAGCAATCAGAAAGTGTTAATTTTTTTGCGGTAAAAGCATTCATTGTTACTAGCAGTGGATATTCTATGGAAGGTCTCCTAAACATATATATAACCAGTATTGTTCCAGGGGCATTATGTGGCCTTGAGGCCTTCCCTGAGAAATATGTTCTTTGGTTGTGCCATTTGGAAGGTAAATTATGGAGATCATAACTAAATCTACGATGCTATCTGTTGTGAACGTGACCTCACGTCCATTTTAACCTATTGGAAAATCGCTCTTAGTATTTTATAACTAAAAATGTTAGCAGATGAAGATAATGAAAATGTACTTTATTGTCTTTTTAAAGAATTCCATGGAACTGACCTCTGTTCTATGATTTTTAAGGAACTCATATATGCTGTTAAATATTTACCAAAGCATATAGATCTCCAATTGGAGTCTCCTTTTAGTTTGGGTTTATCGCTTAAGAAACTGAAAGACTAGTATAAAGAGCTCTCCTCTAAGCACACTTGTGTGGAATAAATTACACCGGATTTTCCTATCTGCTGGCCCTGTGATTATGTTTTGAAGGTGTCAGACACACAGATAAAACGGTTTGTCTTTTTGCTTCGTTTAAATGTATTACCTGTTTATGCTGACATAGGTGCTTGGTCTAATGAGCCATACGAGTTGAGACTCTGTCGTCTTTGTAAATCTGCCATTGAAACTCCTTGCCATGTTGTAACCTCATGTGGTAGTTTAAATAAGATGTGCTATAAAGGTTATTAAAAATATGCGAGTAACATCGAGTACATCCAGTCTGACCAGTTTTGGACACTGCTGTTCTGTGCCCTTTTGACCCATCACCACAAAGTTGCAAGCTGCTGATGATAAAAAAACCTCTTCTCCTGGGTCACAGACCAAGTCCGGTGAACTTCACATATGTTCCTCTTGTTATCCCTCAATTGGTCCTTTTTTAACACGTATGCTGTTTTGTTATGCGGTATACTTTATTCACCTCCAGAATAGTGGTATGTTTTCTCAAGATCATGAGAAATGTCTACATGAAGGGACACATATCAATGATCCACAGGTTTTCTCTGAAGATTTGTTTCTATTTATCAAGGTGTACTTTCGGGTGCACTTTAGCCTTTGTGAAGAGAATGTCCGGCTGTGCTTAAACATAAGAGTACAGAACTCAAATTCTGAAGACTAAGTTGCCAATGTAAGTTCTGTCTTCGTGCCATTTCTGTAAACAACAGATTACATAAGAAGAAGAATCACATTAAAATACACATTTAAATAAATACATACAAATTCATAAACATTTCCAAAAGTAGATCTGTCATTGTTTAAAATAAGTACCAAAAGAATTCATGAGTTTGATTTCTAAGTGATCACAATGTATAAGTACATGATTAACAGTTACTAATGTCTCTTGTTCTTGACAAAAATGACGGTTTATGATTTCAGGACCGATTACCTTATTATTTTTTTTATATTAAAATGTTTTCACATTCTTTTACAAAAAACAAGACATCTTACATCCATCCCCATTTCCCGTGTCATACTGGTTCCAGAAAAATCTCATACTATCACGCTGAAGCCTGGGACTTGGAAAAGGCTTCCAATGTGGGACCAAGATTCCATACACGTGTGTTCATGTTTAAAGTATTGTAAGCTTTTGTAGCTGTGACACGTATCAGTCGTGTTACACCAGTCCACATGATAAAGCACTTTCTTAACCCTTTCAGGGTTATACATCACATCCTTCTTAATCCAGCCAATGACATTTAAAATGTAATCACAATAATCAGCAAAATCATGTAATACTTGTTCTTAACTTTGAACCATGACCATATCCAAATCAGTATACAGCGGAAGTGAGCAAGGAACCAGTAGTTTATAATAAAAAGATACGATTTTCCACCAGGCTTTAGCTTTTAAATAGCATAGGCCTAGATCAAATCTATTGGCCCTGATTACAACCCCGGCGCTAAACCATGGCGCTATTAGCACCATGGTTGGTGCCGGTGTTGTAACGAGTCCGCCATGGTGGAATGGGGAAATACCGCCCCATTCCAAGTTAGCGGGGCGGTAATTCCCCATGCCGCCATGGCCCTTCCCCATTCCCATTTTTGCCCCATAGGGCTCAATGGGACTGGGGAAGGCGCTAATTACGGCACCGTAAATTACGGTGCCGTAATTAGCTCCTAGGTCCCTTTGCGGGTTGGTTTTTTAACGCCTACTAAAAGCAGGCGTTAAATTGCCACCCGCAAAGGGACCTCGTAATCAGGCGTTAAGGGTTTAACGGCGCCGTTAACCCCTTAACGCCTGGGTTGTAATGAGGGCCATTGGCTGTTACTGGTATTTCAGTAGAAATTTCCAAAACCTTCTGCCATAAAATACTTTCAATTTTTTCTAAAACATTCAGGGCTCAATTCGGATATATACAAAAAGGGTAGCAGGCACCCCTGTCTAGAAAGAACATGGCATGATAACCTGTGTTTTTTTTTTCCAGATATGTTTCGATACCATGGGCCTCATTACAACCCTGGCGTTGGACCCTGGTGCTATTAGCACCATGGTCCATGCCGGATTCCGCCATGGTGGATGGCGGATTTACCACCCCATTCCAAGGTTGGCGGGGCGGTAAATCCCCATTCACCATGGCCCCTTCCCCATTCCCATTTTTGGCCCATAGGTCCCTTAGCGGGATGGACTTTAACGCCTGCAAAAAGCAGGCGTTAAAGTGTGAATCTGCCGTTAAGGGTTTAACGGCGCTGCAGCCTTTTACGGCGCCATTAACCCCTTAACGCCAGGGTTGTAATGAAGCCCCATTAATTAATTTAGGTGTAACTTTACTGGCATAGTATTTAATTCGCAGGATAAAAGAAAATGTATAGTAAATAGTCCTAATATATTGGATCTATGAAATCATGGGGTCCATTAAATGTTTGAAATAAATAGTGATAGTCACCTTATTTTGAATGCTTGAAATATAAAAGCCAACACATATCCAGTCTCTAACATTCTCTAATGTGGTCCCAGTTAAAATCCAATGGGCTTAAAGCATCTTTAACATTCCCTAATGTGGTCCCATCTAAAACCCAATCCACTTTAAGAATTACTGTGTCAGGTAGTCATATTTTGAGCTTAACCTTTGTGTGGAGGGAAGCCCCAGCTTTCACCTCAGCCGATCGACATTAATTAGTCACATCTTGCATTTAGTGCAATGGGGTAAGGTGGTCATTTTTAATCTAATTGGGTAGGGTAGACATACTCTGTATTAGGTGTCATCTAAAATCATTCACCCTATTGCCATTGCTGCCTACAGACTTTAAGCCATGCCTCCTTTTTATATCTACGTGTTTTCTAAAATTGTTCACTCTACATCTGAATCTGAGTGTTACTGTAAGGCTGTGCCAAACTTGATTTCCACTGCCGTGCCAAAGTTGAATCTGAATGTCACTCCACTGCCGTGCTAATGTAGATTCTAAGGGCCCGATTCTTAAATTGGTGCAGTGAACGTGCTGATGAGCATGATTCACTGCGCCAAATAAGGATCCCATGCTCCACCACTATTCTCATGTGGGCCTGGGCGTCCTCGTAGTGCACGACAGTGCACCGTGTGTATTGCACCTGCTTATCAGCACAACAGGCGCAATCCTGAAATTTCAGCAGCATTTTTGTAAAATAACGTAATTTTCGTTATTTTACAAAAGTGCTGCAGAGAAGTAAAATGTTCATTAACAGTACCAATCCACTCTGCCTTTATACGGCAAAAGTAAGAAGTAAGCAGCTTCAACATTGCAGGATACAACGTTGAAGCTGCTTACTTTACTGGTTTGCCTACCCACCTGCACTGCAACAAGGTTTCTTGTGGCACTCCTCCACAATATCCGGCACCAAAATGGTACTGTATATGTGCGCCACTTTAGCACACATTTAAAAGTCGAGGAGTGCCACAAGTATACCTGTCTTAAGTGGCAGGTAATGAATGTGGCGGTTGCTAGGTTGGTTTCCCACCCATCCTAGCAACCACCACATATATTACGAAAGTGGCGCATTCATACTGACTTCGGAAGAATGCAGCACCTTTAGAATAGGTCTTAAGTCTTAACAACCTTTTTGGTACTATTCGGTACTTAAGACCCAGTTGAGAATCAGGCCTAAGGTGTTTTCCAGTGCTGTGCCAGAGTTGAATATGAGTGTTTCTCCACTGCTGTGATAAAGTAGATTCTAGGTGTTTTTCATCACTGTGCCAAAATTGAATGCAAATGTTTCTTCGCTGCTGTGCTAAAGTAGATTATGTTTTTTCTTCCCACTGCTGTACCTGAGTTGAATCTGAGTGTTCCTCCACTATTGTGCTAAAGCAGAGGCTAGGTGTTTCTCCACTGCTTTGCAAGGGTTGAATCTGAATGTTTCTCCACTGCTGTGCTAAAGTAGATGCTAGGTGTTTTTCCACTACTGTGCTAAGGTAGATTCTCAGTGTTTCGCCCCATAGTTAGCTGGTGCCAAACCATGTTGCACCCTCCGACCATACATTGGGCTGAACTGTGTGGAACCTTATAGTTAACCACTGTGTTTCGGCCTGCAGTCTGCCTGCATTGAATTGCACTGTGCCCAATTCTCATCCACCATGCTTCACAGAGCTCACCTGTGCGGATCTGTGTCCTGGCCACAATAAGCTCACATAGAATTGTGCCCTATAGTTATCCTAGTTGGGCCACCTGTGCTTAACTCCGGTGTAACCTATAACTAGCCTTTGTATTTGTAATCCATCATTAGCTTGAGTGAAACTGTACTGTGCCCTGTTGGCCAGATACAGGGTCAAGTTGTGCTGTGCCCTATAGTTAGCCACTTTACTGTCTTGCCCTGCAATGGATAGTTAGCCAGACTGTATGAACTATCCTGCCCGCTTCCAATCATTGAATCCGCCAGGTTAGCAGTAGTTGAACTGTGCTACGCCTTATAGCCAGCCTCCAGGGTCTCACGCTATATGTTAGCTTGTGTTGTGCGTGCTGCACACCACTACCTAGACGCAGGGTTTGCACTGTGCTGCGCAATACAATTAACCACAGCATGACACACCCAGACAACTCCAACCTTAAAGGACACAAAGACTGCACAGAACTATAAGGGAAAACAAGGAAACAACCGAACCAAGAGGGCGCACGCAATTAATCAACTACAAGTGACAACTATCAATAAACATACACCTCAAACACAAAGTAAACTACAAAAGTGAAGAAAATACTTACGGAGCCAGGAAGCAACCCAACCAAGAGGACACTGGCTCTTAGAAATGCAACCGAGACCTCAGAAAAACACTGTGCATTTCCTCATCACAAGAAAAACAAGGAATCAAAACAAAAACAGAAAGGGAACCATAACACCACAGATAAGCCCATCTTCAACAACCCACAACACTGAAGAACCCCATGAAGGCAATGCCAAATGGAAAAAAGGATACAGACCAAGAAAAGAGTAGACACATATTATATATCTCACTACCTCCACACCCACAACTCCATCGCAAGAGATAACAGACAACCAGCATTCAATACACATGCAAGAACCAGAATAATTGTGGACGCCAAACCCAGGACTCCAAAAAACAAACCATCCAAACCCAGATAGCACCTTTGATAATACACTAAAAATAATCAGGGACAAACTTGAATCCATAACCTTCAACACGCCCTACATTACCAAAAACTGGAACAAAGGAGCAACACTCAAACAACTCACCAACCTGCACAAACCAAAACCAAAAAAAAGCAATCCTGCTATCAACCTAATCAAACTACTTGATGAAGAGATGGAATTCCTAAGAACAACCTCAGTCAGCAACCACAATGAGGAGAGAACCACCAGCAATAGAAACCCGACCAACACCACTCCGACTACACCACTCTGACTCTGACAGATAAAAGAACAAACAACAACCTACAAGGGTAAATAGACATATTACAAAGCTGCCTACTCAACATAAGATCCACGGCAAAACACACAACAGAAATCCAAGACTTCCTGCGTGAGGGAAGCACAGACACATTCTTTCTCACAGAAACATGGTTGACTGGCGACTACAAAACTTTCACACTATCTGACAACTTCATATTAATACACGTCAACTGATAAAACCAAACAGGAGGCGGAATTGCAGTAGTGCACAAAGAACACATTCTCCGCCTTGCCACTCCCCTCAACTGACATCAAAGACTGTGAATCTCTCCTCGTCAAGATCAAACTCAATGACCAAGCCAATTCAGTTCTGATCTACAGACCACCATCCTACCACCCGAAGTTCACGAAGAAACAAACAGAGACAATCGCCATCCTATCAACCAACCATGACAACCTGGTTTTACTGGAATATTTCAACATCTGGTTTGAAAGAGAAAATAAAACCACAGCTAATTCGTTCCATGCAAAACTACACATCAAGCAAATATTAAAGGGATCCACCCACAATGACAGAGACACCCTGAATACAATCTTCTGCAGCCAAGGACTCTGCACTTCTGCCCCACCAACACCAATGTTATGGAACGATCACTACCTGATATCATTCTACATCAAACTTCAAACCCGCCTATCTACAGGAAATGCAAACTGGACAGGAAAACAGGAAACTGACAGCGTCTAGAACTGGAATCCTTAACAGATCTGCTACAATCAACACAACCAAACACAAAAGACCTGAACAAAATGAACCTAGACTCAGTGGACAGCACACTCAACACCTGGGTCACTGAGGCCATAGACCGACTAGCACAAGCAAAACCTTTCACAGGCACACCAAAAAATAGCTGCAATATGGTTCACTGAAGAGCTGAAAGAACTAAATAAATGCAACCATAAAATGGAAAATATATGGAGTGAACACTACAACCGACAAGACAAAATAAAATACCAAAGACAACTCAGATTATACAAATCAACACTACTCAAAGAAAATACTACACTACAAGAATCGACTCTGCAGCCAACGCACAAAAAGAACTCTTTAGAATAATCAAAGAGATAAAAAAAGTCATCCTGCAACGAAGACCTTGTCCCAAAACAAGCACTATGTGAGAACATCACCAACCACTTGAGAGCAAAAATAGAAAAAATCCAACAGATCATCAATACAAACTTCACTAATACAAACAAAACCACTAAAGCATAGATAACTGCTGAAACACCAATCACTTCAAGGACATCACCCTCGCAGGATCTCCAAGCGACACTTGCCCCCTGGACATATACAAAGAAATTCTTAACCACAAAACCCCGGCATTACACTTCCAGCACCTAATGAACCTGTCACTAATCACAGGAATAGTACCAAACTACTTCCATTCGACATACATCAAACCACTGGAAAAAAGAGAAACGGAATGTCCGTAACATCCCAACAACTACAAACCTAAGTCCAACCTGCCCTACCCGACGAAGATACTGGAGAACCATGTATACAAAATCCTACTTAAGTACCTTGAAACAAGTGGGATACTCAACCACTCGCCAGTTGTCTTCAGACAAATGAGAGGAACAGAACTGGCACTCCTATCCAGATGGGTGACCTTAAAATAAATGCAGACAATGGCACTCAATCTGCCCTCATACTACTGGACATCTCTGCGACATTTGACACAATTAGCCACACAACAGTAATACAATGACTGGTGGAATGCAGCATAAAATAATCCTCTTGCCCCTTCTTTTTAATGTCTACATGTCCATCTTGATGAAAATCATTCGAACCCATGGACTGACCACCTACAACTATGCAAATGACACACAACTGATTGTGAAGATAACCACAACCCAAAAACCTCAACAGTTGTCTCACAGACATCTACAGCTGGATGACAAAGAACAAATTCAAATTGAAACCTAGACAAAATTTAAATAATGGTCTCACCTCCAGAAGGCAATGCAACCAATCCACAACTAGACTGGCCACCAAGCATGGGAAGGCAACCAGAAACTTCAAAAGTGATAAATAACCTAGGAATGCTCGAGGACAACAAACTATCCCTGGAACAGCAAGCCAACGCTATCACAAAAAATTGCTTCTATCTCCTTAGACTCCTCAGGGGGTTGCTCTGGCACCTCTCTTTTCCGCACAGAACCCTTACAATCATATCCCTGATGATAACAAAAATCGACTGTTCACCGACTATCACTGAACTTGTGCTCCTGCATCTCCTAACTTTGCCACCTCCGATGTCCATCTTGTACCGCTGTCGCATTGCACCCGCCTCTCTACGCACTGTACCCACAAACTGCCACTTAATGCTTCTATGTATAACCTATACCTACTCAACTCTGCCAGCCATCACTTCTGTGTGACCTTTATTAATACCCAATGCTTTAGGTTCTTGCACTGCATTAGCAAAAGTATCTTGCCCACTCTTGCATTATATTGGCAAAATCGAATTTAGCCTATGTCCGCTCTGTATAAGCAAAATTGAAACTGCCTATTTCTGCCCTATATTAGCAATATCAAATTTAGCCTATGCCTGCATTGTAGTAGCATCCTTGAAACTGCCTATGTCTGCACTATATTGGCAATTTCGACTTTTGCCTATACCTGCATTGTAGTAGCATAATTGAAACTGCCTATTTCTGCACAATATTAGCAATTTCGATTTTAGCCTACGCCTGCATTGTATTACCAAAACTGAATCCACCTATCTCGGTACTCTATTAGCAAAATCGAAATTGCCTATCTAGACCTACCACCTGTACATTCGAGTAGCCCACTTCCACTTGCCAATTACAGTTCAAGCCAAACCTGCTCACACCCACATACCTGCAACTGCCTACTGTGCTTACCTGCTTGCGCTCAAACCATAGCCACATTACCCGTCCATAGCCTAGCAACCCAACCCACGTCACACTCCCAACTATGCTCTCTTGGCTCATTCTCACAATGTTCCCTTTTTGTGTCATGAACAACAATACACCATGTAGCAGCAACAGCTACATATCATACAATAATGGACTAGCTAAACTCGGCTGCCCAAGACAGCAATCCCATCCCCTGTCCTGCACCTTTCCTGCCCACCCTACCACCTTTCCCCACACTGTTCACCAACACCACACTGCAAAAGTCAGCACCACACCAGTTAACACCATACCCAACACTATCAACCCTACTAAAGTTGACTACACTGATACCAACCATAACCCTCCCAATCCACCAGGATACCGCCCCACAACCAACCCCATCTTCTCTGCCCACAACAACAGACTAGGCTCTATACTCCACACTAAATCCAGCAAGTTGCCTGCAACACCTATGTCCAAGGCCACCAATAAGAATAGCGCAAATGCTACCAACACGGCATCTCTAAAAGGAGCACTACTCAATGTCAGATCACTAGTTGCTCACCCCACCGAAATTGCTGACATCATCCTCTCAGCAGACCTCGACTTCCTTGCTACTACAGAAACATGGTGACATGAAGCAGCAGGACCCTACCTCACCCTTGCTGTTCCCGACAATTACTCTATCCTCAGAGCTGACAGACCTAATGCTCGTGGAGGAGGTGTAGCATTCATATTCAAATCCTCACCCTACATCAGATCTATTACCTCCCTCCCACTAAAATCATGCGAGCACCTCACCATCAAAATACAAACCACCCCTAAGAGTACAATTACTTTGCAACTAATATACAGACCCTCAGGTCCCACAGGTACCTTCGAGGAAGACATTAACGCCCTCATAGCCGAGAACGCTAAGCCCCTCTCCCAAAATATAATTCTAGGAGACTTTAATCTAGGGTACAACGTCCCTAACGACTCTCCCGCTGCCTCCCTGGCTAACGCCCTATTTGAGCATGACTTTACTCAAGTCATTACACTACCCACCCATCAGAAAGGCAGAACTATTGATTGGGTCGCAGCCCATATCTGCAATATCACCTGCAAAGCCCCACAACCTCTTGTATGGACTAACCATTCCTTCATACCTTTTGACATTAGCATTAACAACCCTAACCCCAAGCAGTGCCCCCACGCACCAGAAACAAGCGCAACATTACTGAGGATACCCTTACACCACTCGTTCTCCCCCTCCTAAACACGCTCCCAGCCACTGCTGACCTCAACCTTCTAGTCAGCACCTACAATGACGCCATGACTAACACCATTGACGCCGTTACCCCACTAAAGTTACGCAAAGGTAAACCCAGAGATCTTCTGAACTCTTGGTACACACCTGAACTCAAAACTCTCAGAAAAAAGAAAGCCGAGGTGGAATCCCTATGGAAATAACTCCCTCAGCTGAGAACAAAACCAATCTCATGACTATCTCCTCCCATTACAAAAAAGAGATAATCCGCACCAAGAAGGAAGCTTACAACGTTGGAATACACAATGCAGGATCCTCTGCTAAAGAACTGTTCACCATTCTGAAGGAATTAGAAAATCCCAACCCACCAACGGGCACCTGTGTGAAAGACAAACCATGGTGCACTAGCATCCAATATGCCCTTGCCAACAAAATCACTGGTCTTCAAACCAAAATCGAGGCCAAACGACTACAACTTTCCAACAGTAATGCCTCCACCCCTAGCATATCCACCCCTACCAATACCACATCTGGCTTCACATTCAAATCATCAAAGATGCAGCGAGAGACCTATCCCCCTTCATCTCCAAACTAATAAACCTATCCTTCTCGACCAACTCTGTACCTAACAACCTGAAACATTCCTGGGTTCTCCCTCTTCTAAAAAAACAATCCCTTGACCCTGCCATTCCCACTAATTACAGGCCTATCACCACGGTCCCCTTCCTGCTAAAAATCCTCAACAGAGTTGCCTACTTGCAAATTCAAGATTACTTAGAGTCCAATCAATTGCTAGGCTTGCGTCAATCTGGCTTTCGACCTCAACATGGAACAGAAACTGCTCTTGTTGACCTCAAAAGTCAGATTGATGACATCAAGGACAAAGGCAAAACAGCTATTCTACTCCTTCTAGACATTTCAGCAGCCTTCGACATGGTCTACCACAAAATACTCTGCAACCACCCCTCATCTGCTGCCCACTTTTCCCCCTCTGCTGTCATGTGGATACAATCCTTCTTAGCCAACAGAACCATGAGGGTCTTCTCATCTGTGGCTGCAGCAGACCCCATCCCCATTACCTGCGGTGTCCCACAAGGATCTTGTGTCACCCCCACCCTATATAACATCTTTACAAAGCCTCTCTTTGACAAACTGGAACATCTGGTTGACACCCAGATACTCCTCACCATCACTGGAAACTACAATGTCGATGTCACTAGGATTAACAAAATCTTCTCTATCATTCAGGCATGGATGGACACATATGGCCTCTGCCTGAATGATGAGAAGACCGAGCTCCTCCTAGTCGGATCACCCAACAACCTACAGAAACTCAGCCTTGACTACACCAACATCATCATTGATGGTAACACCATCCCAGTCGTTAAAAACGTGAAAACCTTAGGCTTTTATCTTGACGCCAATACCAACCTCTCTAAACAAGTCAACATGACCGCCTCAGCCACCGCCTACACCGGGAAACTAATTATGCCCTGCAGACCTTTTCTATCCATGAATAGCTGCCTCACACTGGCCAGGGCTCTCATACAATTGAAGTTTGACTACTGCAATAGCCACTACCTAGGTGCCAACCAAGCTATAATCAATAAACTTCAGGTTCTCCAAAACAATGTGCTGCGAGCAGCACTAAACATTCCCAGGCGAGAGCACATTTCCCACATAAGAATATTCAACAAAAAATTGACTTAAAAACCCCCTGCCTCACCTAGAAAGCCTTAAACCACCTAGCCACCCCCATCCCACTAACAAACTCACTTTGAAGCCGAGCACCAGAATTACTAGAATACTCTCTGCCTCACCGTGCCCACATTCACCACTAAAAGAGCCGGTGGCTCGAGTTTCACGGTCCTTGCCCCTCAACCTTGGAACACCCTGCTGTTGAACATCAAAACGACCAAATCCTTCCAATTGTTCAGGAAATTAGTCATTGGCTGGCTACTGGATAAAACCAATCCCAAGTCAGACTAATGTAGGGGAGGAGTGGTCCAAAAGACCCCCCCTCCTTGCCTACATCCCCACCCCGGGTGAGGGCCATGGCTCATCGGGCATTCCCTCCTACCACCAGGGCCCAGGTGGTGGATGGCTCACCTGCTGAAGACATTGCCCGCACGTATTAAATTTAGCTAGGCCTCAGAAACCATTTTCTGTCTGCTAAAGATGGTGTGAGCTCAGCGCGCTGCAGCGCGGCCCCCTCCTTCAGATAGTTTCAGTCCTCCCTGTCTCCGCAGCACCATGGTAGATCCGCTGCAAGCCCGTTCCCACGAACAAGATGGGCATGATCTAGCGTAATACATTAACATTGTAACAGTTCACCTTCCGCAGTGTATCACTGCTCCCACAATGACCCGGTCAGCAAGGCCTGGGCGATGGGAAGATCTGTAGAATGGTCATCTGCTGGAAGCAGACAGGTACCCAAATATGAATGTAAGAAACCACTTTTAACATATGTATCCTCTCCATACAACCACTCTTACTAAAGAAATTTGTGAAATTGTGCAATTATGGTACATGACACCAGCCGTGAAGGATCCACACCCCTGCAGGGGTGTGCAAATGTTAGAAGCATTCCCGGGGGATTATTCTTCATAAGTATCACTGAAAGCCACACGCCCCGCGGTCCCACGCCACAAATGAACTGATGCTGCTAGGGTACACAAGAAAACGAATGTAACCATACCACAGGCACATGTGAAGAGTGTGCGAGAATGCATTCGTCACACGTGTATGTCTAAGCCCCTCACGTGCCACCTCCGCCACGTACAGTGGCGAGTTACTTTCTATGTACTCCACCAACCCCCAATACTACCTCACTTACTGCAAATGTATATGCATATAACTAAATACTGTAGTTGTTAAAACATAGTGTACGGCTAAGATGCTCAGACTGAGCATAATCGAAACACATCCAGCAAAGTTTAAATGCATGTTTCAAAATGATTTTGAATAAGTATTATAGAGTGTTCAAATGTTTGTGATGTTTTTACCTAAAATCGGCAACACACGAGGGAGACACCTTTGTGAAATGAATGCAAGGCCGTTCCCCTCCCACCCTGTGAAGGCTGCCAAGACATGAGAGCAGAGGCCCGCGCTGCGCTACTCTGCCTCCCCCAACCAGACTGGAGCCGCTTCAAAGATTTGGAGCCCCCTCTGCGGCACCCAAGGCCACGGCCCGCCACCTGCATTATTTACAGCATGGCAGTAAACCTCTGCCTGAACACACACTTCTAAAGGCACCCCCTCGTAAACCCCATAGCCCACCGGATCATCTTAAACTTATGGCCCTGTGCAATCAGGAACCCCAACACTTTGACAACACACAGCGGAACATCCATAACAACTTCTAACAAGGCAGAAAGACCTGTACCGCCCGTCCCAGGCCCTGGAGCTTAGCCCCTCGACCTATAGCCCCGGTCAACAGGACACTGGTAACCATGTCCTGACGTATTACCTCCAGACCCCTCACAAGGTACATTCCTCCTGTGTTGCATTAACCTGTAGAATAACCTATTGGAAGATTTACTAAAGAAGATAATATTGAAATGACTGAATGACTGCGGTGTGCATGGCCTAGGGCAAATAAGTCAGGAAAAGACATTCATCTCTGACACTGGCCGCGATGGCACAACAACACCGCCCGGATGAACTCTGCCAACCTGCCAGGCCCTGCCCAACCCACGAGGCTGCCCAGTGACGTTCTCCAGCCACGGCCAACCACATCGCAGCAGCACCTATAGTTAGTCGTCGCCACCCAATCCCATTGAACTTGTGCCCCCTATAGTGTGTAGGTTTTTATGACGTTTTTTGTAAATATATACGCCTGTCTTTGCTATTGTCAGACAGAGCGCTCCCGGAGTTTGCAGAGTTCTTTGCATGCCGTATTCTCATTGATAAACTCCCATTTAAGCTCACCCGCACTCTGTCTTGGCCTTATTCCCGATTTGGGAGAGTCCTTCATTGTCTCTCATTGCGGGGAGGATCGTGCTGGCTGGGGACGCATGCCTTCAGTGGTGACCCCGAAAGCGTGATCATTATTATTATCATTTTCCTAACATTACCGTCCCCTTTTGGCACGAGAATCTCTGGTCGAAAAGGGATACGCACGGTGAGCCGGCTCCGGGAGGCTGCCCGCCAACGGCGACCGGTACACTAAGAAGTGCGCACTCAATAGAGAAAGGGTACGGGATCCCGGTTGAAAAATCCCCTTTGAGTACCGCTCGCCGGAGCCGGGGCTGACTGTTGAGCTGACGGCAACACTGCCTGGACGGACCCAGTTTCGGAGACTATCGGTTCAAGACGGGCACGTGAGTATTGAGTGCGAGCGATTGTAAAGGGAGTGGGGGAAGAAGTGTAGGACAGGGAACGAAGAGGGGGTACGCAGATCTACTAAGGATCATCCTAAAATTTTCCTTGCTTTTTCTTTGCATATGGCCATTAGGATTAAGAGGTGAATAAGAGATAAAAGTGACGGGAACCTAGCTCCGAAAGGGGGTGGAAGGCGGCGCCGCATAGTGCTATCTTGACTAGTACTGGGAATATATGAAGAAGTGGAATATAAGATAAAAGTGTTCAGCAAAAGGGGGCACTGCGAATATGTTAGTGACCGCTATTACTTCTTTCTTTTCTTTTTCTTTAGGGTTAGGGGGAAAATAAACAGTGAGATTAACGCAGACTTAAGGAGAAAGTAAGAGTCCTACTAGAAAAGGGAAGAGCAGACCTATATATATATATACGCATCCATAGATCCAAGTAAGAGGGACAGGGACAGCCGGCTAGGGAGGAAAGGGAGGACGGCGTAAATTGTGAATAGAGTGTTACCAAGAGGTGTGTGCACCTCGCATGTGTCAGAAGACAATTTGATGTTGTGAATGTGTAAAACGGTTATAAATGTATAGTAGTTAAATGGTCATGGTAAGTGTGACCGGATAAAACTTTTTGAAGACAACGTTGATACAGTGAAGTGAGTGGGTACCTTTTTGATTTCCGGGTTGATGATGTCAAAATAAATGATGGGTTGCTCTTGCAAGTGCCCCCCAAAGAGAATATAGTAGAAACTGTGTACAGCCAGTTTTGTATTGTGCAGGCAGGGGGGGGGGAGAGCCCAAAGGAGCCCAATATTGAATGTGAAGTAGAAAACGAAAAATAATATTGATAATACATTTACATTATAGTTGCAGACACACAGAGAGACACAAGCACTAGGAGGGCGCAGAGATGGGGGCTGAAACACCCCTATCACATATTTGTAAGAATCTCCCAGGGTACGCGGAGCGGATTAAGAAATATCACGACCAATGGATAACCGAGTTGAAGGGAGAGGGGTTACCCCAGATATGGCCCGAGGGAGGGTCGTTTGATAAAAGTGTTCTGGATATGGTGGCCACATGCATTTGTTTGAAGTACAAGGGGAAGCAGTTGCAAAATAGGAGGCAAATATTAGATCTTTGGAGGTTATTTGAAGAGATACCACCGCCTAAAACACCAGCATTAAATCCTGATCTCCCGTCCACCACAGACAACCCACTAATGATACAGAAAGATGTTAAAGAATTGTCAAGTGTAGCGCCACCAGTAGAGGTAATAAGTTTGTACCCGATATTAAACAAGCCTGTGCCTGCAGAAGGATACAGTGACCCCACATATGTGCCTCCCCCGACAGCTACTACACCCCACCGGCCCACGGCACCCCCACCATATGAAAGTACGAGAGAGCGAGGCCAGGCGAGTACACAAAGGGTGGACATAGAGAAACTCACAGATGATTTACAGTCAAGACTCTCAATAGCAAAAGATGAGCTCTCGAGGATAAAAGACATGTGTGGACAAACAGCCCTTAATACGGCTAGATCAGGGCGCACGTCTAGAGCGCCAGGTGAAAATAGAAAGCCTGAAGAGGGGTGGAAAAAAGGTTAGATACTGTTCAGAATTGAAGAAGAACCGACACGACTAATTGAAATAGGGACACGAGAAGGAGATACTGACAATGAAGAAAGGCCTATGGGGGACAGAGAGGAATTACTATGTGACATAAGGGACGAGTTAGAAGAAAGCGACAGGTTGAGCATGGCAATGGGAGGGGGAAGCGAAGGAGGGGATGGTACGTGTTCAATGAGAACACTGGATGATGAGTGGACGGGGCGATTAAGGAACAGAGTGGGGAAAATGGCATCACTGGGAACCTCCGCAGCAAGAACGGGTGCAGAGGCAACGACAAAAGGAAGGCTACAGCTCCCATTGATACATAGGGGAGGAGGGAGGCCTAACTACATCCCATGGGCTCAGATGGATAAAGCCAATTTATTAAAGCTATTGCCCCCGTTATCAGGAGGGGCAAGTAAGTGGATATACGCCTTTGAGAAACACACTGCCGGGGTACCCCTAGCTATAGGAGATGTGAAGAGTTTGCTCGTATCAGCAGTGGGCGATCAGGCTGAAAGAGTATGGGTTAAAGCCGGTTCCCGGGAGTAACATTAGACTGTGACCGCCATGATGGGGCCTCCTTTAACACAGTGCGAGCCAGGGTGTGGGATGCCTTACGCGAAACATTCCCAGATACACCGGACTTACAGTCAGTGATGCAGTGTACAATGAATGACGGGGAGGAGGCTATGGATTACATTTTTCGGGTCCAAGAGATGTGGAGAGCAGAAACGGGCACGCCCTGGTATCAATCGACATCTTTATTTTACTTCATTATAAAGAGAGGGCTCCCAAAGGAAGTGCAGAAGGCGCTCGACAAGATAGCAGGTATTGAAGCAAAGGGATGGCCAGAGATTCAGAGTATAATAGTACACCATTGTAAACGAATCAAGGAGAGGGAGAAGGAGGTGGCGCAGAAAAGATTGGCAGACGAGGCGAAGTTAGTACAGACAAAGTTGGTGAAGGTTGCAGCAGCAGTAGCCGCGCTCCCACACAGCAGGGAGGGAGATGATGAGGAGGAGGGGCTGATAGCACTACAAGGAAGGGTGGCAACTAATTGGGCGGGAATAGGACAGCGGCAGTGGAATGAGCAGGAGCAAGGCGGAGGTCCGCAGTGGCAAGAGTGGACCTCTCGAGGGGGACGAGGTGGGTACAGGGGCCGAAGAGGAGGTGGATCAGGGTACGGGGGAATGGGAGGAAATGGATGGCAAGGTCCTAGAGGTGCGCAAGGAAGTTGCTGGAACTGCGGGAAATGGGGGCATTACTCTAGAGAGTGCAGAAGCAGACCCAACAACGGGTTCCAAGAGGTAGAACAATATGGCCATCCCCACCCGGGAAGCCCATATGGTCTCCCAATGGGACAACAGCAACTAAGAAACCCAGGCCAAGGTAATGCTGGCCAGCAACAGGGACCCCAGTATAGAACACAGAACCACCCACAAAACAATGACAGTATGCAATACACGCCAGGTAACCCTTTCGCGACAACAGCAAACGGGGCCCCCGCACCAGTACCTTACAACGGCATGTCAGTGATTTCAGGAAGTGTCTTTAATGAGGGGGGGGCGATGAGACACCCCGCATAGGACAGCCCACAGAGAACACTTGCGTGTCCAGTTCTATCTACCACCTACAATGCAGCAGAGGAACCATTGGTAGGGGTGCAGGTAGGAGACAAGCAGTTCATATTCATGGTTGATTCGGGAGCAGAGAAATCATGTATCAGAGAGGGCCGGTTCCCGTTATCTAACCGGAAGTTAGAGACGCAGGGGTTCTCTGGGGCTGTAATTGAAGTTCCTTACACAGAAGCTTTGGATGTAACAGTGGGGGGTAAAACTGTGAAGGCACCCTTACTGTATTACGAACATTCCCCAATAAATTTGTTAGGGAGGGATCTCCTGAGTAAACTTAACATGACCATATCATTTACCGAGAGAGGAATAGTGTGTTCTACACCCGGGATATGCCCCTTGCGTTCGATGTTGGTAGTGCAAGCCTACACAACCACACAGGAAATACGAGGGCTGCCACAAAATGAGGAAATGTTTATTGAAGGGCTAAAGACTTTGGCCCTCATAATTCCAGAACTAAGAAGAATGGACTGGAGGATTCCAGCAGAGTTCCTCTTCCGCCCCATAGTGTGTCCCAACGCAGCACCAGGTTCAGTGGTATCATTGGACTTGCACGCTGTACAGGTATCAGCGAAAAGGATTGCTGCGATTGGAGTGGACAGGGAAGGATGTGAGTGGCGCACAGTGCTGTGTACAAACGCCAACATCGCCCTACGAGAGGTAACAGATGAGGATCTCTTTTCAGACACAGAAGTGGATGGTGAGATAGTAATGGAAATAGCGATGCCCTGTGACATATTGATTCAAGCCAGGGAAACCCCCGTCCAATTGATGGCAGTGGTAGGAGCACCGCCGTCCTTTTTTGATGACGACATGAGGCTCGTACCAAACAATTTATGGACAACAGGCCCCCATGATGTAGGGCTGTTGCACGGAGTACAACCTGTGGTAATAAAACTAAAGCAAGGAGCAATTTTACCCCGAGTTAAACAGTATCCATTGTCCCGTGAAGCTGAAGAAGGGATAAAAGAAACAATAAATGCACTACTAGCACAAGGGATAATAGTGCCTTCAAACTCCCCATGTAACACATGTATTTAACCAATCAAAAAAGCGAAAGGAGGGTCTTGGAGGATGATACAGGACTTACGCCCCCTCAATGATGTAATTCAGAAAGAGTTCCCTCTAGTCCCGAACCCTGCATCAATACTATGCAGCATCCCGAAAGTGGCATCACATTTCACAGTAGTAGACTTGAAAAACGCATTTTTCTCAATACCCCTGGCTGAAGAGAGTAGATACCTCACAGCATTCACACTGGGGGGTAAGAGATATGAACACTGCAGACTACCACAAGGATACTGTGAGAGCCCGAGTATATTCAACCGCATATTACATGAAGACTTGGGAAACCTATCAGTTGAGAGTACGATTATTCAGTACATAGACGATTTATTAGTGTGTGCACATGACGAGGTAACATGCAGAAAGGATTCAACAACGCTCCTGACCCTACTGGCAAACAAGGGGTACAAGGTAGACAAGGAGAAGTTACAGTACTGCCTGACAGAGGTCTTATACTTGGGACAGCTCATATCAAAAGATGGAAAAAGAATAATTCCCGACAGGGTAGAAGCAATAAGATCAGTAGGAGAACCCACAACAGTGAAAGACATGCAGAAATTCTTGGGGATGTGCAACTATTGCCGAGCATGGATATTAGATTATGCAGCATACACAAGGCCCCTCCTACAAGCACTCAAGGAATCACAACAGGAGAATAAAAAAATAGAATGGTCAGAAGAAATGAGCACATCATTTCGATCATTAAAAGAGCCAATTTCAAGCGCTCCAGTGCTAGCAAACCCTGATTATGGACGCGAATTTTACCTATTTTCACACTGCAAGGGAACACTCATGACAGCTGTACTGACACAAAAGACGTCCTTAGGACACAAGCCATTGGCTTACTATAGTGGTACTTTGGATGCCGTGATGCAAGGCCATTTCGCGTGAGAGCAATCACTCGCTGCAGCCGCGTTCGCGATTGAGAAAAGTGCCACAATAGTAATGGGTTGCCCTGTGACATTGTTTGTGGAACATTCATTATTTGCAATACTTGAGAGATCAAAAAGCACACTGACCACACAGCGAGCGACAGCCTACGAGATTATATTGTCTAGCGCCAACATCCATATAGTGAGATGCAAGACAGTGAACCCCGCCACATTCATTACAGAAGCATGCACACTAGAGGACATGCAGAACCACGATTGCGCAACCTACACAGGAGAAAGAGGGGAGGACACAGTTGTGTGTGAGAACGCTCTAAGCGAGGGGGAAGTGTACTTTGTGGATGGGTCTGCATCAATTGATGTGGACACTGGAGAAAAATACGTTGGCATGGCAGTAGTGAGGTTAGAAGACGGTGAGTATGAAACACTAGTGCAATACCGCCTCCCATCACATTACTCTGCACAGGCAGCAGAACTGATTGCACTCATAGAAGCACTACATGCAGCAAAGGGTTGTGCAGTGACAATATACACAGACTCAGCTTACATGACGACGACAGTACATGGAGGTCTAGCAAGATGGGGGCGTAGGGGATTTCGACAGGCAGGCGGAACACCAGTACAGCATGCAGAATTGTTGAAAGAGTTAATTGAGGCCCTACAAAACCCTACTGCAGTAGCAATAGTAAAGTGCCAAGCACATACATCCAACACAGACGTTGTGTCTTTGGGGAACGCGGCAGCGGACGCTGCCGCCAAGGAGGCTTCCTATTTTCAAAAATATGACGCAGGTGAGTACATGCTTCAGCATAAGAGAAACAAAGAGCCCCTAGAAGGGTACAACATGATGCCCATATCACAAATACTAGAATTGCAGGAAGGAGCTAGTGCAGAGGAAAAATTGATGTGGACAAAACGGGGGTGCAGAAAGTCGGGAACAGACCTGCTGTGGCGGCAAAATAACTCAGGGAAGGTGGTAATGCCAATACAGTTACTAGAAATTGCATTTCAACAGCTACACTTCCCCGCACATAATACCAAACAGCACATTGCAGCAGAAATACAGGAAGAATGGTTCGTGCCCTGTCTCCAGGAGCACGTATCTCGATTAGCAATGGAATGCACAACATGTCAGATCTACAATTCAGGAATGACACTACGCACACTCCGGGGAACAATTCCTAAACCCACTGGCCCATTCAGAGAACTGCATATAGATTACGCAGACATGGGGGAAAGGTGTAATGGCGCACGGTACATGATCGTGGTTGTGTGCCCATTCTCACGGTGGGTGGAAGCTGGACCATGGGCACAACCTGATGCCAAAAGCGCCGCCAAGTTCCTAGTGAGGGAAATATTCCCGCGCTGGGGAATTTGTGACGTGATTCGCTCAGACAATGGTACTCATTTTGTAAATGAACTTTTCAAGAAAGTAACTGCATTATTGGGAATAAAACACAAATTGTGTTCGATTTATCATCCTCAAAGTAATGGCGTAGTGGAAAAGATGAACGGACTACTAAAGGGCAGGCTATCAAAACTCTGCTTTTCACTGAAAAAGAACTGGATCTACTGTCTGCCCCTTGCGCTATTTGAATTGAGAAATCAGCCAAGTAAAGATCACCATTTGTCCCCGCACGAAATCGTGACTGGGAGACGAATGCACACAGCACACTCCCCGCTGCGCGAACACTCAGATGCACACAGAAGCGCCGCGATACTAGGAGAAGAATTCACAGACTATTTGAAAAAACTAACAAGGGCAGCGCGCGTAATATCACGGCAGCTCTCCCCACCCTTCACTAGAGAGGAGGGAAACATAACAGGGTCTGTCACAGAACCTGAGCAGCAGCTACAGTTAATGCCAGGCGAACTAATCTATGTCAGGAGTTTTGTGCGTCGATGGAATGCACCACGGTTCCACGGCCCATACGAGGTAGTGTTCTGCACGCCCACAGCTGTAAAAGTGAAGGGCTTGCGGTACTGCATACACTTGACAGATGTGCGAAGAGCTTATAATAATGTGCAAGAGGAGGCAGATGAGGAGGCACAGACAACAGCAACCAATTTAACTGAACAAAATGTCTGAACATCGACTTGTGTGTGTGTGCGTCAGCAATGAACACGAATGGGAAAGTGACTGATGAAGTATTGTTGCATTTTCTTGATTATTTGTTTTTTTTGTTGTGTTTATCCTATTATGTGATTGATGAAATGATCAAATTATAACTTGTTAACACCCTTGTCTGTGAATTCCCCTCCCTACAACCCTACCCACCTCCATTTCCCGTCAACATATAACGGCCCTAATGGTGCCAACAAAATGTTTACATGCATGCACTTAATGCACTTTTATATCTCAAACAGGAACTACCATGGCATCTAACAGGCAGCCTGCAACGGATAGAATTAGCAGAATGAGAGAATTATTAAATGAGAGATGTAGATATTCGTATGAGTGCGGATTGTCAATGTGTATTACGATGTTTTTTATGCTAATGTTTGGCCTGGTTACATATTGGTTTGTCGCGTTCATCTCTATCGAGATGAACGAGGGGGGAGGGATTAACAGCACTGGGATTAACAGCACCACTGGGACCAATGTAACTACAAGTGTCAATACGAGAGAAGGTGATTTTCTGGTATGGGATGGAACTAAACTTGTATGGGGTTATCACACCACACCACCCAATGCTGCAATATCAGAGAAGAAAGAGCCACAGGGTGGAATGCAAAACAACACAGTGTCTCCACCAGTGATTTATAGGTATAATGCTCGCAGCTTAAATGACCGAAATCCGTCTGCAATATCGTGGTTGTATGATACCCCCACCAGTCAACCTGCCCCCGTCTTAAAAAACCTGCAAGATAAACTCAGGGACGAAAAGGAAAAGATGATAGCAGCACACGAAATTTTATACGATGAATGGGCCACGGGGGGCGGGAATGAGAAAGGGGGGTCTATTTTATCCTTCGCCCAGGGAGTTGGGAAGTACATGAGGAACAAGAACAACAGACGGAGGATGGAAGCAGGGAGGAGAAAGTATGATGAGTACTATGGGCTAGGTTTAGATAAGATGGAAGACCCACGACACCCCCACCAAACAAATAAATGGTATGCGGATATGAGTGCTACAGCTAAGCAAACAACAAATGAGAGCTGCTAAGTCTGCTCCCTCATTCCTCACGCTTCAGGTACACCAAAAGTATTGCTACCCAAAGAGTTGCCAATTATAGATGCCCAATGTCTCCTTCATCTCACGTTATGCAGGATTAAGAACACCTTCCAGGCACACAAAGTTACTTTTCAAATGCTGCAGAACGAGAAAACGTGCTATCCAAAGACGGCAGGGGTGATATGTTTAAAAGAACCGTTTTTTGCAATACAAGGGACACTTTTTTCTGATAACAAGTGGAAGGATGAAAAAGTAATGTGCAAGGCGGAAGCACTGAGAGGTGTGGCACCAGAGAAATTGCAGTGGATAGAAGAAACATGCACACCAGTATGGAAAGAACACATTTCAAAACTAACTTGGGTAACCGCCATCGAAAAACCTTTCAAACTACAGAGCCAAATAGACTATGAACTGTGTTTCAAAGGGGAGGGGAAGACCTCCATGGGAACAAACAAGAACTGTAACAAGACCCTCACCATCCCAGATCTGAGAAAAGGGGCAGCGGCCCTTATGGACACGTACTGGGTATGCGGCAACCAGGCATACCTACATCTCCCCCCGTCGTGGAGTGGCAGCTGCTCAATGGCCACTCTACACTCAGCCCTAATGGTAATACCAGAAAGCCACATTGACGGGAACAACAAGACACCGGAACGCCGGCAACAGAGTGCAGCCCAGCCAACTGCGGAGTCGCAAATGTACGTCCTATCTTCCGGAAGCAAGGGAGAAGTGCTCACCCGTAACAGACGTGCGTCAAACTACATATCAAAGGAATCCTCAGAACTATTGGCCCAGATCCCAGATAGATATCGATTATTCAGCTCAGCAGAAACATTCTTTGCCTCACTGGTCTCAAGTGTCCAAGCAAGAGCAAATGCAAAATGGCTCCAGATAACACGCTGGGAACTGATTCAGCTGGCGAACGACACTGAAGAAGGGTTTAACGTAATCAAAGTGGAACTAAGGGCTTTGCGACTGATGACCATGCAAAACAGGTATGTCCTGGACCTGTTGACGGCGATGGATGGAGGTGTTTGCCGAAAAATCGGAAGTGCCTGCTGCACTTTCGTACCTTCCGAAGACGCAGAAAATGGTTCCCTGTCCCATGTGATCGAAGCAGTCCACAACCTGGGAGAAAAAATGAAAATAGAAGGCGGAGCAGAAGAGAGTACATGGTTCGATAACATCTTCTCCTGGGTCCCCTCATGGCTTGGAACAACTGTGAAGTTTTTGATGCCAGCTGTGGTGTTCCTTCTTTTAATTTTTTGCCTGTGCCAGGTGGGCCTTCGATGTTGTGCTAACGCAGTTCCTAATGGTGCAATGATGATGGTGACAATGGGCAACACCCGTGGGACAATACAAAACATGCAGGAAGTACAGGTCCAAACAGGAACAGATGACACACCAAGATATCAGCTAGTGCCTATCTATCACGACAAAGATATCATAGATAAAGCATGGCACACCACCATTAGAGAGCCCCGTGTATTAGAATGGTACCAGGAGGTGTGGGTAGATTTGGCGGGAGATGGCGGATGTATATACCTGACTTGTACCCCAGATGAATATGCCAGAAGAGGGGAAAGCTTACGGGGGGTGTGCAGAGCATGGATGCCCATAAAAGGCACACCCGCATGGGACGAGGCAGTGATGGACGAAGTGGAGTGTAGAAGGTTGGAGGAGTTAAAGTATTTGTTACTTAAGTAACGAAAGGGGGGAAATGTAGGGGAGGAGTGGTCCAAAAGACCCCCCCTCCTTGCCTACATCTCCACCCCAGGTGAGGGCCATGGCTCATCGGGCGTTCCCTCCTACCACCAGGGCCCAGGTGGTGGATGGCTCACCTGCTGAAGACATTGCCCGCACGTATTAAATTTAGCTAGGCCTCAGAAACCATTTTCTGTCTGCTAAAGATGGTGTGAGCTCAGTGCGCTGCAGCGCGGCCCCCTCCTTCAGATAGTTTCAGTCCTCCCTGTCTCCGCAGCACCATGGTAGATCCGCTGCAAGCCCGTTCCCACGAACAAGACGGGCATGATCTAGCGTAATACATTAACATTGTAACAGTTCACCTTCCGCAGTGTATCACTGCTCCCACAATGACCCGGTCAGCAAGGCCTGGGCGATGGGAAGATCTGTAGAATGGTCATCTGCTGGAAGCAGACAGGTACCCAAATATGAATGTAAAAAACCACTTTTAACATATGTATCCTCTCCATACAACCACTCTTACTAAAGAAATTTGTGAAATTGTGCAATTATCGTACATGACACCAGCCGTGAAGGACCCACACCCCTGCAGGGGTGTGCAAATGTTAGAAGCATTCCCGGGGGATTATTCTTCATAAGTATCACTGAAAGCCACACGCCCCGCGGTCCCACGCCACAAATGAACTGATGCTGCTAGGGTACACAAGAAAACGAATGTAACCATACCACGGGCACATGTGAAGAGTGTGCGAGAATGCACTCGTCACACGTGTATGTCTAAGCCCCTCACGTGCCACCTCCGCCACGTACAGTGGCGAGTTACTTTCTATGTACTCCACCAACCCCCAATACTACCTCACTTACTGCAAATGTATATGCATATAACTAAATACTGTAGTTGTTAAAACATAGTGTACGGATAAGGTGCTCAGACTGAGCATAATCGAAACACATCCAGCAAAGTTTAAATGCATGTTTCAAAATGATTTTGAATAAGTATTATAGAGTGTTCAAATGTTTGTGATGTTTTTACCTAAAATCGGCAACACACGAGGGAGACACCTTTGTGAAATGAATGCAAGGCCGTTCCCCTCCCACCCTGTGAAGGCTGCCAAGACATGAGAGCAGAGGCCCGCGCTGCGCTACTCTGCCTCCCCCAACCAGACTGGAGCCGCTTCAAAGATTTGGAGCCCCCTCTGCGGCACCCAAGGCCACGGCCCGCCACCTGCATTATTTACAGCACGGCAGTAAACCTCTGCCTGAACACACACTTCTAAAGGCACCCCCTCGTAAACCCCATAGCCCACCGGATCATCTTAAACTTATGGCCCTGTGCAATCAGGACACCCAACACTTTGACAACACACAGCGGAACATCCATAACAACTTCTAACAAGGCAGAACGACCTGTACCGCCCGTCCCAGGCCTTGGAGCTTAGCCCCTCGACCTATAGCCCCGGTCAACAGGACACTGGTAACCATGTCCTGACGTATTACCCCCAGACCCCTCACAAGGTACATTCCTCCTGTGTTGCATTAACCTGTAGAATAACCTATTGGAAGATTTACAAAAGAAGATAATATTGAAATGACTGAATGACTGCGGTGTGCATGGCCTAGGGCAAATAAGTCAGGAAAAGACATTCATCTCTGACACTGGCCGCGATGGCACAACAACACCGCCCGGATGAACTCTGCCAACCTGCCAGGCCCTGCCCAACCCACGAGGCTGCCCAGTGACGTTCTCCAGCCACGGCCAACCACATCGCAGCAGCACCTATAGTTAGTCGTCGCCACCCAATCCCATTGAACTTGTGCCCCCTATAGTGTGTAGGTTTTTATGAAGTTTTTTGTAAATATATACGCCTGTCTTTGCTATTGTCAGACAGAGCGCTCTCGGAGTTTGCAGAGTTCTTTGCATGCCGTATTCTCATTGATAAACTCCCATTTAAGCTCACCCGCACTCTGTCTTGGCCTTATTCCCGATTTGGGAGAGTCCTTCATTGTCTCTCATTGCGGGGAGGATCGTGCTGGCTGGGGACGCATGCCTTCACTAAGCACAATACAAACTGTATATACTGTACATACCATACAAATGTTTAACTGCTTGCTCTAACTACCATTGTTTGTATATATTGTATATTACCTCTACAAATGTATAACCGCAAAATGTATATATATTATACTTCTTTCTGTAACCTATCCTTAAGCGCCCTTTTACTCCTGGGTCTGGAGCGCTATATAAAATAAATAAACAAACAAAACAAACAAACAAACAAACAGTTTCTACATAGGAATGCCTGAATGGCTCACCAAAAAACGTCAATGTGTTCAGAACACTGCAGCTGGGATACTGCTGAGATTAAACAGAAGAGAACCCATCACTCCAGCTCTGAGAAGCCTACATTGGCTACCAGTAAAAACAAAATGCATTAAATTCAAGTCCTTCTGCATTGCCCACAAATCCTTACACAGACAAAGAGCCAAATTGTTCCAGGTCAAGATCAGCTGCTACCAACCAAGGAGAGACCTAGGATCAATCAACAACCTCCAAATAGAGATGAAACAATACAAAAAAAGGACATTTGGAGGAATTGCATTTTGACGCCTTATTGCTTACCTGTGGAACACAATGCCTAAGGAAATTATAATGAAAGAAGACCACCTCACCTTCAGGAAACGATAAAAAACATGGTTATTCATATATCAATGACCAGCGCAAAGGGACAATAGCAGCAACAAAACAAAGAGTTCCGAATGAAATGCACAAAGGGACAATAACACAGATAGGGGACAATAGCAGAGAAATCAAGAAGGATCAAAACACCCCACCACCCTCCACTCCCACCTCCTCCCCGTCATACACCACAGCTAGAGATATCAGTGAAGAGTAGCCATGCATCACATTAGATAGATCGGCAAAAGATACCCCACATGCAATATCTCACCATTCTGGAAAGGCCAGCCATGTAACACATTAAATTGAAGAATGTAGACTACCCATGCATCACTCCTGATAGTTAGGGCAGTTGTGTCACACATTACTTCCTGGAGGTTTGTGAAAAACCAGTCATGCATGATTTTAGCTGCCAATCTTACAACAAGCTGAAGCACAATTATACTGAATAATTCTTGCTGTGTAAGTAGAGACCTATTGGGTGCACCCAATATATTGCACTGAGAGGAACCAGTGGGGGAACATAGCCCCCTGAGCTTGGAGAGGTGGCACGGACGGCCAGCGGACCACAGTGTTAGAGGGTACCACTGAACGAAAAACCAGATGACATATTCTGGAGATAATGTCAAGATTAACCAATTTATTAACCAATCCACCCCACTCATGCTGCTCCAGCAATATCCAAAACCACTATACATGACTATGGGCCAGCCAAACTACACATACACATGAAGTGATAATTAACTTTCACACTGAACAAACTTCAGAGACAGTGGACCTAACCTCAGAGGAACATACCAGTGGACACAATCCATAAAACTCCAGCCTTACCACACACAGACCTTCATGAACACAAACCCCTCAGACGAGTAACAAACAATCATGGCTCTGGAAGCCCCTTATGGATGCAATGAAAAAACGTCAGGCACTGAGTCTTATCCTTACGGTTAAAACAAGCCGGGCCGCACAAGCAAACCACATGCAAGACTATGCATACAGATGCCAGGTTCTCCTGCTTCTGAAACTATCCCATCATCCTACCCTCACTAACACACCCCTCCTTCTTTTCTTGCAGAGCCACGTGAGCATCTGTAGACTGCACATGTGTGGAAGCAGAGCGCGGTATATATCAACATAACATAGCATTCCTACAGATGTAAGATCTATTGTAGCTACGTGGATGGTATCATTACACTCGCACCTAAGCAAGTCATGACAACACCCCAGGACAAATCCAATAAGAAATGTCCCGTGGTGTTTGCGAAACCCATTATGGCAATTTTAATTTAAATTACTTTCATTATGCGTATTTGCACATATTCAAGTGTTACAACCAATTAAATTGTGTAACAATTAATTTGTGAAAGTGTAGCTTTCCTATATTGACTCTGAAATGGGCAGTTTTATTTTCAGTCCTGCTTTTAAAAGTGGTAGCATCAGTACAATCATGCAATGCATTTTGGTTTCGACTTGAAAGGAAAAATAGGTTACACTATTGAAATCTCTGAAGCAGCATTTCTAATGTGGAGAAGGAAGAATAATGTGCCTTAGTAATGTGCTTCTTAAGGTCGTTCGGCCAATGACATTGGTCAATGAAGATCAAGTAACTACCAGGAAGAGATGTAAGGCATTTAATATGTGTACCAACAGGTTTTTAGTGCCTTTCATCACAAAGAGCGGACTATTCTCATCCAAATGCAGACAAAACTGTAACCCCACAACAACATGTACTCTGGTCTATCCTCTGGAGAAGATGTTGTTTTGCTGTTGGTGCTACATGTTTGTGCCACTGGCTCATTCCGGCGCATTCTGACACAAGAGGTTAATGTGGTGTGACATGAACAAATGCACATTTCTCTACAGCAAACATGAACTAAATCAGAAGCAAATGAGGTTCTAAAATCTTGCATCCTTCCCTAATGTAGCTGGCTGTATAGATCGTACCAACGTGAGGCTTTCCTGCTAACATGTATGGGGCAGATATTCCACAACAGGAAAGAGATGTACTCACTCAATGTCCAGATGATCTGTAAATGGATCTGATGGTGAATATGGGGAACTCATTCACTGGATCTTCTGATAAACTCTCCATAGAGGGTAAGCTCCTCTTTAATCGAGTATTTCACACTTGATTGCATTTTCTTCTACTAGAGCCAGGCGTGCTCCTACAGAGGGCATAGGTACAAAATGTACTAATATTACAGCCATCAGCACAGTAATCACTGCTAGCACTGCAGACGGTATTGCTTGGCTCATTGTTTGTCTTCTGGGAGGGGTGCTAGGTTGGGCTTTGGTACCAAATTTACCACTCATCTTCCAGAAACGGTTGGCTCCCCAGAACAAAGACTGGTTTCCCATCGTGTTCACAGTCAAATACACAGTCTTGAGACTTTGGCATTAGCCCCACTTAATGGAGTGCAAATGAAATGAGGATCAGACTCTGCTTCTGTCCTGGTGGTCACAAGTTGAATGTGCATTAGAGGAGCTTAAAAGGTTGAGGCAAGAACTGATGATCATTCATGGCTTGATAAATCTATTGACATTTTTAGCACCGTGACAGGTTGCCTATGCAGAATGCCACCAAAAGTATGGTCCTCAGACCCATGTGGATTCTGTGTGCCAAATGACATTGTCAATTTATTCTGAATCTGGATCCAGGACATTCTTGTCAAATCTAAAGCAGAGCAGCAGTGAGTGCCTCCTATGCAATCTTCACCTAAGGCTCAGTCTTCAGAGAAGTAACTGTTCCTTGTGCAGCACCTAGCTGTTCTTTACTGGATAGGAAAAACACAGTGGCTTCACTGTCGTATGGCTTTGGCTTCCTTGGGTCTCCTTGATCATTTGGAAAGTCTGCTTGTGGCCAACGTCTTTTGAAGTTGATCTGCATGTTTAAAAGCCGGACTTGCGGATATAATAATTCCTAGACTTGTTCTTTAATTTGGGTCATGTTGGAAATTCTGGGTGTCAGTGACATTTCTTGCAAGATTTTTACTTTAGTTTGTGTTTTATCAGACTGCATGTTTTGTGGAGATTGGAATGAGAGGCTTTGGTTTATTAACTTTAATTTATGGGCCTGCTGAATCAATTTCAGGAATATCCTGGAGTGTACAGGTATTCAGGTATTTTTAGATGCCAAGTTCAAAGTTTGTCACCTTCATGATAGATGGTTTGATCGTTCCTTTGGTGTCTCTGATTTTTAATCAAGTAACTCATTGTATTAAAAATAAATAGTGCCCCATTTATTTGACAACTCTAATGATGGATTTGTTGAGAGGAGAACTTATGCATTTTTTCAGGGTTGCTTCATTAATCACGCTCAGAGGTTTGTCAAGAAGTCCATGGAGAGGGTATAGCATTGTTTGAAGCATGTCCCATCAGAAGCTTTAGTTTAAATGAGCAGAGATTTGCAGTGCCCAGACAGCACTCTAACTATATTTACTTGGAATATTGCTTTGTTTAAGAATAAGTTATATGATCCTGAGTGGCACCCCTGGTTATCAGATGTTGATGTAATGTTTCTACAGAAGACATGGCTTTTAATGATTCCCGCTTGAATCAAAGTTTGAAAGATGTTGTTGCTTTTAGAGCAACAGCAGAAAGATCAGTGAAGGGGTGCCCAAAGAAAGACATAGCCACTCTAAATGTTAAGTCATTGTCTTCTAGACTAGAAACAAGTTATTGCCCTAATAATTAGAAAATAATAATCACCCTTGTTGATATGATGGTTCCTGTGTATACATTTTTTTGTTACGGTTAATTTTTAAAGTTCCCTGAAAGAGATCGGTCCTTATATCTTCAGTGATTATAGTCCACTATGCAAGCTTGAGGGTAGTAGAATTGTTAGGGGTGATTTAAATGCCTAACTGAAGATGTAAGAACAATTGAAAAATGATGTGGAATTCTGCAGAGGAAGGCTTTAAAAGTAAAGCATGACATTAAGGGCCAAAGAGTTGACAACTGTATGCAGGAATGTCCTTGATTGAGTTAAACTAGAAGTGGAAATGGGACATTGCAGCCATTTAAAGTAGGTATACGCTCATAAGTAATTGGTTACTGTCAAGTTGATTGGTTCTCCTTCTCCAAGGTGTCGGATTTTTCGATCATGGATTCGATAGAGAGTGATCACAATCCACTTATTTTAATTTGGAAGCATTATGTTTGGAGTGCCTCTACAGTGGGTGGGGGATGTTGGGACTAAAACACAGTCCTCCCTTCAGTGCTTAATTTGTAAAGAAATAAGTGCCAGGGGCAAAATATTTCTAGTACTCCAGTGACACTGCAGGTGGGCAGGTCCCCACCACTGCTGCCACCACCCACAGCTACTCCCCAAAGTCTCAACATTATTGGGGTTACACTGCAGCTCAGACCTGATCATTGTGGTTGATAGACAAACTATCACCACTTCATAATTAAAGGGAATCGGAGAGAATAAGTGCCGGTGCTCAAAAACAAGTGCCAAGGTTGAGCCCTGGAAACACCCCTACAAATTAAGCACTGACTCCCATGGTAGAAATGTAAAAGAATGAGGAGACTAGAGTACTCCAGGATGATGTTGTACCAGAGTTTACATGGTAACACACAAATAAATGGTGTGCGGCTGGGTTGGATAGCTACTCTATTCAAACTGCATCTAGCCACTATGTATGAGAAATCTGCTCCAAACTCGGACTCCTCTGTATGGCTACGGTGAAATGGAAAAAGTGATGCACCATGATTTGATGGAGAATGTTGGGCTGTAAAGCAGAGGTTGAACATGGAGGTGAAAATGGGCTAGCTCAATGCAGGACAATTATTTGTGTTCAAAGAGTCACACAAGTTCTTTCAAAAGAAGAAGTGTTAGTTCACTAAAAATGTGTGGGATTTATTGGACAGGGTAGTCATGAACATGGTTTCATTTGTGAGATTTAGCAAATAGAAATCGTGTTGGTAGCCATGACATTCCCGAGGAAATCCCCCAAATAAATGTAAATTGTTTTATTTGCTTTTCATGGAGCTATTGCAAAATTAACAAATTTGTATATCTGACATACAACCACTCCCAACATTAATTGGGGGTCGTAGGGTAGTATGCAGAAGGGCTTTGCATCTGTGTTTTCATGGTAAGGCTTCAACATGCCCAGGTTCATCAATGCCCTTGGAAGGCTCAAAGGCTTTGACCACTGCTGAGCCAATAACATGTTTTGTGCCCTTACACACTTTGCACAGAGGCACAAGCCTAGCGTTTGGTCAAGAAAAATAAATAAATAAATACATACATTGAAAAAGGGAAGTGTCATTATATAAGCCATCAGTTGTTTCAAAGGACGAGTCATTTCTCTCACACCAAATAGGGCCCACATGTTCCTTCCTCTGGCCAAGAGAGATAACACATGTTAATGAAATGAAACAGCAATTTTCCCCAGGGCAGTGTGAAGAAAGATTGTAAAGGGTGGAACTACTTGCCTTTTTAGACCCTGGGCCTTGGCCTACAAATGTCTAGCCATTTACATCTTGAAAGCCGTCAACACCAAGAGTAGCAGAAGACTTCATATCCAGAAACGTTGAGTCCGGCAGGGGGTGTGGTGAGAGAGAGAGAGAGAGACAGATTATGCTATGCCATGGTGTGTGTCATGTTTTAAGATGTAGAAACCAGTTGCTAATGTCTTGTTCTGCTTGCATCAATGTGTTATTTTCACAAAGCTAAATACATGTTAACTTATATCTACCAGAATTGCTACTGTATGTACTTATTCACAACTTTTTGGGGAGGGTGAAGAATATGATGTTGGTTTCCCTTTATACTAGCTAGTTAGGTCATGCTACATTATGTTGAGCCATCATTATAATGTTTTGCTTTAATTGTCTAATATTCAAGCGCCTTTGAAGCAGCCATAAGACAGCAAGTAGCAACCCTCTAGTCACACAAAAAAAGAAAAAAAGAAGGTAGACTTGGAAATGCTGGAAATGTAATCTGTTAACTAGACCATACACCCATGTTTTGACCTAATGTTTGTATGATGCCCTTTATTAATATGACACATTAACTGCAGCCCAGGATGAGAAGGCTTATGAAAGGCTGGATTGTGTAAAATAAGTTCCATTGGCGCTCAGCCTAAGATGATTCCTGCCTCACACACCAATATAACCTTTACCTTCAAGGCCCTAGCAGGACTCAGGAACCTCTAGGAAGGTCAGATTTGACTTTCTTCTCCCAAGCAACACATGGTCGAAATGACACCTCAGTTAAATATGCCCGCATTTCCTTCCCGCTTTCCCCATCTATAGAATCTGGCCATTTGTGGTTGTTCGGGTCTTAGAGATTTCTTGGGCATGGTTTCTACTTGACTTAGCTCTCCATGACACTATGGAAACCTCAAAAGTCTGGACACAGCAAATACTAATCCACATACAAGCTTCGTATCCTTAATCACTTTGCACTAAGCCCAGGGTTTGTATAACCATGACATAAATAAGGAAACCAGAATATGTGCATGCTTTTCAGGAAGCCTTTGAAAACTTGCCAAATTTGGATTTCTGACATACAACCCCTCCCAAATAGTGTAGGGGGCCTATAGAAGTAAGTTGAAGGACGTTGTTGTCTGTTCTTTCTTGGCCATGGCTTCAGCATGACCAGGCTTGCCATGCAGTGGGTACATTCCAGACATACCCCCTGGTGCTACAGGCACCTCTTCTACAGCTATCTCTCATTTTGGTTCTGCACCAATTCGAAAACAGTTGAGTCCCATGATGAATTGGCAGAATTATGTGAACAAGTGCACACCTACTCTTGAAAAATAAAAATCAAGTTTGAACACTGCTGTGATACTTAAGTGCAGGGGAAGTACAAACAACCCTATCACGAGGAAGGTAATACACAAGTATAATGAATAGTGTCCTAGAAATAAGGACTCCTGTCCCCTACAACAAACAAACAGAATGCAGACTCAATAATGCTCATTGGTGAATTTTTATAAAGTGTGAGGCTCAACACGTTTCAAGGTCACTACCCCTTCATCAGGAGCACCACAGAAACTGTAAACACAAATAAAATACCATTGTAACATAGTATAATATGAGGTCAAATAACATTGTCTAATGTGTTTTAGCATAGCATACAACATTAAAAGTTCCAGTGACTTCTCAGATCAGCTCTCCAAGCTGTGAATTCTAGAAAACAGCCATCAACCAATACAAGATGGGAGGACAGTTATCATAAGTAATCACGCCACTGAATCTGTGTTTTGAAAAGTATCCCTGTGTAGCCATATACCAAATTGATGATAGAAACAACAAAATGGAAAACGGACCATAGTTCGAAGCTGGTTATATTCAAAAATGAAAGTGATCATTGGCCGCCAGGGGGCGCACGGGTGATGTCGTGCCCCGTCTGAGCTCGCTCCTCAGAGGTCCTGCGAGAGGTCTGAGCCCCCACTTCTAGGACCCCCCCGCAGCTGAGATTCGAGACGAGGCTTTGGGAAGGTGCCCCCCCGCCAGTGGCAAAAAATCCGGAGCGAATCGGTGGAGTTTTCGCCTTAAATCGACCGACTGAAGTTCTCCCCCGTCTCCACATTGAAACAACACGAACGCGTGGAGCCCAGCGCAGGCCCCGCCTAGCAGGAGCCCAGCGGAGGCCTTGCTCCCAAATACAGACAACTTCGAGTGACTGGAAGCGGCAACGACACAACGCACATACCGCACCCTCCCCCACCGTACAGTTTCGAGCGGCAGATCGGCAGAGAAAGCCGCAGACATCGGAGCACCGACGGTGCGCGGAGGTGCGCTCCCGGTCTGCGAGGGGGCCCCGTCTGCGCGCGGCCCGTGCGCTGTAGCGGTAAGGGGACCCACAAAACTGCAGCGGACCCCCATGAGATCCGAGACGAAAAAGGACGATCACCACTGACTGCAGTAACGGGTCACTATGGTGAGTCCACAACTTGCGTCGCAGACTGCAGGCCCACGGACAAGGCCTCTAAGAGACATCCACGGGGGAAAATTGGAAAGATAGCCCAGACCCACGGTTTATCCACATATCTACACGGTGTCTCCATAAAGGTTCGCCCGGTTACTGTGACAATTGGCAAGCTGAGGGTTGGGCCCCCAAACTTTGGGGCCTGTGCCCTCCTCGAGTACACTGGACATCTTGCTTCAGCCAACCACGTCGGTAGGTAGACCCCTCACACGCTTGGGGTGGACCTCACAGCGACGAGTCTTTCCTACTCCTGATAACCAGGCAACCCACTCATTACGCACAAATTAACCGAGGTAAGGAGCTACAAACCGTGCACCCAGAAAACCACACTGCGACATAGAGTTCCCTCCGCCGCCCCGCTGGCGCACTACATACTCGTTCCAGCAATATCGGGACCCTGCCTAACGGATCACAGGCCTACTTTAGATCTACGGACTTTACACAGAAATTGGCCAAATTTCATTATAATCAGGTCCCCGAAGCACCGCCCCTGCGCGAACCCTCCACCATGGCCTCCAAAAATCCAGAGGCGGCACTAACTAGGGGTGACATCGCTGACCTCCTTTCGGAAATGAAAGGGATGAGAGCAGACATAGGCAATAAGATCGACAAGATCACAAGCAGAATCGACAAGATGGAGGAAAGAATTGAGGAGGTTGAGCATAACCAGACCTCCTCAGGCATCCTTGAAATGCAGGTCGACCACTGCCTTATGGAAATTGAGGGCAGATAGGAGGAACTCCGGCTAAAAGTCGATGATTTAGAAAATAGAGAGCGTCGGAACAACAGACGTGTCTTTGGTGTTCCTGAAGTGGACGGAGAATCAGAGACACACCTCAAACAAACCCTACATGACATTCTGAAACTCCTGTTTGAAGACGATGGAATAGATGCACCCAAAATTGACAGGATCCACAGAGCCGGAGGAAAACCGGGTTGTCCGAGGTCCATCCTGGCCCGGTTCCACAATTACGCAGACAGAGCCCGGATTCTAGACAAAGCCAGGCTTGCACCGCAGATTTCCCTGGAGGGGTCACGCATCACCATTTTCCAGGACCTGTCCTCCCTTACACTAGCGCTGCAAAGGAAATGCCAACCAATTACCAAGTTTCTCAAAGATAAAGGTGCCAGATATCGGTGGGGCTACCCATTCTCACTAGCGTTCGAATGGGATGGCACGAAGATGAAACTCACATCAGAAAGAGACATCTCCAACGCCATCACTGAATTACTAGGCCCCCAGACGGATGGAACTCCCATCCCGACAAAAAAGAATCCTGAAGAAACTTGGCAAACTAAAGGCCCTCGAAGACGGAGAATCCAGGGTTCCAGGAAATTTAGGAGAATGAACGCCTCATCAGACATGGAACATTGACTTCTCCACTATCTTGAACACCCACTATGAAGAGGCAATTCGAACGACAGAAGCGAACTGGGTGACACCTTTACTACGCTGACTCCCAAACTGGACCCAAGTAAGAAGTCGGCGGGCGGTGTCATGCGAACTGAGGTACAGGGTGGGATCAAAGGGGGGGAAATGATTAAGATATCGAATAGACCTAGGCGGGGAGGGCCATTTTCGAGATTCTGTTAGCCGGTAATGGAGAAGGCCTCTTTCCCTCAGGCATCGAATGACTCGAATGGGGGGCTCGAAAGTTTAAGTTATGATGTGTTCTTATTGACTACGGACCGATTGTTGTGCGGTTCACACTGGTGGTTTGATAACAGTTGGGTGATGTCAATCCAACTGCATCGGACACCGCGGGAGGGAATGTTTAGGGGTGACCCTACAACGGGACACTTTGTTCATGGTGGGAGGGTGGGGGTTTGGGGTAGAAAAGTTGGACTTTTACAGGTTCCTTTTACAGAACGCAGGATACATTTTCAAACAGGTGTCGACCTAAGAGCGCTCACTCAATGTGACAAGGAGCACATTTCAACCACATGGCTACGAGAATCCACAAACTCAACACGACAGGCACAGAGAATAGCGAAATCTTCTTCAGTAAGCCCTGATGGCAGCCACACATAACATGGATCATCTACGCATAGGCACACTGAATGTTAAAGGCCTAAACTCCCCTACGAAGCGTTCCTTGGTTGCAAGAGAATTTAAGCGCTCCAAGATTGACATCTTATTCATCCAAGAAACACATTACATGAGAGGGCAATCCCAGGTAGACCTATTGACTATACCCTATGGAGCTCCGGTATAACAAAAAAGGCAGGAGTGGGGATAGTAATTCGTAAGAACCTACGCATGTCGGTCCAAAGCTCGTGGGTGGACACAGAGGGAAGAATGGCAATCATTACAGGACTCATTCAGAACGAGTCTCTCACGCTGGCCACGGTATATGCTCCCAATCAGGGTCAAAAGAGGTTTCTCCACAAAGCAATTGAAAAAGTGTTTAATATGGCAAAGGGGCAAACGATCCTTGGAGGAGACTTCAATATGTGGATGGACCCCACCCTAGACAGACAAAGTGAGACAAACACACCTAAACCACCACGTCCGGCTGAGGACACTGAGATGAAAGTACCGCTCTCGACATTTGGGCTAATTGACAGTTGGCGTCATCTCCACCCCACAGACAGCGGCTTCACCTTCCGCTCTATTCCCCATGGAACCCTCACACGATTTGATTACGTGTTCCTGTCCGAAAACCTACTACGAGAAACCTCTGCTGCAGAAATATGTCCGATCTCGTGTTCAGATCACGATATGGTATTGACAGAGATACGATGGGCGACACACATCCCCCAGAACACAAAATGGAGGTGCAACGATTATCTGTGGAAAGACACGGCGTTCAGAGATGAATTTGAAAACGAAATCAAACAATTCTTCGTCTCCAATGACACTGGGGAGATTTCAAAGACTTTGGTATGGGAGGCAGCAAAAGCAACCTGGAGAGGTATTCTTATTAGAGAGGGGGCCCGCAAAAAGAGAGAGCGAACCTTGATCGAAGAAAATATCAGGCAGGAATTGAGCGCAGTAGAGAAATTGGCACAATCAAACCCACAAGAAAGAGCGAAATACATCAATGAAGCCAGGGAACTCAGAGAAGAACTAAAAATATTAGAAGTCGGCAAAATCACCCAAACCCTACAGTATTTAAAGCAAAAATGTTACGAAAAAGGCGACAAGGCTGATGCTCTTCTAGCAGCAAGATTACATCCACACAGAGAGCTGAGAGGTGGGTGAATGTAATAGAGAGAAGGGACGGCACACTCCTAGACACCATCGAAACCTCACCCCAAGGAATTCAGGAGGCGTTCGCCTTTTTCCATGAAGACCTATACACTTGTGACCCGCCATCTCCGCCGGGTGCCATAGAAGATTATCTCAAAGGAGTAAAACTACCATCGCTGTCACGTGCTGAATCTGAGGCGCTCGATGTCCCTGTTAGCGAAGAAGAAGTCGCCGACGCTATCAAGAGACTCAAAGCAGGGAAGTCTCCAGGAGACGATGGATTCACCCCTGGCTTCTATAAATCATTCACTGCGTACATTGTCCCCTTCTTAACAACGCTCTTTAACGAAATATTTGAAACAGGCAAAGTCCCCCCCTCCTTTGCACAAGCACTGCTAACGGTGATTCCAAAAGAAGGCAGAGACCCGAAATTATGTGAATCATATCGTCCCATATCGCTTCTGAATATAGACGCCAAAATATACGCAAGGGTTATAGCAGCCCGAATGGAAGTCCACTTGCCGCGACTGGTGAATCCGGATCAGGTTGGCTTTGTGATCCAAAGACAAGGGGCAGACACCATGAGGAAAACACTCCACCTGATACACGAAGCACGGCGCATGCCAGGAGACCCCACCCTCCTGTCACTGGACGCCGAGAAGGCCTTTGACAGGGTGGACTGGGACTTTCTAGAAAGGTACTCATCGAGGTGGGACTTGGCCCGAGACTCCGCCTTGCCATAAAAGCTTTGTATTCATCCCCGCAAACATCTGTCTCTGTCAATGGTGGCTATTCTAGATGGTTCCCCCTGGAAAGGGGAACGAGACAGGGTTGCCCATTGTCAGCCATCCTGTTTGTCCTCTCCCTCGAACCTTTGGCACAACGGCTGAGACAAGACACCGGGGTCCGAGGGATCAGAATCGGAGACAAGGAATATAAGTTGGGTCTCTATGCCGACGATATATTGCTTCATCTCACCTACCCGCTCGAATCTATCCCGGCAGCTCTAAATATTATCGAAGAATATGGACAGATGGCAGGCTTGAAAATCAACACTGGGAAATCTATCCTGCTCCCGCTTGACAAGAGCAGAGACGATGAAGTGGAAAGATTCGCCCCACTAGGAATGAAAGTGAGCCTGACCACCCTACGATACTTGGGCATCAACGTCACCCGAGATCTCGATACTTTGTAGCAAGCTAACTTCCCGCCCATGTCACTAACATTGCAAAACAATATGAAAAATTGGGCCAAACTCACAATCTCATGGATGGGACGCCTAAACGCCATTAAAATGGTAATTCTCCCGAAGATCCTATACCTGTTTCAGATGCTGCCTATAAAACTGCCTAAAGAATTCTTCCCTGAAGTGACGAAGTCCCTGTTGGCTTTTCTTTGGCAAGGTAAAAAACCGAGAGTCCCCAAATCCCTTCTGTATCTCAAGAAAGATGATGCGGGAGTGGGTCTCCGATACTACAGAGCGGCTCAGCTGCGAATATTGATCCCTCACCTGAGACAACAGACAGATTCACATTGGATAGCTTTGGACAATTTTCACCTTTGTCCGTATACTGTTGGCGAATGGATATGGGTACCTGGACCACAACTGCGAAACAGTATCAGAAATCACCCGATACTCGGGACCATCTGGTCAATCCTGAAATCAAATAGGGACATGAAAGGGATTTCAACCTGGCCCTCTCCCCTGGGACATCTTTGGGTCCCGGGAATATGCAATGACATATCCAAACCACTAAGCTACCAGTCTTGGTACGAAGCCGGCCTAGAGCGGGCAGGCCAATTGTGGAGAAATAAGGCCTTCATAACCATACAAGAACTCGAGGAGGCGCTCAATATAGGTCCTCTATCAGTTTTCCAATACTTAAAACTAAAAGGGGTAATGTCACAAGAAAAGTGGAAAGACCAGCTGCAGAGAGACCATATGCCCTTTGAAAAAATTCTGGACACCTGGACGGGCTCCAGAGGTTTGATAAGCGCCATGTATAACGCCCTGATAACAACCAATATAGCCCCCTCAACCAAACTGAGGATCAAGTGGGAAACAAACCTACGCAGACCCCTACACGATGAGTTGTGGCTGTGCATGTGCAGGCAGACAGCGAAATCATCAATATCATGTCAATATAAACTTCATGCGCTCAAACTCCTCCACAGGTGGCAGTATGACCCGCTCAGACTTGCTAAAATGTATCATGGGGTCAACCCACATGTGGTGGGGCTGTAACAAGGTGCAGGCATATTGGGATGAAGTCCTCAGTTGGATAAAAGATCTAGATGATGAGGACAGAGAAAAACATCCCATACTGGTCCTCTTTGGCTTAATTGAAGAAGATGAAATGATCCTAAAGGCCCCTAAGATGATCCTGGGTTTGCTGATGGCTGCAAGAGCTTGCCTCACAATGGCATGGAAAAGACCATCCCTCCCCACTAAGACGGAATGGGTGAATGTCGCACGAAACATCTTCAGAATGGAGAGTTTGACCGCTGCTCTACACGGACATAGTACATCGGTGGAAACCGAAGGGGCTGCCTTCCGTGCACAATATATTACTTGAAAATTGGTGTGTGTAATGCCTTAGTATGATCTCACAGAATTATCTGATGCCTGTATGAATAACATGTTGTTCTCATTTCCCTTGGACACTCGTGCCTACTGTTGTCATCCGAACTCTGTAAAGAACTTTAATAAGTAACAAAAGAAACGTCCCTGTTCGCATCTGGGACGCAAATGAAAGGGGGGGGGTGATTGATGTTTGCGATGTTCTCCTTTTGTTGTTACCAGCATATCACATGCCACACGTTTATATGGCTTCTTTTGTATTAAGATTCCATGTTCTCTTTCCGCGCACATGCTTGCATTGAAGAGATGTCACTGTTTTACCTGTAAAAACCAATAAAACTGAAATTTCAAAAAAAAAAAAAAAAATGAAAGTGATCTAATCTATAGAGATGAGTGAAGTGCGATAGAGACACATGTGATGCTTCAAAGAAAGGTCAATAGTTAGATGAGGAACAGAGCCATGATCATTCTTGGAAACCCACCATCAGAAAAAGTATGCGAGAGGAAAACTAATATTACAAAGGTATCTGGTCATGTATTATCCAGTATCAACATGTATCCAATAATATCAGATATATATTATTCTGTTCCATATTAAAGGTTAGTAAATTAAATGTCAGTCAATTAGAGAACTTAAGATATTATATATCAACATCATAAAAAAGCAAACCCAAGAAAAAAAGAATAATACAGCATTCATTTGTTTAGTCCTCGACAGATGTACATAATCCAGCAAAACTGAATTACAAAACACAAATAAATACAGGCAAGTAATATGATTAATCGACTCATCGCATTCTGATAGGTAATATGGTACAAAACACTTGGGCTGTGATAGATCTATGGCAGATTTTCTTGATATACGGCTAGACAGGGATTCTTTTTATAAGACAGATTTGGTGGCATGATTACTTATGATAACTGTTCTCCCATCTTGTATTGGTTGGTGGCGTTTTTCTAGAATTCACAGTATGGAGAGCTGATCTGATATGTCACTGGAACTTTTAACTATGTATGGTATGCTACAACACATTCGACAGTGTTATGCGACTTCATATTGTACCATGTTACAATGGAATTGTATTTATTCATTTTATTTATTTAATTGGCTTTTTATAACACGCCTAATACCATTCCTGAGTTCAGTTTCTAAGCACGGATCAGGAATTCGAACCTCTGTTGCTCTGTGTGGTCTTGCTTCCAAGACCAGTGCGTTTCATATCCTCTGTTCACTTGTGTTTACAGTTACTATTGTTCTCATGATTAAAGGGTAGTGGCCCTGAAACGCGTTGAGCATCACACTTTATAAATAATTCATCGATGAGCATCATTGAGTCTGCATCCTGATTGTTGTTTTGATCTATTGATCTTAAACATTGTTGTTTATACTAGATTGTAAATCATTTTCTGTTTTTTGATCATATAAGTGTGCAGGGGATGGGAGTTCTTATTTCTAGGACACCATTAATTATTCCCATGATAAATTGGGTCCAATTTTACACATGGCTCATTCATCTTTTCTGTTACATATCTTGCTGAGTGTTGTATCTATCCCTCACCCTCATCCCAACTATCAACCCTATTTTGGTCCTCCCTACCACTACTGGATGTTCTATCATGCTCCTCCTTTGCACCTCAGACAAAAGTACATCAGCACTATAAACTATGGCAGGAGGTGCTATACAAATGCAGGATAACAATACATATTAGTTCAATTCTTACTGCAGTTTGGACTTTACATTTGAAAACTATATTGTAAAAAAATGCTCTATATTAAAATACGGCCACATGGAAAATGAATGGCGTTATAGAACATATCAAGTTTATCCTTGAGGAGATTACTTTGTGTATTTTGTTGACTAAGGAGGGTACGGTCAGTATGGCCTAAGGCCTGAAATACTTAAATGGTTACCCGAGTGGTGAACCCATTAGCCTGTGTATTTAATCCAACTGTCCAGCCACGTTGTTTGCCTGCTTCATGGAATCGGAGCTTGATTGTTCCCATATTTTAAAAAAAAATCAATTATGGACCCTCGTTGCTAACGTCCAATCTCTCTTATAGATGTCTCATGTATAATTTTACCAAGATGTCTATTCTTAAGGTTGGAGCAATGGGCCATTCAAAATCACCTTCTGGCACATTTGCAAGCAGGATTTAGAAAAGGCTTCAGTACAGTTGACCAATGTTTCCTGCTTACGATCATTATAGAAAAATACACTTTTGTCAGAAGCTGCAGTGTACACGTGGCCTTTTTTGTTCTGGCCCATGCCTTTGACCCTCTGGATCAGTCTGTTATATGGCACAAGTCAGTATTCCTTACTCTAAACAGTTAAACCAGCTGATGTATGCAGAAACTTCCACTGCAGTATGTTGATCAAGGACTAATGATTACTTTCCATCAAATAATGGCATTAGGCAATGCTGACAACTCGCCCTGCTCTTTTTCATTCTTGGCCATTCCTTATAATGGCCATTACTTATAATCCTTATTAGTCCTCAGCTAGAGCCATCCCTTCTTTTTACACTACATGCAAACTAGCACGCTGTCATATGTCGACAAGACATAATTGCCAAGGCGAAGATTATGGTGTTTGGAAAAGGAAGCTCCAAGGATTCATGGTTTAGTAAACTCGTATAATTATCTGGGTTTATTATTTGCTGAGATGGATAGTTGGAGCCCTCACATAAGTATGATCGTGAAGAAAGCTTTACTGGGTTTCATTGGGTTGTTAAGATTTCATTTTGAGGTTGGGGGGAACAGACTTCAGAAATGCTTCAAAGTCCATTCCCCAAACCTTTATGGTTATGTGATATGGGGACATTTTACTTGCAAGGCATTGGAACTAATATAAAATGCGCTTTTAAGGCATGTGATGGGCCTGCTCTTCATTGACCCTGTTGATTCCGTGAGGTTAGCGGTGTTTGCTCATAGCATTATGGTTCAAGCCTGGGTTTGAATCATTTCTTGTGAAAATCAATCTAAATTACACCAGTTATCCAAAGATTAAGCACACAGTAGCAAAGATAGTCTCAAGACCAGCTCATGTTGGATTCTCCTGGTACACTTGTGGTGTTGCCTGATTAAGACAATTGGGCTTTGATTCAGCCTCTGTATTTAATGGTGTCTCACTTGTAATGGTGGGTTGAATAGTCAATGTAAGGCTTGATTTATTGCTAGGGCTGTACATGTGGAATTTGGGTCCATGAATGTCCCTGAATACCAACCACCCCTTTACACAGATAGAAGCCTCAATGCACTAGGGTTCAGTAGTGATATAACTGTCATTAATGCAGGCAATTTTAGAAGATTTTTATTAATGATTCACTTAAATGTTTTGCCCCTTAAGGTTTTGGGTGGAAATAAGAAATGTGCCTGTTGCAGGGACGTCAATTGGGGGTCATCCGAGGTCACAAGTGTGACCTCTGCTGTCTCCCCAGTGATGCCTTGCATAATTCTGCGACCTCTGGCCTGGAGCTTTTTTATAAATAGTGTGTTACAAACTATTAGAAAAAATGAACAAGCTTCAGACCTGATGCCACCCAAGCATGGCCAGTGGAAGCAGTGTGTGTGCCGGTGCCTTCATGACTGTTACTCAATCTATGGTTGCTAATCAACCATAGCTCATCTGGGGCGGAGGCAGGGAAGAGCAGAGCTCTGCCAGCCACACCAAGGCACGTGGGATTCCTCTCCGGGCTCAGCAGGCGGCATCGATGACCCAAAGCGTAAGTAATCTACTCCACAATGTATAGCCTTTTTTATACATGATGGTCCACAATAAAGCAGCACACTTTGAAAATGTGTTCTTACCCATAAGGTCTAATAGCTTGATATGCTAAAAAGTAAAGTTTGCTTGATTTATTGGTGCAAGAAAGCAAAAGTAAAGTGTGTGAGTAGGTTGGTTGCACACAGAGCCCCTGGTCTTGTAGCAACATTTATTTTGCTGCAGTCGAGAGCGCCAGCTCTGAGCAGCTCGGATCACAGCCCTGATTTATTGTTGAAAGAAAGAAATAGTAAAGTGTGCAAGTAGGTTGGTTGCACACAGAGCCCCTAGTCTTGTAGCAGAATTTATTTTGCTCCAGTCAAGAGGGCCAGAGCTGAGAAACTCGGGTATATTGCCACTTTTTAGCTTTTCATTATGAATCCTGCGCAAATCGCACATGGACAAATATGCATTTTCAACTCGAAACCCCTTGATCCAAATTTAAAAAAGTTAGGCATTGATTTGTTAGGCTTCACAGTGAGATGGAGGCAATGTAATGTTCAATCTGTTGCTTTGGAAATTTAAAAAAAAGACTCACTGATTTACTGTGCAAACCATACAGCAAATAGGCAAAAGCATAAGTAATGCTGCTCGTGTATTTTGACTGACAATGTGTTCCGTTCAGAGCCAGGGTACATCTCAGAAGTGAGTTCATTGTATCGAAAACATTGTGTACAATTACAAAAATATTACTTAAAAAGAATGCTAAACAGTTGGATAGACGTGTTATAATTAGAGCTTTATAGATCACTGTAGATGACTATAGTGGCCACGGAAGGCCCTGAGAGCTGGTTTTGCTTAGGATTTTATCAAGGTCTCACCAAAGCCCTGATTTATTGGTGAAAGAAAGAACAAGTAAAATGTGCGAGTAGGTTGGTTGCGCACAGCCCCATTTGTCTTGTAGAAGAATGTATTTTGCTGCAGCCAAGAGGGCCAGCACTGAGCAGCTCAGGTCCTTAGCCCTGATTTATTGGTGAAAGAAAGCAGAAGTAAAGTGTGTGAGTAGGATGGTCCCACACAGAGCCCCTGGTCTTGTAGCAGATTGTCTTTTGCTGCAGTTTAGAGGGCCACTACTGAGCAGCTCCGGTCCACATCATTCACTGGAGGGGTGAAGTGCACAAGCGCCTAACCCCAGATGTGTGCACCCCATGATATCAGGTGGCGCCAGACTTGTGCACCCCATGATATCAGGTGGCACTGTGTCAGTGAAGGAAGAGCAACTGTATAAGAACACATGTTCTCTGGTGAAATAATCTCCCTCTCTCCCCTTCTATCCGACCTTTCACTTATCCCTACACCCGCCTATCCATCCCTGTGCCCCCAGAATGTGATTTTGCTCTGTAGTCATGTTGAAATAACAGGGCGGATCCATATAAAGAGGGAATTTATCATTTGGGTTCATAGACTTCCGTGATAATATGGGCCTTGACACACTGCTACATATGATGATTCATTCTTATATTAAATGTGTCATATTACATTGATATTGTAACCATATATTTCCTAGTGTACTGAGGGATACCGCCTTAGGATGCCACTTCCGACGATGTCATGTGGGTGTTGGGTCAAATTACATCACTTCCTGTGATGTCATGTGGGGGCGGGGTCAAATGACATCACTTCCGCTACCCCTGGCATTTTGGTGAAATGACGTCCCTGGCCTGTGGGTCTGCATCTGATGAGTAGCTTTTACATTTGATATTGATTTGCCATAATCTTGTTGGTTTAAGAAGGAAATTGCTTATTCTGCAGTGGAAACCCAATTATCACTCATTGCTAGGTGGTTTAGTGTTTTACTTGTACATTCTGCAGAGTAGCAACATTCGACAGCTAATCAAGTAATCTGCAAATCAAGTCTTAGTGGTTGCTTTGCAGGATTGTTAAATTAAACCACAATGTACCTACATCTTTTTCAGTGCTCTGTAAATCTACGGAATGTCACGAATGTGATGTTAATATCATTGTTTGTTTTCTTTTGTACACCTCCGCTTACAATTCTTACACTTTCAAGTCTGCATTCCCAGCTCCTCGAAGGCTCACAGGATTCTGTCAGCTACTCTGGATACCCTTTCACACTGCAATTATGTGGCTGCTCCATCTCTACTGTCCCCTGCATATCTGACTGCCATTCATCGACTTCTACATTTCTACTTTACGATGGTGCCAACATGAAGGTCATGCTCAGAACACGCACTGTGTCCGGTGCTTATAGCTTTATTGCCTGCTCCCTCAGGAAAATACCAATTGCCACGAGTCCTTAGCTTTCCTCTGCATCCTCGCTTTGCTCTGGCCTTAAGTCAGGCTTCCAGGCACTTAACAAGCAGTATTACCCTGTGATCTGGGCAACAATACTTTCAGTCACTGTCCAAATATTCTGTTCCGTTAGCATGGACATAACGCATTCCACATGGACAAATAAGCAACAGCAAATGTCGCTGGTGTAAAACTCTGTGTACTATCTACTATGCCATGTTGCAGCCTGCATTCACTTTCATGGAATGTTTCCAAAATACAATGCAATTTTGCTTTAAATCACATTTTCAAATAGATAAAAAAAACTGTAAATGTCACTTGTAAAAGATACTGTGCTATGCAGTATTTTCTACTTTCATCTTTTCAGAAATGCATGAAATTCCTAGACCAGCATGTCTGCAAGCCAGGTGAGGGGGTGCCTGGGAATCCGTGAGCATTAGGCTGATCTTCCTAAAAAGAGATGATCTAGTGATGGCAGTAGAGTTTGGAATGCTTGTAAATAAGGCACTTAAAGGCTAAGCATATGTCTAGTAAAAAAAAACACAAGTGCTGCATGTTATTGCAGCCTTGACTTCATGATTTCATCAGACTTATCCTAGGAGCAATGAGTCTTCTTTTAATATAGTGTAAATATCTTATAGTGAAAGCAAACTTTCCAATACAAATTGGTAATGTAATAAAGGCCTAACATGCAGAACCAAACAATATAAATCTTAAGGCATAAATGAAACATTTATGCAACTTTTCAAGAAAAACTAATCCGTGTATGCTATATATATTATGAAAAGTAAAAACAGAAAGGACAAACAAGGCAAACAAGATGGCCAGAGATAGATGTGAGGGAAAGGGACAGTTATTAACGTGCTATTGCAAATTAGGGGCTATGTATGTATGTTCTAAATACCCAGTGAACGACCTCCATTTCAATCCATGTTTGCTTTGTAGAAGTGGGGATGAAGCATTACATTTCTCCATTCTATTAATATTGCAAATAGAGTTCCACCAAATTTGACAGTGCAGTTGTTTAAGGTCTTTCCAATTCGAGGAAATAGTCTGGATAGCTATTGCAATAAAGAGATCAAACAAAAATCCCATGTTTTTACAAATGGCTGGTATAATGGCTGTGCTTCCTAGATATAGACATGAAATGCAAAATACTTGTTGTAAGTGAAAACTTGATTTAACACACTCACACAGCTTTCCAAAATATTTTTCATGAATACAGTCAAATACTAAGGGCCTAATTCCCAGAGCTTTTTCCATTGGGGTTTTGCCATTATAAAATGCATCTGTGAATTAGGCCCTGAATGTCTAAATGAGCGTTTTGTACATAAGCAGCTCCAACAATTTTCATCTTGTTAGAAACCTCCTTTGAATATGATAGATGGAGTTATAAAGGCCCTGTGGTGAAAGAAGTATGGAGTTTGGAGCAAACTTGTGGATACAATAACTCTAGAAATGTCTTTCCAGATCAAAGGCCATTTCAATCGAGAGTCTATCAAAGAGCAATCCAGTTTCCATTCTAATTGGCTTTTCCATGGAGCCAAATTTCCTGACACAGATATAAATATTTTGTAAAACATTGAGGCATTGAAATTTTGATTGAGCATATGTTGCATCTTGTTATCTTGATACGTATTATCACAATATATTAGCAAATCATAATGAACAACACTTGCATCAACCAAATTTAAGTATTGGTGCATAAAGTCCTGGGATTATGATATTTTATTACCATTTCATTGAAAGTAAGAGGTATCCTCTTAATAAAGTAAGAGGTATCCCCTTAATAAAGAGTTGTCCTACAAATGTGATAGTGATTAGTGAATTCATCCAAATATATGGGGATACAAATTGAGATGTTCTTAGGGATATATGGTAGTAGATATGCTCTAAGATAAATAATGGAAGTAATAATGCTGCTGCTGGTTAAACATCTATTAGATATTTTGATATTGTTATGTATGGGCAATCTGCTAGGATGTGGGGGAAAACCAATGCTCTCTCAAAAAGAAACCAATTTGGTGGGTTCAACTAAGTGGGTACAAGCAATAGCTGAGCCTGACATAGAACAAACACTATGTGGTATTTTTTTTTAAATCAGAGTGACCAACTCCACCATCTGTGCTAGGGGTTTTGAGTTTATATGCTTCAATTCTGTGTTTCTTCTTTCTGCAAAGGAACTTAAGAATGTATGAGTCCAGAGATTTGAAGAATGTAGCAGGAAGGGAAATAGGAAGCAGGTATATCAAATAAAAAACAAACGGAACAATTGACATTTTGATAGATTCCAACCTTCCCCACCATGACAAAAACAAAGGAGACCATGAGCTAGTGAGATATTTGACTCTAGTGAGGATGTTTGTGGTGTTTTGTTTTATAATATCTTTAATGGAGGAAGTTATTATAATACCTAAATATGTCCCTGTGGGACACCATTTCATTCCTAGATTCGAGCAGTGGTGTCTGGTACAGTGTATGTTCAGTGGTAGGACTTCTGATTTTTTAATATTACGTTTGTAGCCAGATGCTAAGGAAAACTTTGTGATTGTGGTGAGTAAATGATTAAGGCAAGAGTCAGTGACCTGTAATAGGATTAAAATATCATCTGCACAAGCAGCCGTTTTTACATGGATATGATCGTATTGAACTCCAAAAATGTTTTAGTTTTGTCTCATTGCTTCTAAGAAGGGTTCTATAACCAGGATGAAAAGAAGAGGGAAAAGTGGGCATCCTTGACGGGTTCCTCTGCACAGAGGTAAAAAGAAGGATATATGTCCCTTTTTAAAAAAAGCCGTTTTGTGGTGTGGAATAAAGTACTTTTACTATTGAGATAAAGGAATCAGGGATGCCATCCCATTGAAGAGCTTTGAACATGAAATACCATTCCATTCCACCCTGTCAAAAGCTTTCTCAGCATCAAGTACTATAGCTGTGTAAGGATTAGTGGATGTTTTAATTATGTTGATGACATTCGTAAAAAGTCTAATCTTCCCTTGACATATCCTACTTGATCATTTTTAATTAAGTTCGGAAGAAAGGGATTTAATCTATTAGCTAGGATTTTGGCTAGGATTTTACAGTCAGTATTGATTAGGGAGATAGGTCTATAATTTTGGACAAATTCAGGATCTTTATTTGTTTTACGAAAAACAATTAGCATTGCTTCCGAAAAAGAACCCATGGGTTTTCCGTTAGAAATGAAGGAGGAATAGAGTTCATGAAGTTTCGGAATTAAGAGATCTTTAAAGTGAATGAAAAAGTCTATTGGGAATCCATCTGGTCCTGGGGCTTTTCCTTTTTTAAGATATTGTATAGCTTGATATATTTCATTAACTTGTATGGGTGCATTCAAAGCTTGGAAATTACTGGTGGTATATGAATCACAATATATATTTCTGAGAAAGTTAGAAGCATGGGTACTGTTGGGTAATGATTCTGATGAGTATAGTTTTTGGTAAAATTTGGAGAAGGCTTGTAGGATGTCTTCTTCTTTGAGAATTCTATTTCCCTTTTGTTCTTTTATAACCTTAATTCTGGCTCTATCCTTTTTAAGTTTGAGCTATGAAGCTAATGATTTACTTGATTTGTTGGAAAACTGGTACATTTTTGATTTATACTTTAAAACGTTACCACAGGAGTATTGCATAATCAGATTATTATATTGAATTTTTAACTTAGTTATTGGCGTAAGAATGTAACTAGTATTGGTACGTCAGATTCTTATTTAAGCTTTCTCTTTTTTTGAGCTGCATAGGAAATAATGTTGCCTAATAATACAGCTTTATAACAGTCCCAATTGTTATGGATGGATGTATCATCAATTAGATTTTCAGTAAAAAAGTTGGTGTGTTGTTGTTGAATACATTCAGAAAATAAATTATCTTTTAAAAGGGTTTGAGTTAAATCTCCACCTATTTTGTTGATGCACATTATGCAAATTAGATAATTGAACATGGACAAGGGCGTGATCCGACAGGATAATGGGTTCTATTGTAGCATCTAACAGCTGATTAGTCATAGAATTGGATATAAAAACATAGTCAATTCTTGAAAAAGAGTTGTGCGGTGGGGAGTAGAATGTATATTTAAGGTATGTAGGATGAACTAGATGCCAGGTATCAATAAGACCTAATTCAGATACAAAGTTGTTGAATTGTACATGGGAGTTTGTGTTCTTAAAGCGTAGTTTTGACTTTTTTTTATCAAGAAGAGGGTCTACAATCTCATTACAGTCTCCACATACTATAAGGTAAGTTGGACTAGATTTAAATAAATGGTTTCTTAATTGAGTCCAAAAAGTGGGGTCAGCATTAGTAGGACCATATACATTTAGGATGGAATATTCGACGGAATGAATAAGGAGCTTGACTAAAACCCATCTGGCCACATCATCTGACTCTGTTGATATAACTTTGCATTGAAGATGTTTATTAATAAGGGTAATAACTCAATTTTTCTTTCCATATGCTGCACTCGCAAAGACTTGTCCTGCCCATAAAGTTTGGCAGTTCCAACTGAGAAAGGTGGGACTCTTGTATACTTGTATAAATGCTATGGCCGGTTTAGTCCTATTAAGATGGGAAATCATATGTTGCCGCTTGATTGGATTGTGAAGGCCCTTGACATTCCATGAAGTTATGTTAAGTGACATGGGAGGCATTCAGAAAATTAAAAAGGTGGTTTTATATCGTACATTTGATTTTTTATCAAGAATAGGATCATTCATAGTGATAGGCTGGTAGGGTAAAACACATAAGGGAACGGAACAAAGGGAGAGGGAAGGACAGACATGAAGAACATGGAGTTTTTCAGTTTACATAACAACAAACTAGAATATGAATGATTAGTGGTGAACAGGATACAGCCACACCAAACTATGTCCATGTGCACTTAATTAGAAGTAGGGGTGGAGAGCCAGGTGTAGATGGGCCACTTCATGCCCTTTCCTGCGAAACAATCATATTATAAAAGAAAAACATTCCGTGTGCAAACTCCATTTCAATCATGCCGTCTGGTGATATCCATTTCTTCTCTTCTATGGCTTAGAATAAAATTGCGTAAATCTAAAGGATCTTGAGAAGTGTACGAATGGCCATTGAGAGTAACTTTTAGGGATGCTGAATGTATGATCCCATATCTGGCATTGAGCTGCCGTAGCGCTGGTCTAAATGTTATAAGTTCATTCCTTCTAGCTGCAGTGGCATTGGAAACATCCTGTGTTATGAAGATTTTGGTTCCTTCCCATATCAGAGATTTCTTCTGTTTGGCTTTTTCCAGTATGAGCATAACATGAATATAATCATGTAGAGTGAAGATCAGAGTTCTCATAGCATTTTGAGTTGGATTTTTAGGACCTATACAGTGAGCTCTCTGGATGTTGAACTGCAGAGGTGTGGGAAGATCCAAAAGTGTGGGAAGCATATGATAAAGAAACTGAGTAGGATTGTCTTTTTTCGATGTTTTCGGGAAGACCAACTTTACGTATGACGTTCCTCCTATTCCTATTTTCTAGATTCTCTGTCTGCTTCTGCAGGGATAAAACTGTGTTCTCCAAAGATTGCACCTGCAGCATCCTAACCCTTCTTTCCACTTCCTTCATTCTGGATTCAAATGTGGACCATTTGTCATCAAGCATTTGTAATTTGGCAGTTGTAGCGTCCATAAAGGATAGCATGCATAACTGGATTTTGCAGATCTTCCTTTGGCGTAGGAGAGTCACCCTCCTGTCGTTTGGGGGCATTGTTGTTAGATGTTGTTGCCATTTCTTTAGATTGCCGTTTTTTGAGGTAATACTGAGGCCCTATAGGTATAACTTGAAGAGACGACTGCTTCCGCAATGGTTGAACAGAATGACCTTTGATGATTGAGCCAGAGGTTCAGTTGGACACTTTATTGTAAGTACGTAGCTTCGCTCAATAGTAATCTTGATATAAGTACCCCCGATGAGGTAGCCTCAATTTACAGTGTTCACAATGTAGCTTGGTCATTAACACGTAGTAGCCACATTAACCACTCCTCATGCAAACAAACATCAGCAAGGCCTTATTGACTGTGTTACTGTGAATTCATTTTAATAAACATTAGTGGCCTTGTTTAATATAGGCAGTCTAGGTATTTAATATCTCAGGAGATAAGCACTCCAGGTTTTTTATTCACTTAGGATGTTTGTATATTTATTGTCAACAATTTGCAAGTTTGTTAAAATTAGCGTTGCTGTATACTCCAAAAGAATGTGTCAATCACATACCAAGATACCAGTCACATGTGCTTAATGCACTTCAGTTATTTTCTTTTCCTTGTTTAACTTTGTCTAAACATACTCTGTTTAAAAATCAAATTAGTGCCCCAAGAGGAGTCCTCCAATATGAATTTAAGGGGGTTAAATGAACCAGAATCTGTAACTTTCTCTCTTGCGCCTTTTATAATTATAAATAGTTGTTGGTGCACCTTGTCGTAACTTAAAAATACCTTTTATTTATGTGTTTAAAGGTATTATAGGCATATAGTTTACTTGTGTGGGACAATATGTCTATGTTGTGGAGCAAACATGCTACCCGACAACAGTGGCACCTTCCAGCTTTACACGCTGATCAGCTGACGAGGTGTGACAGCTTCGTTCTGACACAACCCTGCTGCTCTGCAGGCTGCGCCTCCTGAGCTACGCAGCTCTTCTGAAATTCCACACTCCATCACCAAGGACACCCAGCATGCTCCTGGACTGCTGCCGAAGATGGGAAGTAATGACGCAAGTTATTTTTTAAAGATAAGAAATTATATAAATGCACACAGAAACAGTTGAACCTTAAGGCAGATTGAGAGCTCGGGATTAGGCGGCCATGCGCTCCGGCGCTTGGCCACACCCCCAGCAATGAGTCTTCTACCGCTGAACCTCCCGACTCCCACTCATTTGTTTGCCTTGCCCACAAATCAGACTTTCGTTGATGTCACGTGTCATTATAAATCAACCATCCCTTCTACAAAGGAGGACCAACACCTTTGCACTTAACCCGTCCAATGATAGATCTCACACTGAGCCCTGGAATTCCGCCTTCCTCCTGATATTGTCCCTACTAAGTCACTCCTGCCTCTATTTGCTTATCCTCCTACACCTAACATTCATTCGCTCCCTTTCAATGAAGTGGAGGATAGTACTACCTCAACCTTCTCTGGGAACAGAAAACCACCACAAATGAATTCTCAGGTGGGGACCCACGACACACTCATCGGACTGCACTAGCAGAAGTACCCAGCCTTCATTCATCTCATGTCAACAAATTCTAACTTTTGCAGGACAAGAACTGCATCACTGCAGCTCAAATGAATCTATTGTTGCACAACTGCAATGGTTCAAATGCCTTTCAACTGCTAAACCCAAAGTGATGTTGCTTCACTAGGAAATGTCGAGTTTTACCCCATGCCCTCCCGTTATTGGTTATTGCACCACCAAATTTGTCCTCTTCTCAACTCTAGCAGCAACTCTGAATTTAGCCTATGCCTACATGTTATTGCATTACTAGAACTGCCATTTTTGCACCATAGCAGTAACTCAGAATTTAGCATATGCCTACATGTTATTGCATTACCAGAACTGCCCTTTTTGCACTATAGTAGCCATTCCGAATTTAGCCTATGCCTACATGTTATTGCATTACTAGAACTGCCCTTTTTGCACTATAGCAGTGAAGTGGGAGAATGGGAGAAAAGACTCCCCCAATCTCCTCGCGCCCCTAGCCTAGAGGATCGCGAACCAGACACCCGCCACGAGATGAATTTGTCTATCTACCAGACGACAAAATACCCTGGTACAAGAACATACGGATGTGGCACCAGCCTGCCCGCCAGCCTGCCCTACTCAAGCCGACACCTGCGGCATGGATGAACTCGACTTAGTACTCAACAACAAGCACCTACATCGTTAGAGATGCCATGATGACCTAGCCAACTGTCAAGAACACATGTGCAACCATGCACACTGGACACTCCCACACCAATCCACACGAAGAATATACTCAGTGCTATCACGTAGGTGACGGATACACCCACTGATGCGCATCTTTATTATTTTTTCACATAGTTTTTCCGAAATGCAGAAACGCAAGACGCACAAAGCACTCATTTACATGCTTGCTGACGCTTCTCCCGACCCTTGCATCGTGATGAAAATACCACAAAGACATGATACTGCCTATGAAGACATGTTATACCGCAACTTAAGTGCCGTGCATTCCACTTCCCCACCTATGAACCAGGCCCAAGTAGACCACAAGCAAGAGCCGCCATGGACACTGAACGAGCAAGAGTACAAGTGCTGACCATGCAGAACGAGCCCAGCGAGAGCTGGCAGCCAAGGGAGCGATGTTGCAACCCGTATGTTACCAGCTGACGCCAAGGTCACACCTGTAAGCAAAACCAGGCACGCAAAGGCAAATACAACTTTAAATGTGCAGAATTCTGCCTCAGGCACGGTCTCTCCTCACGTGACCAAGCCAAACCTGACAAGGTGCCAAACCCACGAGGGAGAAGTCGCCTGGGTCCCACGTCTGGGACACAGGCCGCGACAATGAAATGACCCAATGGACACCTACAGCGATGGGAATGGTCTGCTCTCAGGCCTATGAGCAAATCCACACATATTCTGCACAAACACATAGTTACATATTGTTGCAAATGACAGGTACACCGCGAGCTGGGAACAACGATGGTCCCAGGCTGGGGGGCTCGCGAGTGGACCAATTAGAGCATGGGGGCACTCATCACTGACGCCACTAACATTAGCCAATCATTAGGGGTCTTTGTGTAACAATTTTCAAGTATCTAATAGAAGGGACAACCCAAGTATACCACCTGACTGACCCTCAACCACTAACAACGCTCTCAATATGTATGCTATACTAACCCTACCACTCGAGGAACCAATCCAGAGTGGCGATAGTTTTTTCGCTAACTTTCCCAGGTGACGCAAGTAGCGCGTCATACTGAGGCAAAAAGGGGCCTGCGAGCTCCACGAATTTCGAGAGTCTGGACGGACGCGTACGATCCTAGACCCATCCCTGCCGTTGTTCAATAAACAGCAGAACCATCTTGCTTCTTGCGTGTGTCTCATACTCATTTTTGGGAAACGCGGGAGGAGTTGGGGCCTCCCAGCCCGGAGGTCCGCAGACGGCCCAGCCGACCCCGGGAGAAACTCCCCGACAGCAGCAATTCCGAATTTAGCCTATGCCTACATGTTATTGCATTACTAGAACTGCCCTTTTTGCATTATAGTAGACATTCCGAATTTAGCCTATGCCTACATGTTATTGCATTACTAGAACTGCCCTTTTTTGCACTATAGTAGCCATTCCGAATTTAGCCTATGCCTACATGTTATTGCATTACTAGAACTGCCCTTTTTGCACTATAGTAGCCATTCCGAATTTAGCCTATGCCTACATGTTATTGCATTACTAGAACTGCCCTTTTTACACTATAGTAGCCATTCCGAATTTAGCCTATGCCTACATCTTATTGCATTACTAGAACTGCCCTTTTTGCACTACAGTCGCCATTCCGAATTTAGCCTATGCCTACATGTTATTGCATTACTAGAACTGCCCTTTTTGCACCATAGCAGTAACTCAGAATTTAGCATATGCCTACATGTTATTGCATTACTATAACTGCCCTTTTTTGCACTATAGTAGCCATTCCGAATTTAGCCTATGCCTACATGTTGTTGCACGACTAGAACAGCCCGCTTTATAACCTAGGAGCAATTTCGATCTCAGGATTGTCGCTGCAATTACTGCAATTGCACTGCCCTCCTTTGCACTCTGCTGTGTTAACAACCAAACTGCCCACTCACTGCATAATCCCAACTATGCTCCCTTGGCTCATGCTCACCATGCTCCCCTTTTGCATCATAAACAATAGCATTCCATGTAGCAGCAACAGTTATATACCATATAACAATGGACTAGCTAAACTAGGCTGCCCTAGACACCACCCCATCCCCTGTCCCACACCCTTCCTCCCTTCCCTCCCAGCCTTCCCACACTTCACGCTCCAACACTCTACTGCGATAACTAATGCCACACCAAATAATATCCCACCCAACACCCCTAACATAATTAAAGCTGACCACATTGCCCTCACACCTCACCATCCCAATCCATTGGCTCACCACCCCACAAGTAAGCCTACCCTCCATGACCGCAATAACAGACTCGGCGACAGACTACCGACCACATTTGGCAAGCTGCCTACCGCACCAGCAACCACGTCCACAACTAGGGACAGCGTTAAGGCCACTAACACGTCACCTCTAAAAGGGGCACTACTCAAAGTTAGATCCCTAGTAGCCCACCCCACTGAAATTGCCGACATTATCCTTTCAGGAGACCTTGACCTCCTTGCTACCACAGAAACCCGGCTAAACGAAGCAGCAGGTCCCTACCTTACTCTCGCCATTCCTGACAACTACTCCATCCTCAGATCGGATAGACCCAACGCTCGTGGAGGAGGTGTAGCAATCATATTCAAGTCCTCTCTCGACGTCAGACTCATCACCTCCCCCCGCTTAATCCTGCGAACACCTCACTATCAAAGTACAAACTACCCCTAAGAGCACCATTACCCAGCAACTCATATACAGGCCTCCAGGCCCCACAAGCTCCTTCGAGGAAGACATTACCTCTCTCATAGCAGAGAATTCCAAGCCCCACTCCCAAAATATCATTCTAGGAGACTTTAACCTAGGGCTCAATGACCCCAAAGACTCTCCTGCTGCCTCCCTGGCTAACGCCTTATCTGAGCACGACTTCACCCAAGTCGTTACTTTACCTACCCACCAGAAAGGTAGAACTATTGACTGGGTCGCAGCCCACAACTGTAATATCACCTGCAAAGCCCCACAACCTCTTATATGGACTGACCACTTCCTCATATTATTTGACATCTACCAAAACAATCCTAACCTTAAACAGCGCCCTTACGCACCAGCCTGCCTGACGAGAAACAAGCGCAACATCACCGCAGAGACCCTAACACCACTTATCCTCCCCCTTCTTAACACAATACCAGCTACCTCTGACCTTAACCTTCTGGTCGACTCCTACAATGATGCCCTAACTAGCACTATTGATGCCGTTGCCCCATTAAAGCAACGCAAATGTAAGCTAATAGCTCACTTGAACCCTTGGTACACACCAGAACTTAAAACTCTTAGAAAAAAGAAAGCCAAGTTGGAAACCCTTTGGAAAACTAACCCCTCTGCAGATAACAAAGCTAATCTTATGACCATTTCGTCCCACTACAAGAAGGAGATAATCAGGACTAAAAAAGAAGCCTATAATGTCAGAATAAACAATGCCCAATCCTCTGCTAAAGAACTCTTCACCATCCTGATGGAATTAGAAAATCCGAATCCTCCAACCAATACCTGCGTGAAGGACAAGGCATGGTGCACCAGCATCCAAAATGCCTTAGCTAACAAAATCACTGGTCTTCAAAACAAAATCGAATCCAAAAGATTACAACTATCAAACAGCAACGCCTTCACACCTAGCACACCCACCCCTACTAGCATTACCTCCGGCTTTACATTTAAACCGGTTACTATACCTGAAATTCAAAAAATCATAGCATCCCTCAAAACTTCAAATTGTAAAGGGGACAGCTGCCCCGCACAGATAATCAAAGACGTGGCGCGAGACCTCGCCCCATTTATCTCCACACTAGTAAACCTATCCTTCTCAACTAATTCTGTACCTAACAACCTAAAACAGTCTTGGGTTCTCCCTCTCCTAAAAAAACTGTCTCTTGACCCAGCCATTCCCACCAATTACAGGCCTATTACCACGGTCCCCTTCCTCCTAAAAATCCTCGACAGAGTTGCCTATCTGCAAATCCAGGATTACTTGGAGTCTAATCAACTGCTAGGCCTACGTCAATCTGGCTTTCGCCAACATGGAACGGAAACTGCCCTTGTTGACCTTAAAAGCCATATTGATGACATCAAGGACAAAAACAAAGCAGCTATCCTACTCCTCCTAGACCTTTCAGCAGCCTTCGACTTGGCTGACCACAAAATACTTTGCAACCACCTCTCTTCTGCTGCCCACTTCGCCCCCACTGCTGTCATGTGGATTCAGTCCTTCCTAGCCAACAGAACCATGAGGGTCTTTTCTTCTGTGGCTGCAGCTGACCCCATCCCCATCACCTGTGGTGTCCCACAAGGTTCCTGCGTCTCCCCTACCGTCTATAACATCTTTACGAAGCCCCTCTTTGATAAACTGGACCATCTGGGTGTCACCTACACCAACTACGCAAATGACACCCAGATACTCCCCACCATCTCTGGTAACTACAACACTGACACCACTAGGATTAATGAAATCTTCGCCATCATTCAGGCATGGATGGCCACACATGGCCTCTGTCTGAATGATGAGAAGACTGAGCACCTCCTAGTCGGGTCCCCCAATAATCTACAGAAACTCAGCCCTGATTATTCAAACTTCACCATAGATGGTAACATCATCCCAGTTGTGAAGAACGTGAAAACGTTAGGCTTCTACCTGAACGCCAATACCAACCTCGCCAAACAAGTCAATATAACTGCCTCAGCCACCACCTACACAGGAAAATTAATCAGGTCCTGTAGACCGTTCCTATCTACAAACAGTTGCCTCATTCTGGCGAGAGCCCTTATACAATCAAAGCTTGACTACTGTAACAGCCTCTACCTTGGTGCCAACCAAGCTATAATCAAGAAACTTCAGATCCTCCAAAATAATGCGCTGAGAGCAGCTCTAAATATTCCCAAGAGGGAGCACATTTCCCACACAAGAATATCTTGCAAATGGTTATCTATTCAGCAGAAAATTGACCTAAAAACCCTTTGCCTCACTTACAAAGCCTTAAACCAACTAGCCCCCCAATACTTGACTAACAAACTCACTCTTAAACCCAACACAAGAGTCACCAGATCATCTAATACTCCCAGCCTCATCGTGCCCAGATTCACCGCCAAAAGAGCAGGAGGCTCGAGCTTCACTGTCCTCGCCCCTCAACTTTGGAACACCTTGCCACTGAATATTAAACTGGCCAAATCCTTCCAATTGTTCAGAAAACTAGTCATTAGCTGGCTACTGGAGAAGGAAACCCTTAGATAGAATAAGCTCAATTCTTGTTGTATATATTGTACTTAATCTGAAATGCTCCTTAATACCTGCCTGTACATACCATATATGGCATATTTCCGCCATAATTGTATAACTGCTTGTATACTGTAACTTTGCAACTTGTCCTCAAGCGCCCATTTACCCCTGGGTCTGGAGCGCTATACTAAATAAAATAAAAAAACAGACAAACAATGAAGTGGAGGATAGTACTACCTCAACCTTCTCTGGGAACAGAAAACCACCACAAATTAATTCTCAGGTGGGGACCCACTATTTAGGGACTGTTCAAGTTCAATTGATAGAACACAACCCATTATCCTCGGGGTTATTTAGTTCTACCCCATTTCTACTTTCATTCTACTCTTCAAATAATTCAAGAAGGCAAAGCTCTATTATTAGAATGGATTCTCCTTGTCAGGACTCAAAAGGGAATCATGTCAATAGCTCCATTCTAGGAACTCCAACCGCTAACATACCACTACCCCTTTCGACCATTCCTTACAATGAGGCCTCTGGGGATTAATCTAATTTATCTGGTAGGGCGATTCTTTCCAGGCCAGACTCGAAGCTCGCCCCCAACTACTATCTTCAAAATGTACAGTCTTCATCTGAAAATAAAGTTAAGATTGGTGATTTCCTCCAGGAGTATAAACTAGTGTTCCATTTCCTTACTGAAGCATGGGTGAATGACAACTTCACCACTATCAGGTATTAATGTATTCCATTCGGATACAGAATTGTCCTGAAGAACAGAGTTAGTCCACCTGGAGGGGTTTCAATAATTTACATTGACTACTTGAACATTAATCATTTTCCTGAAGTAATGGCTATCTCCTGTGATTTTATGCCCAACAAAACATCTTTCAACTCAGCCATACCATTTCAATTTCTGTTCATTTACAAACCACTAGGACACAATTCAAATGTTGCGGAAGATTGAGCAGAATTTGTTGTGAATGGCCTAGCAATGCAAGATGGGCCTCATTACGAGGCTTGCGCTGATGGAAAGAAGGGGGCCAGTACGTGACCGGCCCCCTTCATTCCGTCAGGGCTGATTATGAGGTTCCCTTTGCGGGACCCGGATCAGACATCTGGTAAAACCAGACGTCTTTTCCGGGTCCCGCGAGGGAAAGAAGGCGGTAACAACGGGACACTTATAATGTGCCCGTTGTTACCTCCATCCCCATTCCCATTGAGCCCTATGGGGGCTCAAATGGGAATGGGGAATGGTTCCTGCAGGAGGATTTACCGGGTCCTCCTATATCGGAATGACCCGGGAAGTCCCCATTGCAGGAACCTGGTAAAGGAGCCTGGTTTGGCGGCAGCAAATGAGGGCCAAAGTCTGCATTGTGGGTGATTTCAATATTTGGCTATAGTAACCATATTGCTCTCAATCTAAAAACCTGCCTTCAAACCTAGAATGCCTGACCTTCACCTATTTCAAAGGGAACTTACACATATAGCTGGCTACATGTGCATGGCATATTTGGATATTAACCCCTTCTTACAATCCTTCCGACTATCACCCTCCCATGGCGTATTCATGCAGCTCTCCATTTTTACTTCCCAAAAATCCAACAATAAACTCACAAATCTTTCATCAGCAGAACACCTAAAGAATTTGGGGCAGAACTGATATAGACAAACATTTTTCACCCTACTCTAAATTAAGGATCAAGTTACCACTCAATCACTCTATCTTGTTGAAGCAATAGCGTTCTTTGATAATTGGCTCACAAAGGCCTTCAACAAGGTGGCAAATGTGGCAAACCTCGCTGGTTCAATGAGGATATAAGAAGACTCAAACTAGCGCACAGAGCAACTGTACATAAATGGAGGAAGAACAAAGTCCCTATGACAAAACTACGCTACTTGCAAAATAAATGTGGTTATCATGCAGTTATTATAGCAGAGTCTGAATTCTACAACAACAGGCTTTCTAAGACCACTGACCCTAACAAAGAAGCATGTGAAATGAATGACTCCATCACAATCTTTGTGTAATTCCCTTTTAGGCCTAAACAATTCAAACATAACTAATGCATCAGAAATAAATCTGACTCTCATACACACTGATCAGTAATCTCCTTAACCACCATTGCCACTGCAACATGAGTTCCTTCTATTTTTTAAGCATTTATCTGTAGAGGACCTCAAGAATGTTTTCCATGGAGGCTCCTTAGCAGGTTCTCCGACAGATCTCAACCCCACCACCATTCATTTATAGAAACCTCTGCAAATTTCTTTCATAGACCAATCTGACACAACCATCATTAATGCATCTTTGTCTTAAAGGAAGGTACCAATGGAGTGCAAGGAAGCATTCTACAAGACACGTTTAAAAAAGGTAGCTTGGATTGCTCTAACAGCAGCAGTTTCCAGGCAATCTCCTCTTGTAAGTTTATGGCATAACTAATTGACAGAACATCTATCACGCAACTAATTAAATACACAGAGGAAAACACATTACTAGACCCAGTGCAGGCAGGCTTCAGACAAAAATACAACACAGAATGAGTTATTTTGTCCATCTGGAACAAACTAAAAATGAATGGAGACCTGACCAGCACAACAGCTATAATTTTACTGGACCTCTCAGTAGCATTTGACTTAGTCGATCATGCAATTCTAAAAAAACTCCTGTATAATTTAGGCCTCACAGATATAGCTCTAGACTGGATGGTGGGTCCTTCAGAATCGTATGCAAAAGATCTTTATCAATCCCTATTTCTCCAAAGCAAAAGATTGTTTTTTTGGGGTTCCTCAAGAATCTACCATCTCACCTCTGCTTTTGACTGTAATTATCACCCTTGGTAGCCTTTTTAAGATAACTTTGATGCATCAAGCAACAGTTATGCAGATGATACTCAGCTTATTTTGACAATCCCTAATAATAATAATACAGATACAATGTTTCAAATAAAACAATAGTTGGAGTGTAACCATGTATTATTGATCCCAGAACAAACAGAGGTGCTTATCATAGGGAGCCCTTCATATTGCAATGTTTTCCACTCAAATCTCTTACACTCAAAAACCCCATCTCTGCTGCTTCTGAAGTGAGGAACCTAGGAGTAATCATGAACTGCTAACTCTTTCTAGAACCACAAATGAATACTGTAGCTAGACGATGCTCCATCCTTCCAAAAACCCTTTCTTTCTTTCCTAATGTTCTCCCAAACATACACTGCCAAATCTCCATCCCTTCCAGTCTTGACAATGCTAACAATCTGTATCTAGCTGCCTCATCTATCTTACTTGTCAAACTGCAGGCAGTGCAGAATACTGCAGCTAGACTGCTGCTAAATCTCTCACACAGGGATCACATAACCACTGCCTTTATTTAATTATCGTGACTTCCTCTAGCCCACAGAATAGCCTTTAAGTCCTTATGTTTTACATTCAATGCTGTACATGGTCTGGGGTCCTGCTTCATTTCCTTTCAAGAACCTTAGATGTTCATCACCTATATCTTTGATCATACCAGAATATTTTAAAAAAAGAGAGTGGGGGGATCCACAGTTTCCGTCCTTGCTTCTTGATCTGGAACTGAGCCACATAAGAGACATAAATTCATTCAACACCTCCAAAAAAGCAATCACATTTTGTGCCTTCCTCCAAACCCTAAATCAACCTACTCACCCCTCTAGCAAGAATGACATAGGGATCTACTATTTTAATGATTGACTCCAAATCGCATTTCACCATTATTGCACAAAATGAGAATGGAGGGCTCCACATACTACATTCCTGACCTACAGGCTCTGAATTCTCTCTCACTTTTTCTCATAAAGAAATGTTTTCACCTGTATCAACCATCAGACCACTGGCATTAACATTTACCATAGAAATACGTTAATTACCACCCACCGCCTCTAGCAAAGATCTTCCTAGAGACCGTTCACAGTAAACATTGATCAAAATAAAGGGATAGGGAGGTTTTGCCGCAGGAGAATTAAACAAATTCGATTTTATTGAATGTATTTCAATGAATTTTGCCCCAAATATATATGGGGGTGGGTTTAGGGTGGTAACTAAGGTTGGGCATTATGGGGGGAACTGCAGGGGTTCTCCGTCTGCATATATGTTCAGCAAAATCTACCAAACAAATTAGATGAAATCAAAATCAATGGACTCTTTTTGAGCAAATCATTTGGAACACAAAATAAAATCTCACCTTACCGTGCTATGCTTTAGATTTTCCCCTCAAATTGTATTACACTATTTTCCATTACGCTTTTCTTATTTCTTCATCAATAAAAGACCTAATTTTTATTTTTTTTTAAGATATCACCTCTGATTGTTTTTCCTCCAAAACAAATATATTTATGCTATTGCGTGTGCTACTTTTAGGATTATGTTTTTTACTTTTGTAATTCCTTCCATTATTAAACCTTTAATGTGTATACCCTTATATATTATCTGCTCTTCTTACGACTGCCTCTAATTGGTCATTAGGCTTTTTATTGTATGAAATTGGTGCTTATCAGAATTGATATTTTATCATACAGCTCATATCTCATTTTGTTTGAGACATTAATGTCTCCTTTTCTTCTGTCCTCCCTTCTCTAAAAGATGTACATCTTTGCAATTACTTCTCTGCTCCTTTGCATTATTCTACAGACTCAGCCTTTCTATAATAAGCTTTGAATCTACCCAGTTGATGGCCATGGTCAACCTTACACAAAACATACTTAGAGCAGCTCAACCACATCTGGAACCACATTTGCACTGAAACCATACATTCTAAATGTATTGTTGTCTTCTCTTCAATCGTATTCCCACACCTGATCAAATCCCCATCCTTCCTGACTAAACTATCTACCTTATCCTTCTTTTATCTGACTCTTGTGTCAGGTCCTTTCCTGCAAAAAGACAAAGGAACTACGATCACTGGGGTAGAGACACAATACGACTATAATTCAGATAAGGTTTATGTGCTCAGTATAAAAGCCTATTCATTGATTGTTGACAAGGTATTAGGACTGCAGTTGAATTTTCTCAGCACCTGGTGTATTCTTGTTTAACTCCTCTTCCTCTTTAGGCCTTTCCCTGGTTACTCATCTTTTCAATGACTTTATCAGATACATTGCCTGTCTGTGATGTTAAAGAGATGTATCTTGTTTTCACTGAGATATTTAGAGACATAACCTAATTGTGCAGATGTCAAAGTCTCTTCCTAATAAACCAATAGGTATAGGAACATTTTATCTGCCTCTTTCTGTAATGAACTTAACAGTGATCATTCAACATATCATTTTCTTTCTTGACTGAAACAGTCATTGCATTGACACAAACACTTATTTGGCTTCTCTATATTCTGGGCAAACATCTGATATAGCTGTACAAGAGTTGTCTATAGGGGCGTGGCTACGCACCGAGGAGGATGGCTGCCTAAGAGTCCCGCTCCGTCGCATACACTATGCTAACAATGCATTAGGTATATTATTTTAACTTTTACTTACCTTTTTTTCATTGCCTCTTCCCTTGTTGCAACTCCGAACGAGCTGGTGAAGTCTCAGCGGCGTTCCGGCGGTGTGAGGAGCTTCTTCGGCGATCGTGTCATGCTCCGAGGAAAGGCTTCGGAAACAAACAGGAAGCGCGCCACCCCTCATGTGGAGAGGCGCGGCGTCGCATCAAACGTGACGTGCCGGCTTGGGCCTCTCTTTTTTCACGGACACCAGCTTCTTTATAACACCATCTAGTGGGGGGAAAAAGAAGGGGAAAAAAAGAAGAAAGGAGGAGAATATGAAATATTACTACTCAATAAACAGCACAGAGATGTGAAAAAAATATACATGAATACTTACAAGAGTGACACACGGATAAGAGAGAGAATAAGAGAGAACAAAAGAAAAAGAGGTGGGAGGAGGGGGGAGTGAAGGAGAGAGAGAAATAAGAGCTTCAGAGAAAAAGTAGGGAAAAAGAGGGGAAGTAAAGAACCATAGAAAACAACTATTTTCACAACTAAACATATGTTATAGTGTAAGACAAAAAGAGAAATATTCTTTTGAAAACAAAGATCTCTGCACCAAATAATTAATATGTAATATTTCTCACCTAGACACCTCTTTTCTATTGATTTATTCAAGAAAAATATACATGAATACTTACAAGAGTGACACACGGATAAGAAAGAGAATAAGAGAGAGGAAAAGAAAAAGAGGTGGGAGGAGCAGGAGGAGGGGGGAGGGAAGGAGAGAGAGAAATAAGAGCTTCAGAGAAAAAGTAGAGAAAAGAGGGGAAGTAAAGAACCATAGAAAACAACTATTTTCACAACTAAACATATGTTATAGTGTAAGACAAAAAGATAAATATTCTTTTGAAAACAAAGATCTCTGCACCAAATAATTAATATGTAACATTTCTCACCTAGACACCTCTTTTCTATTGATTTATTCAAAAACGTGTCACTTTATTTGCTTATTAAACAGCTTGGATTGTTGACTCCCAACCTCCTCGCCTCCTCATAGACAACATCAACTGCTCTTTTCAAAATTTTACACCTATATCTGCCTCATCCTCTCCTTGTTGTTTTATACTGTACTAGAGGACTGCTTCTGGATTCCATCACGTTATCAACAATTCCTACAGGATCTCTTGAAACTATTAAGCGTCCATGGTATACGCCTTATTGTTCTCTGTCCTTCCATTTTGGTCTCTTTATTCCAGAGTAAGACCGTTTGAATAATATGTATGTAACAATTGCATACTATGAGACACTATAGAATATAGTTCTAAAGTGGTATTGCCAAATCCTACCAATATAAGAAGATACTCAAACAAATGACAATAATGAGGTCATACAATTGAATATAAGCTGAATATTGTTCAGACATATACCTATCTTCTTCAAATACTAGCCCTAGTTAACGCCCCAACAACAAATCTCGATCAATATACACCAACTATGGCTGCTAAGAAAGCAAATCAAAAAAATGCATCATCTGCAAAAGAAGCCATCTCCTCCTCAACAAATCTTAAAAGACCAAAAAGTGACTCACTACCTCCTCTTGGCATCTCTGATCTTGCTATCGAGGCCATTCTAACAGAAATTAGTGCACTTAAACCCTTTATTGAAACTACAAACACTAAGCTACAGCAATTAGATGAAAGGTGGCTGGGTGTCAACAACAGAGTGGAGGAAGTGGAGAAAAGAGTAGGAATTCTTGAAGATGTATCCCCTGGAGTTTCACAATTAGAAAGAACTATTAAAGGTCTCCAAAAGCACAACGAAGACTTGGAAAACCGCAGCAGGCACAATAACCTACGCATTTCAAGCTTACCAGAAGGGGCGGAGGGTCCTGGTCCCATTTTGTTCCTGCAAAAATTCTTACCAGCCATTCTACATTTGCCCTTGGAAACAACATTTAGCAAACAACAGGCTCACAGAATTGGTCAAACCACAGTCTCTTCTACATCTCATTCGCTGCCCAGAACTCTCATATTCTACCTACTATAATACTCTCAACTTCAACTTATAATCTCCACAGCAAGGGAGCGCAAATCACTCATCTGCCATGGTAGCAAGCTATTCATTTCACAGGATGTGGCCAGGTCCACTGCTCAAAGAAGAAAAGTATTTCTAGCCTTTCGTCCTGCCCTAAAGCAACTAAATATTTGCTATGGTTTATACCACCCATGCTCCTTCAAGGTAATGCATGAAGGTCACACAGCTGTTTTTGATGATCCAGCTGATTTGAGATCCTTCATACAATCCATAAAAAGTGACGGCATGGACACCTCCTCTCCTGCAATTACCTCAACATCATATACTACTTGAAATATTGACCTTATAACATGTATACATTGTTTTTATGTATTTTCTTTTATTTTAACTCTATTATTTACCTAAAGCAATCACTATCCAATCACTTTAACAGATGAGGTGGACGCTCTTGTGGTGTCCCTCTTCCACTGTTGGTCATTCTGCTCCTTTTGGCGACCCAGTTGGTGGTACCTATCCCTGGTTTATCTTTCCACCCTGATCCTCCTCCTATGTCCTGTCTGATCTCTAAAACTGCTAGTATTTCATTGTCTGAGTCCTCCCAATATATGATCAGACCCCTTTCTCCCCTCCCTGATCCTCAATGTTCTATCCTCCTGTATTTCTATTTGGGTATATATGATTAAAACTACATGACTAAGGATCTGTTTCTTTTATCGTTCCACAGTTATAAGTTGCATGGCTACCAATATACTTCTGACTAAATGATCTTTAAGTGCATAACATGGAACATCAAGGGATTTAAGAATCCCATAAAAAGATGCAAAGTGATAGCACACCTGAACAAATTTAAGCCAACGGTTGCCTGCCTACAAGAAACTCATTAATCCAACAAGGAAACAATGAAACTCAAGTCACTCTGGGTTAAGGAAGTTATTTCCAGCCCTGCTATATCCAAGACAAATGGAGTTGCTATATTAATAAGTAAAAAACAACCCTTCAAAATTTGTGACCAAGATGCTGACACCAATGGAAGATGGGTATGGGTTAAAATTTTAATTGACTCTACACAAGTTTCAATTCTAAACATCTGTGGGCCCACACTACCAGACCCCCCCTTTTGAAATGCAATCAAACAAATGATACTTAAAAATAACTTTACCAATTTGGTTATATGCGGAGATGTCAATCAGATCCTTAACCCTTTTTTAGACCGAAAATCCAGCTGCATGTTCAAATCCAATAAAACTCACAAATCCTTTGTTAATTGCCTAGCGGAAACGGGGTTAATTAATACGTGGAGACAATCTCATCCCACACAATTGGACTACACCCTCCATTCTCCCCCACAGAATACATTATCACGCCTTGACTATATTTTTACAATCAAAACCCTCTCTGCATCCATTATAGATTCTAAAATCTCTAATATTATTATATCAGATCACGCACCGGTTATTACGTCCTTTTGCCTCACAGAAGCGAACAAAACTGCTACTAGATGGAAACTTAATAACTTCCTTTCAAATGATCCACAGTTTAATCAATCCGTTCAAGCGTTTATCCAACAATATTTTACTAACAATCAAGACTGTGATACCTTTGTTGTTAATAACTGGGATGCATTCAAAGCTGCTTTAAGAGGTCACTTAATGGCCCTCTCCGGTATAAAGAAAAAACTTAGAAAAAAACACCTAGATGACATTTACTCTAAACTCACCCTTGCAGAACATCTCTAATACATTGGCACTAACTCATCTAACTTGCGACAAGTCTTAAAACTATGCTTTAAAATCAATAAGGAAATCACAGAACTTGCAGCAGGTACCATACTTAAATACAAAACAAAGATATATCCAACTTCAAATAAAGCGGGCAAAATGCTTGCCTCTTATTTAAAAACCAAAAAGAAAAATGTGCAAATATCTCATATTAAAGACACTCAAGGCATATCTCCTCACCACTCTGATGAAATACTTGAATGCTTTAGGAAATTTTATACTGATCTCTATACTCCAGAAAGCTCTATTCTAAAAGGCAAAACTGAGTCCTTTCTTAATAATATTAGCCGCACTTCTTACCCCAAATTAGATCTTTCTCACCTTGACAATGATATTACCTCCTCAGAGATCAATAAAGCTATTCACAGCCGCCTTGGTAAAGGCAAAGCACCCGGCCCAGATGGACTAGCCACTGAGTTCCACACCAATCTATCCCAAGTATTAATTCCAAAACTCAAAACACTTTTTTCTTACTTTATATCACAAAAATCTTCCTCTGGCTCTTTCTCAGAAGCTTTACTTATCATTTTCCCTAAACCCGACAAAGACCCTTCCCTCCCCAGTAACTATTGATCCATTTCCCCAATCAACATAGAAAGCAACATTTTTGCCAAAATATTAGCTAAGAGAATTGAATCCTCACTCCCAAATCTGGATAAAGCGGATCAAACTGTCTATGTAAAGGGACGTAATATATCCTCTAATGCTAGACTTTTACTTAATGCCATTAACCTAGCAGCTAAAGACAAAAAAGATAATCAAGGCTACGCTGCCATTGCATTAGACGCTGAGAAAGCTTTTGATCGTGTAGATTGGAATTTTATGTTTCAAACCCTACGCTGGCACAGTTGCGGTGAAAAATGTATCTCATTAGTCAAACTCCTCTATTCAGCCCCCAAATCTGCTATCTATTTAAATGGACAAACATCCTCATTCTTTCCCTTGGCCAGAGGAACGCGGCAGGGCTGCCCCTTCTCACCACTATTATATATTCTTTCACTTGAACCATTACTAGAACTAATAAGATCCAACAAGAATTTCCCGGGAATTCAAGCAGGTGCCTGTTGAGTTCAGGGTTTGGCCACAAATGACTCTGACACTCCAGTGAACTGTTAACTTATTTACTTAAGTTTAGGTACACCAAATACAGTTCTTAGAGTCAGGTAAGTAAAAGGGGACATAGGACACCCACCAGCATCCTCTCTCAGGGTTTATAACCTTGCGACTAACAAACCTGGAAATCAGTCATAGATAAACATTCTCAGCCCTGCATTCCATCTCAAGATTCTAGTCACTTGCACCAGATGAATGCAAAGTTAATCACAACACATCTTTCCCCTATACGGACAACGACAAGAACAGTAAAGTATCGGTGGCAAGATCAATATTTCATCAAAAGATTTGTCCAGTAAAGTCCCACCTGAAAAACAAAAGATTATTCAAAGCATTTCATATATAACCACAACCAACTCCAAAAGGTTTAGACCCTGTCAACACTTCAAAATCTATTAACATTAACATCAATGTCCATCTGTGGATTAAAATTAAAAGTCCACCTGTGGAGAGAACATATTAATATGCCTACATAGAACAGCTAATGATGAACACTGTTATCAACTTAATAACTCTAATGAAGATTTAATAAACACTCAAAACCTTAATATCTTATTTCACTCACACATCACCGCATACATGTCTACCAACATATGCCAAAACAATGGCACCAAAGTCTAGGAACAACATTTCCCTTTTTATACAGACAGTGTAATGGACAGTAGTCCGCTCAATGGTTCACCACAACCATTGCACCTTTTCACACATGCAACACATGTAATGGACAGTAGTCCGCTCAACGGTTCACCTCAACCATTGCACCTTTTTACACATGCAACACATGTAATGGACAGTAGTCCGCTCAACGGTTCACCTCAACCATTGCACCTTTTTACACATGCAACACATGTAATGGACAGTAGTCCGCTCAACGGTTCACCTCAACCATTGCACCTTTTTACACATGCAACACATGTAATGGACAGTAGTCCGCTCAACGGTTCACCTCAACCATTGCACCCTTTTACACATGCAACACATGTAATGGACAGTAGTCCGCTCAACGGTTCACCTCAACCATTGCACCTTTTTACACATGCAACACATGTAATGGACAGTAGTCCGCTCAACGGTTCACCTCAACCATTGCACCTTTTTACACATGCAACACATGTAATGGACAGTAGTCCGCTCAACGGTTCACCTCAACCATTGCACCTTTTTACACATGCAACACATGCAACACATGTAATGGACAGTAGTCCGCCTGTGGAGAGAAATATGTTAAACTACATAAATCAATTAAAGAGAGAGACATGTACCTACAACATCACTCTAATAAACTAATATATATCATCTCTAGTATCTCAACTCTAATCGCCAGCACCTCTGCATTCTCTCCTACTTCACCATTGCATAGAGAGTAACGGAGGAACACAGAGCTCCCATCCCCATCAAACTTCATAACTGAGTCAGGCCTCCCGCTGCAGCACTCATGCCGAACTCCAGGACTCCACTCAAGCCAATCGCAGCAACCTTCGGTTCCAGTCAAAGGTAACCGCTGACATCGGATAACTGTGTCAGTGATCTCAGCTGCCTTCACTATGACCAATAGCTTGTAGCCTTGGCACAACAGATGTTTGCACAGTCCATGGGCCCCAGGCCCCTCCTAGATCCATTAACAACTTCCAACTCTTCTGAATGTTTGTACAGTCTCAATTCTCTTAAATGCTTTATGAGAGACTGCTACCTTGAACTTCACCATGCCAATGAATGAATGAACCTTGCTGCTCCAATGAACTTCACAGCTTCTTCTAATAACCATAAGTCTCACAGAGCCCACTGCACTTTACAGCAGACCGTTGTACCTTTCAACACTAGAACTTCTTGTCCCCACTGCCCTTTGCAGCACACCCTTGTCACTGAAGTGCCTCTTCACTCCCTATGCAGTGCCTCTTCACTGCCCCGTGCAGTACTTCACTGCCCTTGCAGCGCCTCACCTCTTCACTGCACCATGCAGCACTTCACAGCCTCTGCAGCGACCACTCACTGCCTCTTGCAGCGCCTCTTGACTGCCTCTTGCAGCACCTCTTAACTGCATCTTGCAGTGCCTCACTGCCCTTGCAGAATCTCTTCACTGCCTCATGCAGCACCTCTTCACTGCCTCACGCAGCACCTCTACACTGCCTAACGCAGCACCTCACTGCCCCTGCAGCGCGTCTTCACTGCCTGTCGCAGCACCTCACTGCCCTTGCAGCACTTCTTCATGCAGCGCCTCACTGCCTCTGTAGCATCTCACTGCCCCTAGCAGCGCTTCACTGTCTCTGCAGCACCTCTTCACTGCCTGTTGCAGCGCCTAACTGCCCTCGCAGCACCTCTTCATGCAGCGCCTCACTGCCTCTGCAACATCTCATTGCCCATTGTAGCGCCTCACTGCCCTGGCAGAACCTCTCCACTGCCTCATGCAGCACCTTTACATCCATAGCTGCTCTGTTATTCCAGTGCCTTCGTAGCGCCTCTGTCTGGGCCTTTCTTGCCCCCTCTGCCTCTGTATCACCTCTGTCTGGACCTCAATTGCCCTCACTGCACTTGCAGTGCCTCACAGCCATCCAGCGCTCTTACCTGAGAGAGGATCACTTCTCAGAGGGGGGGAGGGGGGGTGGGTATCTCCCTTTGGTGCTGTCCCCCCAGCACAGCCAGATCCCATCCTCGTCGCCAGTGTTGAGTTCAGGGTTTGGCCACAAATGACTCTGACACTCCAGTGAACTGTTAACTTATTTACTTAAGTTTAGGTACACCAAATACAGTTCTTAGAGTCAGGTAAGTAAAAGGGGACATAGGACACCCACCGGCATCCTCTCTCAGGGCTTACATCCTTGCAACTAACAAACCTGGAACTCACTCATAGATAAACATTCTCAGCCCTGCATTCCATCTCAAGATTCTAGTCACTTGCACCAGATGAATGCAAAGTTAATCACAACAGTGCCTCTATTAACAAAATTGCTGCATACGCTGACGATATTGTTATCTTAATCAAAAACCCCAGACTTCACATTCCTAACCTCTTAGGTGCACTATCTCAGTTTGGTCATGTATCAGGATATAAACTAAACAGACAAAAATCAGAAATTATGCCCTTAAATCCCTACTGCCTCAAGCACGACATCAACATTTTTGGTCTCAAATGGTGCAGTAATCCATAAAATATTTAGGACTTCGTTTTGCCCCTACAATTCAAGAAACCATCAAGCTCAACACTAAAACGTTAATGGACATTCTTAAGAACCTTACATACAGATGGCCCCCCCTATACCTCTCCTGGTGGGGGCGTTTGGACACAATTAAAATGATGCTAACCCCTATTGTACTATATTATCTTCAGCTTCTCTCCGTTCCACTATCCCTTTCCTTTTCCAATCTATATATTTCATATTATTAAATTTCCTTTGGGGAATAGGAAAAAGCAAGAGAATAGCGCGGTTCATAGACATAATTTCGAATACAAAATATTCGAAAGTCAAAAAGTCGAAAAAAAAATGTCGAAAAAAAAAATGTCGAATGTTTTTTTAATGACGTTTTTTTTCGAAATGGGGGGGTTCCCCCCCAACCCCCCTTTTTTTTATTTTTACCTATTTTTTTCACAGAAACTAGAGCCAAAAAAAAAATATCGAAAAAAAAACAATTCGACATTTTTTTTTTCGACATTTTTGATTCGACTTTTTTACTTTCGAAATTATGTTTTCGAAATTATGACTGGACACCAATAGTGCTTACTAAGCTTAAAGCTCCTTATGAAATGGGAGGTGTCAGATTCCCTGACTTTAAACTATATCACTCAGCATTTCTCATAAAACAATCTCGCCAATGGTTTACAGATCCCGAATTCGCTGATACCCCTACATGGTGTACATTAGAAAAACACACGGTTCATCCACACAATGTTAGTGATATATACATATTTCACCATACCTCAAAGACCATCTTGGATTCTATTAAAGCATCAGTTTTAGCCCTACAAACCTTTCTCTTCCCCCATACTAAAACTACCAATAAGTACCTTTCCCCTTTACTATGGCATAATAAGAACATAGTAATAAATAAAAAGATCCTTAATGGCAAAGCATGGATCAAAAAAGGAATTAGATTCATCCAACACATTATAGATAGTCCTTCTATTCTCTCCTTCCATCAATTCTCTACCATATTTGCTTTACCCAAGACTGACTTTCAGTTTTACAATAAATTAATCAACTCCTGTCTTGATGCTCTTGGTCACTTTTCCCATGAGATTCTTTCTCCAGACGCCCTCAGACTACTACAGCTAACCATGACGGGCGAAGTTAGAGCCTTAAAAATATATAATATGCTCACCTCAACATTTCAAGTAAGCCCAATTTGTCTGAAGTGGGAATTTGACTTGGGATATAGGTTTAAAGATCAGACATGGCTCCACCTGTTTTCTAAAACTAAACAATTATCGGTCTCAGCAAACATTACACAACACTATTACTTCTTCATTCATAGAGCATGTATTACTCCGGCTAAATTAGCTATGGCTAACCCGAATTATGATGCTAAATGTTGGTCATGTAGCTTATCTCCTGCTACATATATGCATATGTTCTTTGAATGCTCATATATTGTCAAATTTTGGCATGATATCTGGAAGCGCATTAAGCGTATCTTCTCTGTTGATGTTCCGTTTTCTTCTGTGAATATATTTTTAGGAAGTTTGCCCATTACAACATATATTCCACCAGACTCTACCAGATTATACAATTTATTTATACGTATAGCCTTAAAATGTATCACAGCTAACTGGAAAGACTTTCGATTGCTCTCTATTAAAGCATGGTGGAACGCTATTTGCCACACTCATAAATTGGAAATATGACTGCTCATGGCTCATGAACATATATTCTCATATTCACTTCACTAACCTGATGCCTATATTTATATACAAATGCCGGTTTTATATTATCACAAAAATGGAAAGATCAGTTTTATGACATAATTTATTATACCCATCTTCCCCCCTCACCCTGCTCCCATCTGTTTCTTGTATGTCTCCTGTTTGTCTCCCAGTACGTTTCCCCATATTTCTATTCTTTTCTCCATATTAGTCAGTCTTTACAGACTTGTTTTATAATAATTCATGTTCAATTAGCAATATCTCCAACTTCTATTCTATTCTTGTTTAAATTGGTACAAATAGTTAACTCAACTAATGAATGTCTTGGAAAAGATCATATTCTTGCTTGTTATGATTGTTTACTCTGTTCATGTGTTATAGTGAACAGTTCCACTCAAAGTCTGTAACTTGCTAATACACGTATCATTATTAATATCTTGAACAATAAAAATTGTTAAAATAAAAAATAAAAAAAATAAAAAAGAGTTGTTTATAATTTCACTACTGGGTGTCTACTGGTTATTCAAAACGGGTCAAAGTGCCTGCACATCTATGCCTTATCCACAGAGTTGACTGTCGCAATGTTCTGAGCCACAAAAACATTCTGATGCCTGTCGTAGCCAGAGCTTAGTGGACCAGAGTTTATAACACTCACATGAGAGGCAAGTTTGACCATTCCCACCAATGATCTCATATTATTAATTTACCTTCTCCATTGGTAGTCATAATCATTTTTCAGGAGATGACGGTACAAGAGAAAACAAACAAAAGCACATACCACTGCAAAAAATAAAAACAGTGCATGGTAGGATTTTGTTTTTCTTTTGCAATGCAGACATTTAATGGCATATAAGGTAAATAATCCATTATTTGTTAAAGCTAAAACACCAAAGAAATGCTTTCCTACAATTTTTTTTTAACACATCTCAGCAGTTGGTGTCTTTGTTGTTTGATTCACTGAAATCATGCAATTTATTTAAGTACACACTTTAAACACTCTCCATAAATATGTTGCTAGCCACTGCTCATCTTTCCTCCTGCACACTGGGTTGCCCTGGTGTTGTATCCCAAGAGGGGGGAAGTATTGACCAGCAGCCTGAGTGGTATCAGTTAAGTCACTGTGCACCAACCATGACACTCTCTTTAATTCAAGTGGGGGCAACAACTAATGCTTGATTATTTCCCAGAGCGTTGGTCAGTATGCTCTTCTGTGATGCCAGCAGCCACAGGAGCTGTCTCCATTCGGTGGGTAACATATCCAATTATATTTGTGTACAACTGCTTATGTCTCATTTTAATTGTAGTCTATTTGAAAGTCTTGACTGTACAAATTAAAAAAAATATTAGTACCCAGCGAGGGGCAATGAGCTTGTAAAGAGCAAGCTCAATCGCCCTCGCCGGGGCTTTACCCGCCCGACAAGGCTAGGTGCACTGCCGCGTCCCAGAGTTCTTTCCATGAGTGGCTTCCCGGGAAAGGTCGAGGGGACTATGTGTAGTCCCTTCACCCCTTCCATGGTGGGCATTTTTTTGTTTACTTTTTTTAACATTGGTTTTAATGGCCGCCAAGGAACGGAGAAGAGACTACATATAGTCCCTTCGCCCTGATCCCGGGTGGCCATTTTGTTTACTCTTTTTCCTCGAGTCAAGAAATGGTCGCAGCCCTGTTTCTCTACTTGAGAAAAATTACAATGAGTACCCCGGTACAACGTACTGGTGTATTAATGGCAATATGACTGTAGGAGAGGGGCCATTACCGGTCGGGTAATGCCCCCAGAGCTCTGTTAAACCTCTTGCTTTGCTTGGGTTTCTAACTATAGCATTACTCGGCCAGTAATAGCCCCCCTCCTCGGGTTATATTGCCTAATGAGAGCACTGATGGAGAGATTAAAACCCAGTTTACAGGGCTTCACCCTATGTTTCCAGTACCAGTGCTGTGGTTACATATTCTGTACAATAACCTATAAGCTTAACCAGTTCACAGTACATCCATTGTACACTGGGAGCCATATACAGTAACTCTGCCAAACACTTGATTGCTTTTGTGATGGTTGCTTTGGTGGCAGGACAGAAGTTCAGTATCTGAAAATGCTACTGCAAGAGGAGATTGGAGATTGTTTATCTTTGGGAAAGATATCAGTATGCCCAACACTGTGGCATCTGCATTTGCATTTAAAGTGGGGGTAATAGTTAAACAGCAGTCTCAGTGGGCTATGTAAATAACACTGCTCGCCTGTGTCATTTCCCCCATGTCCTGCCTACTTACCTCCCTATGTATTCCACATTACCCTGTGGACTGAATGCTCCAGTGTGCTGCCAAGTCTTACGGCATATAGCGCATTATACTAGTTGTTGGATTGACATTTGGCATGTCTGAGATAAGGGCAAAAAAAACTCTTTTTTTGAAAGGGGCCTGACTCCAGAGGGTTGAGGCAAAATGATCGAAAAGAGATGGAGTTAAAGACTACCCTTGTCATTGACGCTCTGGGAGTTTTTTTTTTTAGACAGTGGAACTAAAATGGCATGTATCAGTTAGCTCTTACAAAGAACACAAGAGAGTGAGATTAGTGAGATTGTTTACAATCATTAAACAATGTTTTTTTTAGTTTACAAGAACAAATGTTTAAAACAACGACATATGCCATCCTAGGCACTGGAAAAGACATTGCATACAAATCGCTAATGATTATGCATATGGGTGGGTTAGTACATCTGAGGTGAATGTAATTTAATTTGGTGTCCAGTCATTTGGTCGAAAGAAATTTGGTCGACGCAATTTGGTCGAAAACCAAATGGTCGATTTTTTTTATTTATTTATATATATATTTTTCAGGTTTTCCTTTTTAAAAAAAGGGGTTTTTAGAAAAAAAAGGGGGTTGGGCCCCCCCCCAAAAAAAAGGGGTAAAAATAAAATAAAAAAAAAAATTCGGCCATTTGGTTTTCGACCAAATTGGTTCGACCATTTGTCTGGTTGACCAATTTTTTTCGACCAAATGTCTGGTAACCCTGTAATTTCATTTATTGCTAATAGTGAGGCAATACGTAAACATTATCGACACACAAAAATCAGGTGTTTCTAGTACGGTGGATAGATGGAGCAGTCAGCGGTTGAAGGAATTGAAACCTGCTGTTTGTAGCACCGAACTGTCTTCAGGACTAAGGGATCTTGGAGCATGATGGTGCTTAAAGAGTGCCAAGCACCTACACATCGTGAGACAAGGGATGGAGTGTTAAGGATGGGAAAACTTAAAAGGCAAAATGAGTGCTTGCACAAAGGGACACTGCAGAAAGCAAACCTACCTAAGGTAGTGGGAACGTCATGGCTAAACGTTGTTGGATGGCCAGTTGTCGAGTGTATCACTGGCGTAAGTTTGATGTCAGTGGATTGGGCTCGTGGTCTCTGAAACAATTTAAGGGATCCAAATGTAATTTGAGTGCAGGGAATGCATCTAATTGTTGTGGGATTTTGGAAATGCAGATTTACCGGGTGTGGCCAAACTGGGATCCAGGTAGAGGTAGATGAGAGGGAATCTCTATCTTGTATTCACGGAGTGATGCCGTGGTATGCTGTGGGAGAGAGTAAGTATTAGAAAGTATTAGAAACAAAGTGCTTGCTACAGAGGTAAGCATGTGCAATTGCATTGGCATGCAGGTGCGGAGAGATGCGGCACAGTGAGTAGAAACAGTGATTGAGTTTGTGATCACTTGACAATTTGGAAGTAAGTTCGTGATGTGTGACCAGAGAAGTCAAATAAAAATTGGTTGCTCGAAAAACCGTCATATGTCCAAGCCAAAAGTGGGCTAATAATGTGATTAATTGAATCGCGAGTGAATACGGCGGCACGGAACCATTGAGGTATTGATGTTGTCTATGAATTTTGAGATTCAATCTATCGCCAAAATAAGAGACAGGAGAGTTGTGCCTGGGGTGCCTGAAACTGAAGGCTGCCGTCATGGAGTGGATTAAAGCCAGCGAAGTGCTGTGAGCGTTGGTGCCTCGTGCGTGCAAAGAGAGTGATTGCAAAAACCCACAAAGGTGGCTCCGACTAGTGAACGGAGCTTACCTCTGAGCGCAAGCTGTGTAGCTGACTCCCGATGTTGTCTGCTGCTGGCGCATGCATGTATTATGAAAAGCAGTGTATATGCGTGATGGCTCAGTTGAGAGGAACTCAGGGCGCACGCATTAAAGAGGAGCTTATTTGACCACCGCAGGATTCGTTGTTTACTGTGCAGGTGAAAGGGCCCCGGAATAGCAGGGATAAACACTGTGGTGCTCAAACTCGCAGTAGGAGTCTATGAGTCTATAATCGAACACTGTAATGGATGTCGATCAGGGTCGGACTGGGACAAGAAATAGGCCCGGTCGCCCAAAAAAAAAGTGGCCCACCACTCGCCTCAAAAAAGTGGCCCACCCCTCGCCTCACGGGCCTTGACCTCTGATGAGATTACCGGAAGTGATGTCATTTGACCCCACCCCAAAGTGACATCCCGGGAAGCAATGAAACATGACCTTTCACCCCTTGACAAAACAGGTAGTGGCATCAAATAGCATTGTTCCTAAGTACACTAAATTACTGGGAATCCAACCTGTGTTGGTACTCATTTATCGACCTAAGAAAGATGAAGGGCTTTTTGAAAAAAAAGAAAAAAAATATTTCTTTTTCCATTTTTTTTCTTCCAAATCGGCCCAGGCATGGCCAGAAACCGGCCCCACTCCCCAGGGACGATTTCGAGGGGCCAATCCGACCCTGATGTCAATTTACACAATTTGAAAAATACAATTTCAATGATGTACAGCACGTGATTTTCTAAACAAGCAGATACATTTTTCTGTGCAGCAAGTGGTGTCTAAAACTAACAAATATATTTTTCTGATCAAAATATTTGAACAATTCTTATACTTTGCTGACACGTAACTCATGGAGAAGGGCGCACATGTATGAATACATAGAAGCAAACTGCCTCTGAATAGATATTATAGGCTATGGGCATACATGACTAGTGACAAAGAAATTGACATGTTGTTAATCAGTAAAAGTGCAGAAAGGGTGCAAAAACATGCACGCACACGCAATGGCCGGTTCTTTATGTTTATGACTAAAGCGAAAAAGGCATGGACTCAAACCCAGTATGCTATAGAGAGTGGGTCAGTGGTGTCTGATAGAGACCTATTGGGACAGTCTGATTGTTTGATATCAACATGCATGACTGGTGACCAAAAGGGGAGGGTATCCCACGCTTGTTATGCTGTTAGTCTTTCAGTAAAGTTTCAAAAGGAGGAGAGTACATCCACACGTACACACGATAGCCGATTCCTCATGTTTATTGGGGAAGGTCAGCAAAAACTGAATTGCTGTAGATCAAGGCGCGGGGGTGTTTGAAAGAGACAGAGCTTGATCATTTATCGAAGAAAAGGTTCCACTCAATACATATATTAAGACCATTTTTAACAGAGTCAAGGTGGTAGATCCACTTCTGTTCAAGTTTGCGAAGTGCCAGATCTCGATTGCCTCCACGAAATGGGTTGTTGACGGTTTGTAAGACTATCCAGAAGATGTCATTATGGCTGTGTTTCTTCAACTTGAAATGTGCTACTAAGGGTTTGTCCTCGACTAGATTTTTGACACAGGAACGTTGTTCACAGATTCGTTGTTTAATCTCTCTCTTGCATTTGCCAATGTATATCAGGTCACAGGGACATTTGATGGCATATACTGACCATTTAGTTTTGCAATTGGTGAAGTTAGGAAATGTCCATCTGGTGTCCTTGAGGTCAATGTGTTTGATGCTGTTTGTCAAGGAGCACACTGAACAGTTGCCACATCTAAAATGGCCTTTGACGGGAGGGAGATTCCACAGAGTTGTCTGGGTGATTTTCTCTTTTGTCTTGTCTTCGTAGGTGTTTGAAGGCCTCCGTGTGGAGTGTGTCCCAGTGGTGGAGAATTGTTCTCTTGATGGAGTTGCTGAGGAAAGTGGAAGTAGTTACGGATGTCATCCTCGTTGTGTGTTTCTCTTTGGCTATCAGTGTGAGACACAGTTCTCTGTTGGTGTGTTTGGCTCTTCTGTCAATGGGTTCCGCCGGAACAGACATGGTAATCCCCATCTTCAATTTAAGTGACCACATTCTATCTTCTGACAAAATTACTATTCTCAGCAAAGGCCTGAGTTTCATACCCAGCACACAACCCGACAGATTCAGCACAGAAGTGGAACTACAGAATTTTTTTAGAACCATCTGCCTTCGCTATTTATTTAGAGATAGCCCTGAAAAAGACCCACTGGAATCAACCGGGTTTAAACCACCGTCATCTTTCACACCCTTGTCATCAATGATATGTCCAGAGATCCTCACTTTTGAGAACCACATTTTGTTAGAAATGCGCAAGATGTTCAAAGACAAAAGAATCCATCACACAGACAATCTCACTAAACAACAACGTTTGGCCCTCAAATCACTAGAAGGTGATCATAATTTCTTGATCAAACCCGCAGTCAAAGGCAGAGGTATTGTCCTTTGGAGTCACCTCATATACAACAACGAGGTGACCAGACAGTCGTCCAACACCAAGTTCTACAGACAGATACCCACCAACCCCACCACCAGATTGCTGTCAGAAATCAAAAGTTTGATGTGCCATGCTTGGCAAGAGGGCTGGATAGATGAAATGAGAAACATTTCTAGTAAATCACCATCCAATTATTCCAGCTCTCTACTTACTTCCTAAAGTACATAAAAACACTGAGACCCCTCCAGACTGACCAATAGTCGTTGGTATCGGCTCAGTGTTAGAACCTCTATCGATCTATATCGATCACTTCCTCAGACCCTTCATAAGCCGCATGCCATCATACATACAAGACACTACAGCAATAATTAAGAAGCTAAGAACGATAAATGTGGACACAAATGATTTACTGGTGACCCTCGATGTAGACACAAGCATCCAGCAACTGTTGTGCATACAAGTTCTGGCGACCTACCTGGACCAAAGACCCCACCTCGAACCACCCACTTCGTTCCTCCTAGAATCCACAAGGATAGCATTGACGGAAAACTACTTCATCTACGAAGAAACCTTTTACCAACGGTGTCATGGCACAAGCATGGGGGCAATCTTTGCCCCAGATGTGGCGAAACTTTTTATGGACTCTTTCGAACAGCAATCAATCTACCACGACTCCAACCTGTTTAAAGACTCCATTGGATGCTGGTATAGATACATAGATGACGTTTTCATGACCTGGATAGACGAATATGAACAACTCCTCGTTTTCAAAGACTGGCTGAACAAACACAACCCATGTTTCAAATTTACGATCGATCACAACCCAAACAGGATACCATTTTTAGATCTTGATATTTACAAAGACTCCAACAACTGCCTAGCCACCTCTCTTTACAGGAAACCTACCTCCAAGAACACCCTTCTAGAATACAGTAGCTTTCATCCTACAGGCCTGAAGATGAACCTCCCTGTCAGTCAGTTTCTCAAACTGAGAGGAAACTGCAGCACAAATGATGACTACAACGCCATGAGCGATGATCTCAGCACACGGCTCAAGGAACGAGGATACCCCAGTCATATCATTCGCCAAGCTCGCAGAAGAACTAAACACACCAACAAAGAACTGTGTCTCACACCGATAGCCAAAGAGAAACACGCAACGAGGATGATATGCGTAACTACTTTCACTTCCCTCAGCAACTGCATCAAGAAGACAATTCTCCACCACTGCGACAAACTCCACACGGAGGCCTTCAAACCCAAGAAACCTAGATTTGTATTTAAGCGCAACAGAAACTTAGGAGACCGTCTGGTGCACACCTATGAAGAGAAGACAAAAGAGAACATTTCCCAGACAACTCTGTGGAATCTCCCTCCCGTCAACTGCCATTTTAGATGTGGCAACTTTTCAGTGTGCTCCTTGACAAACAACATCAAACACATCGACCTCAAGGACACCAGATGGACATTTCACCAATTGCAAAACGAAATGGTCAGTATATGCCATCAAATGTCCCTGCAACCTGATCAACATCGGCAAATGCAAGAGAGAGATTAAACAACAAATCTGTGAACACCATTCCTGTGTCAAAAATCTAGTCAAGGACAAACCCTTAGTAGCACATTTCAAGTTGAAGAAACACAGCCATAATGACATCTTCTGGGTAGTCTTACAAACCGTCAACAATCTTTTTCGTGGAGGCAATCGAGATCTGGCACTTCACAAACTTGAACAGAAATGGATCTAGTGCCTGGACTCTGTTAAAAATGGTCTTAATATATCTATTGAGTGAAACCTTTTCTTTGATAAATGATCGAGCTCTGTCTCTTTCACACACCCCCGTGCCTTGACCTACAACAATCCGGTTTTTGCTGACCTTCCCCAATAAACATGAGGAACCGGCTATGGTGTGTACGTGCGGATGTACTCTCCTCCTTTTGAAACTTTGCTGAAAGACTAATAGCATAACAAGCATGGGACCCCCCATTTTTGGTTACCAGTCATGCACATCAATATCAGACAATCAGACTGTCCCAATAGGCCTCTATCAGACACCACTGACCCACTCTCTATAGCATACTTGGTTTGAGTCCATGCCTTTTTTCGCTTTAGCCATAAACATAAAGAACCGGCCATTGCATGTGCATGCATGTTTTTGCACCCTTTCTGAACTTTTACTGATTAACAACATGTCAATTTCTTTGTTACTAGTCATGTATGTCCATAGCCTATAATATCTATTCAGCGGCAGTTTGCTTCTATGTATTCATTCATATGTGCCCTTCTCCATGAGCTACGTGTCAGCAACGTATAAGAATTGTTCAAATATTATGCAAATTTATCAGAAAAATATATTTTTTTGTTTTAGACAACACTTGCTGCACAGAAAAATGTGTCCGCTTGTTTAGAAAATCACTTGCTGTACATCATTGAAATTGTATTTTTCAAATTGTGTAAATCGACATCCATTACAGTGTTCGATTATAGACTCATAGACTCCTACTGCGAGTCCGAGCACCACTGTGTTTACCCCCGCTATTCCAGGGCCCTTTCAACCGCACAGTAAACAACAAATCCTGCGCTGGTCAAATACGCTACTCTTTAACGCATGCGCCCTGAGCTCCTCTCAGCTGAGCCATCACGCATATACACTGCTTTCCATCATACACGGATGCGCCAGCAGCAGACAACATCGGGAGTCAGCTACACAGCTTGCGCTCAGAGGTAAGCTCCGTTCACTAGTCGCAGCCACCTTTGGGGTTTTTGCAATCACTCTCTTTGCACGCACGAGGCACCAACGCTCACAGCACTTCGCTGGCTTTAATCCACCCCATGATGGCAGCCTTCAGTTTCAGGCACCCCACGCACAACTCTCCTGACTCTCATTTTGGCGATAGATTGAATTGCAAAATTCCTAGGCAACTTCAATACCTAAATGGTTCCGTGCCGGCGTATTCGCTCCCGATTCGATAAATCACATTATTAGCCCACTTTCGGGTTGGACATAGGATGGTTTATCGAGCTACCAATTTTTACTTGGCTTCTCTGGTCACACATCACGACCTTACTTCCAAATTATCAAGTGATCATAACCTCAATCACCTTTTCTACTCACTGTGCCACATCTCTCTGCACCTGCATGCCAATGCATTTGCACATGCTTACCTCTGTAGCCAGCGCTTTCTTTCTAATACTTTCTAATACTTACCCTCTCCCACAGCATACCACGGCATCACTCCGTGAATACAAAATAGAGATTCCCTCTCATCTACCTCTACCTGGATCCCAGTTTGGCCACACCAGGTAAATCTGCATTTCCAAAATCCCACAACAATTAGATGCATTCCCTGCACTCGAATTACATTTGGATCTCTTAAATTGTTTCAGAGACCAGGTGCCCAATCCACGGACATCAATCTTACGCCAATGATACACTTGGCAACTGGCCATCCAACAACGTTTAGCCATGAGGCTCCCACTACCTTAGGTAGGTTTTCTTTCTGCAGTGTCCCTTTGTGCAAACACTCATTTTGCCTTTTAAGTTTTCCCATCCTTAACACTCCATCCCTTGTCTCACTATTTGTAGGTGCCTGGCACTCTATAAGCACCATCGTGCTCCAAGATCCCTTAGTCCTGAAGACAGTTTGGTGCTACAACCAGCAGGTTTCAATTCCTTCAACCGCTGGCCGCTCCATCTATCCACCGTACTAGAAACACCTGATTTTTGTGTGTCGATAATGTTTACGTATTGCGTCACTATTAGCAACACATGAAATTACAGTCACCTCAGATGTACTAACCCACCCATATGCATAATCATTTGCGATTTGTATGCAATGTCTTTTCCTGTGCCTATCATGGCATATGTCGTTATTTTAAACAATTGTTCTTGCAAACTAATAAATTGCATTGTTTTATGATTATAAACAATCTCACTCCCTTGTGTTCTATGTAAGAGCTATCTGATACATGCCATCTTAGCTCCACTGCTTACAAAAGAAAACTACCAGACTGTCAATGACAAGGGTAGCCTTTGACTCCATCTTTTTTTGATAATTTTGACATCTGGCATGACATCTTGCATGGCAGCAGTTATACCACCATAAACTCTGATCACCAGTTCCCAAGAGATACACACGATTGTTGTTTCTGAATGTTTGGCTCTTGCAGGTCTTGGCCATATATAAGAGTAAGGCACTTCAATGTCTCTGTTCCTCAATCAAGCCTTGCATGTCCTATGTCACCCTGAGCTATCCATTTTATCTGATGCCTTGTTTGACCTTTCTTTGAATTTGTACCAGCTTTTTCTATTGGTAATGTTTTCTACCCACTTGTTGCTAATACATGGGTTGTGTCTATTTCAAAGAAAAATGTTCTCATGTGGTATTTGACATTTATTGTATGAACTATGGATGAGAATTTACTATGTAATAATTGTTAATTGATTCAAAACGGCTCAACATCACTCTAGTTGAAACTTCGGCTGAACTCTTTAAAATCTGCAAGGAACTGGCCAATCCTGCCACAGTCTCTACCTCTCCTGTCCCCTTCCAGGGTCTCCGTACAGCACTGACATCTCCATCTCTAAAACTCAGGACATCCTGTCCTCTCTCTCCTCCTATCCCCTCTCTCCCAATGATCCCTGATCTTCCTCAGGCCATTCTGCAGCCACCTCTCCTCCCTCCTTCTCTGCCTTTCCCCTGTTCTCCGCAGATGAGGTTTCTAGACAAATCCAATCTATGAAAGTCTCGTCAAAACAGGTTCACCTCTGTTCCTCTAAAACTATCAAAGACCACATCGACTTCCTGGCTCCTGCCCTGGCTGATTTCTGTATTTCACTCCTTCGCCGCTGGAGCCTTCCCATCCCCCCTGAAGCACTCCCTTGTGCACCCTCTTCTTAAGAAAACCACTGCCAACCCCTCTTGTCCGGCCAACTATCGCCCAATCTCCATCACTCCCTTCCTGGGCAAGCTCCTGGAGAAACTGGCCATCTCCCAGCTTAATCTCCACACTGAATCTATTGGTTGTCCCCATGACCATCAGTCTGTCTTCACAGCAGCCAGAAGCACGGAAACTGCTCTCCTGAACATCTGTGAAGACCTGCTCTCCAATCTTGACTCTAACACCCCTTGCGTCCTCATACTGCTTGATCTCTCTCTGTCTTTGATACTGTCAACCATCCTGTTGAACCATCTCCGTGATAACCTAGGTATCACTGGTCAGGCTCTGGCGTACCTGACTTCTTTCCTCTGCGACCGACCCTCTCAGGTCTAACTTGGGTCCCTCCTCTCCACTATCTTTTTCTCTATTTGTGGTGTCCCCCAGGGGTCTAACCTCTCTCCCTGGCTGTTCAACCAATACCTGGCACTCTGGGCCCACAGCATTGTCGCTCTCTGCCCCAAATTTCACTGTTATGCGGATGACACCCAGCTCATTTTCAGGCTACCATCGGCCTCGTCCTCTACTTCCCTCATCTCTGACTGTCTGTCTACTATGCAGGAGTGGTGTGCCGCCAATGACCTCTGTCTTAATGCCAGTAAGACTGAGATTCTCCTAATTTGCACACCCGCTCCCTCCTCCTTTCCTGTAGCTCTCTGCCCGGCCTCTCCTGGCCCCATTCCTGCTCCCACCTGTGTGGCTAAAAACCTTGGGGTCATCTTCGACTCTACACTTTCCTTCTCTCCTCACATCTCTGACGTCTCTAAGAAGTCACAGTAACAACTGCACCTGCTCAGAGATATTCTTCCTTTCCTCTCCTTCCCCCAGAAGCTCACTGTCTCCAGAGCTCTGGTTCTCTCTAGGCTGGACTATTGCAACAGCCTCTTTCTAAATCTGCCTGCTTCTACTCTCCGCCCTCTGCAACTTATCCAGAACAAGACTGCGAGACTTGTCCTTGGTCTCAAGACCAGGGATCGTATCTCTCCAGGACTGCAATCTCTACACTGGCTCCCTGTGGCTGTGAGGATTAAGTTCAAAACCCTCTGTATCGTCCACAAGGCCTTCTGGAGCCTGGGGCCTCCATACCTTCAACTCTCTCTTCCTAAATATCTTCCTTCTCGAGCTCTTCGCTCATCTGCCTCAAACTCCCTTAGGGTCAGTCGCTTCTCCAAGCAAGGAGTTGGTGGTAGATCTCTTTCTTCGGCTGGGGTCTCCCTCTGGAACAGCCTCCCTGCCTCCCTGAAACTTGAGGAGAATCATCTTCGGTTCGGTTCGGAAGCACCTCAAAGCCTCAAAACCTTTCTCTTTGGTTCTGCTTTTTCTCCTCCTCTCCCTTGCTGACTTCCTGGCTGACACTGACTTTGCACTGGTTGCCAGGCCGCCCTCTGATCTCGGGCCCAGGTCCCCTCCTCCCCAGTCGCACTCCTGCACTGCCCTCCTGGCAACCCCGCACTTGGGGACTATTTTCTGCGTTCCTACAGTCCCACTACCAGCACTTGGCACCTGTTATCTGCACTTGCTGGCTGTACTTTACCTTTTGTTATTTTTTCTTATCCCTTGTACTGCACTGTCCTCTCCCCCTTCCCTTCCCGCACTTCTCCCCCCTCCCTTCCCATGCACTTGCTCGATCTGAATGACACCTGTCCTAGTAGGATCGTTGTCTGTCTTCCCTCTGTTCCCCTCCCTTGCCTCGTCGCGCCTTGAAACACATATCTATAGGCGCATTATAAATGCCATATCATATCATATCATAATTTGTTTACATGTATAAGCTCAATATTTGAATATCTGGATTTCCAAATGGTCATATACTAACAACAACAGGTGAGACGGCCCGATTTGTTAACATAAATTTAAATATAGAAAACAAAAAAGGAATGCATTCATAGCAGCGACTCCAAATCATCACACATGTGAAACAAAAACACAAGTACATGAAATGAAAATAAAATTGCAACCTGTTCAAAAAAGTGTATTGCAAAAGAATACATGGCAGAAATGTGACCAAATTAGACATGTATGCATATAATAGAAATAACGAACTTGCAATAGAATATGAAACACATGTACAGTATGAAACAATGCATCAACTGGGTAAACAGATGAGCACAAACAAGGTTGGTATGCAGACCGTTGTTTACAACCTAATTCTTATAACCCTGCCTAACACCAAGATTAAGTGAACTGTAATTATAGTGAAGCAGTTCATCTGCGCTCAGTAACACGATTTAAAATGAGTGTGTGACTTGGTCCTCTGGAATTTTAGATAAAATTCAAGGAGACTGCTTATTAGCTTGCAGTTTTACTATTTATTGTTATGATATTTAGTGTTCATAGCAGGTTATTCAGATCCTTAATAGCATAACAATAAATGGTAAAACCTCAAGCTACAAAGCAGTCTCCTTGAATTCTATCTCAAATTCCAGAGGATCAAGTCACTCACCCAGTTTGAACAGCTCCACTATTATTACAGTTCACTTTGTTATTGGGCAGACACAGTACTATGGGCTGGCACTTTGCGATGGCATGTATTACATTTAAGAAGACTATTTCGCCACAAGGTTGACGTATGCCTGCAGTCGCTATGTGTCAAGATTGTAAATGTCTTGAATCAATACTACATTGTTTTGCCTACATAGCCTGTCACATTTTTGTGAGCTAGAAGCAGGCAGTCCTATTAACGTGTAAACAGGACCAACATTTTTGGTTGCAGGGCTGTATCTCTTTAAACTAAACAGTTGCACTAAAATGAATAAAATTAGAAAAAAATTAAAAACATAGTGAAAAACAGAGTCGCATCTAAATTACCAGAACAAGTCCATCACAACCAATAGTGAAGGGAGGTCAGGTCTAATTATTGTATTAATCATATCTCTTATTAATTGTTGAAATCACCTGATCATCTGCAGTTTAGCTTAAACCCAAATCACCAGTATTAGTACAGGTTAAATGATAGATGGCTTTAGACAAAATAAAAATGTCTCTGTGTATAAACCATGTTTTCAAACAATATATTTTTACAAAAATACTGAGTGACTGCTATTGCAGAAATTCACAATTAGCGTTAAAAGCCCAATGCTATTACCTATATTTTTGAATATTCAACAGAAAAAGTTGACTGTCTAAAAAAAATAGAACGTCATACTCAATTGTTGTTTTCCGGCAGGGAAAGCAACTTTAAATAAATTATAATGATGGTGCCCGAACTTGTCTGAAAAGGGCTGCATTGTGACCCTACAAGACCTTGGTTTGTGAATATAAAAGAACTGAGTACTAACCCTGAAGCAAAAGCAAAGTGCCAGTAGGTTGCTTTGCCAGAAAATGTTATTTCTGCTCCCGTTCTAGATCAAGTGAAAGTAAAATGTAGGCTCCATCCCAAACACTGATTAGCCCAAGTAAGCCGGGATAAGAATACTAATCAGTCCTCTGCCAAACCACTCATCAGTTATACCAACCTTGAAAGGTTGGAGAAAGCACTGCGAAAGTGAGATTTATCACCTTAAAAGTTGCAGCTATATTTAAGTTAAAAGTAACTAGGGTGAATAATTATGGTAACCTGTGTTGGATGGCCAATCTCTAATTAAACAAAAGTCAATTCATTGATCTGCAACTTGTAGGTGATTTGAACAGTGGCCTCAAAATCGGTTCATTTTGGAAAATGAACTTGTCCTGAAAGGCCTCTTTCAATGGGCTTGGCAACGGATCATGAAACCATTAGGTGTCAGTGTAATGTTATTCAAAGTTAGCAATTTTTGGGACTGTGTGTCAACGTATCATTATCATTCAAAGATCAGTCCATGTGCATTGATAAGCAAGGTATACAAAGTCGCCATCGATATGAAATACCATCCACCCCTGACAGAAATGATTTGCAGATCCCCTCATAATTCAGAACCACAATGCCATATGTGAGGATGATACATTCAACAGCCAATAGAGTTGATAGCCACGTAGAGTCACAAGAACTCTAACCTAGCGTAGTGAATCCAATGAATGAAGTGAATCCAGTCCAAAAAAACGTGGTGGAATTAAATGTGGAAAATTGTGTGGAAATAGTGTCAGTGGGCTGAGATAGGCAATCTGTGATCAACGGTAATAGTAATAGTATTACCTAATCTGCATTTTGGCAAAATTGATCAGCAATCTTAATGTTGGTTCCTTTTAGAATGAGGAAGTTCAAGTACTACAAAACTGTCTGCAATTCGTCTGATAGCTATTCTTATAGTTGCCACTAGAAATAAGTATATGTTTGGGTATAGAGTTGCAAGGGATAACTATAGAACACGTCACATTATAATTCAAAACATCAGTGCGAAATACCTTGGTCTAGAAAGTAATTAAAATCAACAGCAACCTGAAATACTGTCTCAGTCACCAAACATATGCAAAGGTTTAGATTTATATTTGAATTTTGAAGCATGCATGAAGCGCAAACTGGGTGGAATAAACTGCATCTAGACGCAGGTGATATCAAAAAACATAGGTATGCTACAATGCCAAGCCACATGAACTGGCGAATTCCATACACTGATAAATGATTATTCAAAAAAGAACGTTTTCAATGCTTTACTAAACTGAATAGGGGAGTCCTTTGCTTTAGGCTCCCAGGCGAGGCTGCTCCAGGACCTGGGGCCATGTACTGCAAAGCGGTGTCCAGTCAACTGGTCGTCAACAAACTGGTCGACTGCAATTTGGTCGACACCATTTGGTCGAATGCCAAATGGTCGAATTTTTTTTTTTTTTAATATATATGTGTTTTGTGGGTTTTCGTGTGGGGAAAAAAAATAAAAAAGAAAAAAAAGGGGGTTGGGGGGGACCCCCCCAAAAAAAACCAAAAAATGGGTAAAAAAAAAAAAAAAAATTCGACCATTTGGCATTCGACCAAATGGTGTCGACCAAATTGTCTGTCGACCAAATGTTTTCGACCATTTGACTGGTAACCCTGCAAAGCGTCTATCTTCCGTTGAGACAAGGGCTAAAGTCCAGAGTACACGCAGGTGGACGGAGTACCCCCACTGCTTTCAGAGGCCACCTTGATATGCTAATTTCCGGTGATGCCTCATTCAATTGGTATGTTAATGAGTCCCCCCAATTTTTATTGTAGGACTTGACCCCTGTTTGAGACACAATGGGACGACGTGACCACCAATAGAAACTTATCAGCAGAACGCAGCATGCAAGCCAGGTGCGATTTCGTCAGTTTTTCAGCCAGATATACCAGTGGCACATTGCGTAAGCATTTGTAGATCAGGCAGAGGATTTTAAAATTGATTCTGTCTTCGACCGGCAATCAATCTAGAGAGTGGCACAGTGTAGAAATATGGCAGGACTTTGGCACTTTATAAATCAGCCTCGCTACTGCATTTTGTGCCTTTTGGAGCTGGATCAGATGTTTATGAGTTATCCCAGCAAGCATCTCCTTGCTGTAATCCAGCTGGGAGTTAACCAATGACCCCACAATAACAACATAATCTTCAGAATCAGAATGAAAGATTGATTTCAATGTTGCTCCTACCTGCATCTCACATCCTAGATTATTTATTTTCGGACACATTTCAGGTTACAACACATCCAACATGCGTTGGGGGGGATGGCGTTTCCCATTGTCAGGCAGAAGATCTGTTGGTTCAAACGGTGCCACCTCTGTTTTTCTTGTATTAAGTTGGAGCCAATTCATCACCATCCAGTCTCCCACATACTACAGGCACTGTCTGGTCTGTGTAGGACGGAAGCCCCACCCCATGGCTCATCAGGATGTCCACTAATGGGTGCATATATAGATTGAACAGCAGGGGTAAGAGGGACGATCCCAGGGTTGCCCCATACTCCTGAGAAAGAAAACCCAACAGGAAACTCTGCAATCTCACCTATTGCATGCTTTCAGTTAGGAAAAAGCTGAACCACTTAATGGCATAATCAGAGACCTTTCCAACCTTTCTTTAAGCAATCTAAAATAATAACATTTTCTACAATATCGAACTCTGCAGACAGGTCTAACATGATTAGCAGGGCCATCTCACCCTCATCAAAAGCCCAAAGAAGTACGTCCCAACTCGCCATCTCAGTGGCAAATCCTGTCTGAAACCCAGATTGATCATATATTTTTTTTAAAGTGTATGCTAACAATGAAGACAAATGGTGATGGCTAAAAAGGTTTAAATCAGGCTTGGTCTCACCCCAAAAGGAGCAGTCCAGCCCAAAATGCTTGGTCATATCACTTTGGCACTAAACCAAAGCAACCCCAGACATGTTTCAGCCCCTTTACACATTTTACTTGAGGTGTAGCTTGGGTCTTTAAACCCAGCAGGCTCCGGACCCACGTCTGTGCATACCCGTCCCACTCGGTTTGACTTAGAGAAACCAAAAGAAGTGATGGATAGAAGATTTAGAATTAATCTTGACCACTGGAAATTGCTCTGGGCAATCCACTAGACAATCTTTCTTCAGCCTGCCAAGCCATTACAGAAAGTGGAAAGACCATATGCAAATCAGGTTTGATCCCACCCAAAAGGGTCAGTGCAGCTTGAACTGCTTGGGAACATCCCTTCTGTATGAAACCACGAACAACCCCAGACATTTTCGGCCTCATTGGGCATAATCAGTGAGGTGTAGTGTGTATCTCTAGGCCCAGCATGCTCCCGACCCACGCATGGGCATGTACATCCCACTAAGGGTGACTTAAACAAAACAAACAGGGGACAGCTATAAGGTTTAGAATTAATCTTGACCATTGGTAATTGTTCTTGGCAACCCTTCAGACCATTGTTCTTCAGCCTGCCAAGCTGTTACAGAAAGGGGAACGACCAAATGCAAACTAGGCTTGGTTGCACCCCAAAACAGGCAGTTCGCCCCCAGACTGCTTAGTCACATGCCCTGTGCATGTGACCACAAGCAACCCCAGACATATTTCTGCCTCATCATCGGCCATCTTCAGTGAGGTGTAGTTGGGTCTCTAGCCGCAGCACTCGCAGGGCCTTTGTCTGGGCATACTCATCCCTGTCGGGGTAACTTAGAGAACACAAAAGAGGTGATGGCTAGAAGGCATGGAGATACTAGCCATTGATGGGAAAACCTAGCCCACAATAAAAACATCAGTGCCATATAAATAGGCAAAGAACATAGTTGAAATAAACAGCAGCCTGAAATACAATCTCAGCTATCAGAAAATGGGCACAAGTTTTGTCCTAGTTCAAACAACAACAGTGTTATGAGCATAGTTAAAATGGGTCTAGTACAGATAAGTGAAGCACATGTCTGTGCTTTCTACACCTTGTAGTGAAATGGATAATATATGATGAGGTAGAGGAGCTAGCTCACCTGGAAAGTAATGAGCTAAACCTGCTTTGGAATGTAAATCCATAAAACTAGTGGATGGGGGGCTATATCCTCATTAACAGGAAGCCCTGTTTGGAATAATAATGGGTAACATTATGTAGCATCAAGCAGAGGTATAGGTGAGATCCAGGTGTATAAACTGGTTGGGCCCAGAAATGTGCCACAATGCACCACTTCCTCACACACCTATGCCCCCTGTTTATGTGCCCCCTACCTCACACATGCCTGTCACCTTTACCTGCTTTGCTGACCTCATAGGTCCACTCCTATACCCCTGGAGCCCCTATACCATGGTCATAAAGTGGATTCATTAAATCATGTGTAGTGCAAAGACACTCTGCTTGTGCTCGTGTATTGACTGCCAGCTGTGAAAACACACAAATGCAACCTGAAATCGTGCTGCTCACCTTCAGCTGCGATGGTAAAGCCCTCTCATTAGTGTTGTGCCTCCAGATATGTTGGCTCAAGTGGTGAAATAAACACCAATTAAATGAGACAGTGGAATAACTCAGAGGGGGTGGGGAGGCGGATGTGCATGGAGGTACAGTGGTGCTGCTTGATGTGACCAACTGGAGGATCAGGAGATAAATCGAGGTGAGACTGAAAAGTTAAATCTTTTTTAGGAGTAGTCTTAACATATGAGTTACTTGGGGGAACCCAGACGTGGACTCCCTGCTCACTGTGCACAGAGAGGCACAGCTCCACCTCACTAATGAGGCCCAACAAGGCTGAAACACGTGTATGGGGTTGCTGTTGGTACTCTTGTTCCTTTCCGTGCTGGATTGTCCATGTGGGTGGGACAAAAACTGCTATGCAAATGGATATTTCCCATCTGTGAAAGGTACAGTGAACAAAAAGTGATGGCTGAGGACTCTCAAAGTGGGAAAAAACATAGAACAGGTTATCATGCCATGTTCCTTCTGGAGAGGGGCGCCTGCTACCTTTTTTGAAAAGATTCTGCAAGGATCTTGGGGTTGGTCACCCTGAGTTACTGGGAGAACCCAGACCTGGACTCCCTGCTCACTGTGCTCAGAGAGGCACAGCTCCACCTCACTGATGAGGCCCAACAAGGCTGAAACACATGTGTGGGGTTGCTGTTGGTAATCTTGTTCAGAAGGGAATTGCCATAGCATTTCGGTGCTGGACTGCCCATGTGGGCGGGACAAAGACTGATATGCAAATTTTTGTTCCCATCCCTGAAAGGTACAGCGAGCAAACAGTGATGGCTGCGGACTCTCAAAGTGGGAAAAAACCACAGAACAGGTCATCATACCATGTTCTTTCTGGAGAGGGGTGCCTACTACCTTTTTTTTTAAAAAATGTAACTTTATTGTCAGTTGGTAACCGTAAAAGTACAGAATTATATAGTTTGGGGTTCTGACAAATACAAACATAATTCCCTGATGAATATAATAATTCAATGTTATTACAATAAAAACTGTTAATAAATAAGCTAAAATAATGATCATGAATAAATAATACTTGCTGACAATAACATATCTTTAACTGTATTCTCTTCTGCACCATGCCTCACCAACATAGCTAAAAACAGAGAATATAATATTGTGGGTATTTGCCAATTTACATAGTTCTTTGGCTATAATCTGAGATTGTAAACCTCTAGTAGACATACCTGGGGCCCTGAAAAAGCTAATGCTGCACGGTTTCAATTGTCCCAGGACAAAATGGAGAGGACTCTAAACAACTGGGCCTAACTGAGGTAATTGGTAGAATGCCGAGTTGAAACTTTATAAATAACCGCTCTATAAGGGGTTGCAATAAGGCAAAGATAATGTTCCAGGGATTTACCTTGCTTAGTCGACACATAGTATAACCAGTCGCTAGATGCAGACACTTGAATATGTGCTGTCTTGTGTTGTATTCTAAGCAGGCACCCAGAACTTCCTAGCTACTGTTTTTAGAAATATCATCCGGGTTAGTCCAAAGGTGTTCAAAGTTCAACAGGCCCAAAAAAATGTTATATACTTAATGTCGGTATGATTGGAGCAGATGTGTACCCAGAAAGCAATGGCTTAATTGCAAACAGGTCATGTATGAATTAGACCGAGTTCCATATGGAATGGGGCATTAGGTGGATTTGTTGGGAGCCACAGTAGTTTTTTTTTTTAAAAAAGGTTATTCTCCGTCGATTACTTTGGCTGGATCTTACAATGGCTCCAGATCTCAGCATCATAATTGGCAGTTTCTATAGCCTGTGCTCTATAGATTTCCAGTGCAGGAGTCAATATGTTATTGCCAAACGTTTCTGAGAAAGGTAGGATGCTGTTGCACTTTCTCTCAAAAGAAAGGTAAGCTTTCCCATTCCCCCGAGATTCTAATCCCCAGATAGTCAAACTGAAAAACCTCCTCAATGTTTGCTCCACCTATTGTAAGGTAAATGCGTGTTCGTGGTCCCTGCAGCTTGTTACAGCTCATCGTTTTTCGATTTTTCTTCGTATACTTCAAGGTCACAGTTCACAAAATTTGGCAAACTGCTCTGTTAACTTCAGTAAGCCAGACAGGCTTCTAGAGATAAGGGCCACAGCATTGGCTAACGCTGAAATGGCAATCTTCTCACAACCCACAGATGGGACATCAGAAGTATTTACCTGTCATTCAGTTACCAACCCATCTAAGAACAAGTTAAAAAAGGTGTGGGCCAGTATACAGCACTGCCTCAAATCTTTCTAGGAGGGAACAGGTTTGGTGCACTCACCATGCAAACCCCATCTAACCTGGGCTGTTGAGTTGTTATAGGGGTCCATAATAGCCTGAAGCAATGGAAAGCAAACCTCCTTTTTAATCAAGGCATGCCAAAGTTTGCACCTTGGGATACTGTCAAAGGCGGCCTTGAAATCTACAAAAGTCATATATATATTTGGTCTCCTTTGAGTGTAAGATATTTATTTAGGAACAATAACAGTCTAAACACCTGATCGATAGTACTCACCCCTTCGCAGAAGCCATCTTGCAGATGGCACAATGCGCTTGAGTCTATTACCCAATTTACTAATTTGTTTATCCATATTTTACCAGATATCTTACTACTGGCATCTAGCCGTGAGATTGTGTGATAATTCCCTTGGATACCCATATTACCCTTTTTAAAGATTGTCAGAATCTCAGTGCTGTGCCAAGTAGTTGGCTACATTCTGGTTTTGAGGATGGCATTGAATAATAGAAATAGGTGCAGAGCCCATATCACTTGTTCGTTCATGGAGAAGTCCACTGAGATATGGTCTGGGCCCAGGCCTTTCCCCTAGTTTGCTTGTTGGTGGCTTCAAGAACTTCTAAGGGTGTTTGATCAAAACCACGGCCATAAGGACTAACGGTTCCTTCAAGGGGCATAGTGAAACCACATCTACTCTCCTTGCAAAGAGAGATATAATGAGTGAGCCAAAGGTTTTCCGGTTTTGTCACAGGAAGAGGATTCCTGTCGGCTTGCATAACGTTAACAACTATTTATGGGGAGGTGTTTGCTTTAGGAGAAGGCTGCAGCAAGTGATGAGATTGAGCTGGTGGTCCGAAAAGTAGGCAGCGGAAGATGTTAAGAAAGATACAGGACAGAGTGGAGGGGGCTGGAGAGAGCATGAGGAGGAAAGATAAAAGGAGGTGGCAAAATAACAGAAGATGGTAGGAGTGTGACCAGAGAATGCAGTTGGGAGGAGACCAACAGTGGTGAATGGAATACAACATCAGACGGTACGAAGAAGGATACCAAAGTAGGTGGAAGAAGGTACACCACAGAAAGTAGCTGGAGAGAAATATCAGGAGGTTGCTGGAGAGAGAAATGAGAAGGAGGTTGCTATACAAGAGCAAGCCTGGGGGATTAATAAGGTGGAAGCTAGTGAGAACAGAAAGGAACAAGAGGGCAGGTATAGCCCTAGACAGGGGGAGGGAGTAAGACCGTACTACTACAGAAAGTGGGCTCTGCCTGCCAGTGGAGGAGAAACACAGGTTTTGTCTGTGGCTTGTGGTGGAAGAGACCCAACAACTGACTAAAATCCCACAGACTGTGAAAAGAGGAGTCGTCAAAATAATTGCAAAGAGGACATGTATTTTAAAGGGTGATAATCACTTTTTTTTAGATAACTTCTAAAGAATAAAAAAAACTAAAAGACGTATGGCAGGCTTGGTCATTTCTGTTGATCAATGTCCATGATATGACCAACGAATCATAATATTAAAAGGATATAAGAAATGCCCGGATATGAACAGTGTCAAACGCAGAATGGTAGACATTTCAGGTCTATTCAGGTTCTGCAACACAGATGTAATAAAATCATTTTTATGTCATTTAAATAGGACTCCTGGTTTTATGGTATTTATTTTTCCTACATTTCAACTGTATGTATCCATATTTTTTTTCTTGTCATGTTATCTGTATTCATCTACATGCATTTTTTGCTCCCTAAAAAAATGAATTGCAACTATATTTTTTCCACATTTTCCACATTTAATAACGCTAAAAAAATACATTGGGTGCCTGTAACGGGATGTACCATTTGATAAAAACACACCGGACACACATAAAACAGAGAACCTGAAAACCAAAGCAACTCGCATAGGCACATTTACTATATGTGGAAACGTTAGACCCAGAGCATTGTCTTTAGTGGTTCTCACCTGGATAAGGACTGCAACATATATCCATGGGCGTAATTTTAGGGGCGGACAGCAGTGTTTGTCCCCCACAACTTTCATGGCACACCATTTTGACCCCATTTATTTGGCTGGGGAACTTTTTCGTCAGACGGCATGTCCCCCCAACATTTTCAGCAAAGTTGCTCCACTGCATGTATCCCTTGAAAAAACAAACACAGAGATGTCGCGTCTTTGTGGCCACTGAAGAGGCTTTAACGGGAAATCACTTATTTCTTTATGCAACTGCATGCTGTCAGCTTTCATTGCCATTGGCCTGCAACGCAGGAGTGACAGCATAGGGAGAAAAGCATGTTTCCATTTCTTTTTTTTCTGTCTTTTACAAGTAAATATTGACATGAAACTGATGTCTGTTTGTATATGTAAAATCAATATAAATGAAAAACATGCAGTCTTAAATATACATTTTGCAGATGACAACCATATTCTCTTCTCTGTTCCTGAACTCTCCTCTGATCTCTATATCAACATTTCCAACTGTCTCTCTACCATTACATATTGGATGGCTTTGCACTCTACTATGTTAAATTCTACCAAATCTGAGGTGCTCTTCTTCCCTGCAAAATACACTATCTGAGCTCTTCCCGTGCCTATCCAGTTCCCACCTGACACTCTCCCCTGCTCCTCTTCAACTAGTGACCTCAGTGTCATCTATGACTCTTCTCACACCTTCTCTACTTTCATCTCCATAATTGCAACATTGGCTTGTCTTAAGCTCTGAATATTAGGAAAATCAGGCACCTTTTTCTTTTAACACCACCAAGTGTAGAATGGCCTGGTGCACTGTGAGCCCCCCTGGCCCCACAGACTACACAACACAAGACAAGATGCTCTCTGTCCGGGCTCCACGCATGCTCTGGCACATTGCAGGAATGCCCTGTTTATTCACACACAACAGAGTTACGTCACTCCACATACGTTACCTTAAAGCAACACACCACACTACTCCTTTTTCAAAACAACTAACAGTGACAAAAAACCTGCCACCACATAACATTGGCAATTAATAACAACACAATAACAGAATCACTCTGAGCAACATCCCGCGCATACTTCAGGTGTCCAGCACAAAGTCATTGAGGTGGCAGGTCTCATCTCACAGCACGTTGCGGATACCGCCGGCCCCCTTACCAGCTCAGCTTCTCATCACCTGCTTCCCCCTGGTCCAGGGAGCTATGAGGGCGGTCAGTCCCTTCACCTTCATCCCTCCTCAGCGGGATATGCCTAGCTGCTGGCTCTCCCCAATCCTCATGAAAAAGCTTGCATCTCTCGTGACTGTGGCATTTCCATCGATGTAGTTACCATTGATCCCTTTACTGCCACCACGTCCATGCGGTTGAGCTCATACAGAAGTGACAGCTTCTCCCCGGGTGCCTGTTTCTCACTATCAGTGCAATCCTGGTTAAACAGGGGTGGGGGCAGTGGGGTTGCCCGATACTCCCTCAGAAACTGATAGAGAGCCCTTTCGAGTCACTGTCCTTGGCCATGGGCAATCTGAAACACCTTATTGAGGGTCCTAATGAAGTGTTTCACTTCTCTGTTTGCTCTAGACCATTTCAGCATTATCTTCCGATGGTGGATTCCATACTCCTTCATCAACTGGCCGAAACTCTCCCTCTGAAACGGCAGCCCCTTGTCAGATCACACTACCTGGAGCAGGCCAGGAATGGCAAACACTTTTGCAAAATGCCGCTGGCATGTTGTCAAGTGCCACTGATTCCAGCAATTCTACTTCTGGGTACCCTTTTCCATTGGTCAATCACCACCGGAAAGTGTGTGCCCCTTCATGTTGAGCCAAAGTCCACATGTACTTTTTTCCAAGGCTGTGTACTTTGGAGCATGAATTCGATCGTAGGCTCTCTTTGTTCTGGGGGAAGCCACCTAATACCATATGCAGCCTGTTACAAACTCCTCCACCATCCTTTCATTGGCAGGTGGGCCTTTGTTTTGGTCATCCACTGATGCCCCTGGTGTGTCAGTGCAATCACCTGCTGGCTCTTACTCGCAGGTACTACCATTTTGGCCCCTCTTAAAAGAAGACCCCTCTCTGCGAAAACCAGCTGGTCCTGCACTCTCCACAATTGCTCCAATGTTGTGCGGGCCTCCTGGATTCTTTTGCTGAGGCCCGCCTGTATTGTCATCTATTTCCCTTTTTGCAGGGCCCCTCTGAGGAGGTTAAAATACTCATCCTCCTCTGACGCTTTTCCAACTCCTGAATAGGCATGGAGTTTGGAGTGGCGGACTCAATGATCTCTTGCACATGTTCCTCTGCTTCATCCTCTGTGCACTCCCCACCAGCCTCCTTCATCTGCGGATGTCTCAACAAATAGTCTGCTGCATTGTTGGCACCAGGTCGGTACACCAGGGAGTCCCCATACTCCAGAAGGGCCAACATCCACCGCTCAATCCTGAATCGGGACTTGGAGGACGATCACGCCATGATTGGTCACAGGGGATTGTAGTCCGTCACCACCGTCACAGGCCTTCGCAGCACATATAGGCGGAAATACCTGCACCCCCAAAGCACTGCCAATGACTCATGCTCAATCTGAGAAAATCTTTGCTCTGTTTTGGAGAGGGCGCGGCTGGCAAACACCATGGGCCTTACATCGCCCTTGGCATCAACTTGTATCAGGACTGGCCCGAGACAAAAATGACTTGCATCTACCACACTCTCTGATGGATGGGACGGGCTCGAAAAACGCAATTGTGTCATCCGCCTCGAGGGCCATCTTTACATCATCAAATGCAGCCTGTTCCAGTGGGATCCACTGCCAGACAGTATCTTTCCTTGTGAGGCTCCTTAATGTCCCAGACCACGTGGCTAGATTCCTAATAAATCTCCTTTAGTACATTACCATCCCTGGAAACTGCAGACCTCTGTAACTTTCTCTGGGGGTGTGGCATACATGAGGTCCTTCAACTTTCCGGTATCAAGAGACACTCCTCCTTCCTTGAACACAAAACCAAATAACTCAATACTTGTCTTGGGAAATTCTCACTTATGCTTATACAGAATGAGGCCTGGAGACTGGATGCGTTCAAGCATCTTTACTAGCCTTGCATTTGACTTCAAGCCCTGTGAACACCCGAATGACATTGCTAATGATTATGACGCCCTCCAAGTCTGCTAAAGGACCCCTAATGATATTTTGAAAAACCTCAGCAGCCGAAGAAACACTGAAGCTGAGGCTCTTCCATCTGTACAACACTTGGTGGATCGTGAAGGTGGTTATATACTGGGACTCGGGGTACAACACGGCCTGGTGGTACCCGGCCCTTAGATCAAGCTTTGAGAAAATGCTGGTGCCTTGCAAATCAGCCATGATATCGTCAATCATGAGGGTTAGATGTCTCTCCCTCTTTAGTGACTTTTACGGCAGCCTCATGTCCACACAGATTCTGATGGATTCAGGTTACTTATGCTTCTTCACAATGACAATTAGTGACACCCAGGGCCTTGGCCCTTGCAGCTTTTCAATGATGTTCAGATTGATGAGATTCTCCAGTTCCTTATCCACGAGTTCTCTCACATGAAATGGCACTCTCCTGTGTTTCAGGGCAACTGTGCAAATTGGTGTGTCTATATGCAGTCTAATCGGGTCACCCACCAGCTGACCAATTGCAATGAACACATCTGCAAATCTCTCAAGTATCGCCTGTCCATCCTAGATGTACACACTATAAGCAAAACTCACTATTCAAAGAGCCTCAGCTGTAGCACAGCTCAACAGGGCATTGCCACTAATGCCCATGACAAAAAAACCTGGCCTTGATCGAACTGGTGGCATGTTCTACCTGTGAGACAAAAGCACCCAACAGTGGGATTGGATGATCACCTCTGAACTTGAAAAATGTTCCTTCGGGTGCTTCAGTGCTTGGGGATCCTTAATAGTGTGATAGTGAATTTTCGACATGACATTGATGGAAGCCCCAGTGTCCACCAAAACTGGAACCGGTGACCAATTAACTCATACCATGCATTTCGGCTGTCTCCTGGCCTTCATCTTCAACACACTCACACTGGAAATGAAGCTAATGTTCTCCTCATCGTCCTCCTTTTCCAACTCCTGACTTATTCCCCTCCTCTTCCTTGTCTACAACGGCCACATTCGGTGGGGCTGCTGTCTAAAGAATGCTGCCCTGACTGGACCTCTATGAATTACCATTGGGAGCGTTTCACAACACATTTGTGCGTAGTGGTTAACATTGCCACATCTTCCACACGCCTTCGTCTTCGCAGGGTACTCTGATGGGTGTGGAAGTCACATCCACAATTGAGGCATGCCTCAGGTGATTTTGCGATTCTCTCTCTTGACGGCATTATGGCCTGCCGGGCCCCTCTCACCCCTTGGCCTCAACCCACTGCGCATATCTCAGCACTCTTGATCGTGCGAATGGCAGTGTCCATCTTGGAGACATGTGTTTCCACCACCTCACGCGATCTTCCCAATTCAAGGATTCAGGCTAATGTCAGGCCCAGCTCTCAGAGAACTCGTCGACCTAGCTTTTCAGACGTGCACCCATGGATTAATTGGTTGCGGATCATGCCTTCCTCATTGTCCCATGCACATGCTACCAACAGGCTCTGGAGGCAGCCATGAAACACGTTGAGGGACTCATTGTCCTTTTGCTTTGCACCACACATCACACACCTCTCAAAATCCATGTATGCAAGTGGCAAGAAATATTCCCTGAGTGCATTCTTCGCTGCAGCATAAGACTCATCTACAGGTTGTAACGTTTTGAAGATCTGATGCTAGCAGGACCTGCCACACATATGAGGGTTGTTACTTTGCTTTCATTGTCCGTCCCCCCTGTGGCCTTAAAATACATATCAAGGAAGTTGATCCACAAGTTCCACCTCGGACCAAGGCTGAGACATCAAACTCTGGCATAGGGGCCAACAAACCTTGCTGGGGCGGCACTTGCTCTCTTACCCGGGCGATTCCACCAGCAGAATCCTCCCCTCCTTGATCGTCCTGCATGCTGACAGTACTGGTCGGTCAGAGAAGGGCGTTGGGCTCAGAGGCCTCTTCTGTTCACACAGGCCGCAAACCAGCGCCACATGTGGGTGCACGAGCACCTCTTCTATGACAGTTGCCGAAACCCAGCAAAGTACATGTGTCCCCTGAAGTGCACCTGGTTGGTCAGGTCCTCCTCCACATGGGACAGATGAGAGAAGTAAAAAAAAGAAATGGGGAGCACATAAAATGAATGGGAGAAACCCCCCCCTCCATCCTCTTCCCCAGACATAGAACGTTATACTTGGTAGAAGGTGCTATGAAGGCCAAGAAAAACAAACGTCCCCTTCACTATGTAAATTGACGGGGAGGCACACAAGCATTCCACTAGGGAGCCACAACCTCCGCAAGCATGAAGAACGAGATGGCGCTCACCATGACACACAAGTATGCTCCTCGGTTTTGTTACAATGTATTCCTCACCTGAACTGTTTCACTAAAACATTTTCTAGTGAATTTCAAAGGTTGTATTATTCTACAGTTTATACATTTTCTTTACTGTAATAAATAGAACTATATGCACATTACAAAACCACTTATTTTCTACAAATAATATTTAAATAAAACAGATAAAACAGCAATAATTCTTTGTTTTTGCTTACCTGAAATCTTCTTCTACTTCTCTTAATTATTGCAGCTTGGTCAGCATGACGTTTGTCAATGAGAATGAGACATATTTTATAATGGGAATAAAAAGAGACTGATAACGTTTTTTTTCCTTCATAATACTACTGTATGCACACTGAATGTATTCTTAGTACTCAATCAATTAAGGTTTTGAGTATTTATAATGTTGCTCTAGAGTAAAGAAAATTCCTGTTGGAGAGAAAAAAACATAAAGTATACATTTATAATAATAGTCATTCAACCATTTCTAAACAACATCATGTACATACTGCTAATACATGTATTTATTTATTTATTTATGTATTTGTTTATTTATTGGACATTTGTATGGCGCCTATACACAAATGTTTCCAGGCACCACAAGACAAGAAGGGGGGTGCATGGGATAATATAAGAAAAGCACAAGATGGTTATATTGGCCTTGTGACAATCCTACAGTGCAACTGCTTGAACAAGGTGATAAGTGCAAGGAGGGAGGGGACAGAGGGAGAAGTGCAAGAGTGGGAGATCCCACAGTGGCAGACAAGTGCTGTTAAGCCAAGGCAGTATGTACCAAGGGAAAGGGGTGCAGAGTGCATTGGACAGGAGGAGTGGGTTGGAATAGTCAGGGAAAGGGAGCCCGAGAACAACATCTGGTGAAGGATGCTGGGTAGGAATGGTAGGCTGGCATGGTCTGATTCCTGCACAACTCTGAAGGGACCAGGCCCAAGTCACAGAGCCAGTCAGAGAACTTAGCAGGGGAGGGGCAGAAGGGAGGAAGCAGAGAAAAGGAAGGTTTCCAGAATTTAAGAAGATCTGGCTCAAGTCTAAGAAGGATAGGGAGGCTATTCCAGAGGGAGGCGGCAGCCGAGGAGAGGGATCTACCTCACACTCTCTCAAAGGAATCTGACTGTGCAGTATTTAAGGAGGGAGAGCTGGATGTAGGGAGGTCCCATGCCCCAGACAGCCTTGTGGGTGATGTAAAGGGTTTTCAATGTGATCCTTGCAGTCACGGGGAGCCAGTGTAGAGACTTTAGGGCTGGAGAAATGCAGTCCCTGGGCTTGAGGCGAAGGATAAGTCATGCAGTACTATTCTGGATTAGTAGGAGTGGGTGAAGGGAGGAAATAGGAGGGTTGAGGAAGAAGCAGTTGTAGTAGTCAAGCCTAGAGAGAACCAGGGTTCTGTAGACATTGAGCTCCTGGGGTAAGGTGAGGAAAGGTTGAATGCCCCTGAGGAGATGAAGCTGAACATCTTACTTTTTGGCAAGGTCCGTGATGTGTGGAGAGAAGGAGAGAGAGGAATCAAAGATGATCCCAAGGTTTTTTGCCTCACAAGTGGGTGAGGGGAGAGGGCTGAAGGAGTCTACCCATAGAATGAGGGGGAAACTAGGAGCAGGTATCCCAATGAGAAGGATCTCAATATTGCTGTCATTGAGGCAGAGATTGTTGACAGAGCACCATGCCTGAATAGCAGTCAGGCAGTCAGGTATAAGGCAGGAACAGGATCCTTTCCCTATATCTAATTTTACTTTCTACAAACAAATATAAACACAAATTAAAACAATTACTCTATAATAACATTATAGAAAGTTATTGCTAACAAAATGTTACACTTAAACAAAAACATTTTATATACACAAAAATGCACACCAACAGCATCATAACAATAAGTAACTATATACAAATAGTTCAGGTTTCATGTTTGTACAAACTTTATTTTACTTTACTATGTATGGGATTTACAGAGTAGTTTATGTACACTTCATAAGGAAACTGAGACACTTCACCTAACTGTATAATCAGTTTTACTCAATATATAAAGCAATGCCAACATTGTATCATTATTTTGAGTCGAAACTTTTTAATGTAAGGTCCTAGTAATATACAAAATAATAGGAAAAAAAAATATTACACTATCACTAAATACATAGATAATGAATACAAAACGTACTGAATACTTCTTGTAAAATCTGTGTGCATGCTCATTTTTGCCAACTTCACACATAAGAAGTAAAGTACAATATTCTATATTCTAGACTTCACAATACAAACTTTTTTTGTACCAGTGTTCTTTTTGTATACTTTACATTTCTTTGACTTTTCTTTATAGGTCTCTGTACAGCGGTTTGTTTTGTATGTAAACAGTTATCTCAAACTACACTCCCTAACACTCAAAATAATGTACATGATAGCCACTTATACACCCTAGCACTCATAGGAAACACTATTACATGTACACATTTACAGAATGTTTTACATAATAAAACAAAAGTAGAAGATTGCAGAATGCTCCTTTATATGATTTCCGGCATGTTGACCATAGGCTGAAAAATACATATTGTTATTAATACCATATTAAAAATCACCAAATGTGTAGACTGTAATCCCTAAAAAATTTCCATAGTACATTTCTCCTTTATAGATCTACTTAATGTGTATTTACATTATCATTGCAAGCTCTTTGAATCACTTCACTTGTGTATAAACTCTTTACAAATCAACAATTACAATTACAATTGCAGATATGCACAAAAACTTTAAAACTTGGGGTGCAAAGAGGGGTTCAGGTGAACAGGACTGGTCATGCCTCAGCACTCCCATGAGGCGGTGAATAACTGCTGACTGTTGTACTTTGCCCGAAGAGCGGTTGGGGCAGGCTCAATTCTGGGAGCTGTTTGTGTCTAATCATCTCAAGTATCTAGTTATGGAAGTTGACTCAGGGCTCTATCTGGCTGGTGTTACCCAGGATGTGTTTACCCATCTTGGCAAGACTAATAGGTACTCTGTCTTGGGCATGGTATTGTGTGGGGCCAGCATTTCAGCAAAAGAGAAGGTGTTTTCCCACTGGCAAGAGCTGTGTTGCTTCTGCCAGGGGTGAGGCACCACCCTGGGTGATCCAACGAATCGGTACTTGATGATACTATGGGAACTAGATCTGGATTTCTTGTCCTACTTTAAGAAGTTGTCTTACCAGTCCATTTGTATTTTGGTGGTGGGTGCCCGGTACCCTTGTGGGGGCAGTTCACTGTGCTTTGTTTTTTGGGGTTGTTTATCCTAGTTTGTGCAGAGGGATGTTCGTGACTTTGGTTTTCAGCATCAGTTATGTGGAGTTTTGGAGTGTTTTTACTGAGTGTGGAGATGTGTTGGTGGTTTGTTAGGAAAGGCTGTGCACCTCTACGAAGATTGCCCATTTGGTAGTGTGATGGAAGCTGTTGGAGCTAGGGTGTTTGGGGGCTGGTGCCACACTGGTAGTTGCTGTCCTGCTTTTGGGTCTACAAGCTAGGCTGTGTGTTGGATCGGTGTGATGTTGTCCTTTTCATTTCTTATGGAGGACAGTGAGGGGATGTGGTTTAGAGGGAGCTTGCTCCATCTTCAGAGTATGGAATGGAGTGATTGTTTTGGAGACTTCTGGTCAAATTTTAGGATGGTCCGTTTGTGTTGCTCTGTTCCATTCCCTTCCTTTTGTTCTGTTGTAAGGAGGGAGATGTCTTGTATCTTGACTTGTCCCCTGTCCCTGTGCTGTGGGCTGGTGTGCTTGAAATGCCTGTGGAACACCTGTGGAATGCCTGCCTCTGAAATGTTGAGTGAGTGTTTGTGTTTCAGTGTTCACTGAGTGTCAGTTGAAAGGGAGTTGCTTGACTCAGAAGGTGCCTGTGAATGTCTCTGTGTGTCTCTTAACTGATGTACTTCCCTTTGTATCTGCAATCCTGATGCTGTAACAGTAACCTGAGTAAAGAAGTTACTCCCTACACAATGGTCTCTACAAGTCCTTACTGAAGAACCCATTATTTCATATTTGTTTTAAGAAATCCATAAGCAACGCTTCAATGCATTCAATTCATACCACACCTCACTATCAAACATTTCTATGCTAAAGAGAAGATTTAAAACACTACTTCCATTTACATGTATCCCTTCTTCTGTGCCACAAAAATGATCTGCGTACTGAAATGTATTAGCATTCTTACTCACAAATTAAAGACACTGCAACATGCAGCTTTCCATATGTTCTACACTAGAGCATCCATAATCCCTGACCATTCATTATGCAACGTGAAGTTATTAGAAATTGCACTACAAAACATATCACAGAAAATAGTTGCACAACCCTGTACACCTTCATTCCATTGCTGTAATGCATTCCTATTACATACACTTCATACCTTATCTTATACAAGGCAAAAATCACCTACTAATAACACTTGTTTCCTTCATATCATAAAGAGTGCTAATGATAGGAACCTAGCACCTACAGAAAGGAAGCATTTTGAATTCCACCAGTTTTCAATAATCATTACGCATGGCATTTGTCATGTTCTGCGGTGGTCGGTCATAATTTCGAAAAAAAAATGTCGAAAGACAAAAATGTTGAAAAAATAATATCGAAAAAAAAAATTTGATTTTTTTTTTAAATTATATATTTATTTTAGGGTCCGGGAATATAAAAAAATGGGTAAAACAAAAAAAAAAACATTAAAAACGGGGGGTTGAAGGTGAACTCCACCATTTCGAATAAAAAAACGTACTAAAAAAATGCGACTTTTTTTTCGATATTATTTTTTCGAAAAAATGACTTTCGACATTTTTGTATTCGAAAAAATGACTCTAAACCATGTTCTGCTATGTGAATATAACAAGGAATGTGCAGACCTAATTAAACTAACAAGGTTTCCATGTTTTGCAGGGTATCATTTAATGGGAGGACATTGCTTATCATGCGCAAAAGTGTTCATCATTACAAATACATGTTTCCCGTTATGCAATCATGTTTGCAACAGTTACTTTACTACTGAGTGTGCTGTTTTCCATGTACGCATGGCAAACTGTATCCACACACAAACAACTAGCTGTCACATCAGCATTGCAGGTAGAATTTACTCAGTTTACAGTATAGAATTCAAATGTGAAAACTAAGCCACAGTGCACGTGCACATACACCGAATACACAAAAATTTGACCTGCTCATTTAACTCCCACAATCCATTTTCCAAAGTGTGGCAACAACATCTTTAGAAAAACTCACTATTGTTGGGGGTGGCCGGCGACGAGACCAGATGGACGCATAAACCTTCAGCTCCTAGACAAAGCCTACAATTTTAGCCTTTCCTGCTGACACATCACTGTGCATTAAGCTGCACATCCTGAGGAGAGGAAGCAGTGTCAAGCAGCGCTGGAGTTTGTGGCTTCTTGCTTTCGGTAAGCAATCCTTGCTTGACATCCAATCATAGATATCGGCATTTAAGCCTTATTATTAATGTTTTATTATTTCTTGTGCCTAACTTCATTGCAATTGAAAATTGTATCTAGCTGGATGAACCTCTTACAATATCCTTTCTTCTGTCAGTCATCCCTTTCTGTTCTGGATTCCAGGTTCTTAATAAGTGAAGATGACTTCAACTTATTTAAAAATGACATTAAAATTAATAATTACAGACTTACAGAACTAGAAGAGCACATTTTATCCTCTGAGGATAGACTAGACAGTATGGAACAAATGCATAATAAAATTCAACATTTAGAAGTTGAGGTGGCCAATCTCAAAGACAGAAACAGGAGAGAAAATATAAGAATGAATGGGGTATATGAGAATACCGAACTAAATGACATCATCGAGTTTCTTACTGATTGGCTACTAAACATTGAAAACATTACCTTTCACCTCCCCTTGTATTTCAACGAGCACACAGAAATAGACCTCACCTACAATTCTAGCACCAACCCACCTAGTCCTCTAATAGCCTGCCTACTATGACATCAACAGGCTTGACAATTTTTACTCACAGCCTGGGAAACTCCATAATCCCAGAAACAGATCCTACTGCTACTGTATTACAGAAACCAGATAAAGAAAGAGAAAAACCCAGGTCCCTGATTAAGCAAATAGATCCTGAAGCTGTATCCTCAACTAAATAACTCTGTCTCTTTATTCTTTTTCCCGGTCTTATGCTCATCCCGGTAATACTTTTGATATATTCTAATTCAACGCGGCCCACTGTTCAATCCTTATATAATCCTCTCAGTCGAACTCATGGTTTCATGGCGTACTGTCTTGTTCCTTCTTATGGCAGCTCTTAATGTTTACTCGATTTTCTATTCTTACATATTGTTGTTCAATTGCTTATTTGTGAAATTGTATGTTTTATTTATCATTGTAATGATCAATTGCTCATTTTCTTTGTTTCTCCCCTTTCCTTGTGTGCTTTCCTCATCTTTCCCGAATATGTATCTCATTTGGTCTATCTTTATATCAGTTAACTTGATTATTGGCACTTCTAAGGTACTGATGCTCAGCATTCTTATGTATAAATTGCATACCAAGTCATTATCTGGTCGATTCATGGAATTAATGTGCGCCGAAAATTCCCGCGCAGGGGTGCCAAAATGTGCGATTCGCAGTAAAAGTGCAAAAATCGCAGTGCAACTGCGAAAATCGCAGGGAAACCAGCACACATCGATTCATGGAAGTCCGTGTGCGAGAAAAACATTGGATGTGCGCTGAAAAAGTGCGCGGCAGACGCCGGCGCACAGGTCATCCAAAGGCGTGCGCCACGGCCACTGCGAAATCGCACATAGCGCAGCGCACATCACAAAAGTAGGCGGAACACGGGGCGTAACACTCGGAATGGGGAACAACGCGTGAAAATATGGGCGTCACGGGGGAAGTACAGGAGGCAAGTGCGTGGAACGCCCACACGCTCGCCTACAACCCGTATTCATGGAATCGAATAGCGCAAACCAGCGCACGGTGAAAGACGCGCACAGGGCCAAACAAGTACGCCACAAGAAAGCAGGCGGTAGCGTCCCTGCACCTGAAATAAATGTGCGCCAAAATGTGCGCTAACAAAAAGCACCCATATACAGCCATGATGAATGGTCCATACAGTGGCCCTCTAGGACAAATGAGGTGCAAAGGGGTACTGAAAAACACGGACACCCGCTGTGTGAAAATTAGCGTGTGCGTGTATTACGGGGTTCGCGGGAAGTTCCACACGCGATTGGCCTGGACACATGTATTTCGGGGTGCGTGGGAAGTTTCAAACGCAAATTTGCAGGGTACGTGTATTACCGGGTTCGCGGGAAGTTCCACACGCGATTGCCCTGGGTCCGTGTATTTCGGGGTGTGCGGGAAGTTTCACACGCGAATTAGCAGGGTAGGTGTATTTCGGTGTGCGGGGGAAGTTTCACACGCGAATTAGCAGGGTACGTGTATTTCGGTGTGCGCGTGAAGTTCCACATGCAATTTCAGCAGGGTACGTGTACTCCGGGTGCGCGGCAAATTACATACGCGAATCCAGCAGCCTACGCGTATTTCTGGGGTGCCGGGGAGTCCCACACGTGAATTGGCCATGTGGGTCCTCCCAGATGTACCCTCTACACCCTCCATGGCCCCTGCAGGCGGCCCACACCACAGGGGACTACCCTGCATCCCTGCACATGTCCCGCAGGCAGCCCATCCACCATGGCCATGCCCCCCAGCCAACCCACATGTCACCTTGCACTACTGCCCACCAACGCATGTTTCCCAGCACCCCCACCCCCCAGCATCCAGGGGCACCCTCCACCAGGCCCCCACTCATGTCTCCCAGCACCCCCACCCTCCTGCATGCAGGGGCACCCTCCACCAGGCACCCACTCATGTCTCCCTGCACCCCCACCACCCACCAGTCAGGGGCACCCTCCACCAGGACCCCACACATGTCTCCCTGCACCCCCACCCCCACCAGTCAGGGGCACCCTCCACCAGACCCCCACTCATGTCCAACTCATGTCTCCTTGCACCCCCACCCCCACCAGTCAGGGGCACCCTCCACCAGGCCCCCACTCATGTCTCCCTGCACCCCCACCCCCACCAGTCAGGGGCACCCTCCACCAGACCCCCACTCATGTCCAACTCATGTCTCCTTGCACCCCCAGCATCCAGGGGCAGCCTCCACCAGGCCCCCACTCATGTCTCCCTGCACCCCCACCCCCCACCAGTCAGGGGCACCCTCCACCAGGTCCCCACTCATGTCCAACTCATGTCTCCTTGCACCCCCACCCCCCAGCATCCAGGGGCACCCTCCATCAGGCCCCCACTCATGTCCCCCTGCACCCCCACCCCCAGCACTGTGGGGCACCCTCCACCAGGCCCCCACTCATGTCTCCCTGCACCCCCACCCCCACCAGTCAGAGGCACTCTCCACCAGGCCCCCACTCAAGTCTCCCTGCACCCCCACCCCCGGAACTGTGGGGCACCATCCACCAGGCCCCCACTCATGTCTCCCAGCACCCCCACCCCCCTGCATCCAGGGGCACCCTCCATCAGGCCCCCACTCATGTCCAACTCATGTCTCCTTGCACCCCCACCCCCCAGCATTCAGGGGCACCCTCCACCAGGCCCCCACTCATGTCTCCCAGCACCCCCACCCCCCAGCATCCAGGTGCACGCTCCACCAGGCCCCCACTCATCTCTCCCAGCACCCCCACCCCCAGCACTGTGGGGCACCCTCCACCAGGCCCCCACTCATGTCTCCCAGCACCCCCACCCTCCTGCATCCAGGGGCACCCTCCACCAGGCCCCCACTCATGTCTCCCTGCACCCCCACCCCCACCAGTCAGGGGCACCCTCCACCAGGCCCCCACTCATGTCCAACTCATGTCTCCTTGCACCCCCACCCCCCACCAGTCAGGGGCACCCTCCACCAGGTCCCCACTCATGTCCAATTCATGTCTCCTTTCACCCCCACCCCCCAGCATCCAGGGGCACCCTCCATCAGGCCCCCACTCATGTCCCCATGCACCCCCACCCCCAGCACTGTGGGGCACCCTCCACCAGGCCCCCACTCATGTCTCCCTGCACCCTCACCCCCCACCAGTCAGGGGCACCCTCCACCAGGCCCCCACTCAAATCTCCCTGCACCCCCACCCCCCGGAACTGTGGGGCACCCTCCACCAGGCCCCCACTCATGTCTCCCAGCACCCCCACCTCCCTGCATCCAGGGGCACCCTCCATCAGGCCCCCACTCATGTCCAACTCATGTCTCCTTGCACCCCCACCCCCCAGCATTCAGAGGCACCCTCCACCAGGCCCCCACTCATGTCTCCCAGCACCCCCACCCCCCAGCATCCAGGTGCACGCTCCACCAGGCCCCTACTCATCTCTCCCAGCACCCCCATCCCCCAGCACTGTGGGGCACCCTCCACCAGGCCCCCACTCATGTCTCCCTGCACCCCTACCCGCCATCAGTCAGGGGCACCCTCCACCAGGCCCCCACTCATGTCCAACTCATGTCTCCTTGCACCCCCACCGCCCAGCATCCAGGGACACCCTCCACCAGGCCCCCACTCATGTCTCCCAGCACCCCCACCCCCCACCAGTCAGGGGCACCCTCCACCAGGCCCCCACTCATGTCTCCCTGCACCCCCACCCCGCAGCACTGTGGGGCACCCTCCACCAGGCCCCCACTCATGTCTCCCAGCACCCCCACCCCCCTGCATCCAGGGGCACCCTCCACTAGGCCCCACTCATGTCTCCCTGCACCCCCACTCCCCACCAGTCAGGGGCACCCTCCACCAGGCCCCCACTCATGTCCAACTCATGTCTCCTTTCACCCCCACCCCCCAGCATCTAGGGGCACCCTCCACCAGGCCCCCACTCATGTCTCCCTGCACCTCCACACCCCACAAGTCAGGGGCACCCTCCACCAGGCCCCCACTCATGTCTCCCAGCACCCCCACCCCCTGCATCCAGGGAAACCCTCCACCAGGCCCCCACTCATGTCTCCCTGCACCCCCACCCCCCACCAGTCAGGGGCACCCTCCACCAGGCCCCCACACATGTCTCCCAGCACCCCCAGCCCCCACCAGTCAGGGGCACACTCCACCAGGCCCCCACTCATGTCTCCCTGCACCCCCATCCCCCCCAGCACTGTGGGGCACCCTCCACCAGGCCCCCACTCATGTCCCCCTGCACCCCCACCCCCCAGCACTGTGGGGCACCCTCCACCAGGCCCCCACTCATGTCTCCCAGCACCCCCACCCTCCTGCATCCAGGGGCACCCTCCACCAGGCCCCCACTCATGTCTCCCTGCACCCCACCCCCCACCAGTCAGGGGCACCCTCTACCAGGCCCCCACTCATGTCTCCCTGCACCCCCACCCCCCAGCACTGTGGGGCACCCTCCACCAGGCCACCACTCATGTCTCCCAGCACCCCCACCCCCCTGCATCCAGGGGCACCCTCCACCAGGCCCCCACTCCTTCCTACCACACCCCACCCCCCAGCAGTGCGATTCGCCTGTGTATGTGTATATCAGGGTTGCGCGTGTAGTCTGACACGCGATATCAGCAGGGTATGTGTATTACGGGGTTTGCGGGAAGTTCCACACGCGATTTCAGCAGGGTACGTGTATTTCGGGGTGCGCTGGAAGTTTCACACGCGAATTTGCAGGGTACGTGTTTTTCGGTGTGTGCGTGTGAAGTTACACACGCGACTGTGCCTGTGAGAGTGGGGTACGTGTATTCCAGGGGTGGGCGGGATTATTTACTTGCGACTGGGCCTGGGAGAGTGTGTTACGTGTATTCCTGGGGTGGGTGGGAATATTTACACGCTCGCCTACAACGCGCCAAAAAATAAAAGGACCAATCCTGAAACACGTACGCCAGCATGAAGCAGGCGCACGTCCCGCACAGCATAAAAGAGTGCGCAAACAACAAACAAGCTAACACGCCAGGATGAATATACCGTTCCGAGCAGCAGTGGCCGTGGGATACCGCATGAGGAGGAGAAGGATAGTCAGGGCCAGAATCTTCACACCCAGAACCAGCCTATTTGGTATGCCAGATGACCAGGTGTATGGGAGGTACAGGTTTCCACCACACATAATACTCGACCTGGTCAGTGAGTGGGAGGATGACCTCACATCACCCACCCTGTGCTCCCAAGCACTCAGCCCCCTGGAGAAGGTCCTCAATGTACTGCACTTCTTGGCTACCGGATCATTTCAGCGGACAAGTGCCATAGTTGGGGGAGTGTCACAGGCCACGCAGTCACGGTGCCTACACCAGGTGTTGGCCATCATCACTGCACGCCCATCAGTCTGCAGGCACATATACCTGCCCAGAACAGCTGCAGAACGGCAGGCTGTCAGCCAGGATTTCTACAGGGTGGCACAATTCCCCAAAGTGCTTGGTGCCATTGATTGCACCCATGTGGCTCTACGTCCCCCCAGGGCATCTGAGCACATCTATAGAAACCGCAAGCACTTGCATTCCATCAACATCCAGGTAGTATGTGATGCCAAGGGAATCATCACCTCAGTATATGCCAACTATCCAGGGCCCACCCACGACAGCTTCATTTACAGGATGTCAACCATAAACCGGGACATGGAAGCTGGGCGGCATGGCAATGCATGGCTGCTTGGTGAGTAGAAATGCCACAGCACACGCATGCATGACAGATACATAGTAATGCCAAAACCCCACTAATGATCCCCATCACCACCTCCCCAGGGGACAGTGCCTACCCTCTGAGCACACACGTGATGACGCCAATTCGGAACACCATCACGCTTCCCGAGGTAAGATACAACACAGCCCATATTGCAACCCGGGGCATAGTGGAGCGCACATTCGGAGTGCTCAAGTCACGCTTTCGCTCCCTTGACCGTTCTGGCGGGCAGCTGTTATACGCTCCCCCAGTAGTGTGCAGGATCATAGTGGCAGCATGTGTCCTGCACAATGTTGCAACACGCTGGGGCCTGGCTGTGGACATGGTGGTGCCCCCACATCCCCAACCACATGCACGCCCGCTGCGCATGGGAGGGGAAAGGGCACGGGGTGAGGCAGCCCGTACGCAGCTGGTGGCTAATTACTTCACATAGAAAGCACACCCCTGTGGAGTGCACAGAGCCCTGGCACATACCATCTGAAATCAATGATGACTCAATCTGACAATTATGATGAACAAAGGGACAGTCAACTGTCAGAACCATAGCAGCCTGAGATTGTTCATCTGGAAGTGTCACAATGTGTGCATCCCTACCTACACAAACATCACCAATGCAGTGTCATCAAAAGACACACTTCCATGCAGCAAAAATGAATGCCTACTTGCAAAATACAACATGAGAACAGTGCCATGTCACCCAACCCCTCCCCGGCACGGCCACACAACACACCATGGCATGTCATGCAATGTGAGAGCAAACAAATTAATCCCCACAACATGCCCCAAGTGTCACCAACTACAGTGTCCCTAATGGAAACTGGCCACACATGAAATGCTTGCAGCAATGCAGGACCAACAACACACATTACCAAATACTTACCAAGAATACCAATCACCTACACAACCTCCATCCTACCATAAACATGACAGTACAGACTTAAAAAATTGGTAGCATCACTACCTGATAATGGCAGCACTTCGAACACTTCCAAGTATACAGTGTTAGCGCCACGCAAGAGTGTAGGTGCACTGCTTACAACATGGACTCCAGTCCCAAAGTAGACCGCCTTGTGAAGACATGAGAAATGGACCTGCAAATTAGGAGGATGAGATGGATGCAGAGGCACATATCAATACACCATGCAGTGTACAATACAACAACAATATGCACTAGGAATGTATACACAGTATTGACTACAGCCTGCCCACACATCAAATGGGAGTCCAACGTCACCATGTACGTCAATGTCACTTGGGAACTCCCTTTGCAAGCCCATGGAAACGGGAAGCAGGAGGGGTGTGTGTCACACAAACCCAAGATTCTGACCCAAATTCAGGACAAGCCTGCATGTGCCCAGCCACAATACAGCGTATGCCCACGGGAGCCACACAAGGCAACACACTGTCTAAAAAATCAAAAATCAAAAATAAAAAAAAAAATAAAAAAATCAAAAATGGCCATTAATGCCACCCAGGAGGCCCGAAAAAAAAACACTTCCATGTCTCATGGCCTGCACGGCTACCCTATTGTGAGAGATTCGCTGCTGTCGCTCTCCTCACCCTCTGCAGCTGCATCAGGAGGTGGTGGCACTATGGGAGGCAGCCCACGCAAAGCCCTAGTCTGGTCCTCCATGGCAGCAAGAATGCGGGTGTGGAAGGTCTGGTTCTGGAGGATAATTGTGCGGAGGTCCCCATGCAACAACTCACGGGATGCCCGGACCTCAGCCCTAGTTGCCTGCATCTCAGCTGAGAGCGTATGTGTGAGCCACTCCAGCTGCTGTTCTGTCCTCGTGTTAGCTGAAGCCTCAGGCTCAACCAGAGTTGCCCTGAGCTGACGGAGTTTCACCCTCAGGGCTTCCCTGTGGCCCTGTGACTCAATGGAAATGGCTTCCCGCAGAGTCTCCAGTGCCGCCCGCCTGTTTGTGTTGGACGCCAACATGTCCTCCCTGTGTGACTGGCTAATGGAGTCTGTTGCCTGCTGTAGTTGTTCAATTAGCCTTTGTTGGGGGACAATGGAAGTGGCCACCCTATCCATGGCCTGAGCCATCATCTCAGTTGATGCTGCCTGTTGGTTTGCCATACCGTATATGGATTGCTCCCATGCGGTATTGCCTGGGGGCGTACGGCCACCGCGTCGGCGGGCACCACACCTGTCTGGGGCAAGGCGAACTGCGTCTTGCTGTGCTGGCACTGCCTGAGGCTGCAGGACTGCATTCCCCCTCTGATCTGCTGCCACAGGAACAGGATCAGATGTAGCGGAGTGTGACCCTGCATCCGTAACCACCAAAGGCTGACCTACCAACACTGACATCCCCATTGAGGGTTCTACCCCTGGTGCAGGTGGGTTGGACAGTACAGAATCCCTCCCAGAGACACTTACCTGCGACGGCACATAGGTCTCATCATCCGAATCGACACCTGAATAGAGCTCGGGGGAGGTGCACCCAGAGACACCCCTTGAGATGATGGCTGCAGCAAGTGTGGGTTCTCACCCACCACCACACCACGTCCCTCACTGGTGCCCGGTCGAGCCTGAGACCCCTCCTGGGTCTGCACCATCTCCATAACCCCAGCAGTATCAAGTGTGTCATCCCCTGCAAAGAAATGAAAGAAAAGAAATGGGAACAGGCATTAGCAACATGGAACACAATTACGGCTGAGAAGCAACAGAAACAGTACTTCATTGACACATGTCCCACATGACTATAACCCTCCCATGCATGCACTGTCACTGCGTATGAAGGGGAAGCAAATGGCACACATTGATGACACCAAGATGGAAGACCAACAAATTTGCTGCATGCTGCCTAGCAGTGCCATCACACATTGGCCTGTGATTGGCATGTCCAATACACATACATGACACATGCCATCACACAGATGGCATGTACCCTAGCCATGTCACACATGTGACAATAGGACTGAGAAATGCCTAGTGAAAGTGGTGGAATGCAGACAATCAGCCTGAATGAACACAGAATAACAAGCAACTATGTTGTGGTAAGATGACAATTCAAGGGCAACTGGTGTGAGGTTGGGCTGAATGTCTACTGTTGCCAGAAGGGATACTGCAACACCCAAATCCTGGTGCGCAGAATGTTTTGGATGAATCACATGGGTGACCCAAACCACTCAGGCACACACACCCTCACCTGGCACTCAATCAGAAGCACTCACACACACGCCATGCACATGGATGACACACACATGCATGTGCACTCACCGGACAATGCCTCGTAATCTGGCAGGTCTCCCACGCCTTGGATCTGTTCATCCGTGACGTAGGTCCCAGCAACATACTCATGTGGAGTGAGTTCTATGTCCTCTGCCGGAGATCCACCTCCAGTCACTAGAGTTGCGGCATGACTTGAGGCCATTTTTTTCTTTGCCCTGCGCTTAAGGTGATTCCAGCGCTTGTAGCAATCATTAGCTGTGCGCCTCACGAATCCAAGGGCACTTATGAGTTCCGCAATGGTCTGCCAGTGTGCCTGACCTTGTGATGGAGTGGTCTTGCATCCTGCAGTAATCACCATTTCGCTGTCATGTGCGGACACATACTCCACAAGTGCATCAAGTTCGACCCGATTGAAGCAGGGCTTCCTTGGTGGGCCGGACTGTGTAGCCGTGTCTGGGGCATCAGCCTGTACTGGACGAGCACTCTTCCTCTTCCGCTTGGAAGGTGGTGGTGATACTGAGTGTCCTACGCCGCTCTGGACACAAGGGGCAGGAGCCCCGGTGGACTGTGGACTAGGAGTGTGGGAATGAACACTCACCATGGGAGTTGGTGCAGGCATTAGCTGAAGTGTGATGTGGTCAGGGGGAACGTCAGCAGGATGGACTAGGACCGACACTGTCCTGGCTGGGACACTCAGAGCTGAGGTGGATGGAGCCGCAGCTGCCCCTGCAGCCTCCCCACCCTGCCTACTCAGGGCAGCAGATGACATAGCTGCCCCTCCTGATCCACGTGGGCTGGTGACACCAACATGCACCGCCACACGTGGCCTAGACCTGCTGACCTGGAAGTCAGCCATGGAGTCATCCAGTGCCAGGTCTGGTGCCACAATGGGCTGTCCAACAAGGGCTGAGCAGGGATGGTGTCAGCCACGTTACCCTCAACCGGGGGGGGCATGGGTGTCCCTGACTGGTCACCCACACATGGGGGGCTAGGGGCACCCTGCAAGTCCTGGCCACCTCCCCTACCGTATCCACCATGGCCACCTCTTGTGGCTCGCCCACCTTTGCCACCCTTACCGCTTGCTCGCCTCCCAACCATGTCACTGATGTTGTTGTGCGTATGGGAGTTGCAATAAACTATTGTCCTGGGCAATTGGGGGTCAAAGGGGTAGGGTACTAGATGGAATTCATACCCTAGTGCTCTAGCAAGGCTGTATGTGACCCCTGGGGGAAGATGAAGGGTCACGCAACGCACAGGCACCCCGGAAAAGGGAAATAATGTGCACGCAACCCCTCCTAGACCAGACCAGAAAAAAAAAGATGCACTACGCTGTGGCACCCAGAAACACAAAAATGAACGTATGCATGTCACACGCAGCCTAGAATGACCTCTGAAGGGGTAGGCAACACACGGGGTAAGCACAGATGTCAAATACGTGCGCAACTCACCGCCTACCAGGAGAAATCACGTGTAAAATACGCGCGTGTGCGCGTTGGCAACACCCCCGCCAAAAGAAGAATTGTACTCTGTCTGAGGAGACAGGACAACAGGAGAAGTGAACGCTGTTTGAGGAAACAGGCCCAGGAAAAAGACAAGAAGAGAAAAAGCTGTCAGAGGTAAGGGAGTACGAACTTGGAACGCCGTGAAGTAAATCGCGTGTGAACCGACAAGAAGTACAGATTTCACCCACTCGCTCTCCACGAAAAGCACGTACAAGGAAATGACGTTCTACAAGTACCTTTTAAACATGCTCACACGTCCAGCGTCACTTCCGCGTGTACGCGCTAAGGCCCCATCCTCCAATTACACGCGCTGACACTCTGATGTGCAGTCATTGGACGTGTAACATGCACCCGAGTACAGGGAAACGCCGCGAACGCACATCACAGACGCGCCTACGTGCTGTTGGCCTTTGGGCCATTGAATTTGCGTACGTGTGCTGATGCGCTTATGCACTAAGGCCCTTTCCACGAATTACACGCAGACGTGCTGGATTTTCATGTGCCAAATCACTCCGTATCAAGCTGGCCACGAGTAAGCACACGGAAGACCACGCTCCTGCCCAGAAGGCCGAATTACTGCCCTCCAGAACCCCAAGCACGCTCCCACCTGCCATCTGCTGCTGCCTGATTGCCTGCTGCCCACGTGCCCTGCCATTTGCTGACTGCACATCAGCCAGGGGTGCTGTTGCTGTGACCACCCCTGCTGGAATCGAATACTCCCGACTGGGATTCCATCGCTCCACAGCCCAGCCCCAGGACCCAGTTGCCCACCCACTCCTGCCTCTGGGGTTGTCATGTCGGGCACTGCAACATCTGGCACCACTGACAACCCCCGGCCAGAGAGGCAGAGGGGCACCAGCTTCACTGCCACCGAAGTTGGTGTCCTGGTGGAGCAAGTCCTGGGGCAGTATGACGCCCTCTTCGGAAGTTTGCGTGCCGACAAGGAAGGACGGACTCGGATCTGGACGGACATCGTGACTGCCATCAACGTGGAGGGGGTGGCAGTCCGCGACTTCCAACATGTCAAGAAGCGCTGGGAGGACTTCATGTCCAGGACCCTCAACAAGGCCCGGCGCCTCTTGAAGGCAGCGGATGCTAAGCGGCGCCAGGGCCACTTGTCGGAAGATCAGATGAGGGTCCTGGAACGCATATCCCCAACGCTCCACGTCCAGGTCCTTGAGAGGCAGACCCGTCTGGAGTCGAGCGGTAAGTGTACATGCATCATGATTGTAAGCTGCGCGTGTGGTGATGTGCCAGTAGTGTACAGGTTGCACATCTGTTTGTATGGGGCCGAGTATGGGTGGGGGTGTACATGGCCGTGAGGCTAACACATGCGAGGGCTGTCATGTGTGAGCCATGGATGGTGCTTGTGGGTGTAGGCTTGCATGCCAAATGCAGTTGTGTGGGCACACATGTTTGGATGAATGTGTATGTAAGTAGGCATGTTTGTGATGTCACGCATGTATGTTGTTTTCAGCTGCATGTATCAGCACTGTGTACATGTGCATGTGTGTGTATTTGACAAGGGTGCAACAGTTATGCAACATGGATGCATGTGACAGTGGGATGTGGAAGCCTGATTGGCAGATGTGACATGGATGCCCATCTGAACACTGCGACAGTTGGCAGAGGTGTACACATGCATGCAAGTGTGGTGGTGTGCGTGCATGTGTAGTGCACTCCCTGTGTTGCATGTGATGTCTGGCTCACCTTTGCCTGCTCATGCTGTTTTATGTGTATGGATGGTGCTGGCAGTTGCGATATGGCTGTGGTATGGCTCATGTGTGCAAGTTGAAATGACATGTGTGTTGGCGATTGTGATGCCATGTCTGAGGTGTGCCAATGCCACTCATGTACAACTGTCATGTGTGTATGTGTCCATTGTACAGTGCCCTGATGCCTGTGTTTCATTTCTCCCTGTCTGCAGCGTCAACTGATGAAGAGGGCGGAGAAGGTGCTGTGGAGCACAGCGGCAGGGATTGCACCGCCAGCCGGAGACGCAAGGCCTGGCTCCCCTCCCAGGTTGTCATCTCGTCGGGGAGTGAGGAGTTCGGTGCCATGTCCCAGGCCGCAGCTGCCAGGGGGAGGTCCAAGAGGCGGAGGTCGGAGTTGGACTCCTCGGCAGCAGAAGGGGCAGCTAGGACCCCACAGGGCCCAACGGGGGAAGATGGCACGGAGTCATCCAGGTTGGTCGGGGGTTTGGTGGAGGAAGAGGCTGTGCAAGCAACAGAGACGGGGTCTGGAGGTGGGGATTCCACTGGTGCTAGTGGTGCAGTGCAGGACCAGGGACAGGAGGCAGCACAGGCCGCCGCGGAGGTGCCTGTGTGCAATCCTGTCCCTGATCCTGTCACTGCATCATCTTGCACCAGCAGGGATGCCTACGTCCAGACCCGTTTTCAGGCAGGGGATGAGCTCACAACAACTGGCCTTCCTCTGCCTGCGGACGTGGCTATCCGGGTCCAGGTTGAGCCTGTCCTTACTGGTGTGGCGTTGCGTCAACGGGCCATGCGAGGTGACCTGCAGTTTTTTCATGAGGAGACTGCACGTCATCTCAAATGGCTCGTTGACCGCGTCGGCCTACTGGGACAGGTCACCCAGGCCGGATTCCTCCGTTTGATGGGGCTTACTCAGACCCCCTCCTCAACTGAACCCCCTATGCACCAGTCGTCCTCCGTGTCATCTGCCCACCCATTAGTCACCTGGGTGCCCTGTGGAGCTGCCTCTGACGGTGCGGCCAGGCTGGTGGAGGAGGCATCCCTGCCACAGTCGGGAGTCGGACGTCCAGCAGGGGTGGCCACATCAACGAATGCAACCCAGCCAGTGGAGGATGTGCAGGCAGCAGGAGGCAGTGCACGGGCAGAGGCACAGCAGCAGCAGTAACGAGGTGGGAGCCATGATGGCTCGGGGCCTTCGACATCGAAGGGGCAGGCATCGGCCTGAGGGCAGGAGGACCCAGGACGGGAAGTGTCTTCCGTGTGGCAGCGGTTGGGCCACGCCATAGATGCGGAGCAGCAGCAGGCGGAAGAGGCACGGCTCATGATGGTCAGGGCAGAGAACTCCATGCGGAGGGCCCTGAGGCGGGCCGAGTGCCTCGAGGCAATCCGCAGGGAGTTGGAGATGAGCATGTCGACGGCCCTACGGACCCTCGGGGCCATGGAGGAGGACCGCCTCCAGGACATTGAGCAGGAGTTTGATGATACCCTGGCCCGGAACATCCCGAAGTGAGCCGTCGGACTAGCCCGCTGCCCTTGTAAATAGTTCTGTAGTTAGTGTTAGGTTTCCTTTGTTTTTGCATTTTTTTGGACCTTTTGGACAATGGGCCACATTTTTGTATATAGTTTTTTTTATTAGGTAGTGTTTTTAGATAGGTTTCATTTCTTCTGTTGGGATCATGGACCCTGGATTGTTTATCTGTTCTGTTTATAGTTGACTGTTGGATTTTCATTTTTTTTTGTTATGATTTACCCATGGACCAATGGTTTTCGATTTTAATTTTCCATTGGATTTACTTTTGTGGACTGTGACTTTGGACACCTTTCCTTTGGATTATGATTTGTGGTTTTGCATTATTTCACGGACATGCTGTTTTTTTTTTTTTTTTAATTCCCATTTTTGTTTGTTTATTTTTTATTCAATTTATGTTGCTTTTAATACATATTTTTTCTTCAAACTTCAATGTGTAGTATCATCTCATTGGTTTCACGCATATCATGATATGGGTTTTGACATTCACTGACACCCATTGGGTGTATGTGAGGGACATGTGTTCATTTCCAAACTTGCAATTGGGGTTCTATCATGTTACTGCCATTTCTAAGTGGGTGGATGCAATACTCGGGTGGGTGTTTGGCATTTGGAGGCTGACCATAAGGGCCAGGGATCTAGATTGTGATGACATGTTGGCTGGGGGACATGTGTGGGGGCCTGGTGGAGGGTGCCCCTGGATGCAGGGGGGTGGGGGTGCTGGTAGACATGAGTGGGGGCCTGGTGGAGGGTGCCCCTGGATGCAGTGGGGTGGGGATGCAGGGAGACATGAGTGGGGGCCTGGTGGAGGGTGCCCCTGGATGCAGGGGGGTGGGGGTGCTGGGAGACATGAGTGGGGCCTGGTGGAGGGTGCCTCTGACTGGTGGGGGGTGGGGGTGCAGGGAGACATGAGTGGGGGCCTGGTGGAGGGTGCCCCTGGATGCCGGGGGGTGGGGGTGCAGGGAGACATGAGTGTGAGCCTGGTGGAGGGTGCCCCTGAATGCAGGGGGGTGGGGGTGCAGGGAGACATGAGTGGGGCCTGGTGGAGGATGCCCCTGGATGCAGGGGGGTGAGGGTGCAGGGGGACATGAGTGGGGGCCTGGTGGAGGGTGCCCCTGGATGCAGGGGGGTGGGGGTGCAGGGAGACATGAGTGGGGGCCTGGTGGAGGGTGCCCCTGGATGCAGGGGGGTGGGGGTGCTGGGATACATGAGTGGGGCCTGGTGGAGGGTGTCTCTGACTGGTGGGGGGTGGGGGTGCAGGGAGACATGAGTGGGGGCCTGATGGAGGGTGCCCCTGGATGCTGGGGGGTGGGGGTGCAGGGAGACATGAGTGGGGGCCTGGTGGAGGGTGCCCCTGGATGCAGGGGGGTGGGGGTGCTGGGAGACATGAGTGGGGCCTGGTGGAGGGTGCCCCTGGATGCAGGGGGGTGGGGTGCAGGGGGACATGAGTGGGGGCCTGGTGGAGGGTGCCCCTGGATGCAGGGGGGTGGGGATGCAGGGAGACATGAGTGGGGGCCTGGTGGAGGGTGCCCCACAGTGCTGGGGGGTGGGGGTGCAGGGGGAGATGAGTGGGGCCTGGTGAGGGTGCCCCTGGATGCTGGGGGGTGGTGGTGCAGGGGGACATGAGTGGGGGCCTGGTGGAGGGTGCCCCACAGTGCTGGGTGGTGGGGGTGCAGGGGGACATGAGTGGGGGCCTGGTGGAGGGTGCCCCTGGATGCTGGGGGGTGGTGGTGCAGGGGGACATGAGTGTGGGCCTGGTGGAGGGTGCCCCACAGTGCTGGGGGGTGGGGGTGCAGGGGGACATTAGTTGGACATGTGTGGGGGCCTGCTGGCAGGTGCCCCACAGTGCTGGGGGGTGGGGGTGCTGGGAGACATGCGTTGGTGGGCAGTAGTGCAAGGTGACATGTGGGTTGGCTGGGGGGCATGGGCATGGTGGATGGGCTGCCTGCGGGACATGTGCAGGGTAGTCCCCTGTGGTGTGGGCCGCCTGCAGGGGCCGTGGAGGGTGTCGGTTGAACAGCTGGGAGGACCCACACGGCGGATTCACGTATAGGACTGCACCCCTGGAATCCATGTAGGCTGCTGGATTCGCGTGTGGAATTTCACTTGCACCTTGGAATACACGTACCCTGCTGAAATCGCGTGTGGAACTTCCTGCGCACCTTGGAATGCATGTACCCTGCTAAAATCGCATGTGGAACTTGCCGCGCACCCCGAAATACACGTACCCAGGGCAATCGTGTGTGGAACTTCCTGTGAATCCCGTAATACACGTACCCTGCTGATATCGTGTGTCAGACTACACGCGCATCCCTGATATACATGTACACAGGCGAATCACACTGCTGGGGGGTGGGGGGGCGGTAGGAAGGAGTGGGGGCCTGGTGGAGGGTGCCCCTGGATGCTGGGGGGTGGGGGTGCTGGGAGATATGAGTGGGGGCCTGGTGGAGGGTGCCCCTGGATGCAGGGGTGTGGGGGTGCAGGGAGACATGAGTTGGACATGAGTGGGGGATTGGTGGAGGGTGCCCCTGACTGGTGGAGAGCGGGGTGCAGGGAGGCATGAATGGGGGCCTGGTGGAGGGTGCCCCTGGATGCTGGGGGGTTGGGGTGCTGGGAGACATGAGTGGGGGCCTGGTGGAGGGTGCCCCACAGTGCTGGGGGGTGGGGGTGCTGGGAGACATGAGTGGGGGCCTGGTGGAGGGTGCCCCACAGTGCTGGGGGTTGGGGGTGCAGGTGGACATGAGTGGGGGCCTGGTGGAGGGTGCCCCACAGTGCTGGGGGGTGGGGGTGCAGGGGAACATGAGTGGGTGCCTGGTGGAGGTTGCCCCTGGATGCAGGGGGGTGGGGTGCTTGGAGACATAAGTGGGGGCCTGGTGGGGGGTGCCCCTGGATGCTGGGGGGTGGGGGTGCAGGGGGACATGAGTGGGGGCCTGGTGGAGGGTGCACCAAAGTGCTGGGGGGTGGGGGTGCAGGGGGACATGCGTTGGTGGGCAGTAGTGCAAGGTGACATGTGGGTTGGCTGGGGGGCATGGTGGATGGGCTGCCTGCGGGACATGTGCAGGGTAGTCCCCTGTGGTGTGGGCCGCCTGCAGGGGCCGTGGAGGGTGTCGGTTGAACAGCTGGGAGGACCCACACGGCGGATTCACGTGTAGGACTGGCCAGCACCCCTGGAATCCACGTAGGCTGCTGGATTCGCGTATGGAATTTCACTTGCACCTTGGAATACACGTACCCTGCTGAAATCGCGTGTGGAACTTCCCGCGCACCTTGGAATGCATGTACCCTGCTAAAATCGCATGTGGAACTTCCCGCGCACCCCGAAATACACGTACCCAGGGCAATCGTGTGTGGAACTTCCTGTGAACCCCGTAATACACGTACCCTGCTGATATCGTGTGTCAGACTACACGCGCATCCCTGATATACATGTACACAGGCGAATCGCACTGCTGGTGGGCGGGGGGGTGGTAGGAAGGAGTGGGGGCCTGGTGGAGGGTGCCCATGGCTGCTGGGGGGTGGGGGTGCTGGGAGACATGAGTGGGGGCCTGGTGGAGGGTGCCCCTGGATGCAGGGGGTGGGGGTGCAGGGAGACATGAGTTGGACATGAGTGGGGTCCTGGTGGAGGGTGCCCCTGACTGGTGGGGGTTGGGGTGCAGGGAGGCATGAGTGGGGGCCTGGTGGAGGGTGCACCTGGATGCTGGGGGGTGGGGGTACTGGGAGACATGAGTGGGGGCCTGGTGGAGGGTGCCCCACAGTGCTGGGGGGTGGGGGTGCTGGGAGACATGAGTGGGGGCCTGGTGGAGGGTGCCCCACAGTGCTGGGGGGTGGGGGTGCAGGTGGACATGAGTGGGGGCCTGGTGGAGGGTCCCCCACAGTGCTGGGGGGTGGGGGTGCAGGGGAACATGAGTGGGGGCCTGGTGGAGGGTGCCCCTGGATGCAGGGGGGTGGGGTGCTGGGAGACATAAGTGGGGGCCTGGTGGAGGGTGCCCCTGGATGCTGGGGGGTGGGGGTGCAGGGGGACATGAGTGGGGGCCTGGTGGAGGGTGCACCAAAGTGCTGGGGGGTGGGGGTGCAGGGGGACATGCGTTGGTGGGCAGTAGTGCATGGTGACATGTGGGTTGGCTGGGGGGCATGGTGGATGGGCTGCCTGCGGGACATGTGCAGGGTATTCCCCTGTGGTGTGGGCCGCCTGCAGGGGCCGTGGAGGGTGTAGAGGGAATACCTGGGAGGACCCACACGGGCAATTCACGTGTAGTGCTCCCCGCGCACCCCTGAAATACACGTGCCCTGATGGAATCGCGTTTAATACTTCCCGCGCACCCCTGAAATACACGTACCCTGCTGCTTTTGCGTGTGATACTTTCTGCGCACCCCTGGAATACACATAACCTGATGGAATCGTGTGTGATACTTCCCGCGCACCCCTGAAATGCACGTACCCTGCTAATTTTGCGTGTGATACTTTCCGCGCACCACTGAAATACACGTACCCTGATGGAAATGTGTGTGATACTTCCCGTGCACCCCTGAAATACACGTGCCCTGCTGCTTTTGCGTGTGATACTTCCCGCGCACCCCTGGAATACACGTACCCTGATGGAATCGCTCTGGTACTTCCCGCGCACCCCTGAAATGCACGTACCCTGCTGATTTTGCATGTGATACTTCCCGCGCACCACTGAAATACATGTACCCTGATGGAATCGCGTGTGATACTTCCCATGCACCCCTGATGTACACGTACCCAGGACAATCGCGTGTTAAACTTCCCACAAACCACTGAAATACACGATCCCCGCTTGGCGTTTGCTGTTTGGCAGCCCTGTGAACTGGTCCAGGGTTAGCGCAGCCCTTTGCGATGATTTGGGAATTTTGAAGGCTTTTCCTTGCGCGAGGGCGTTCTTGGGGGTGTAACTGCCGCTGCTGCAGGGTCGCTGCGCCACTCTGCGCCACGGCTGGTTTTTGAGGCTAAAATCCATGAATACGCTGTGCGATGAAAAGGATTTTATCGCACGCGGCTGGCGCAGTGTATCGCACGGGGACACTGTGCGCCAGCTGTGTGCGCCACTTTTGTGCGAAATTCTATGAATTACCCTGTATATGTTTTGATTGCTCATTTGTTATCATGCATATAACTACCAATGATAATGAGTGTTAAAGCCAAGTCCTGAAATGGTAAAGGACTTAATAATCCTATTAAAAGACTAAGAGTCCTTAACCAATTAAAGAAAAGTAATGCAGATATTTTGTGCATGCAAGAAACCCACTAAGTAAACATGCATTTTTTGCTCCAGCAATAGGGAAAAACAGAGGAGTCATTACACACTTAACCGCAAATCAGACACTAAATTCATGAATGGATTCTCTGTTGACTTCGATCACTCTTTTTGTACCTTGCTCACCCCAAAACTCTTTGAACTTTATAACCATTTCTTAGCGTTAGGCTCCATCATTGGATCCTTTGGAGAAGTAGTATTTATACTGTTCCCTAAACCTAATAAAGATCATTTGTTAGTCAACAACTATTGTCCTACATCACTAATGAATTCTGACTCTAGAATTCTGGCCAAAGTAATTGCTAATTGACTCAATGGTATAATGCACAAATTAATTAATGTAAATGAAACTGGTTTTATCACAGGAAGATATGCCTCATCCAATACTAGGATACTTTTTATTACTCTTCCGCAAGGGCAAAACTCACCTCAACCCCATAACCTCCTTGCCTTGGATGCTGAGAAAGCATTCAATAGAGTTTCATGGCCCTTTTTATTTTAATCCCTTTCATGGCATGAGTTTAGCTCAACTTTTTCCAAGCTCATATCCCTTTTATGTTCTACACCCTCAACTAGAATTTATATCAATAATACCTTTCCTATATCATGCGGAACTAGACAAGGATGCCCATTACCCCCACTTCTTTTCTTTTTAGCTCTAGAACCTCTGCTTCAAAGCGTCTCTCTTAATAATAGTATTAAGGGCATTGTTATGAAAGATTTCTCTATTACATTTTCCACGTACACTGATGATATCCTACTCTTCCTTTGAGACCCAACTACCTCTATCCCGGCATTCATTTCTATCATTGATCAATTTGCTTGTGTCTCAGGATACACATTACATTTTGATAAATATGAAATGTTACCTCTTACTAATTCCTGTGTTTTATGTGAAATTCCCCTTTATTGAATGAAGTGGTGTACTTCTTCTATTAAATATTTAGGGATACATATTGCTAAAGATGTTGCATCTACTTTAAACCTAAATCACAATGCAATAGTGGATAAAATAAGCTCTTCCATCAATCAGTGGTCCCCTCTTTTCCTCTCTTGTGGAATATTAGACTCCATCAAAATGACTCTTGGACATATCTTCTTGTATTATCATTCTATGATCCCAATTTTATTACCAAGCTCCTTTTTTAAAAACAATTGATAAAATCCTATCCAAATTTCGTTGGAAAAAGAAAACTCCCAAAATAACGGCCTATAAACTCAAATCTTGCAAAACTCATGGTGGAGTTCAATTCACTGATCAAAAAACATTTTATTCAGACAACTTGCCTTATTCTCATATTATGAACCCCAATTTATCAATACTCCTTCTAGGATAATTTTAGAATCAAAACGTAGTGCTCCTCTATCCTATTCATATTTCCTCAGGACCTCCGCAGGGCCTGGTATTAAAATGCAGCCACATTTGTATTCCTTCAAACAAGTTTGGATTTGCTTAATCTCAACCTCGCCTATTACCCATAGACTCTAAAAAAGCCTTCTTATGGTTTAACAAATCATTCCTGCTAAACATGATCTCTTACATAAATGGTATTCCACAGGGATTCTCTACTGACACACTTATTTTATAACAATGTACCTATACGTTTTCATGAATTTATTATCCTATTTAATATGAATACATCAGATCTCAAAACGTATACCACTCTTACTAAGTTAATAACCAAAGTCATCCCCTATTATTCTCAAAAGGCCCCTCCAAAATACATAGAATCATTTTCATGCTCTCGCCTTACCAAAGTTTCCAGATTCTACACCTTCTTAACCAACCCAATAACAACGTTTCCAAACTTACTGTGCTATGGGAAGCTGATTTGGATCTACAAATCTCCCAAGATATATGGACTAACATCTGAAAACATTGCTTTTCCACTTCTTTAGCTGCAAACCTCACACAATCACATTATTTTATGTGACCAAAACGGAGATCAGGGTGGTGAATAGCAAAGTTACTTACCATTGGCCCTTTGTTCCAATAAACGCATTTACACATTGAATGTGATTTTGGGCATCTCTTTGGCTTTGGTAGAATTCCCTTCCTAAAGCCATCAGAAAGTTGGAAACAGCTTTGTTCATCATAGCAGATCCTCACATGATGCTTCGAACCCATTTCACCCCTTCAGTATTCTTCCATAAATATTTCTTGCTCTCTAAGAAGTATTTTGTGAACTTTACGCAAGACCGGGTGCTTTTACGTGTGCATTAGACATTGAGCACAAGGCTTCATTGATCTTAGGGCTGGACTTTAAAGTGAGGGTTGCCATCTCTGAAAACTGTGGGTCCTATAAAAGTGAATCACCCTTTTCCTCTGTAGGTATTCGTGGAGTTACTATCTTTCTCGCACTGACTTCAGTGAGTGCATATATATTACGTAGTGTGTTGTATGAGTGGTGTTTTACTATTGCATTTCATTATTCATTTGTGTTTTTATTGGGCCTTTAATAAATAGTATATTTTTGTATACTACTGTCTAATTGTAATTCTTGGTATTTCACTGTGTGTGCTCATTGGAGACCCCTGATCACCCTCACTCCTCCTGAGATTTAGATTTGACTGCTCTCCAGGCTACCATGAATTGGTCTGGCTACCTTGACATAAGTGTCCCCTGATCATCAAAAAAGGATGGCCTCCTAAACATCTGTCCACCAGGCCAAAGTTTAGAAATCCATTCTTACAAATTGGTATACAATGATGAGGATAAGATCTGAGGTACTCCAGTGTTGCCCACTGGTGCAGTGCCTGAATTAGTTACACAGAAACACTGACTTTTCATCCTCTAGTAATAATAAATCACCTTCTAAACTAATAATATGGACACAGTCACTACTATTATGGTACATAATACGTTGCGCCTATGTCCACGCATCCAAACCTTTAAGAACTGAGGATCAGACACTTAGCGCAAAGCCCTTGCAGGACAAGGCCGCAGTGGTGTGCAACGCAGGTGTTTGGTGACGAACGGGTTGAAATGCAGTTTTGCAAGCATGCAGCGCAGCCGGCAATGAGCTGTGACCGCAAGGTAAGACAGGTGGGGGTGGGGGGCACAGCCATTACTGAAGCGTACTAAACTGCCCTACCTCACGCTTACCTCCTTTCAATGCGTATCTTACCCTGCATTGTTTCTACGCATTCATTAGGCCATCCGGCTCCCGGGTATTCGTACTTTTTGTTTTCCTGCTCTTGCAATCTGTTTCTCTGTTTTTCGGTTGCATCTGCCACATTTTCTCCCCAAATACGTGTTTGTTGTGGCCTCAATCACTGTTGCTCTGCATTCCTCTTCTGACATGCTTGTTTTCCCTCTAGGTGAACGTATTTGGCCTCTATTACTCTGCCTTGAATCTCTTAAGCTGCCTGTTGTTGCCTGTGCTTTGTCTCCATCTGGTCCCTTCTGTTGCCTGCTGCTCCCTCTGTTACCCCCCTTGTTCTCAACTCACCTCCTTGTGTAGGGTGTAGCTATGTGGGGTGTAGCTATGTGCAGTGTTTTCCTTCTCTATTCTTCATCTTGCCTCTCTGTATCACACCCACTATGGTGCTCTCAATTTACCCCATCTTTTCTCACTGATTTTCTATCTCCTATCCTTCTCTTCTCACTAAGTCTGGAAGGAAGATGCTCAAGAAGGACACCGGATCTCCAAAACAGGCCTTCCCATCACTGTCACCTATGTCAGTGTCTCTTCCAGACAAACTCTCACTGACATCAACTTGATTGTTCCTTCACCCAAACTATGGACTCTTCATATGGTCGCACTTCTCTCTCCTTCTTCCTTCCCTTCCATTAATGGTGGCACCTGGTGGGAGGTCCTTACAGCCCCTTCCAGTCTTCCAGAGTAATCATTAATGTATATCTAAATGACACCATCATGGTCCAGGGTCCTCCGCCCAATCACCTTCTATTTGATAGGCACCTCCCCGCTTCATCAACTGCCTTTCTTCTTCTGCTATTCCTTCTACCACGTTTTGCCTCCTCCTAGTACTGCTCTGGCTCCCTTACCATCCACTACATCCCTTGCTCCTTGGCCACCTCTGTCCTCCTCCCCTCAGGCCCCTTTGCCTTCCACCGCCTCTCTGGTTAGTTTGCTGCCTCCTCCTTCCACCTCTATGTCTCCTTTGCAACCCTTGTCCTCCACCTCTCGGGCTCCCTTGACATCCAATAGCTCTCTGGACCCTCTGCCACCTCCTCCTTCCACCTCTCTGGCTCCTCTGCCACTTCTGTTGGGGACTCCTCTCCATTGCACTCCATCTCCCCTGGAAGTATTTAAAAAGTGGCAACCTGCTACAAGTGGCTACACTCAACTCTTGTTCTGCTATCAAACACTCCTCTGACATATGCCAACTCATTGAACTCCTGGACCTGGATGTTCTCACTCTTACCAAGACATGGTTCAAAGCCAGCTCCATCATGAGTTTTGACACACTCTTCCCTGAGGGCTTACAAGATCCTCTCTGAGCCCAGGCCCAACAGGTCCGGAGGCCTAGTGGCCCAGATCTTTTCTGAGTGGATCCCTGCCTCTATCATCCCCACTCAGACCTATTCCTCTTTTGAATGCCTGGTCTGCAGGCTCCCTATCTCTACTGCCCTTTCTATGACTTTGGACACCATCTACAGGCTACTTGGCCCAGTCACCCTCTTCCTCTTTGAATGGGCTGATCTCTCTTCCTCTCTCCTATCCTCCACCCCCCAGCTTCTCTTGCTTGGGGATCTCAACATCCACCTGGACTCTCCAGACTTCTCTGAGTTGTTACGCAAACTATGCGACTCTTTTTCCACTCCTTTCTACCCTCTGGTCCGACTCACTTGGCCGGCCACACCTTGAATGCTCTCATCTCTTCAGGCATTGCCCTTCTCTAATCCTCTCACTATTTCTCTCTCCTGGACTGATCATTTTCTTCTCTCTTCTCACTTGAAACTTCCTGCCACCTTTTTCGTGGTCATTCGACCTATGAAGCGAGTGTCAGCAGCTGCCTTTGCCTCAACCTTCTCCCCTCCAAACACTACTGTGGCTGACTTTCACCCTGACACAGCCCTTTCCAACCTTCACCCCTCCATCTCTTACACTCTACATAGCCTTGCCCCTGTTATTAGGATCCACCTGAAGCCTGCCACAAAGTGCAACTCTTGGTACGACGCTGATTTGTCTGCTCTGAAATGCAAGTATAGAGTAGCTGAGTGTAAGTGGGGAGTTTTGGGTGCACCCTCTGACAAACTGGCCTGTTGCCTGGTCCAAAGGCAACACAGACTATCCATCTTCGGTCCACATTCATGCCTGCAACTCTGCTGTCTCTAACAACGCAGCCAAACATTTCAAAATCTGCAAGGAGCTGACCAATCCCACTGCAGTATCCTCCTCTTCTGCGCCCACCTAGGCCCTCTGCATGGCTCTGGCTTCTCATTTCATCACTAAAATCCAGGACAACCTGTCTGCGATCTCCTCCACATCTCCTCTCTCTCCCTCACCCCTCTCAGGCCTGCCTTGGCTGCCCCCTCCTCTCCTTCTCTTCTCCTCCTCTCCTGTAACACCTGAAGATCCTTCTAGACAAGTCTGATCAATGAAATCCTCAACTAAATAAGTGACCCCATGCTCCTCCAGGACCATCAAGGACAACACTGGTTCTCTCACTCCAGCCTTGGCGGATTTCGGTAATCATTCCTTCACCACTGGCACTTTTTTCCTCTCTTCTCAAGCACTCTCTTGTGCACCCCATACTAAAACACTTTTCTGCTGACTCCTCCATTATTGCCCTACCTCTATCACTCTGTCCTGTACAAACTCCTGGAGAAGTTGGCTATCACCCACCTAACCCTCCACATTGAATCCATCAGCCTGTCTTCAGAGCAGCCAGAGTCACAGAAACTGCACTCACGAGCACCCATGAAGATTTGCTCTCTAATCTCGACTCTAGCTCTCCCTCTGCCCCCATTCTCCTTGACCTTTCCTCTGCTTTTGGCACGGTCAACCACAACATCCTGATTACTTGTCTCTACAAGACCCTTATCATCTCAGATCAGGCTCTGGCTTGGCTGAACTCCTTCCTCCTGGACTGACCCTCCCAGGTCCAGCTTGGTCCTTTTCTCTCCATCACCTCTCGCTCTCTACATGTGGTGTTCCTCAAGGCTCTATCCTCTTCCCCAGGCTTTTCAACATCTATCTGGCACCTTTGACCATCTTGATCTTCACCTTCACTTCTAACCTTCCTTGTTATGCGATGACACGCAGCTCTCTTTCAGGCTACCCTCGGCTTTCTCCTCACTCATTCCTGGCTGTCTATTTGCTATTCAGTCATGGTGTGCCTCCAACAATCTGTGCCTCAATGCCAGCAAGACTGAGATCCTTCTCAATGGGACCCCTGCTCCTGTTTTCCCTCTCTCACTCTGGCCGCCCTCCTTGGGCCTCTGCCCTCACCCCCTGGTGAGGCAAAAAGCCTTGGAGTAATATTCGACTCCATACTCTCCTTCTCTCCAAACCTCACTGACCTTGCCAATTAGGTCCACTTCCAGCTGTACCTCCTTTTTCTCACCTTGCCCCAGAAGCTCACTGTCTATAAACCTCTGGTCCTTAATAGTGCTTCTGTTAAAGGTTGAATTGTTTAACCAATAAAAATATATATATATAATAGCCCTGGTTCTCTCGAGGCTGGACTACTGCAACAGCCCATTTCTCAATCTCCCTACCTCTACTCTTCACCCTGTTCAACTCATCCAGAATAGGACTGTAGGACTTATCCTTGGCCTCAAGCCCAGGGACGGCATCTCTCCTGCCCTGAAATCCTTCCACAGGCTCCAGGTGGCTGCAAGGATCAAGTTTAAGACCCTCTGCATTGTCTACAAGGCTTTTTGGGGCAGTGGCCCTCACGACCTTCAATACTCTCTTCCTAAGTACCTCCATTCTACAGCCCTTAACTCATCTACCTGTAGCTCTTTGAGGGTGAGTCGCTCCTCCAAGTAGAGATTAGCCACTCTATATTTTAAAACACTTGCAAGCGATCACTCAAAGACATTCATCAATCCCAAACTGATTTCAACCTGTTTTGACAGTGGCATTGTTAGGTATAAAAGATTGCAGGCTTTGAGAACTCAAGAACAAACTCCTTTTATGGCCCGTCTCTTCATGACTGTTGTGATAGAACGCATGACCCAAACTAACCACATTTAAGCAGGACTGAAAAGGTAAAAAATGACTGGCTGCACGAATAACATATACAAGGTACTGTTTCCCCATAGCGAAAACCAAAATATATATATTTATCCACACTCATCTGTACCGACTTCACAGCGCAGTCCTGAGCCGCACTCCCAGAGTGAAATGCCACTTTTAAGTTGCACACATTCATATTCCACAAATCTTGCCTCAGCCCAAGTAGATTTTAAAAGTTTTATCCTTTAATTTGACTAAATGTTTAAAAGTTCATATGGACACTTCCAACCCTCGCCCAGCCAACCAGAAGTCCACCGACGATGATGCGTTACGCTACTACTCGTAGCTTGGTCATATATATATTCAATGAAAACACTTCATTAAAGGGACGTTATGCTTAAGTTGCACTAATAAAAACCTATGAAATTCAATGAAAAAACTTTGTTAAAGAGATGGTATGGTTAAGTTGCACTAATAAAAACCTATGAAATTCAATTAAAAAAACGCTGTTAAAGGGACGATATGGTTACAAGTAAAACCTAAAAACACCAGAGCTAAGCTAAGCAACCAGCTAAGCAACCATAACTTGCGTCTCCACTGTGCACTGCTAAGACTATCACAGAGGACATCAAAGATGACATCACAAATGTTATTGATGACATCACTGATGGCATCACACATTTAGGCCACTTGTTTTAATTCACTAGCATATCTGGGCCAGGTGTTTTTGTTCACTGACAGTCAGAATATGGAAATTGAAATGGTGCTATATATCTAGACGTTAACCTTTTATGTTTTTAAAGTACTTTCCTTAGGGGTTGGTCTCAGCTCATGGTGCACATACATGGTTCATTGAGCAGGCATCAAACACACAATTTGTGTACATGAAGATGAACTTTAATGTTATTGACGTTTTCTGGAGATGTTGTGCCTTTCTTCCCTACTTTAGTTTCCCTGTATTTGCCTCTGCTTTGTATGCATTGTGGGTCTTCAAATGTATTGCTTGTACTAACACAAACGTGTAATAAGTCTTCAATTTTTAACTATTTATTTTTGTTTAACATTACTCCAACCCCTGATAAGGTAGCATTCATTATTTTACTATCCAAAATTACCATATTAAAAATATTGCATTTCTATGGTACATGTTTCAGCCATTGCCTATGTGTATGTATGATGTGATATGATAGATTATTTATAACGCACTTAATACCCAGAGGTTTCTAAGCGTGGACACAGTGATCAAACCTATGTTGCTCCGTATAGTCTTGCTTCAAAGGCGAGCCTGTTACCCCATGAGCTATCCTCTCGAGACGAATTATTAGGTACCTGTATTAACAAAAACACTCCAATATAATGTTTTGTTTAGATGGGTACGTTCTTAATACATTAAGTAGTTCATGATAGGTCTCCCGATCCCCCCTGACATCTTGTTGCCAACATTATAAACACAACACCTGTAGGGACTTTTCATTAAAATTAATTTTATATGTGATGTCATCTTTGATGTCCTAGGTATTAGTCTTAGCAGTTCACAGTGGTGGCGCAAGCTATGATTACTGGCACATTTCTGGGGGTTTCAGTTTTATGTGTAACCATAATGTCCCTTTAACAAAGTTTTTTCACTGAATTTCAAATGTTTTTATCAGTGCAACTTAACCAAAAAGTCACTTTAACAAGTTTTGTTCACTAATTTCATGGGTTTCTACCAGTGCACCCCAATTTGATACAACTTCTTAATATCATACTTACCCCCAATATAGCAGCATGTTCTGACGATCTACAAAGTTTCAACTTAAAACTGTGCCATTCCCCGCCTCCTAGCAACATTTTGAACACTTCTATACACTTTCTGCAACCTTTTGCACTGTGTTTCTGTTTGCTGACGTTTGCGGACCTCTGATGTCATCATAGACTTTCCAGACAGTGGCACATGACTGCGCACGCAGTGTGATAATGTGTTCGCAAATGAGTCCGTGCTTTGCGAATGATTCCTTGCTTCATGAACAGTTCAAAACTGCATTTCTAGCGGATTTAGAAAGTTTGAAGCTGAACACTTACCCTGGCACAGCTCCTAGACATATTTTTACTGATTTTCCATCTACAATACAAGAGAGAGGACAACTGCTATTTATCTTCAAAAATGGAATCAGCCATGGCCATCCTTCCTCCCCAGGAGCCACCAACACCAACAGCTAAAGGGCTTAGACAACAGAAAAAGCGCAATGATGCAGAAAAGAATCAAGAGGACCAGTAAGATGAGATAGAGGAGATATCTACCTCCAGGACCCAGAGAGAATCTTGGGTGTGGCAGTTTTTTGGCACCTTGAGATCATCAACTGAGGTCACCAGGTCTACTAATACGTCTTGCCTGGTAGTCCCAAGATATAAACTAAAAAAGACAGGGGGGAGTAGTTTCTCTGTCAAGGCTGCCCAGCTATGGAACACACTCCCACCCACCCTTAAGATGGCCGAGTCCTTCACCAAATTTCGGAGAAAGTCCATCAGCTGGCTAACAACAAAGAACTAACTGTGCCACTAGGAGTATAAACACTTCTCAGGCCTCTCTCTGCACTATTTGTTTTCTCTGTCCCCTCCGCTCCCCTGCATTAGGCTCTTTCTTGCCTTATCTCTAGGCCTGCACCTATAGATGCTTAACACCTGTTCTTTCTGCATGTAACCTGGGTTTGATGCCATGACTTATGTATATCTTCCTTCTGGTAATGTACCTCAACTCTATTTTCATATTTGTAACGACTGTAACAAGTGTATTCTATAACCAGTTATATGACTACCTCTGTAACAATTGAAACTTGCGCTAAAGAAAGAAATAAACAAACAAACAAACAAACTATTGGGGTGGACCAAAGGCTAAGGCTACTACAGTGAAATGCACTGAGTGAAACGTTGTTCTCAGTAGCGGACAACCTGGAAGTACTCCTAGGGATCAGATCCATGCACAGCCACACCAAATCCAAAAACCAGGATGCTCTTAGAAAGGCTTTTCCTTTCTTAGGAAGTAGTAGGCTGTCTTCTTCTACCTAATCTTCCTCAACCAGTACTGCCACCACACAGGCTACTCTTGCAGGGCAGAAAAAACCACCATCTACCTTGCAAGCCATACACAAGGCAGTTGATTCACACACACCCAACATCTTCCTCTGTCCACCTGCCCCTCCCTATCTGTGGTTGGTGACCCTTCCATAATTTCCCTCCCCCACCTTACTTCCTGGCCTCTCCTGCAAAATAAATAAACAAACAACAACAGAAAAAGGTTCCTTTAGGAACCTCTTTTCACAGTTTAAAAATAAACAAAATAAGCTTATAGACTCCATCTACTTAAATTTTTCAATAAAGTAGTTATGCTCAATAAGATTCTCCAACATTTCCATTAGCAGTTTCTGTTATGCTAATGGAAATAATGGACAAGTGTATGCTACAGAAACAATAAAAATTACAGAAACAATGTTCTGTCCCATATACTTTTTTCTAGCATACAATAAGGACCATAATCCATGGACCTTCATGACTATCCACAATCTCTGCAGTCCCCTTTCCAGGCCATGCATCATTTAAAAACCTGGATTGCACGTGCACACCATCTCAGAGGACAGCCTGTATGCCCTTTTTACTGTTATGTATGTAATAGTTCCTCATTTCCTGCTTTTAACCAGTCCCACATCTATCCTCCAATCACTTCCAAAACTGTACATAAAACCCTAAAATAATAAACTTCCACATATCAACTGCCACTTAACAATTTTTCGAGAAATCTTTTGCATCTGCATTTCCCTTGCTTATCCCAAGAGATTGTACACACTGCAGCTATAAATGCATATATGCATTGTGCAGTGAAAAAAGTGCATGACTAGAAAAGGGAGTAGGAATTGATAAATGCGGATTGGAGCCAAGAAATGTGCCAAGGTTGGAGGCTACTGGCTAACTGCTGGGGCAATGGAGTCCCAAGGATGTGGTACAAAGCGCCCAAGTAATACACCCGCAAGGGAAGTGCTAAAATGCGGGTGGTTTACTGGTGTCCACTACATATAGGGCCTGGGACCTCTGAGGTTCATGAGGACCAAGCCAACAGTCTCAGTGGCAGCGGTATGAGTTAGCAGGTAAGGATTAAGTCCAACAGAAAGAGAAAAGCAGAGTTTTTAGAACTTTTCTGGTACTTAAGCAAGTCAAGCTCAAGTATAAAAGGAGCAGGAAGGCGGGAGGCACCGGCTGAAGATAGACACATGCTTCCCGCTCTCTGTTTTGCAAAGCAGAGAATAGGAGTTATAGGAGTGCAGGGCTCCAGCAGGGAAGTGTTTAGGGAAACAAAGTTGGAGATAGTGTTGTCCCAGGGTCCAGAAAGACTTGTAAATGATACAGTGGATCTTGATTTTCAATCTTGTAGTCACAAGGAGCCAATGTACACATTTTAGGGCTCGAGCAATACCATCCCTGTGCTTGAGGCCAAAGATAAGTCTTGCAGGCTTATTCTGAATTAGCCGAAAGGGGCGTAGACAACAAAGGGGGAGGTTGAGGAAGAAGCTGTTGCAGTAAACCAGCTGTCATGATCTCTGCTTCCAAAAGGTCAGGGTTTTCCCAACTCCCTTGGAAGCAGATCCATAACCCAGGTTCCGAGTGCCAACCAGTCCCAATTGGGACCTTTTGGACCCAGTCCTGGCGCCAGTGGCACCAGGCTCATAAATATGCCCAGTCCCTGCGCTGGAAGCGCCGGGCTCATAATGCTTGGGTGGACTTACCTGCAGCAGACCATGCTGCTTACTTGCCTGCCAGTTGAGCCTCTGATCCTCTTCTGTTTGGAACTACTTTTCCTGTTGGGTGGGGCTGGAGCCACTCCCTAGATTTAGAACACTGGAACTCTTCTGGAAGGCAGGAACTCTTTTCTTACCAGGAACTCTTTTCTTACTTAGGCGTGGCTGTGGAAGGAGACACCTAAGCACTACAGGAGGCTATTTAAACCACACCCGGTGGATGAATCTTGCTTTGCGTTATTCTGCACCCTCTGCAGCAGGACGCTCATCGTGTCTTCTGCATCCAGTCCTGGGCCTAAGGAAAAAGGCTTACCATCCTGAATCCAGTCTTCAGCAACACCTATAAAGACAAGAAAGAACAGGTTAGCATTCCGGCATCTGAAAGGCAAAGGCTTACCATCCTGAATCCAGTCTTCAGCAACACCTATAAAGACAAGAAAGAACAGGTTAGCATTCCGGCATCGGAAAGGCAAAGGCTTACCTACTCTTCGTGCGCTCCAGAGGTCTTCATACTGCATTCCGGCATCCGAAAGACAAAAGCTTACCAACTCTTCGCACGCTCCGGAGGCCTTCGCCGCTGCATCCGCATCTGAAAGACAAAACAAGGTGCGTTTAAAGACATTGGGGAACTTTAATACTCACGTGCCATTACTCCTTTCCACATCTAATCCAGTGGGTATTCCGGCACCCTGCAGCCGCTCCGAACTCGTACCTGCAAAATAAAAAGACAGTTAGAGCGCATCGTGAAGCAGGCAACAAGCGCTTACTCACGTGCTTCCAGGCGCTTCTATTCATCACACGGGCTCCATCTTCAACTCACTTCAGCCCGTCATCCGCCATCGCCGGAACCCTGCAAAACAAGAGACATCATTACTAAAGACTTTAAAAAGACATTTGAATGACTCGAAACTTACCGTTCGTGCAGTAAACGACGGACAGCAGTCCTCTGAAGTCAAGAGGCCTGCGCTACCTATCCAGTGAAGAAACTGGCTACAGCACCCTGCCCCGAGGCAGATGGAGAGCTCGGCATTCACTTACCTAAGGTGAGAGCGTTAACCTTTGGGGTCTACAGGAGAGGAGAAGAGGAAAGAGATAGGGACACCCCAATAACCCCAGTTCATTAACCCCATATTTTCTATCTGCAGACATCTTACTCTACACGTCAGGCATACAGTGCACAGAGGTCCAGCCCAAAGAGCCAACCGGGTGCTACACATCACCTTTGAAGATACGGTAGTCGCCCAGTCAAGACCGGCGCCTCTGCGAGAATCAGGTGAGCGTTACAGAACGCAAAGCCTACCGCAAAACTCTCGCCCAGGCGCTATGGAAACCTCGGATACTGACCCCCTAGCCCGGTTACTTGGGGAACTAAGGGCAGAAGTGCATGCAACTCGTCAGGAAACGAATGCTCTAAGAAGGGAACTAATTATTTCCAAGAAGAGAACAGACAATCTTGCTAGACAAGTGCTACAGTCACAAGCCGGACAGACCCCGTTACCCACTTCAGGGGCAAATCTTCCTTCAACATCCTCTATGAATCCAGTGCAGATCAACCTACCTGGGAATGTACCTCTGGCTCCGCCCGAGCGATTTTCTGGTGACCCAAAGAGGTTTGCAGTATTTATCAATCAGTGCCGGTTGCACTTCTTATGCCGGCCAGCAGCCTTTCCAACTGATCAAGCTAAAGTAGCTTTTGTACTTTCGTACCTTAGTGGCAATGCGGCAGACTGGTCGATCCCTCTAGTTCATCAAGATGATCCGGTTCTCCATGATTTTCAAGCCTTTCAGCTTAGTATGGAAAAACTGTTCGCAAGACATTCACAGGGACAGGCCTTGGACAATGAGCTTCTTTCGTTGCGACAGGGTAATCAAGACCTTTTGGTTTATATTGCATCTTTCAATAGACTAATAGTGGAAACTCAATGGCCTGAGGACAAAAGGATTACGCTGTTTTATAGAGGTCTACGTGGAGATCTCAAAGACGTTTTAGTCCAAGTAGTGAATCCCCCACAAGACTGTTCGGATTACATAGACTTGGTCGTTCAAATAGATCACAGGCTGCAGAACAGGAAGGCCGATCGTTCCAAGTTTGATGCTCGAGTATTTTCCAAACCGCCAACTCCTTCCAAAGGAGTAGACTCCGGGGAATCCATGCAAATAGGGGGTCTGAAAGGTCCTCTAACACAACGGGAGCGGGAAAGGAGGAAACAGTTGCAATTATGCCTATATTGCGGAAACTCAGGGCACTTTCTTCGAGACTGTCAGGTGAAACCTGCCAAGAAGGCAGTAGGAGCTGCAGTTACCAAAGTTACAAACTCTGAGCAGGGAAACGACCTCGCCCGACAAGAATAGAGGTCCTCTTGCCGAGCGTAAAAATCAGTTCCGTGACCTCGCATTTCGTGATACCTATGGTCCTCATTAGCCCTGATAATCCGGATCGATTACATGCAATTGAAGCTTACGTCGACAGCGGTGCCATCGGCAATTATGTGGATCATGAAATGGTTTTGAGGATGAATCTAACTCTTTGTCCCAAGTCTGTAAAGGACGTCATTACTACGGTGGATGGTACGGAGATAGCCTCCGGGCCAGTAACGCATACCACTCAAGAAGTGACGCTAGTAAGTCAAGATGGACACCATGAGAAGATCGTGTTCGATGTGATCAAGGCCCCTCAGTTTCAGATTATTCTAGGAATACCTTGGTTAGAGAAACACAATCCTCGGATCGATTGGCGAGCAAGAACGGTCCAGTTTCCAGAATGTGTCTCTACTTGTCACCCTCCACCTGGTGTTGCACTGGCCGCAATTTCTTCAGAGACTCCCCAGTTACCTCCCGAATACCTAGAATACCAAGATGTTTTCCGGAAGGATCAGGCTAACTCTCTACCTCCTCATAGGTCTTATGACTGCCAGATAGACCTGATACCTGGATCTACTCCTCCTTGTAGTAGAATTTATGCCCTCACCGAGCCTGAGAACCTTCACCTTCGAAAATACCTGGATCAATACCTGGCAAATGGGTTTATTCGTCCATCCAAGTCCCCTGCTTCTTCAGCTTTGTTCTTCGTTCCAAAAAAGGAAGGAGACCTTAGAACTTGTATCGATTATCGCTCCCTGAACCAGATCACCGTTAAGAATATATATCCGTTACCTTTGATCCCTGAACTCCTGGACCAAGTCAGAAAAGCATGCATATATACAAAGCTGGATCTTAGAGGAGCTTACCACTTGGTACGAGTAAAAGAGGGCGATGAATGGAAGACGGCCTTCCGCACCAAGTATGGGCTATTTGAATATCAGGTCATGCCCTTCGGACTTTGCAATGCCCCGGCCGCCTTTCAATATTTTATGAACGATGTCCTCAGAGAGCTCATAGATGTATGTGTTGTTGTTTACATTGACGACATCCTCGTTTATTCTTCATCGGAATCTGAACATCGGAAACACGTGAAAATGGTCCTCGAAAGATTGCGTCAACACAAACTTTTCGCTAAATTGGAAAAATGTGTTTTCAACGTGACTGAAGTTGAATTCTTGGGATTCATATTATCACCTGGCGGGGTGCGTATGGATTCAAAGAAGGTCGATGCAGTTCTCAAATGGCCATCACCATCCTCCGTAAAAGGTGTGCAAAGCATGTTAGGCTTCGCTAACTTTTACCGCAGGTTTATCCCCGAGTTCTCTCGAATAGTCCAGCCCATCACTGCCTTGTTAAAGAAAAACAAACGTTTTGAATGGTCTACCGAGGCGGAACAAGCTTTCCAGGATTTGAAGACTAAATTTATCTCTGCACCAATCTTAAAACACCTTCGCCCCGAACTCCCCTACATCGTGGAAACTGATGCTTCAAGCCTTGCCATGGGGGCAGTTCTATCACAAAAGGACCCGGTAACCAATCAGTTGCATCCCGTGGCATTTTGGTCCCGCAAATTCTCGCCTCCTGAAGTCAATTACACGATTACTGACAAGGAACTTCTGGCTATCAAGTCTGCCTTTAAGGCTTGGCGGCATTATCTGCTGGGGGCCCGACACACCGTTACTGTGATTACGGATCACCGAAACCTGCAATATTTGAAAACCGCAAAAGCCCAATCCTCTAGACAACTCCGTTGGGCATTATTCTTTGCCGAGTTTGACTTCATAATTACCTATCGACCAGGTACAAAGAACGGTAAAGCCGATGCCCTTTCTCGGATGGGAGTGGAAGAACACTTGATCAACCCTAAACCTGTACCAATCATTCCCGAACAAAGAATTCTGGGTGTAATCGCCACAGAATCCATAGAGGAAGTTAAGGATAAAGCCAGGCAACTTGTAACTCCAGCAGATATACAGAATTGGCATCTGCAGGGAAAGGACTTTGCAGTAAAGGACAACTTATTGTATTTCCAAGAACGATTATACCTACCCAGCACAGATTTACAGAAAAAAGTAATCTCTTGTTATCACGACTCTTTAATGGAAGGTCATCCCGGTATAGCCAAGACCTCAGAAAAGATCAAGCACTACTTCTGGTGGCCGTCTTGGAAAAAAGATATCAGAGACTTTATAATGTCCTGTGGAGTATGCGCCCAAAACAAGAGTCAAAAGGAAAGACCAGCAGGCCTCTTACGCCCTATTGACATCCCACCTCGCCCTTGGCATACGCTTTCTATGGACTTCATCACCGATCTACCTCCATGCTCCGGATACAATACGATTCTAGTAATCGTGGACTTATTCTCCAAGATGGCGCATTTCATTCCGCTCAAAGGCTTGCCAACAGCAGCAACTCTGGCCCGAGAATTTCTCCAAAACATCGTCCGACTGCACGGTTTTCCTTCGGTTCTAATTTCGGATCGAGGTAGTCAATTTATTTCTCATTTTTGGCGAAGTTGCTGTCAGTCGGCTCAAATTGATGTGAGACTATCGACCAGTCACCACCCTCAGACCGACGGACAAACCGAGAGGACCAATCAAACTCTGGAACAGTATTTACGCTGCATGCTGCAACAAACTGAAAAAACTTGGAAAGATATCCTTTGGATAGCCGAGTATGCCTACAATAACTCTGTCCACTCGGGAACTGGGAAAACCCCGTTTTTTCTTTTGTACGGCAGTCACCCTCGAACCTCGGAGTTGGATCCCCTCCAAGATCTTGAAACACCAGCAGTAGACTACCTGCATTCTACAATCACCCAAGCCTTTAAGGAAGCTGTTTCTCACCTTCAAAGGGCTAAAGAACAATACAAGAAAGGAGCAGATCAACATCGGAAGGAAGCCCCTCACTATCAAGTAGGGGATCAAGTCTGGTTATCCACCAAATATCTATCTCTAAAAGGGCCAGGCACATTCAACCCAAGATACCTTGGTCCCTATTCCATCACTACCATAGTAAACCCAGTAGCGGTCAAGTTGGACTTGCCCCCGCACATGAAGATACATCCGGTCTTCCACGTCTCTCTATTAAAACCCGTGCAACCTCAAACCCGACTAACCAAATCTCCAAAACCTATCCTAGTGGATGGAGAACTCGAGTTTGAAGTCAAAAGCATTCTGGACTCCAAGATCTCCAAATCTAAACTATTCTACCTAAGTGACTGGAAAGGCTACGGCCCCCAAGAGAGATCCTGGGAACCTGCTGAATATGTCCACGCTCCTCGCCTAATCAAAAGATTTCACCGAACATTTCCTGACAAGCCAAAACCCCCGGAGAAGCCCGGTTTGGGAGGGGCCTTGAGGGGGGGTACTGTCATGATCTCTGCTTCCAAAAGGTCAGGGTTTTCCCAACTCCCTTGGAAGCAGATCCATAACCCAGGTTCCGAGTGCCAACCAGTCCCAATTGGGACCTTTTGGACCCAGTCCTGGCGCCAGTGGCACCAGGCTCATAAATATGCCCAGTCCCTGCGCTGGAAGCGCCGGGCTCATAATGCTTGGGTGGACTTACCTGCAGCAGACCATGCTGCTTACTTGCCTGCCAGTTGAGCCTCTGATCCTCTTCTGTTTGGAACTACTTTTCCTGTTGGGTGGGGCTGGAGCCACTCCCTAGATTTAGAACACTGGAACTCTTCTGGAAGGCAGGAACTCTTTTCTTACCAGGAACTCTTTTCTTACTTAGGCGTGGCTGTGGAAGGAGACACCTAAGCACTACAGGAGGCTATTTAAACCACACCCGGTGGATGAATCTTGCTTTGCGTTATTCTGCACCCTCTGCAGCAGGACGCTCATCGTGTCTTCTGCATCCAGTCCTGGGCCTAAGGAAAAAGGCTTACCATCCTGAATCCAGTCTTCAGCAACACCTATAAAGACAAGAAAGAACAGGTTAGCATTCCGGCATCTGAAAGGCAAAGGCTTACCATCCTGAATCCAGTCTTCAGCAACACCTATAAAGACAAGAAAGAACAGGTTAGCATTCCGGCATCGGAAAGGCAAAGGCTTACCTACTCTTCGTGCGCTCCAGAGGTCTTCATACTGCATTCCGGCATCCGAAAGACAAAAGCTTACCAACTCTTCGCACGCTCCGGAGGCCTTCGCCGCTGCATCCGCATCTGAAAGACAAAACAAGGTGCGTTTAAAGACATTGGGGAACTTTAATACTCACGTGCCATTACTCCTTTCCACATCTAATCCAGTGGGTATTCCGGCACCCTGCAGCCGCTCCGAACTCGTACCTGCAAAATAAAAAGACAGTTAGAGCGCATCGTGAAGCAGGCAACAAGCGCTTACTCACGTGCTTCCAGGCGCTTCTATTCATCACACGGGCTCCATCTTCAACTCACTTCAGCCCGTCATCCGCCATCGCCGGAACCCTGCAAAACAAGAGACATCATTACTAAAGACTTTAAAAAGACATTTGAATGACTCGAAACTTACCGTTCGTGCAGTAAACGACGGACAGCAGTCCTCTGAAGTCAAGAGGCCTGCGCTACCTATCCAGTGAAGAAACTGGCTACAGCACCCTGCCCCGAGGCAGATGGAGAGCTCGGCATTCACTTACCTAAGGTGAGAGCGTTAACCTTTGGGGTCTACAGGAGAGGAGAAGAGGAAAGAGATAGGGACACCCCAATAACCCCAGTTCATTAACCCCATATTTTCTATCTGCAGACATCTTACTCTACACATCAGGCATACAGTGCACAGAGGTCCAGCCCAAAGAGCCAACCGGGTGCTACACATCACCTTTGAAGATACGGTAGTCGCCCAGTCAAGACCGGCGCCTCTGCGAGAATCAGGTGAGCGTTACACCAGCCTACAGAGGACCAGGGCTCTACAGACTTTGAGCTTCTGGGGGAAGATGAGGAACGGTAGAATGCCTGTAAGAAGGCGAAGTTGAAAGTGGGCCTTCTTTACAAGCTCCAAAATGTAAGCAGTAAAGGAGAACAAGGACTTAGAAATTACCCACATGCTCAGCGGCACCTGTAACGCTTTTATTCACCTAAAAAAACTGCTCCATACTAACTTTATTCCATCCCCTCACCTTTTCCAGGCCCTCGTTCAGCGACCAAATAACCGCAAATGTGTTTCCAGACCTTTTTTCCCACTGCGCTGTTTGTGGTCGGTGGCAATGTTTGTGGACTCAGAGGCATCTGCAAACCCCTTTTTCCCCTATAAAAACATCTCCATGCAATGTTATTCCACTCCCCCTTTCCAGACCCTCTTTTGGCCACCAAATAACCCCAAAAGTGTTTTCCACGCTTTTTCCTCACTCCGCTATCCAGACCCAGATATCACACATTATTGTTAACCTACTTTTTGGCCATTTAAAAAAGATATACTAGACAGATTTACACCAAATTATCAAAAGCACGCTTTCGGGACCAAGCCACCTATCCGTGTGCACGTTTGGTGCAAATCCGTCCATCAATTTGGGCTGCAGACGCAAACAATTTTTTTTCAATTGTGGCTCTGTGGATTTCAAAAAATATTGGGACCCCCGCTATAACTCCCCCCCCCAGGATGAAACCAAACCAAACTTTGCAAAATCAATTTGAGGTGGCCATAAACTTATTTTATTAAATTTGGTGAGGATTCATCCAACGGTGCCAAAGTTATAAGCTGCCAAAAAGTTCTCTTTATGTGAGTTGAGCAACTTAATCATAACTACAGGGCTAATACCACAGGCCCTGTAATGTATATTACACGGCCTGTGGTAGAGGTCATGTAGTTATGGTTAAGTTGCTCAAATCATAGGAAGAGCACTTTTTGGGCGGCCTATAACATTTTATAGAGGGGTTCCCAAAATGTTTTTATTTTTTCCATACACAAAATGGAAAAATAAATTTGCTCACGCCTACAGCCCAAACGGCTATATGGATTTTCACCACATTTGCGGCAGGAGCGGCCTGAAAGCGTGCTTTTGTAAATGAAAGCGGTTCTGAAAGCGTGCTTTTGTAAATTTGGTGTAAACCCGTCCAGTAGTTTTGTTTAAAACAGGCAAAATGTAGGTCCCAAAAATGTGTGATATCTGGATCCACACCGTTTCCCTGTTCACTCTGCATACAGGACTCTGATTGGTCCGGGGGGCACTGTGATGTCCGCAGACATTCAACGCGCCTACTGTTTGGCTGATGAAAAGCATGATGTGGGTCATAATTATCCAAAACCACTGCCATGTCCTATCCGCTGACAGCCGGTTAGCGCAGTGTGGGACGGGGATGGGAAGCCTGTTTTGGGGCATCTGGTGTTGGGAAGAGGGACTTGGAAGGGTGGGGAGTGGAAAATGGTTGATATCATGTATTTGTTTAGGTGGAAGAAGAGCATGCAAAGAGCGGAGGTCTGTGGACACCGCAGTCATCTGCAAACAGGGCCTTGGGCAGGCAGCTTATAGATGATATGAGGATGTTTGTATAGGTTAAAAGTAGGACATGCACCCAATAATCTAGGCTCTGGCACGACTACTGCAGTATTATATGACCATGCAGCCAAGAATTTGCCTACAACTATTGTAGTAGCTAGTCTTTGCAGGACAGTTGGAGGAACAGGTTTGGGGTTACTTGGTTACTGCACGCCAGCTTGTTAGAGTAGGGGAGTGCAATCTGGATGATATGGTGATATTGGCGTTGGTGAAAAAGGGCAAATTGTCATGTGTTGGTAGTGGTCAGTGGCCAGATTCTTGGGTGCATGGGCGTATTATGCTCTGGTGGTTGTGCGCAGACCCTAGATTCTTGAGTGCATGGCCGGATGCACCCAAGAATCTGGCCACTTGCAGCAAGCACTGTAATAATATGTGTACAGAAATGGAATTTGGTCATTGAAAAAAAAAACATTAAATTAATATGTGTGTAGTAGTCCATAGACCAGGCCTTGGGCAGACGGCTTATGTGGTGAATGCAGGCAGGTTTTATTAGTGTAGGGGAGTGGAATGTAGGTGATAGGAGGATGTATTCATAGGTTAAAAATAAGCCATATGTCCAAGAATCTAGGCACTGGCAGAACGACTGCAGTATCATACGGACATCCAACCAAGACTTTACCCACAACTATTGCAGTAGTTTGTATTTGGTGGGAAGTTGGTGGAACATGTTTGGGCTTATTTGTTGCCTGCATGAGGGCTTCTTACAGTAGGGGGAGTGGAGTCTGGATGATATGGTAATATTGTGATTGGGGTAAAATATGGTTTGCAGTCTACTTCAATATGTGCAGATGGTGTTCAAATTGGGAAGGTAAGGACAAATTGTTGTGTGTGGGTTGTGGCCACTAGCCAGATTCTTGGGTGCATGGCCATATTATGATGTGGTGGTTGTGGCCAGTCCCTAGACTCTTTGGTGCATGGCCGTAGGCCGAAGGCAATAGGCCATGCGCCCAAGAGTCTAGGGACTGGCCACAACCACCACAACATAATGCGGTCACGCATCCAAGAATGTGCCCACTGGCACAAGCATTGCACTAATATGTGTACAGAAATGCAATTTGGCCATTGGAAAGAAGCATGACACTAATATGTGTATACTCATTATACATACTGTTCAGGCACTGTATACTTTTTGGAACACAGTGACAGAATATCATTGAACACATGGTAATGCAGGAGAAATCTTTGCTTATTTCTCAGTGCAAAAACAGCATGATATGTTATGTAAGGTACTTTATAATGTCATATTGTACAAATAGACCCTCATAATTAGTGCATTAGAAGTACTTTGCTTCAAACAGCATTACTGTGCAATGTGCACAGTTCCTGTGTTCGTTTGCATAATCATTGGGTCTGTGGTATAAAAAAAATCTATGCAGGATAAAAAAAACCTAGCGCACTTATTTGATGTTACATGTCACACTATGTTCATTGAAGTGTGCAGTACTTACAGGAATGTTTAAGGTGCACAAATACGTGTTTTTGCTGTTACAAGCACTGTTGCAGTAGGAGGAATTGAAATGGTGTATATGTTTTGCTTTTCAGAAGTGGTGGTGATATGGTTGCAGTTAGATACCAGTTTGCGTACTCTAACTGTTTATCGTTTTTCACTTTTTAAGACTACCCTTTGATGAAGTTTGATTCCTGTTGGTGTTTTCCAAGTACTTTACTATTGAAAACTAATATTGCAGAATTGTGGCGGCAGTTCGATACCAGTTGGTGTATTCTAATTGTTGCTAGTTTTACAGATCTCAGGGGAATGTTTTGAAGCAGTTTGAATGCTGAAGGTCGATTTTAGCATTTTCACTACTGGACCTCATATTGCAGTGCTATGGGTGTACTGCAATACCAGTTGGGGCATTCTGACTGTTGATACTTTATGAGTCTTAAAGGGTATCTTCAGAAGCACATTTTTGCTGGTGGATTTTAACTTTCATAGTAATGGAAAGTAATATTGCAGTATTATGGGTGAGTTAGATACCAGTTGGCGTATTCTGACTGTTCACAGTTTCACAGGGTATTTTTCAAAGCACTTTCATTCTTGTTGGTGGATTTCAAGTTTTTCACTATTGGCA